>NC_135498.1:217169286-217824286 GCF_052857255.1 Amblyomma americanum | reverse complement strand
ATGATGTCGTTATTTGCTACAAGTCCTCAGGTGAGCATTGTCTATCCCCATCCAGCCGATAACGCTCGCCCTCTTTTCTACGTGGTCGATCCTGTGCATCTCTTGAAGTGCATTAGGAACAATTGGATTAACCAGAAAAACCCTGGAACATGCCTCTATTTCCCTGAAATGGACTTGAGTGGAGCAATGCCCGAAGGGCCTCCTCGTATGAAAGCTGCTTCTTTCGCAGCTGTGCGGCAGCTTTATTCTTCAGAGAAGACGTCGCTTGTGAAGGCTGCTTACAGACTGAACGCAAAAGCCGTGAATCCAACCTCAATGGAGCGGCAAAATGTAAAGCTCGCTCTCGACGTCATTAATCAGTTTGTTTCAAATGCCCTCAGGACACATGGTTCCGCGTTCAAGATTCCTCAAGCTGAGTCGACTGCTCTTTTCATTGACGTTATCCTCACATGGTGGCAAATAGTCAATGTTAAGACCCCTTGCAAAGGCCAGAGGCTAAGGGACAGCATGCAAGACCCTGTAAGGTCTGTTGATGACACACAGTTAGCTTTCCTGAGCGGCGTTGTGGACTGGTTGGACGCTTGGGCAAGAATAAACATCACCAGTGGCTCGCTGACGAAAGAGACTCACAGTGCTTTGCGACTGACATGCTATTCTCTGGTAGAACTCTCGCGCTACTGCTTAGAAGAACTTCACTTCAAGTACGTACTGCTGGGCAAATTTCAGACGGATGCGCTAGAAGACCGGTTCGGCCGTTACCGCCAGCTGGCAGGATCACAGTACCACATTTCCGTGCGTCAGCTCTACGAATGTGAGAAGAAGCTTCGTCTTCAAAAACTTTTGACATTTCCACGCGAGGAAACAGAGTTTGAAGACGTAAGTGAGGATCTTGTCCCATGCAACTTTTCTGTGGCTGTCAGCGACGACGATATTACACACGCCCACTCTGACATGGATGCTATTGTCTACATTGCAGGATACGCTGCTCATGCTGCTTTAAAGAAGCTTTCATGTTCTGCTTGCTTCAGCACATTGGTGATTGAAAATCGAGAGATCGAAGCGGAAAATACTGCCATGATAGCTAACCTGTCGAGAGGAGGGCTGAAGTTTCCCCAGCCATGCACAGTTCACATGGTACTGATGACTAAACTAGTTGCAGAGAAGTTGTCTTTTGGAGCAACCGCGGAAGATTTTCTCTCCTGTAGAAATCAACGTGGTGTCGTGATTTCACAGACGATTTCCCTCCTGGACGAACACGACATTGAGACATGTGAAAATGGCCACACTGCACAAACTCTCCTGCGCTTGGTAGTACGCGTTGCAACCAACGTTGTTCTAAACAACTTTTGCAAACTAAGAAATGATGCCATACAAGACAATGCGCAGCAGAAGGCCGCAGCCCGGAAAGCAGCAACGCTTAAGAAGAAGTAAGTTTTATTCCCAAGCAATAAAAATGCTTTGCGCACACTTCATTGCTGGTGTCTCGTCGTTTTTTATTGTAAGGGTCAGATTAGCTGTACAAATACTCAACAGCGCAACATTATTGTGAGTGTCATTATTGCTGTGTGTGAAAGCTTTAAGCAAAACA
Source organism: Amblyomma americanum (assembly GCF_052857255.1). Taxonomy (NCBI): domain Eukaryota; kingdom Metazoa; phylum Arthropoda; class Arachnida; order Ixodida; family Ixodidae; genus Amblyomma; species Amblyomma americanum. The sequence goes on along the minus strand of NC_135498.1, from coordinate 217,822,698 downwards.
CAATACAGAATAAAACTAACACAATGCGCAGTAGACGGTGTTTTTTTTTTCAATGTTCACGAACTTCTACTTTAACAACTAGATATACGCATGTGCGGTCTGTGCGGATGGATTTTACCGCACGGCAGACATCATGTACGTGATAGAACCTAATAATTAGATGATTAATTGAAATTAACTAATCAATTTTTTATTATAATGACCAATAATGCGAAATTGGCGGCCGTATGCTAAATTGTTTATTATAAAAAACTGTATTAGCAGCTCGAACTTTCTTGACAATAAGGTGTTCTGCAATAAAAAAAATATATAAAGCAGATAAAATGATAGCCTAAGGCGCGCACAAACTAGCGAATTTCTTTTCTGCAGCAACGACAAAAATGAAAATGAAGGAATCACTTATAAGGCAGCTACGTACGGCAGTACCCGAATAGTGCAGACGGGCGCGGCGCGCTGAAATCGCGGAGCGCGGGGCCTGCACGGTCCCTTGGCGTGACGTCACGCGGCCGGTGGAGAGGCCTTAGCATTGAGAGGGTGTTGGACCGGCGAGCCCTGGGCTCCGCCCACTAGTACATACGATGCATTTGCTTTGCTATTGGTCCAAATTGGGCGAGAGCTAGATTACTCAAGCTCCGCCCAATTATCGAAGGGGTTAAAACCCGCGGGAAACGACGACTTGGGACGAGCGCGCCGAGTCTCAAGCTCGGCCGTTTTTAACAGCCTTTTTTATCAGCCTTTTCTTTAAACTGCCTTGTCATCAACACCTTGTATTTCAATCCCGTCTTTAATAAATAAGTTTTGCTTTGAGAAGTTGGAATTGCTGCCCCAACCGGCAACGTGTCGCCGGACGAAGACCTGAAGTGCTCTTCGTACTGCTAAAAGCCGTCCCCATCCGAAGGAGGGCAGGGAAGTTTAACTGGTGCCGTGACCAGGATCGTCTGAGCGGCTTCCTGCAGAGCGGTTGGAGGCAGTACCTTCCTGAAGATTGACGGAGCACAAAATCTTGGGGAGAAGCCCCGGGGACCAAAGTCCAGGCGAGGACTCGGAGTCAAGGCTCCACGTCAGCGCTGACAGCGAGGAAGCGGACCGACGGAGCGGAGCGCGGCGACTTCGGCGGCATCTGTGGCTGGCGACTTCGTCGGCCCGGAGGACGTGACGGGCACCGCAGTGAACACCGGTGGGACTCCCACCTCTTCCGCCACCAGCTCAACGTGAACAGCGGAAAGACACCGACCCAGCGCAGCACGAACAAGAAGTCTGCAGAACACAGGTGGGCCCTTTCCCGTTTTCTCCGGGAACGCGATGTCAGTCACTACCCGAGCACAGAGGCTGCGCGTGGGAAGTCGAAACGCTAGTGACACGGACTCTGACGGGGAAGACACGGAGAACGTGACGATTATGGATGGGCAGAGTGCTAACACCCCGGCGTGTGACAGCAGCCAGGGTAGCACGCGCTTGAGGGAGCAGGAGCTCGAGATTGAAGCTCTTAAGCTAAAAATTCAGCTCCAGACGCTGATTCAGAAAGTTCAGAGCACCTCGGGAAATGGCAGCAGAAAGAAAAAATTGGGTCGGCACGCGGATGATCTAAGGGCAGTCCTCGCGCCAATGCCACAGTTGGAAGATCTCATTCCTGCATGGTTCAAAAGCGCCGAAAATATGTTAAGGGCCTGCGAGATCCCGAATGACATCGCGGGGCCAATTATAATGCCCTTCCTGAATGAAAAAACTCGGGCACTCGTGGCTAACCAGTCGGTCGACACGGTAATGAGTTTCGAGGAAATTCGGGAGCTAGTACTCGCGGAGCTCAGATTAACTGCTGAAGAATACAAGCGCAGGTTCTACACTTGTAGGAAAGATGCCGAAAGCTGGGGTCAGTTTGTCACCCAGCTGGACGTAACGCTTGGATACTACTTGCAAAGTAGGAAAGTGAGAACATTAGAGAACGTTCGAGCCTTCATGGTGGCAGACCGCGCTAAGCACACTATGCCGGACGAAATGCGCGAGTACATTCTCAAACAGGAGACAGATAAGTGGTTGAAACCCAAGGAGCTTGCGCAACTTGCCGAACAATATGATGACAGTAGGCGTGGGCGCCGCCAAAGGGCTGCAGAGGAGCCGAAAAAGTATGAGGCAAAGCCGCGCGAGCCACGGGACCAAGGAAATCGATCCAAGGACGAGTACAGGGAACCGCCAAAATGCTATGGCTGTGGTAAATTCGGTCACGTGCAGTGGAACTGCCCACAGAAGAGGCCCAATGTAATGCCTGGTAATGAGCTAGGTCGTCACCAGCAGGACACAAAGATGACAGCGAGAGCCGCGGTCGGAAACGTAACGCGAGCTGAGGTTATGTATGGGAGCGTCCCTCAAGGCCCATTAAGCATCCTTCAAAAGACATGGACAGGGAACTGGACACCACTTACGGGCCTAAATAAGGCTACGTCAGAGTATCTGATCAAGCTGCGGCAGCAAATGGCTGAATTAGCAGAGAGGGTAGATCACCAAATCAAGCAGCTGCAGAAAGCGTATGCGGAGAAATACAATCTAAGGGCACGAGCCAAAGGGTTCTGTGAGGGTGAGGAAGTGCTCGTGTTGGATACGAACCAGCAGAACAAGATGCGGCCTAAATGGGTGGGCCCAGCAACGATTAAAGAGCATAGACGACCCGACAGCTATGTTGTCAAGTTCAGAGATGGTTCTGAGCGGTGGGTGCACGCCAATAGACTAAGAAAGTATTACGCCAGAGTGAACAACGTAGGCGTAATTTTTGTGTCTGACGGAGAGTTTGGGGATATAAAAGGTGTTCCGGAATTGCATAGTGGGAGTTACACCTTTGAATCCACACTACATGAGTCCACGCATCTGAACCAGGAACAAATCAGGGAGCAGCCTGTGCTAGGTAGATGGATCGGACATCGCGGGCCAAGGAACGTACTGGACGGTGGCCCAACCTGAGTGTGTGTGTGTGAGTGCTTGTGGACTGACATCTCAAGTGCATTAATGATGGACTCCTTGTGTGATGAGATTCGGCACTTTGCTCGCAAAGAGAAAAATATGTAAATCTGAGTGTAGCTGCATGCAACAAGATATCCTTGTGAACCTACTCATTTCGCTATTGCCATAAGTAGGATGTGAAGTGCCCCTCCTTGGTCTGTGTTTTTTTTTGTGCTGGTACTTGTGCTTTCGCGCGTTTTGTATGTTGTTGAAGGCCGGATGCTTTGTGCTATTGTGGGCTTCGGTATGTTGTTTGTACAGCAAGTGTCCCCCCAACATTCTTGGTGGGGAGGTGTTAAGTGGAAGCCCACGGGACCGTTGCCCCCCGCGCACCTGTTACCAGGAGCGATCATGCCCGGGGAAGGGGGGGAATCGAGGAATGTACGTCGAGGCGTGTCGCCCGCGCTTAGGGTGAAAGGCGGCACTAATCCTTTCTGTCCCGACGCGTGGCAACCGGTGGATCGAATGCGCATGCAGCGAGCTGCGCATTCCACTGGGCTCGGTACAGCCCACGGGGCCAATGCCGCCCCCCCCCCCCCCCGCACCTGTTACCAGGAGCGATCATGCCCGGGGAGGGGGGGGGGGGATCGAGGAATGTACGACGAGGCGTGACGCCCGCTTAGGGTGAGAGCTGCGCATTACACTGGGCTCGGACCGGCGAGCCCTGGGCTCCGCCCACTAGTACATACGATGCATTTGCTTTGCTATTGGTCCAAATTGGGCGAGAGCTAGATTACTCAAGCTCCGCCCAATTATCGAAGGGGTTAAAACCCGCGGGAAACGACGACTTGGGACGAGCGCGCCGAGTCTCAAGCTCGGCCGTTTTTAACAGCCTTTTTTATCAGCCTTTTCTTTAAACTGCCTTGTCATCACCACCTTGTATTTCAATCCCGTCTTTAATAAATAAGTTTTGCTTTGAGAAGTTGGAATTGCTGCCCCAACCGGCAACGTGTCGCCAGACGAAGACCTGAAGTGCTCTTCGTACTGCTAAAAGCCGTCCCCATCCGAAGGAGAGCAGGGAAGTTTAACTACTCCTTTCTGCCATACTGTAGTTTTTACCCAAAAAGCTTCCTATAGAGTCATTTAAATTGCTACATATGTAGCAATTTGTAGTGTAAAGTTTGTAGCAGGTGTGTGAGCCCGAACAAAAATATGTCTTTATTTTCCTTAATTCTTCAGTATTCCTGATTATCACGACGTGGGCATTTATATGTTGGTACAACTTTTTTCAGGCATCAACACTGATGCACCGATGTGTTTGGCACACAATCATCTTCAGACATTTCATTTCTGTTGGATCAAAAAATACCAAATAATAGTTGACTGCATTAGTTTTGACTGAGATAACTAGCATCAGACAGCATGTTCTTGAAATTCCTCAGCTGTTGTACAGAAGTCTGTAATTGGCTTCATTGTATAGCTTCATAATTATTTTATTTAAACTCTGCACACTGCTCTTTTCACTGCACATGGCGACATGGCACGCGGAGCCCCGTAGGAATGGGCGAGGAGGATTCGGAGGTCCGCTGCTACTTCGCTGGAATCCAAACACAGCTAGGCACCTGTAAGTCACGGTTAATTTCGGATAGGTGGCTTTGCCCGCTTCCTTTCATCGTATTGTCCATCGTGCGTCGCGTCTCGCAGCGAACCTGACAAAGGGGAGGCCATCACCCCCTCCCCTCCTGAAGCAACACCCTCTCAATGCTAAGGCCTCTCCACCGGCCGCGTGACGTCACGCCAAGGGACCGTGCAGGCCCCGCGCTCCGCGATTTCAGCGCGCCGCGCCCGTCTGCACTATTCGGGTACTGCCGTACGTAGCTGCCTTATAAGTGATTCCTTCATTTTCATTTTTGTCGTTGCTGCAGAAAAGAAATTCGCTAGTTTGTGCGCGCCTTAGGCTATCATTTTATCTGCTTTATATATTTTTTTTATTGCAGAACACCTTATTGTCAAGAAAGTTCGAGCTGCTAATACAGTTTTTTATAATAAACAATTTAGCATACGGCCGCCAATTTCGCATTATTGGTCATTATAATAAAAAATTGATTAGTTAATTTCAATTAATCATCTAATTATTAGGTTCTATCACGTACATGATGTCTGCCGTGCGGTAAAATCCATCCGCACAGACCGCACATGCGTATATCTAGTTGTTAAAGTAGAAGTTCGTGAACATTGAAAAAAAAAACACCGTCTACTGCGCATTGTGTTAGTTTTATTCTGTATTGTGTTTTGCTTAAAGCTTTCACACACAGCAATAATGACACTCACAATAATGTTGCGCTGTTGAGTATTTGTACAGCTAATCTGACCCTTACAATAAAAAACGACGAGACACCAGCAATGAAGTGTGCGCAAAGCATTTTTATTGCTTGGGAATAAAACTTACTTCTTCTTAAGCGTTGCTGCTTTCCGGGCTGCGGCCTTCTGCTGCGCATTGTCTTGTATGGCATCATTTCTTAGTTTGCAAAAGTTGTTTAGAACAACGTTGGTTGCAACGCGTACTACCAAGCGCAGGAGAGTTTGTGCAGTGTGGCCATTTTCACATGTCTCAATGTCGTGTTCGTCCAGGAGGGAAATCGTCTGTGAAATCACGACACCACGTTGATTTCTACAGGAGAGAAAATCTTCCGCGGTTGCTCCAAAAGACAACTTCTCTGCAACTAGTTTAGTCATCAGTACCATGTGAACTGTGCATGGCTGGGGAAACTTCAGCCCTCCTCTCGACAGGTTAGCTATCATGGCAGTATTTTCCGCTTCGATCTCTCGATTTTCAATCACCAATGTGCTGAAGCAAGCAGAACATGAAAGCTTCTTTAAAGCAGCATGAGCAGCGTATCCTGCAATGTAGACAATAGCATCCATGTCAGAGTGGGCGTGTGTAATATCGTCGTCGCTGACAGCCACAGAAAAGTTGCATGGGACAAGATCCTCACTTACGTCTTCAAACTCTGTTTCCTCGCGTGGAAATGTCAAAAGTTTTTGAAGACGAAGCTTCTTCTCACATTCGTAGAGCTGACGCACGGAAATGTGGTACTGTGATCCTGCCAGCTGGCGGTAACGGTGGTGGTGGTGGTAGTGGTTTTATTAAAAATAATAGTAAAAAGGAAGGAAAAGATTTTTGCTAGCCCCGGCATCTGCCATCGATACTGAAGCACCTGAGCTGGGGCAGCGGAAATAACGGACAGCAGGCAGAATGGAGAAATGAAATGAAAGAGGTGAGGGGACAGGAGTAGAGGACAGTGGCGGTAACGGCCGAACCGGTCTTCTAGCGCATCCGTCTGAAATTTGCCCAGCAGTACGTACTTGAAGTGAAGTTCTTCTAAGCAGTAGCGCGAGAGTTCTACCAGAGAATAGCATGTCAGTCGCAAAGCACTGTGAGTCTCTTTCGTCAGCGAGCCACTGGTGATGTTTATTCTTGCCCAAGCGTCCAACCAGTCCACAACGCCGCTCAGGAAAGCTAACTGTGTGTCATCAACAGACCTTACAGGGTCTTGCATGCTGTCCCTTAGCCTCTGGCCTTTGCAAGGGGTCTTAACATTGACTATTTGCCACCATGTGAGGATAACGTCAATGAAAAGAGCAGTCGACTCAGCTTGAGGAATCTTGAACGCGGAACCATGTGTCCTGAGGGCATTTGAAACAAACTGATTAATGACGTCGAGAGCGAGCTTTACATTTTGCCGCTCCATTGAGGTTGGATTCACGGCTTTTGCGTTCAGTCTGTAAGCAGCCTTCACAAGCGACGTCTTCTCTGAAGAATAAAGCTGCCGCACAGCTGCGAAAGAAGCAGCTTTCATACGAGGAGGCCCTTCGGGCATTGCTCCACTCAAGTCCATTTCAGGGAAATAGAGGCATGTTCCAGGGTTTTTCTGGTTAATCCAATTGTTCCTAATGCACTTCAAGAGATGCACAGGATCGACCACGTAGAAAAGAGGGCGAGCGTTATCGGCTGGATGGGGATAGACAATGCTCACCTGAGGACTTGTAGCAAATAACGACATCATCTTGCGGTTCAGAGCATTGTTGTCCGTTATCACAGCGATAATTTTGAGCCCCATTTTCTCAACATTAATGATTATGTTCTTAGCATGCTCGTGCAAAATTTCTGCGCTCAGTTTGCTCACAGCTAATATGTGAATGACGTCCTTGTTTGCAGAAAGGAGTGATTGTACCATGAACACATGGGCTGTTGTTGCTGGTTCCGTTGAATGAACCGACGATCCTACTATTGTGCCCCCTTTGTAGTCGAAGTATGGTTTTATGTGGATCTCATCGATCATCAGGGTCACTGTCTTCTCGTGGTCTTTCATTGATTTGACTCGTTCTCGGATGTAGGAGAGACAGTGCGGTTGATTTTGCTCCACAAGAGGGTCAGCTTTGTAATTTGAGCAAACACGGCGCAGTGTGGAAGGATGGGGCAGAATGATTCTTGATGCAGCTCTTGTGAAGTGATATGCGTGAGGAGAAATTGAATTCAAAATACTGGCGAATACCAGCAGCTCTGCGCTATACACATGCTGTTTCGCGAGGAGAAGCTCTATCTGCTCAACCAGAAATTTCAGCAAAGAAGACTGTTCTTTCGTCGTATCACTGTCCTCAATGAGGTCTGCAAGCAGTGAACCGACAAACTGCAATACTTTAGTATGTTTCGACTCTTTCGTCACCTCAGGTATATTATGCAAGCCTATCTCGAGTTCTTCTAGCAGCAAGGACAGGCTGGAGGTGTCGCATACTTGAGCTGGCAGAATCCTGCCTGAAGGAAGCGACAGAAGCTTCACTCCATTCAAGAAAACAGAAAGTGACAGATCAGGGAGAACTACCAAGGCGCATTTCACATTAGGTGAAGGATCATTCTCGATGAGAAGGAACCTAACGCACTGCTCATCGACAGAAACGGTCCAGAATTTCGTGTTGCAGATTCCAGGCAACTTAGATTTGAACTCCTCGTAAGATGAAACTTTGTTTCTTTTCTGTTCAAGCTCATTAGACTGAAGTGACTTCCTCATAGCCTCCTGCAAAGCAGCGTTTTCCCTTCTTGCTTTTTTCGTCTCTGGCGATTCACTCCGTCCAGGCGTTGAGGACAAGTATTTTGGGCAGTTTGGAAAAACAGAAGGCGCAGCATCAATCTTCAACTGTAGCCTGTCACGCTTCACCTCTATTATTTTCCCTGTCAGTTCATCTTGGTGTGACAACGTCGTAATGAAGTCGCCTGCGTGGAAGTGCAGTTCACACACCTGCACGAGAAAATGAAGCAAGGCCATTCGCCATGACTCTCCATTGCCTAAAACACTAAGTAAAAAGAGTCTGAATAGTGAACAGCTTTTACATATTTACACAGCTTTTACACAAGCCTTATGCACATCCACAGAACTAAATGCTTCCTGGACAATTCATACATAAGTGTAAGAAGTGATATCATTGCCTACAAAGACAGCATGCCTTTCCGGGAGCGACAGCTCACAACTAAGATAATTACCAGCGCCTATTAAGCAATATTTCAGAGTCTTACCCTCGAATGCTCTGTAGGTGTGAAATCCTTCCGTGGAATGGCTCGCAACCAGGCTTTTCTTCGTACTTCGTCTCTTGGGAAGCAATAAACACGTACTTTGGGACCATTCTGGTAGTTCCCGCGGCACCCGGGAACACAGCACCGGCCCATGTTTCACGAAGTTGCACTCGCTACACGGCAGGCAATCAGTTTCCCATTCGTGCGCTAGCACAGGTACGCACGCCACACAAGAAACGGCCACACGAAACAGACACAGCCGTGCGAGGAGCGAACGGAAATGCACCCAACGCCAGGCTGAAAGACTCAAGCAGCAGCTAGACGCTCACTGCAAGACTGCGTTCGTGTCTGTGCTTGCCCGGGCAAGCGCGAGCACATCGAGGGAGACAACCGAGCGGAGCGGAGCCGCGCTTGGTGAGCAGCCTGACCGGACACTTGGCGTGACGTAGCGCGTGTGGAAAGGAGGGCCTGGAGAGGCCTGAAGAAAGTATTTAGAGGGTGTTGCCTGAAGCCGGGGAAAGATTCGGCAAATAGTTTCCCAGACACATCCTTTTTTTCTTCGTGGGGTCGACGAGGGGTAGAACGACAGGCCCAAGCAGTGTGAGGCAACATTCTCTGTTCATTCTAGAGACGCAAGCTTACACTGCAAAATGAAACCTTGTCTTTCCCTTCTAAATGCAATTAACTAGGAGTCGTGTCCAAAGTCACTTCAGCTTGTTATCTGGTTACCCCAAACCTTTTTTATTTGTGTGTAACTCCAGCCCTTCTTCATTTTTGTCATTGTAGCCGCTATTGTTTCGCAAGTACCATGCACCATTTTGATATTGGCAGTTCCTAATTCAAGCCTTCTGCAGGGTTTGAAGGGCCTATTTAATTGGAAATGAGGAGAACACGTGCACAGGGTGGAAAGCGCATGATCTGCCAGGAAACACTGAGGCGGCCCCGAGAAGGGCCTTTATTAAGGTTGACAGCCGTTTTGCGCCTCTTCACTTGGCAGCGACGACACAGCGTGTGCGGTCCCCATGGTTTTGCCCCAGCTGTCGAAGCAATCCTCGGACATGACCATGACCTTCGACATCTGATGTTTTTTTATTTAAAAAACACAGGGACCAAAGTCGTGCTGTATGCAGTGCGATCGCCATGTGGTTCAACTGACTGCGAACAATCATCCACCTGGCCCGGCTCTTTGGACGGATTCAGGAAACGACTGAAAAGAACACAAGTGACGAGCAAACAAAGGTGCGCTGCATACAAGTTAGAACGCAAAGAAATGAAGGCGCGCTGCGCTGGGCTATTGCTGTAGCGAGGTCTATATGTAAATTTTCACGGCTGGCGCCGATTTCTACAAACCGCGAGCAGCCGCTACGGATATAAACGAAGGCGCACTGGAGCTGGGTAAGTCTGTAGCTACAAGCACGGGTTTTTTGTCTCTACCGCCGATTTCCGCACCGCGCGATCGTCATAACTTTTCTTGGACTTGCTGTTGAAGCTGACAGCGATCATAAAAACTAAGGCCGCCGACTGTAGTGGCAGAGACTTGCCATTGAAAGGAACAAAGCCGTGCACTTTGTCAACCAGGCAACGAGGCCTAGCGCGAGTTTCAGAGCCGACTTGGACAAAGCGCGAGACGGCGCGCGCTTCTAACGATTGCCAACGCAAAGAAACAAAGGCGCGCTGCGCTGGGATAATGCTGTTGCGAGGTCTAATACGTAAATTTTCACGGCTGCCGTCGATTTCGACAAATCGCGAGAAGTCTCTAGGGAATTAAACAAAGCTGCACTGCACTGGGTGAACGCTGTATACCTAGGCCAGGCGCGATTTCCACAATGCGCGAGTCGAAACTTCTGGACTTACCGTTGCAGCTGATAGCGATCCTAAGGTGCAGATATTGTAGTGGCAGAATCATCGTGGCCATTTTTACCCTGGACTTGCCACTGCAAAGGAACAAAGGCGCACTGCACTCTGCTAACACTGCAACAAGGCCTAGCGCGAGTTTTGATGCCTGGCGCCGATTTAGACAAAGAGAAGGAACACGGTCACGAAACGGGACGCCCGTGATCTGCCAGAAAACAATGAGGTGGCCCTAAAAAGGGCCGTTTGCAGAAGCACTTCAACGTCGACCTGCAGCGGCGCGGTGAGCAGTAGGCCCAGCAGTGGTCCGTCTGGTGCCCTTTTGCTCCCCACAGACGACACCGGTGCACGGCGTGCACCTCTCCTGGTCTTGCCCTTGAAGCCGACGCGTTCCCTGGTCCGTAAATCTTGACGAGGGCCGTGACGATAATGTTTGCCATCAGGTCGATGCCCTGGCCTCTCGCCACGTGGTATCGGCCCGCGGCAAATAAGGACAGCATCGGCTTGCCAGAAGCATCCAGGAAACGATGCTGCAAAAAAAAGTTACGTTACAAGCGCCGAAATTTGGTGAGTTCTGCACGAGAAAACTTGCGAAGATATTGTTCAACGTTAACCCTTACCTCGGTGTTGAGAATGTGCACACCCGACAAGCGCTTCAGCGTGGCTGTCAGACGGTGGTTCAGCTGGCGACGCCGGCGCTCCTCAAATTGCGCCTTATGTGGGTCGCTGTAATGGCGTGGCAAAACTTTGAACACCAGCACGACACTATAACCACGTGCTCCTGCAGCAGCAAAACGAGGTCCTGGAATGCGCAAGGCATGTAGGTGAGCGGTACAGAACTTCATGAAGCGAAATTTGAGATAAAATGCGTACCTTTATGTGGCTGGCGATTTCTAGCGGGTGAGCGCCTTTTGTGGGTCGTCGTAATGTCGTGGAAGCGAGAACTGCACAGAAATTTCAGCTGGCTGTCCAAGCTCCCGAAACGCGCGCGCCGCCGTCTAGGCTCACGAAGGGAATGCCCGCTGACCCCGCACGCGCGGCGGACGGCCGGATGGATGGATACAGCTGAACCTTTTATATCGGGAGGTGGCTCAAGCCACCTAGCCATTACTTATGAAATTTTTCTCTTCTCTTGATTTTAGCCGCCAATCAGATAACCTTCGCTTGGTTACTTCTACTCGATTAAAATCTACTTTCCCTTCACTGTCCTTAAACCCCAATGCCTTGGATAAATCAGCCCCGCTGCTTTCCACTGTAGGGTGAAGACACTTACAGAAAAGTATCAAGTGTTCAGCCGTTTCCTCCTCCTCTCCGCACGCAATGCACAAAGTGTCTATCTCGTGGTACCTGACTCTATATGTCTTAGTCCGCAAAACTCCAGTCCTGGCCTCAAACAACAAAGAGCTTCCCCTACAATTATCACAGATATTTTCTTTGGCAATTTCCTGCTTAAAAATCATGTATGTTCCCAGTGCTGATTTTTATTTATTTATTTGAAATACTGCCAGTCTCTAGTTGAGACCTTAGCAGGTGGACATAACACGTATCACAGCAGAGGATAACATTTCTAAAAGCGGCTGTGCGAAAGACAGCTATAAATTAGACAGTTCATATCACAGAAAAAGAACTCAAAAGAAGTTGACAGATTTGCTCAAGTAACTGAAGAAAAAACATGCTCGTTCGAAAACATGAACATTAATATGGGCACAACACATCGTGTACTCCTTAAAATAGACAAAAAATGCAGAAAAATCTTTCTAACCACTCCTCTAGTTTTAAAACACGGCTTCTAGTTCGGTACAAAAATTTGAAAATGAATCGGCGTTAGTTATGGATTCGTCTAGACGGTTCCATTCTCTTGTTACTAGCGGGAAGAAAGAATTTTTGAAGGTGTCACTGTGATAAGGATATTCGGTTAGCGTATACGCGTGCTGGTTTCTTAATGCACGTTTTAGTGACAGTGAAATGTACTTTGATGAATCGATCTTAAAAGTGTTATTAAGGAGCTGATAAAGAAATTTTAGTCGCGCGTGCTTTGCCCTTGTTGACAGCGTTTCAAGCCTGGAGATTTCAGCTAGTTGTGTTGGTGAGTCGTTTTTTTTTTGTATCTGTTGTGAATAAACGTCACTGCTTTACGTTGAATTCTTTCAAGTCGCAAAATATTGGTTACAGACTAAGGAAACCAAACAGTGTTAGCATATTCTAGTACAGGCCTAACAAACGTTTTATAAGCTAAAAGTTTAGTTTGTGTTGGCGCAAGACGAAGACACCTTTTAAGAAAGAACAGTTTTCGTAATGCAGTTGAAGTAATGTTGTCAATGTGTTTGCCCCATCTAAGATCGTTAGTTAATGTAACTCCTAATTATAAGTATTTGTGTTCATTTCGTCAGCATACCTGTTTTCCACAGAGCTCTCTCTGTTTCTTTAACCTTTTTCTTAACCGATAATTGCTGATTTGCCCCCTTACTGCTGTCCAGATATTTGCTTGTCAATTTCCTAGTTCCCTTTCTCCATTTCGTATCAACATCCCTTATATACAGGTATCTGAAAACATTCCTAGCCCACTGCTTTTCCCCCATTTTTCTCAACCGCTCCTCAAATGCTATCTTACTACTAGCTTCTCTGCTCTCGAACGACGCCCATTCCATATCACCTTGTACCCCCTGATTTGGTGTATTGCCATGTGCTCCCAAAGCTAGCCTCCCTACGCCACGTTGTTTAATTTCTAACCTTGCTTAAACATCTGGTCTCATGCACAGGGCCGCATTACCGAAAGTCAGGCTAGGAACCATCACCCCTTTCCAGATCCCTCTTACCACTTCATACCTATTGTAATTCCACAGTGCCCTATTTTTCATGGCAGCTGCATTCCTGCTAGCTTTATTCATTACATATTTTTCATGCTCTGTCAGATACTCAGCACCGTTATTTATCCACACCCCAAGATACTTGTACTCATCCACTACTTCTAGCGGGAACTCCTGTATTCTATGCTCGCCGACCTCATCATTAAATATCATGACTGCAAACTTTTCCTTACTAAACTTGAAGGTCCTGAGGTTCCTAGGGACCTAGCGATTCCCTAGGCCCTCTAGGGACAGGCCGAGAGAGGCGCGGCGACCCCACATCCGGTTGAGAACGAGGGCGAAACGAAAAAAACGTCACGGAGACACGCATCCCACCGACCAATCGGCGTTGCCAGGCTACCTGCTCTCAAACGCTTCTCTCGCCTAATAATAATAATAATAATAATAATAATAATAATAATAATAATAATAATAATAATAATAATAATAATAATAATAATATTAATAATAATAATAATAATAATAATAATAATAATGATAATGATAATAATAATAATAATAACTGGTTTTTGGGGAAAGGAAATGACACAGTATCTGTCTCATATATCGTTGGACACCTGAACCGCGCCGTAAGTGAAGGGATAAAGGAGGGAGTGAAAGAGGAAGGGAAGAAGAGGTGTCGTAGTGGAGGGGCCCGGAATAATTTCGACCACCTGGGGATCTTTAACGTGCACTGACATCGCACAGCACGCGGGCGCCATAGCGTTTTTCCTCCATAAAAACGCAGCTGCCGCGGTCGGGTTCGAACCCCGGAACTCCGGATTCTCACTGACTACACCGGATATTTCGGTCCAGTCGCAACATGTGAAACGGGCCTGACGCGGTCACCTATTGCCGAGGTTGGCGCACTTATGCGTTGCCGAAAGTGCAGTTCGTCATAGGAATTACTGAGGAAAGGTCAGCACGCTGGAACGACCTTGAACATGTCGCCCACGCATTTGTCACATATTTGCGATTGTGATAGTACTTTAAATGGAGGAACAGATCGGTGCAATATATATCCCTTTCCGACCCAGCGACCAGTACACTGGACATAAGAAAAAAAGCGATGAAAAAAGAGAACGAAGCCCAAAATCAAAACCAAAACCACTTCCACGGCTTCCGCAAAAGACGAGAATATTTCGATCGAGATAGTTCCTCTTTCGGCCGCATCTTCTCAGGAGGGCAGCACAAAGTAATGGGGTTAATGCCAAAGAGGAAAACAGGAAAATGTTAGAATGTATTGCAAGCGACATTGATGAGCTAGGAGGACAGGGCGAAATAATTATATTAGGCGACATGAATGCACACATGGAAGACCTGGATGGGTACACGGATTCGACAGGAAGCATGCTGCAGGACATGTGTGACAGGCATGATTTAGTTGTATGCAACAGCACCGAGAAGTGTGAAGGGGTCATAACATGGGAGGCGGAGAGTCTACACTCGACGACAGATTATGCACTAATGTCACAGAGGATGTATAATAGATTAGGGGTAATGAGCATAGATGAAGATGGTTCCAGAAGTCTAGGTAGTGACCACAAGCGTATCAAGTTGAGCTTCAGAAGAAAAAGCAATGTAGGGCTGAAGCAAGATGAACAATCAGGGGGAAATTTTTACTCAGAAAAGCAATTGGAAGTAGCAGCCAAACAAATCGAGAAAGTAATTTTTGAGGATAGTGAAACAGAATGGACTTATACCAAATTAACTCGATTACTGGAGCTAGAGCTAGCTAAGGTGCGAGTAAAGCTAAAAGGGAAAAGATGCAAACCCAAGAGTTGGTGGGATGAGGAGGTCAAGAGGGCAATAGAAAAGCGCCAGAAAGCGTCCAGGGAACACAGATATTCCAAGAAGAGGGGGGAACCAAAACCCGAAGTAGACAGAAAATGGGATACCTTCATAAAGTGTAGAAGGGACGCATCCCATTGATTAATGAGAAAATTAGAAGAAAGGGTGCCCAATTGATGTCAAAAGTAAATAAAAATGATAGAAAAGCAGCCCAAAAATTCTGGAAACATCTAAATGCAATGAGTAATAAAACTAGGCTAGAACAAAGGTTTTTTGTTACAGATGAGGGTATTCGACTAGAAGGGGATGAAGCAATAAAACACATAGGAACAAGGATGACGGAAAAATTTTCAGCAAAGTATGTGGTACATAATTTATCGAAGGAGGATAGACCGGTTACAGCAATAGCTTCACTTGAGCAAGGAGAGTGGGAAAGGGCAGAGAAGAAGGTTCCTAGTGACACATCAACAGGACCAGATGGTATCCCGATTATGCTGATAAAGAAGTTAGGACCAAAATCCGAGCAAACATTAACACAGGTAGTGAACAAAATGATAGTTGATGAGAAAGTCCCCGATGAATGGCGATTAAGTAGAATGAACATGATATATAAGGGAAAGGGGGACAAAGCAGACGTAAGTAACTATCGTCCCATAACAGTGACATCTGTGGTTTACAGGGTGGTGATGCAAATTATAAAGGATAGACTGCAGGCTTGGGTGGAGAACGAGGGGGTGTTAGGGGAACTACAGAATGGGTTTCGGAAACAAAGGAGGTTGGAGGACAATCTATTTTCATTGACACAGTGTATAGAAATTGCGGAAAAGGAACATAGGCCCTTATGGCTAGCATTTCTGGATATTAGGGGAGCCTATGACAACGTTACTCAGGAGCATTTGTGGGACATACTGGGCACATTGGATGTAGAAAATGGAGTAATTAATCTTTTAAAAGATATATATAGAGGTAACAGAGTGCTCATAAAATGGGAAAAATGTATCAGGGCCTGTAGAGATACAGCGGGGGCTTAGACAAGGATGTCCTCTGTCCCCTTTGTTGTTCATGTTATACCTGCAAGGGTTGGAGACCAAGCTAGAGGGGAGCGGACTAGGCTTCAACCTATCTTTTTTTAAGCAAGGGGAATTGATTAAACAGACATTGCCGGAACTAATATACGCGGACGATATAGTGATAATGGCTGACAACAAGGAAGACCTGCAGAAGTTGTTAGACATGTGCAGTACAGAGGGAGATAGATTAGGCTTCAAGTATAGTAAGGAAAAATCTGCAGTCATGATATTTAATGAAGAGGGCGGCGAGCATAGAATACAGGAGTTCGTGCTAAATGTAGTGAATGAGTACAAGTATCTTGGGGTGTGGATAAATAGCAGTGTTGAGTATCTGACAGAGCATGAAAAATATGTAATGAATAAAGCTAGTAGGAATGCAGCTGTCATGAAAAATAGTGCACTGTGGAATTACAATAAGTATAAGGTGGTAAGAGGGATCTGGAAAGGGGTGATGGTCCCTAGCCTGACCTTCGGTAATGCGGTCTTGTGTATGAGGCCAGATGTTCAAGCAAGGCTGGAAATTAGGCAAGACACCAAATCAGGGGGTACAGGGTGATATGGGATGGGCGTCTTTCGAGAGCAGAGAGGCTAGCAGTAAGATAGCATTTGATGAACGATTGAGAAAGATGGAGGAAAAGCGGTGGGCTAGGAAAGTTTTCAGATGCCTGTATATAAAGAATGTTGACACGAAATGGAGAAAGCGAACTAGAAAATTGACAAGCAAAGATCTGGACAGCAGTAAGGGGGCAAATCAGCAATTATCGGTTAAGAAAAAGGTTAAAGAAACAGAGAGAGCTTTATGGAAAACAAAGATGCTAACGAAATCGGCACTGGGAGCATACCGGACCTTTAAACAGGAAATTGTCAACGAAAATATCTATGATAATTGTAGGGGAAGCTCTTTGTTGTTTGAGGCCAGGACTGGAGTTTTGCGGACTAAGACGTATAGAGTCAGGTACCAGGAGATAGACACTTTGTGCATTGCGTGCGGAGAGGAGGAGGAAACGACTGAACACTTGATACTTTTCTGTAAAGGGCTTCACCCTACAGTGGAAAGCAGCGGGGCTGTCTTACCCAAGGCATTGGGGTTTAGGGATAGTGAAGGGAAAGAAGAGGTTAGAAGTAACCAGCGAAGGTTATCTGATTGGTGGCTAAAAGCAAGACAGGAGTAAAATTTCACAAGACATGGCTAGGTGGCTTGAGCCACCGCCCGATGTAAAGGGTTCAGCCGTATCCATCCATCCATCCATCCATCCAAGACCAAACAGCTGCACGCAACGTGCTCAAGTAAGCTATTTGTTTTAACGTTCTCTCCTCACTCAATTCAAGTAGATAAATTCTTGCGAGCTAATTAAGCTCTGTTTGAAACAATGTGGCTAAAAGCTTGCCCTAGTTATGAGTTAGTTTTTTCGCAATGCGACAATGTTTTTTTGTCCAGTGTACTGGTCACTGGGATTCAACTGGCGCGTTTGGTTAAGTCACCGTGCAAGCACGTTGCGTTTGATTTTCAATGTTTTGTGGCGCCAAAATTGCATAACTCCTAATGTTGTGGTAGAAATATCCTGATGGGGATTTTTCATACAGGTAACATGATCTTGAGCTCTATTTGGTTGTTTTATTTTCAGAAAAGACGCTCACAAATGAAGAAATTCAAGAGCTTTTGTTTGGGGACCAGTCCGACCTAGACGTCGATTCCGACTCGGGCGACGAAGCAGAGAAATTCCAGCCAGAACCTCCACTGGACGAAAGCAGCGACGATTATTGCAGTGGAGATGAAAAAGGCCCAAACGAAAAGTGTGACAAAGCATCTCGACCACAACAAAAATAGCACAGTCGTGGACGGCACAGGCGTTTTCAGCGCCGATTGACATCGAAAGAACCGCGCCCGCGCAGCACTGTCAAGAGCCCCAGACGCCTTTGACATATTTTAAAGAGTATTTTGAAGACGACTTTTGGGATTTCATAGCAACCAGAATGAACTTGTACTGGGTTCAGGCGAATGGGACCATCCTAGGTATGACAGACAAAGAAGCCAAAGCTCTCTTGGAATGCACATTGTAATGGGCAACCTGAAGTTCCCTCAGACCCGCATGTATTGGGCAGCGGCAACTCGAGTATCATTAATTGCGGATGCCATGCCTAGAGATCGCTTTTCCATCTCAGGAACGCCTTGCACGTCTGCAACAACGACACCGACTACGATGAAAGCAACCGATGCTGGAAGGTTCAGGCCCTCCTAGAGCGTGTGAGGAAAGCCTGTCTGAAAATTCCCAGGTCTAATGCAGCCTGTGTGAACGAACAGATGATACCGTTTACAGGCAGAACACAACTGCGTCAGTATGTTCGGGGGAAGCCAAACCCGATCGGACTCAAGAACTTTGTGCTGGCAGACTCTCTCGGTAGGGTTTTAGACTTTGAAATCTACCAGAGTGCCACAAAGACCTCGGAATCGGCGGAGGGATTGTCATGCGACTTGCAGATTCAGTGCCTCGAGGGAATGATTGTGTCTTGTGCTTTGACAGATTTTTCACTTCCGTGCCGCTTATTGAGGCCTTCTTGAGAAGGGAATGTTCGGTCACGGCACAGTGATGACAAACAGAGTCAAGACAGCTCTCAAATCAGATAAAGAGCTACTTGCAGAAGGACGCGGATCGAGTCGAGAAGACGAGTGCTGACGGAAAATCGGTGGTGGTGAAATGGATGGATACGCGGTCAGTTACGCTGCTGTCTTCATGTTGTGGAGCTGAGTCAGTTGACTCTACAAGGCGCTACGACAAGAAACAGAAAAAAATACGTTGAAGTCGAAAGGCCTGCAAGCGTCCGATTCTACAACACTCACAAGGGAGGAGTTGACCTGAACGACTTCCTCACCAGTCTGTATCGCATAAAAATGAAAACTAAGAAATGGTCTGTAAAAGTCATGTTTCACTTCACGGATCTCGCCTTGGGTAACAGCTGGCTGAGTTACAAAGAAGACACCAGAGAGGCAGGCTACACGAAGAGTCAAGTGCTTCACCTGCTAGACTTCAGGATGCAGGTAGCAGAAGCTCTTATCAAGGGCTCCCAAGAAAGAAAACAGCGTGGTAGGCGTTCTACAGATGCTACTGTTCATTATGAACACCACCACAGGGCTGCCGTGCAAATACCAGGCCCTGACGTGCGTTTTGATCAAGAAGGCCATTGGCCAGATCCGCAAGTGGTGGCAAATTCCCCTAGGTGTCGACTCCCCGAATGCAAGGCAAAGTCGCAAGTTCAGTGCACAAAATGCAAAGTCTTTCTTTGCTTGATGGCAGGCAAAAACTGTTTTCGCGATTTCCACAGCAAGTAAGCGCCAGAGTTGACCTTAAGTTTGAATGTTTCATCGAGCACAAAGACGATAATGCAAGACCATGTAGCTACTAGTGCAAGTTCCGTCTTTTTATTAAGTCAGGCAACTGTACCTGTGATTCTAAGAACAGCTATGCTCTTGAGATGACATACAGCATTGTTGCATCAACGAGCAAAGCAGATTATGTGCAACAAATAAATCTCAGTGTCCAGAATACTGGACATGGTTCTCCATTGAAAACGACTGTACTTACTGTCTTCATAATTTTTTACACGCTCTTTAACAGCTTCTTAACCGCAAAAAACACCAGCAATTTTTTTCCTCGCCAAGAAAAAAATTCGGGGTGCAAAGGGATATATACAGTCGTTATGGTACAGTCGTTAAAAAGATTATAAAGTACAAACCGTTGGTGGCTCAACACAAGTTTATTACAAATAGCGCAGTTATTGCAGAACACATTTTTACAGAACACAGGGGTTAACCCTCTTGGCTTTTTTGTGAGTATCGGGCTGGTTTAAACCTTTGAGCCCAGGTACTCCCTACTCGCCGCGGTAGGAAGTACCTGGGTTCCATTCCGGCCACCTTTCGATGGTGGCGAAACGCAAAATGCACCCGTGTGCTGTGCGATGTAAAAGTGCACGTTAAAAAACCTTAGATTGACCGAATTAATCCGGAACTCTCCACTACAGCTACCCTCATGGCCCGTTCGTCGCATCGGGTTGTTAAAACCTCAACTTTTGAGAGAAGCTTAAACACGTACCTTGCGTCGTAGTGCCTTTCGCAAACCGCAGAATTCTCTTGCAGCAGCTTGTCGACTCTTAGAATAGCACGTGCCCACTTTTCAAATTCAACTTTGCAGGCAGGCGCGCGGAAGAGAGGCACCTTTTCGCTGCACGACTTGTACCCGGCATCGCAACCTGGCACTAAATCAGGCAACCGCCCCCCAACATTTTTCCGGAGGGGGCAGCGCCCCCCCCCCCCCCCCCCCCCCGCCCCTCACGTCTCCAACTGCTTGCACTTGAATCGGAGTGCTGACAATTGAAACATTTCAGTTCTAAGACTCCTTTAATGCAAATCACAGTGGCGCTGAGCTACTTTGCTTCGTAGCCAGATGTAAAGCATTCCGTATAGTCATGTCAAAACAGAAGTCGACTGTCTGACCCGTGTACATGCATGATCATGATTAGCGGAATTAAAAAAAAACTATGCACAACTTTTTAATGCAATTTACTACTCCTCGTGCGTACACAGCTTCCTATTTCAATTCGTTTTATATTGCCGTGAATCTTTTGCACCATTTGTTCGTTCGCAGTCAAAACCGCCGGCCCGTGGCTTAGCTCCAGACCAGGCTTAGCTCCATTGATCGTGGCCACGTGCAAATGCTTCCATATTTTTTCTAGATTGTTGTATTTGGTTTTGGTTCTTTATCCAGAAGGTTCCTTGCCAGCTTTAAATTGAGATCTGGAAAAAAAACAGCGCACCGTATAACAAGGGCGGATGAAGGTATAACGACACAGCGCTGACTTCAACTAGAAGTTAGCGCTGTGTCATTATACCTTCCTCTGTCCGTCTCTTAAGGTGTGCAGTTTTTTTTTTCTCCAAATATGAACTACCAGCCAGCCCGTTTAACCACCCTTGCATTTAAATTGAGCGCGGCCAAGAACTGCAAGCATTCATTTCAATGATTACCGAGCACGTTTGTGGCTGTTGCCGCCGCCGAGCCTTTTCGTTGTCTTCCTGACTGCTGGAGTGTCGTCACCACAACGCTACCGTTTGCATCAAACTGCGCTCGTTACGTCGCTCGTTACGTCGGGAGTACCCCAAGGGTGCGTCCTTGCTCCACTTTTATTTCTTATCTTCATTAATGATCTGCCCTCTAACATACAAGTTAAAATTAAACTTTTTGCCGATGACTGCATACTTTACAACGAAATTAACACTGTAAATGACCACGATGATTTAAACAGCGCCCTTCATGAAGTGGTAATATGGTGTCACAAATGGCAAATGGAATTGAACATTAAAAAAACAGCCTTCTTATGTGTAACCCGTAAAAAACAAAGGTCCGAATATGTGTACAGCATCAATAACATACCGCTCACCCGAGTTCACGAACACAAATACCTTGGATTAATCATTTGACATGATCTAAGATGGGAATCACATATTAACAGTATAGTATCATCTGCTTTAAAACGATTGTTCTTCCTTAGAAGACGGCTTCGAGAAGCGCCACCGGAGACCAAACAGTTAGCATATAACACATTTATACGATCAGTTCTCGGATATGGAAACACGATTTGGTTTCCCTACACACAACAGCTCATTAACAAACTAGAAGGAGTACAGAGAAAGGCAATTAGATTTATCTTTAACAAATACAGGACCAGTGATTCACCATCCCAACTACTAAACCAAGCATGTATTCTTACTTTACAGAAACGCGCCAGACTAGCACGACTAAAATTATTGTTCCAATTAGTTCATAACTCGTTAAACATAGATACTTCGTTATATATATCTGTAGATGAATCGAGACCATCCCGGCATAAGCACCCATTAACCCTTAGAGAGTACGCATTCCGAACCGACTGTTTCAGATATTAATTTTTTCCGCTTGCCATAAAAGATTGGAATAGTTTGAACCCCTCTATCACTACTAATACATCTTTGCAGAAATTTGTAACCCTGGTAGAAGAACAGTTGCGCGATAAATAAAATAGATAAATAAATAATAATTATACAAGTACAACAGACCGCTCGTATCACTGCATATAACAGCATCTGTATGAACATACTACTTACAATGTATAAAATTGCACCCTTTTCTGTGAAATATACTCTTTCGTTATGTGTTTTATTTTCTGCTATCTGTGTTTTTTTTCCAATACTCATGTAATTACTTGCAAACAACAGTGTTCTTAATATATACCATTGCATTTGTATTCGCTTTGTACCTTCTTACTATGTGCCCATCCTGTAAAAATCCCAATGGGATTTACAGTATCTGAAATAATAATAATAAAACTTTAGGCATACAAAAATGAAAAATAATAAAAATATAAAATTTACTATGTAAAATTGCATCAAATAAATAACTAACAAAGAAAGCTTGAAGTCTTGCCTCCCCCCACCCACACACACACACTTAAAAAAAGTACCGGAGTCCCTGCACAAAATACCACCTTTGCGTTGTAAAGCGAAAGTTTTACTACTCCAGCCAGCCAGCCATTTTGGCTCGTCGCGCACTTCAGCCGTATGCTCGTGGCCTGACCTTGAGCCGCCGTTGCCTAGCAACACCGTAGATGCGCTCCAACAGATGGCCGCGAGGCCGTCGACGCTCGCTCCACCAGATGTGCTCCGCTGGGGTAGAGGGAGCGGAGGTGTCGCCTCGCGGGGTGTGTATATATATATATATATATATATATATATATATATATATATATATATATATATATATATATATATATATATATATATATATATATATATATATATATATATATATATGCGCTTCGCCTCAGTGTGTTGTAGTCGTTATGGAGAGCGCGAAAGAGACGCAACAACGACAGACCGAAGCGAGAAAGAGAACACGCTCAAGCGACGCCAGAAGAGCGCGCCGCAAGACTCGAGAAGCTTCGTAACGAAGATGCGGCTAGAAGAAGTCGTACCACGTCTCAGAGTGACTCTTCAACTACGGAAGAGACCGGTTTGAGTTTTCGAGAGCGTCGGAATGAGACGCTGCGTAGACGGCGTGCCGAGGAAACAAAGCTTTCGCAATTACTAGGGTTAACCACAGCTAAACCACAGCCATATTTTTTCTGCGGTGTTGACATGATCTTTCAGAGCGTGTCAAGAGGTAGCGACAGCTGCTCATGCCATCAACGTTAAAGAATTACTAAAGAAATGCAAATTAAACAAAACAGCATTAAACAGCGAACGCGGTACCTTGAGCACCGCCGTGGCCTACTAGACAGGATTGGAAAGGCTGACGGCGCCCCCGACGGAAGCGGCGTATTTCCCCCCTGTGGCAGGAAAGCGCACCGAGCCTCGCTAGTCAATGGTGACTTCCTCCATGATGACTATAGTGAACTAGAATACTAGTTCACTATAATGGTGACCATTGGTGACTTCAGCTTCGAAACTCCTCGGCGCGCACACGGGGAGGGGCCGGCCCGACGCGGTTCCTGCCACCGCGGCGCTGCGGTCGACGGTTGAGCTATCGGAGCAAGCGTCGTCTGCTAGCACCTAACGTTTGCGCAGGGGTTTCCGAGTTCGGTGGTAGAATGTTTGTTCAGCGACCCTCTTCGACAACTAGGCATTATTTCAATAAGGCATGCTTGTTTTATCGCGTGGATAAAGGTTTGAGTCGGGTTGGCTTGTTTTTTTTTTTAGCACTATATACGTTGCGCGCCCGCTCCTGCTAGCACGCAGCAAAGCGATGCGTCTGCATGCGGCGTTCACCGCGCCGACATCTGCAGCAGGAGTGCACTCGAACTAGTGTGCATATGGCACTAATTTAGGCGTAGTTGAGTTTCCCCTTCCGGTGGCGATGAGAGGAAACTACTTGAAGATGAAATCGGGGTTTCTTGATGACCCGGTGGTTCTACTCGCAAACATTCACATTACTCAAGGAAAGGAGAAGGTTAACTATTTATTTACAACATAGGTAAAAAAACGAGAAGAAACAAAGCAAGGAGAAAACTATTTACATGACTAAATCGTGGATCAGACGAATTCAGCGCCCGCTCAACCCAGAGCGCTTGGTTTTAAACCCTCTGTCTCCGCCCTTAGCGGGGACAGCAACCAATAAGTTAACCAACGACCCATCTCGCCAATCAGTGGTTAGGGAAAGGAAAATAAGGTCCGCCCACTGATCAGAGATTGGGGAAAAAGGTCTGATTAAAACATTTGGGAAGGAGGTTTCAAATAACTACACAAACCACACAAATGCGACTTCCGTTCCCACGCCACCCACGGCACCACAGACGCTAGAAACAGGTGCCGACGAGGCGATGACTCAGGTTGTTGACAGCAACAAAGAGAACACAGTCGTTAAGGGAAGTAGACAGTCGTTACAACCACATGTCGTTAGCTGTACTTGGTTCGCGTTTTTCCCGGCGGGTCATCCCCGTGACGGCGCGGCGTAAACGAGGACGTCCGCTGCACAAAGGGGCGGCAGGGATGGGACGGGCCCCTTTGTTGGGGACTTCCGACCCCGTGGGAGCAGCTTTCCTTGCGAACACAAGATCAACGAGTTCGCGGAATGGTCAGCGAACTCCACAGGCGTGTTGCGGTATAATTTGAAATGCTCTTGATCGTCATCTGTCGTGTCAGGCCACCGTAGCTCCATGCACACGTGTCCCGGCGACGTCCAATAACTTTAAGTGAGCTCAGCGCCCCGTTCTTCTGGTTTACGTTCTGCTCATGATGCAACATTCCTTAATGTACTGACTCATGATATACACTAACTGCAGCACTGGGCAACGTACCATCGTTTTAATGTAAAAATTTCTAATGAAGGATCGCGTATGAGGGAAAGCAGTCACGAAAAATAAGTGACACCAAGAAAACCATTGAGAATAATAAAAGTACGATATAGGCTATTAAAAATGAAAGGAGGGACTTGAATTTATTGGCAGTTTATACTGTGGACATATTTAGAGGTGCACTCCTACGAGCGCTCTTTTTATTTTCTAGGCGGTGTATAGGCTGCTCCAGCCTCGCTCTGGGCCCGGGCGACCTAACATCACTATAGACGCTCTCTTTGCACGGATCTTTTTTTTTTCATCTTACTTCCGCAAAAAATGCATGTGTGTTACCGAATAAAAATGAACAAATTGGGCTCATCTAGCGTTCCAAGCAGCTTATCGAAAACTGATACTCAATTCTCTTGAAGATAAACAGCCTCTTCTTTCCGTTTCATAACAAAATGCACTTGCAGAAGATCAGGCTCCGGTTTTAAAAGCGGCAATAAAGTAATTTGACCTTGCGAGATGTTCTAATTCTGAGGAAGTCGTAGGGTGGGAAGCACCGTTTTCGGTAATAGCTGCGAGATAAGTGCTCTCCAAATAATTATGCGACTCACCTTTCTTAACATGACTTAAAAGATACTAGTTGTGTGCTGCTATAAACTCCGTCCACCGTCTTCGGCGATCGCCGCTTTTTGAAAGCAAACGACAGGTGTATAGGCAGAATTGATCGGAAATCGCGTAAAAACGGATTTTTTCTTCAGTGCGCCTTGTGTATCTCCACGACGTCACTATTGATGTCTATGCTTTTACGCTAAGTGATTGTTTGAAACTTAATCACATATATTGTGTGTTTTCTCGAGCAGCCTGACAGCGCAGGGATTTTCGCGTTTTTCCCTTTTTCAGGAACAGAGGGTCACATAGTGAGCAAATTGCGGCCATTAATTCTTACATATCCTCAGCCGCTGGTGCAACCGCGCATGAAGCAGGCAGTCATATTTGTTGAATATCAGACAATCGGAGAGGATAAAACAGTGCCGCACCACTTAAACTCTCGGAAGTTCATTAAGAATAACACTTCCTGGTCACAGGAAGCGGCTGCATATTAGACCTTTCAAACTTTTCGTTGATATGTATATCAAACTGCGAAGGAGAACAGCTAGCCGTTACTGAAAGCCATGAATGGCATGACATCTCAAGAAAAAAAATCTGGACGTAGAGTAAATATTATACCACTATATACAACGTCCGAGATAAGCGCTGTCACCCGCACCGCGCGACGGCCACGACGGCGCAAGCGTCGACTGCAGCGCCCTCACACTCCCTAGAGGCAAGTCGCGCCCGGCTCCGGCGGGAGAGTTTCGAAACTCAAGTATATCTATAAACGTTGATGGTGACGGCGTCGCGGTCTTCATACCTCCCCATTCTAGCCACCCTACTATAAGTAACCCTGGCCAGTGCCTCCTCTATAGAGGAGGCACTGTCCTGGCATTATAGTGCCAGTACAGTGCCTCCTCTATGGACCTCCTGCATGTTTGTAAACAAACGAGGTGGCGCTGCAGTCGCTAGCGAGCTCGTGGTAGGCAAAAGGTCGGGGAGTGGCGTCGCGGATAGGTGTGCGCGGGTTTTCAAGGCTTGTAGGCGCGTTTCCGGTTTCTGCGAATCACAGCAATAGTCGATGCTTCCAACTTAGTAATTTGTCGAAGTACCCGAGCTCGCGTTGTCCACGTGCGGCCTATAAAGAGAAATAGTTTGCCACTGTGTATTGTATATATGGTTAGTAGTAAACATGTAGAAAGCGTTCCTGCCGTTTATTTACGCGCTAGGCATTGAACAAAACAAGTTTTGACACTCTGCACTAGCCGGAATGATTTTACTTCGGGACAGTAGTGAGGGGAAGCGCTGGCGTTGTTTCGCCGGAGCAGACATGCGCTCATCGTCTGCTGACATACGTACGTGTCGCGCTGCGCGAAAAGTGGGGACAGAGTCGTGTCCCCGATCTCCTGTCTCGCTTAGCGCTGTTTTTAGCCGCATGACCACGCACCAGCCAGGCCGACTTGTCCTCTTGTTAAGCTGGTCGATTTGGTGAAAATTTTTGATTTCTAGAATTATTTCCTTTCCTAGCCCTGAAGTCTAGTTTCGTGACGAAAAAGTATAGCAAAATATTGAGTACAAATTTATAAATTACGCTTTTTAGAAGTGTGGTCGTCAAAAATTGTGAGGTAATTTCTTTGATTTCAGTGCCGCATTTCTTTGACCAAAGCGAAAGCGAAGATGCCATAAACGAGGGAATAAACTTTAAGGTTCGTTTTCTGACCTCTCACATTTTCTGCGACTGGATCACTCACCTTCGTAATTCGCATGAAAATCAAATGATTCCATTTGTCGCAAACTATTCCTGAGACGTTGAGGAGCGTAATAAATCTCTCGATTTTTTCCCTACACGTGCAGTATTGTGTTAGTTATTTTTTGTAAGAAACGTTTTCATGTAACTATCCATGCATAAGTACTGATCATATAGAAAAACAACTAATCGCGTCATCATACAGAACAGGGCTTTATGCACACGCTGGCATAAAAAAAAAACTGCGCACTATCTACTCAATTATTTGAGACCTAGCTTGGGGGGACTTGACGACGGTGTTAATTATAATTACCCAGAACTGCGCCAGGTATAGGTATAAAGAAAAGGAATGACTGAAACTAGCGTAGGAATTTCATATTTGCACCAAGTTTAGTTGCATATCGCATGCATGAATAACGAAAACACTTTTCATTGCTGCGTCTCCTCTCAATCTCGCCACGTGTCTGTTAGTAGCACGCCTGCGGCTGCTTCGTTCCAAACAAGCTTCGCGATCATGTACTACCTCATGAAACTTGACACATGCATGATGCAATGAAAAAGCATATGGCGTTTAGCACACTTAAGGTACGCTATTCTAAGCACACCAACGCGACCGCGCAAGATTGACACAACTTACCAGACTTCTTTCTACTCGAACGAAATAATTACGTCGTCATATCAAGAAACAGTTTCAAGTAACTATTAAATGTCGCAAAACGCGCCATTTAAACATGGTGTGCTATTAACAAAAAAACGCATTCCTTGGGGGCGAGTGAACCTGTCGGCGCCCCGTACACTCCGGCTCAAGGTGATAAGTACGTGTGCAGCTACATGTCTTTTTTTTTCCTTGAGCAATTATCAGCCTACTATCCTGAAGTTCAGGTGAATGAACGCAGTAACTTGCATGCATTAAGTGCATTGAGTGGCAGTGCCTATCGACTCCCAGACTTCGCGCTTTACTACCGTGGCCCAATGCCTGTTAGCCAGTTTCCGAATGCGGCATTTATGCGCGAGAAACCTATCGAGGCTAATTTAATATTTTTTATGCTACTACGCGGATCCAGCAGTGACGCAGCTGGTCAATATATGCTGCTTCTGCAGTGCACAGGCTTGAAGCAGCCGCCGGTAACTGCGGCAGCTGCGGTAGGCACGGGCAAGCGGAACCTGTTTTGCCTACCATGCGAAAGTCGCTGCTAACATCAGCGCCACCGCATTTTCGTGACGTCGCGGGGTGAAGGAGGTCCATACGTTCTGTGCCTGGGAAAAGGAGAGGCTAACTATGGGAGCCGGCCGTCGGGGTTAGTACGGCCTTTCGCCGCTACGCGCCGCCACCGGAGTAGGACGCCTGTCGCATCACCGTCGCTCATAGAAACGCAGACCGTTCGCAGCTGTTCTGTCGTTGACTTTTCGACTGCGTTCATGCTGTTTCAAGTACAATCAAAACATTTTTAAAAGGGAGCTCGAAGCACTTGTCGCTAAGGGGCCTATCTCAGTCGTGTCGTTTGCGGCTATTGCTGTGCAATGCGCTCGCGCGTCGTCTGCTGCGCTGATATGACAGCGCGCGCCTGCTTGAATCCAATTCGTGAAAAATTGTTCTGTCACCTTTAAGTTTGCTTGTCTGAGGGCCCTTAATTGAAAACAGTGTTTGGCAGCAGCTAATAGTGAAAGCTTGGGCGCTGAAAAAGCTCTGTTGCGTGCTGTTTACTCATGTAACAGACGACGCAAGCCGGAAGGGCATGCGCTAAGTAGCACGTAAACCCGTTAGACTGCTTCCAAAGCGGTACCTGATTCCGCGTTTCCTTCGTGAAGTTTTTGAGAGTTACCATTGTCGCCACCAAAGCCACAGTTGGCGCCAGAAAATGTGGAGCTGTGCCATGTGGTATCATCATTTGATCGGCCACGCACTTTCCTGCAGCACTAGCTATTTCTCGAGTCGCAGTGTTGACGCTCAACTTTGAGCGGTACGAGTGAAAAATGCGCCCTGCTGTCAGTGCAATCAGTTATGTAACGTGGAGCTGCACCATCTGCCTGCAGACAGCACTGCGCGGGCTACCTCAGCTCAACGGGTCTTCAATCCTCCTTTTAAATTTCTATCTCCCGCATTCCTTCCCCTTTTTTAACTTATGCCTCATGGAACACTTTTCGAATAAAAAAAAAGATATAGGGGTTCATGTATTCAATAACAGTGCGTCGTGACTCAAAACTTATCCAAATCAAAAAAAAAACATTTATTGTGGTGTCCAACTCTTATATGGCAGGCTCGCGTACTTTCGCGTTTCACAGTTTCGCGTACTTTCCCGAAGGGGGCTTTTTAGCAAAATGTTTAACTACGTCATGCTTGTCAGTAACATTGAATGCGTAGTTCCAGAGGAGCGCCCTCAGGAAACGAACCGGTTCATGAGCTTAATTAAGCCTGTGCTCGTTGCTGCCATCGCTCATGCACTTACCAACTCTGAGGCACAAAGAGCTAGGGCAGCGTGCTCTACTAATGTGGCGAGAGCCTAGGCTTTTGCAAGGTCTGATCTTCCTGCAGTGCGCGGTCAGCAAAAGCTCTTATTGTGTCGAGAACGAAGAGAAGTTGATCTGACGGGTAGAGCAGCCCATCTAGGTCTTGGCTGCGGGTGAACTGAAGGAGTGGCTGGTTGCTAACCGTCTTCGTACACAAAGTAAGGCAGTTCTCGCATTCTATATGCTCGCCGACAACTCGTGCAATGTAACCGCTCACATAAGCGGCAGCCGAGTTCTGAAGCGATGGCAGGCGCTGTGGCAAAATTGTGATAGTATGCCTCTGAAGAACCAATCTTCTCTCAACAGCCTCGGCGCTGCTTGCACAGTCGACGAGGCTTTGGAGCTGAAATAGAAGTTGGTTGCGCAGAAGAGAGGAGATCAGCGGGTATGAGCCTTGACATCGAAGCACATTCTTTGTGGGCATATTGAATGCTGAATTAGACGCAGCGATCATTGTCTCCAGTAGCTTTCCGAGACCTGACAGTGCAGCCCGAACATCCGACATATCGTTACACCCGGATGACATTAGCAAACTGCCAACCAGGGATTCAATTGGATCGCTCTTGGAATTTTCAGGTGGGGACGAAAAAGAACTTCTCTTCTGTCAGCAGATATTTGACACATGCCGTAGAATAGGTAGCGAGAAGAATCGCCTAATATATAGGTCTCGTCTGTGAGAAATTCACGGGTATGCCCACATCTTTTTTCTTTTTAGCGCTTGTAAATACATAGGGACAGATTGCATGCGGAATACGAACTTGAAAAAGCCTCATGAAAGAATGAATGCAATTAAACACGCATGCAAACGTGAAAGCATGAATCGTACTGCGCGCGGCCGATCAGCGCCAGCCCAGCTTCTCATATTCTCGCTGAAAGCGGAGGCACCCGACGCGCCAGACGTATTCTACTCACACAGCGCCGCCATGCGGCAGCCGCGACAAGCGTTTGCGGGTCGGTAGGCTCGAAACGCTGACTGGTAAAAAAAAAATATGACGTCGCGCTTGTAACGTCATGGTCACGTGACGTTTAATGACGTCATGTCCAGTTGGGGACAGACACATTTTCCTTAGGTTTTTCTCGGAATTCCCCACGTTTTTGAAAACGCGCGCGGGACCAACACCCTCTAAATTTGGCGGGACCCGCCGCGGTGGCTCAGTGGTTAGGGCGCTCGACTACTGATCCGGAGTTCCCGAGTTCGAACCCGACCGCGGCTGCTGCGTTTTTATGGAGGAAAAACGCTAAGGCGGCAGTGTGCTGTGAGATGTCAGTGCACGTTAAAAATCCCCAGGTGGTCGAAATTATCTTAGTGAAAAACAGCGCACAAGCAAACACAGACAGAAAGAAGGGGACAAGCGCTGAACTAGCAACTGAGGTTTTATTGAGAAGCATGGCGAAATATATACAGCACAGCATACAGCACAAAAAGGCGGATAAGAAGCCATCATCCAAACTCATCGCTTAGCGTCGCATATCCAAGAATTCCATCTCTTTTGTTGAAAGAAGGATAGACGGGGTGCTGACACATGAGTCCTCCGCTTTTGCTATCGCCCTAGCCTCGATAATTTCCCTTGTTATCGTGCACTTGTTTCGTGCCAGGATTTTGCAGCCGTGAAGGTCGGGTATGCAGGCAGGTTTATGATTGCAACGGTCACAATGCTCCAGTAATCTTTCGTTAAGACACCGACCGGTCTGGCCGATGTATCTGCTTCCACACGGTAACTTAATTTCATAAACAACACCCTGATCACATGCAACAAAAGGATTCTGGTGGTTGATTTTGCATCCAGGACGAGGCTTTTTCATTGGATTTGTCGCTTTACACAGTTTTATTAGTTTTTCTGGGGCAGAAAACACAACCTTAACATCGGCCTTCTTGGCTATTTTCTTAAGGTTGTGCGAGATCTTATGCATATAAGGGATGACCACAACTTTTTGTTTATCATCTCTTTGTCCCTTTTGTTGATTGCATCCCGTCTGCCCTTCCGCTTTTTTTCTCTTTTTGAACACCTTCCGCCACTGACACCAGCAAATCACTGGGGTAGCCAGCCGCACCTAGACGGGCAGTTTGTTTCATTAGGCTTTCCTCAACTGTGTGAAAACACGACCTGTTTAATGCATTACGAAAGCAAAGCTTAGCAATACCCCTTTTCACCAATTTCGAGTGTGCCGAATCGTACGGAAGTATCGGCTTTTTTCCCCTAGGATCATAAATCCAACAGGCATGGTTGTTCGTAAACCGGAGGCTTAAGTCCAAGAAACGGATGCTTTCATCCAGAGGCAGTTCATTGGTCAATGTTAGGGGGTTTAAACACTCCTCGAATATTCTTAGAATGTTCCCGAAAGTTTCGTCAAGAGGTCGGTCTGTCCTTTCTATTATAATCAGAAAGTCGTCAACATATCGTGCCACGTTTAAAACTTGGCAGCCGTCCAGACGTGTTAACAACACATTGTCACACTCAGCCAGAAATAAATCGCTCAACAAGGGCGCTATGCATGAGCCTATACACACACCTTGCTTTTGTAGATACGTGTTTTTTCCCCAGTCTACATATGTAGATGTCAGATAAAGATGCAATAGT
Source organism: Amblyomma americanum (assembly GCF_052857255.1). NCBI lineage: Eukaryota > Metazoa > Arthropoda > Arachnida > Ixodida > Ixodidae > Amblyomma > Amblyomma americanum. Next base: position 217,790,410 of record NC_135498.1, on the reverse strand, counting down.
TCCAAAAAGCCCCCTACACCTATACCCGACTCATTCTGGAATGCAACAGCTCCTGCCTTATCAATACACGTTTCTACACACGACATTAATCTATCATGCGGGAGTGAATAAAACAAATCCTTGATGTCAATAGAAAAGGCCGTCACTGATTTTCCTTCTACAGAATTGAGATAGTTAGCAACTTCATTGGAATTTCTGATTAGGAACGGGTCATCAAGGGTAAGCTTTCTCAGCTGGTCCTGCAAGAAAATTCCAATGCTCTTTTGCCACGTCCCACGCTCCGACACTATGACCCTGAAAGGGCACTCTGGCTTGTGCGTTTTGGCGGCGAAAAACATTTGTAATGACAAATTCTCACTCTTGTCTATGTGGGTTACAAGTCCTGTTAGATTGAGCCTGTTACACAGTTTCTTAGCCTTTGATTTCGCTCTCTTTAGTGAAACGTTTTTGCTGTCAAAAGCAGCAGTCACAGCCTGTGATGCTTTACGGGAGAAGGTCTCCACAGAAAACACTGCAAACCCACCTTCTTTATCGGCAGGCAGAACACACAGTGCCTCTTTTTGAAGGAAGGATAGCGTGGGTTTGCAGTGTTTTCTGTTGCGCCGGCCCGGCGGACGCGCACGTCACGTCTGAACTTGTCCGAGCGTCGCCGTATCGGGCGCCTCATCCAGAGCCGTTCCTTCTTGCCCTCGATTCCGAGGGTATAAAAGCCGCTGCCCCGGACGCCAAAGAGAGACCAAGGAAGATTTCTTCGTTCGAGTAACGTGGTCGCCCTGACCGGCTGCTCTTTTGAGATGCCAGAATAAACAAGTTGTTCTGTTGCCAGTCGACTCATCCTTTGCCGGGACCTTCGGATGTTTCCAGCTTTGCCCCAGGCCGCCAGGCCAACGCTACCCTTGGGGCTTGCAACCCATTTGCAACAACTGGTTGCCAGCGGTGAGAACCCGACAACGGAGGCCAGCAGCGAAGATATGCGGTCAACTGTATGCTGAGCAGCACAACGACCATCCGGGAGCAGTGCAACGAGCCCTGTGTGATGACTGGTTGCCTGCAGCGGAACGACTGCGCTGAATTCTTGGCTGCGAGGTTTGGTGAGTGCGGGACTTTCTTCTTCTGAGTTTTGCCAGGCTTTTGTTAGTGTCAGAAACAGAGCTGGTAATTGTGGTGTCGTTGCTGCCGGGTTAGTTTGCGGCAAGACAATAGTAGGCAGTAGAGAAAGCAGCATTCGGAGCAGCCATGGATTTGAAGTCGTTGCGCAAACCGAAATTGATGGAGCTTGCAAGAGAGTTGGGTCTGGATGTCTCAGACAAACTCAGAAAACCAGAACTGCTAAGGGCTATTCTTGAGTTGGAGGCTGAGGATGACGAGCTGTCGGAATGCCTTGAGACCATTGAGGAGAGGGAGCAGAAAGACGAGCGCGAACGTAAAGAGCAAAAAGAGGAGCGCGAACGTAAAGAGCAAGGAGAGAAAGAAGAGCGCGACCGTCAACACGCTTTGGAAATGAAGCCTCTCGAGGTAGAGATGGAACGCGCTCGTAATGGAAGTCAGACACACGGTGCAGGAGAGCGGGTATCGTTCAAAATGACTGACCTGATGCGGCCGTTTAACCTTGGAGAGGACATTGGTTTGTTCCTGGTTAACTTTGAGCGAACGTGCGAGAAGCAGGGGTTCTCTCGGGAAACGTGGCCACAGCGCTTGCTCACTTTGTTACCCGGCGAGGCGGCCGACGTAGTCGCTCGCTTGAAGAGAGAGGAGGCAGAGGATTTCGACCAAGTGAAATCGAGTCTGCTAAAAAAGTACAGGCTGTCAGCGGAGGCGTTCCGTCGGAAGTTTCGGGAAAATGAAAAAGGCAGAAGTGAGTCATATACAGAGTTTGCCTACAGGCTTATGTCAAACATGCAGGAGTGGCTCAAAGAAGAGAAAGCGTTTGGTGACCACGAGAAAATTCTGCAGTGTTTCGGGCTGGAACAGTTTTATAGTCGGTTACCTGAGAACGTGCGGTACTGGGTCTTGGATAGGCCAGACGTTAGTACAGTGGCTAAAGCCGCCGAGCTAGCCGAGGAGTTTGTGACGCGTCGGGCTCGCGGAGCTAAGGACGGTCAAAAGGGTGAATTTGGCTCCAAGTCTGAGAGGCCGAAGTTCACACCCATGAGAGCAAGGGGGGACACACGTAGTGCGGATGCGAGTGAAAGCAGTCCGACCGAACGTAAGGAGACGGCGGCAGCCGAAGCCGAACGCAGAAAGCGGTTCGAGAGGAGGCAAGCGCGCGTGTGTTATACGTGCCAGAAGCCGGGTCACTTTTCGGCGCAGTGTCAAGAAACAAAAAGAAAAGTCGTGTTTTTGTCATTATGCAGCACTGACGAGAACATGAAGCTTCTCGAGCCTTACATGCGAGACTTCCTCAAGAACGGGAAAGAGTGCCAAGTGCTTCGTGATTCTGCAGCTACAATGGATGTAGTTCACCCCTCTTACGTAGAACCCGATATGTTCACGGGCGAGTGCGCATGGATCAAGCAAGCTGTGGAAGCTCACAGCGTGTGTCTGCCCGTAGCAAAAGTGCTTATTAGTTAGTTATATTGATTTTAATGGCGCAAAAGCAACTATGGCTATGATGCGCCAAACACAAGGTTAGGTTCTTGTTAAATGTTACACTTTTTATACCTAGAGTTTGTTTAAAACATTGGCTTCATTAAGAAACTTAAAAATACTTGAAAGATCAACCAGTGCTTGATCACCTAAAAGCAACTTGGGGTGTAATGGGATGTATTCATTGTAGAGTGTTGTAAAATATTTTTTTCTCAGTTGTTCCAGTTTTCTACATGAAATTAAAATGTGGTTTACAGTGAGTACATCGCCGCACATTTCGCAGAGAGGTTTGTCTTGTTTTGTCAGTAAAAAGTTGTGTGTAAGGTGTGTGTGCCCAATGCGTAGCCGACATAAAATAACTTCAGTAAAACGTTCTTGATGTCTACATGATTTCCATTCTCCTAAAACGGGTTTTATAGAATGCAGTTTGTTGTTTGCCTGTTCTTCCCATGCAGCCTGCCACTTAATTCTGAGTTTACTGTGCACTAATTTCAAAAAATCCCTGTGTGGTATGTTATCTTGTTTTATTTGATCAATTCGAGCTTGTGCTGCGCATGCATCTGCTCTCTCATTACCTACAATTCCAACATGGCTGGGCACCCAGCAGAATATAATGTTATGATTATGTTTTTTTATTTTAATTATGTTATGTATGATGTTTCCTATAATGGGTTCAGCGGCGTTTCTACAGTGCAGCGCTTTGAGCATACTCAGTGAATCGGTGTAAATGACGCTATTTTTAATGTTTTCTTTTACTATTTGGTCTACGGCTACAAAGACTGCATAACTCTCGGCAGTAAAAACCGATGCATACTGTGGCAGTCGTATCATTTTTTCATTTTTGTCTTGAATTACTGCACATCCAACATGACTTTCTGTTTTTGACCCATCAGTGTAAAATTCAGTGAAGGTGTCATGTTTTTCTTGCAGTTCAAAGAATTCTTGTAGTATGAGCTGATGTGGCATTTCCTTTTTATGTAAGTGTGTCAGTGTGAAGTCGCACACTGAAGGAAGGTTGTACCATGGTGGTAAATTTTCATATTTTTGTGCAATATTCGGCAGGGCATCCAGTACTCCTAACTCTTCACATTTATCTTCAAAGCGCATTATTAGTGGCCGGATGGATTGTGGTTTATTGTTAAATAATCTTTTGGATGGGCACTTGGTAACAATGGGATGGCAGAGATGTTTAGGAAGAGTACGGGTTTTTAGGACGTATGCGCATGTCAGTGTGACTCTTCTATCCTCTAGTGCAGGCTCATTAGCTTCAATATAAAGACTGTTTACCGGGGATGTTCTATATGCTCCAGTTGATAGTCGCAGACCAAGATTATGAACAGGGTCCAGTCTTTTCAAGTAGGATGCTCTTGCTGAACCGTATACTATGCACCCATAGTCCAGCTTGGAGCGTACCAGAGAGCGATAGATGTGCAATAGGCATGTTCTATCGGACCCCCACCGTTTTCGCGAGAGCACCTTTAATACATTGAGGGCTTGGGATGCTTTCTTTTTAAGGTTGTTAATGTGTGGTAGAAATGTGAGTTTCCTGTCAAAAGTGAGTCCTAAAAATTTATGTTCTGGTTTAATTGGTAGTGTGGCTTGATTCAAGTATAGGTTGGGATTGAATTGTAGGCCTCGTCGCAATGAGAACAGAACAGCTACTGTTTTTTGAAGAGAGAACTTGAACCCATTTATCTCTGCCCAAGCAGCTAGTTTATTTAGTGTGATTTGTATTTGTCTCTCGCAGGACGATATGCTGGAGGAAGTGCATGCTATCTGTAGGTCATCTACATAAACCGAATACATTATGGACTTGGGTATTACTCTGGCTAACGAATTCATTTTTACTACGAAGAGTGTCGTGCTTAGAATGCAACCTTGGGGTACGCCATTCTCTTGGGTGAAAGTCATGGAGAGAGTTGTTCCTAGGCGGACCCTAAATGTGCGGTTAGCCAGGAAGTCGTTCAAGCAGTTCAGCATCCTGCCTCGGATACCTAGCTCTGCTAGGTCGCGGAGGATGCCGAACTTCCACGTGGTATCGTATGCCTTCTCCATGTCGAAGAAGACCCCGATACACTGCTGCTTGTGGATGAACGCCTCCCGTATGGTGTTCTCTAGGCGGACAAGGTGATCGGTGGTTGAGCATGCTTTTCTGAATCCACATTGATGAACATCTAATAGTTGCCGAGATTCGAGTACAAAGGTGAGTCTAATGTTTATTACACTTTCAAAAGATTTAGCAATGCAGCTGGTGAGGGCTATTGGTCTGTAATTGTCAGGACTTGTTGGTGATTTTCAGGGTTTCAGAAAAGGTACTATTACTGCTTTCTTCCACTCCTCAGGTATTCTGCCAGTCATCCATATTTTATTGAAGAATTTTAACAGTGCCTGTACGGCTGTATCAGAGAGATGGGCAAGCATATTGTAATGCACATTGTCTGGGCCTGGTGCTGTCTTTTTACCGGAAGATAATACACTATTTAATTCCTGGAGCGTAATGGGCTGGTTGTAGTCTTCCTGCATGCCTGTTCCGAATGGAAGTTTTTGTTTTTCAGCTATAGCTTTGTGTTTCTGGAATGCGTTTGTGTAGTGGGACGACCTTGAGACTTCAGCAAAGTGCTCGCCCAATAAATTGGCCTGTTCTTCCAACGATGTTTGTGTACCGGGTGTTGTCAAAAGTGGAAGTGTGAAGGAAGTACGGTCACCAGTGAATTTACGGACTTTGTCCCACATTTTCTTTGATGGCATTGAACTATTTATAGAGGACACATATTTCTGCCAGGAGGTTTTCTCAGCATTCCTGCGCACGTACCGCGCTCTCGCCTTGGCCCTCTTAAAAGTGAGTAAGTTCTCTGCAGTGGGGTACCGCCGCAGGGTGCCCCATGCTTTATTTTGCTGTTTTTTTGCAAATGTACATTCTTGTGTCCACCATACTTTGTGTTTCTTCTGTACGAGTCCTGTTGTTTGTGGTATAGCGAGTGTTGCAGCAGATATTATGCATGTAGTAAACCTGTCATTAATTTCATCTATGCTGAGGTCTTCAGAAAATTCTTTATCTAGAGTGGCACTTTCTGTAAAAAGTGACCAGTCGGCGAGGTGAAGTTTCCAGCGCCGTGGTCTTGTGGGGATGACTGCAGTAGACGATGAGAGGCTGATGATAATAGGTAGGTGATCACTTCCCAGAGGGTCATTTAAAACATCCCATTTAAAATCGGTAAAAAGCGATGGTGATGCGAAAGCTAAATCGAGAAAGCTCATTTTTGCCGAGCTTGGGCAACAATAAGTTGCTTTTCCTGTATTTAAAAGACAGATGTTATTTGAGAGGATAAAATCTTCGATTGTTTGCCCCCTAGAGTCGCAGCGCTCGCTTCCCCAAAAACGGGAGTGAGCGTTAAAATCCCCAACTACCAGATATGGCTCTGGAAGTTCAACTATCAATTCTTCTAGATCATGGACTGTTAATGTAAAATGTGGAGGAATGTATACGGAACAGATTGTTAGTGTTTTATAGCTGACGATGCTGACTGCAACCGCCTCAAGTTTTGTATTGAGCTTGATTTCTCGAGCAGGGACGCCGCTTTGGACGACAATTGCGACGCCTCCTGAGAGTCGATTTGCCTGCTCGCGATCGCGTCTAAAAGTTTGATAATGTTTCAGGATATGCACATGTTGTGGACCAAGATTGGTCTCCTGAAGACATAAAACTATGGGTAACATTGACCCTAAAATATGTGTTATGTCACTATAATTCCGCATAAGTCCTCTGCAATTCCATTGAATTAAAAAAAGCCATGCTTGTGTTTTTAAAAGAAAATGAAAGGAGTTTTACTTATGTGGTGGGCCCGTTATGAGGGGCCTGTCTTTTTTTCGCTCAACAGAGCTGTTCCGCCGCTGTAATGGAGGCGGAGTGGGTGTTGTATCCATCACCTCAACAGAGGTGCTGGAGGACCGCGCAGCCGAGGTTGTGTTAGTTTCAGGCCTCTCCCGATGGGGGGAGGTCCTGCGGGATGCCGACCCATGGACCGGCGGTCCCTGCTTTGGCAGTGACAGGGCAGCTTTCGCTGACCCTGCCTGGGGCGTGGATGGCCCTGCCATAGGCTCGGTGGGAGCGGCCTTGGCAGGTGCCGGAGTGCTGTGCGGTGCTACGCCCCTGCGCACCACATCAGCGAAGTTTTGTTTTGCTGTGAAGGAGAATGTGTTTGTAAGCGCAAAACGCCTTCTCGCTTCTTTAAAAGAAATGTTTTCTATGGTCTTTATGGTGATAATTTCTTTTTCTTTCTTCCAGGACGGACACGCCCTGGAGTATGCAGCATGTTCTCCTTCACAGTTTGCACAGCACAGGGCTGCGTCACATACATCAGACTGGTGATCGTTAGAGGCACATTTTGCGCAAGTTTTACGACCGCGGCAGCTCTGTGAGCCGTGGCCGAACCTTTGGCAGTTGAAACACCTGCGAGGGTTTGGTATGTATGGTCGTACATTGATTTTCAAATATCCCACGTCGATTGTGTCGGGCAGGGTGCTGGTGTTGAACGTCAGGATCATGTGTTTTGTGTCTATTTCCTTGTTGTCCTTCCGGATTTTGATTCGGTGGACATCTATGACGTCTTGGTCGATGAGCCCTTCGAGCATTTCTTTTTCAGTTATGTGAAGAAAATCATTTTCCGATATTACGCCTCGGACAGTGTTTAGTGAGCGATGAGGATTCACGGAGACCGGGATTTCCCCTATGGACGTTAGGTTGGAGAGCTTAGAATGTTGGACATTGTCACACAGTTCGAGCAATAAGTCGCCGCTGGCCATTTTTGACAGCTTATAGCCAATGCCTAGGGTTTCAGTCAAGCACTTTGACACAAGGAAGGGGGATATTATTCTTGCCTGTTTATCTTGTTGTTCACTGTGGATCACATGATATTTGGGGAAAGTTACTTTTCTTTTTTGAAAGAAGTTGTCTGCCTCGTTCCGCCCTCTTTTGAGAGAGCGATCAGGTTTTGAAAGTTGGGGAGCCATAAAAAAACTTTGTTTTTCGGTCATGGTGCCAGCCACCCACCACGGAGTCCAACAAGGGGACGGGACAGGAATTTGATAGCAAGTCCTGCCCACGCCAGCTGTACACCTCAACTATAACCAAATATGACGCAACTCAGGGTAGTTGGTCACACAAGGTTAACCCTCGCCGCCAGGAAAAAAAGAAAAACCAAGAAGTGAGTAGGATATAGGAGAGTTGTGAGACAGAGATGGGAAAGTTAAAGATGAAGAGGAGGATAGGAAAAGGCGACTGCCGATTCCCCCCGGTCGGGTCAGGCCGGAGGTGCCGTCTGCAGGAAGCTGGGGCCAAAGTGGTGTGTTGCCTTTGCCAAGGGGCCTTAAGGGTCCAAACACTCGGCATCGGCTCAACCACCAGGATCCCCTTTTCCCCGGACACGGCGATGCCACGCACGGCGAGGCGCGGGTGCTCGGGTCCGTGGTGATGCACAGTTCACCATCATCCCCTTGCGGGGATGTCCCTGCGGATGCTCGGGAACCCGCGGTGTCGCCACTCACCGTCGCGACGCCTGCAAGCTGCAGGCGCCCCCCTGCGGGGGCAAAAGTGCTTATTGAAGGACCTTTCGGAGCAATTGAGACGGAGGCCGCAGTGTCATCTATGCTGCCCCCCCCCCCCCCAGTACCCGTACCTATTTTCGAACAGGTCCGATCACCTCCTGCGCGAGAAGGGGATTTTGTTTGGTGAGGCTAGCGTTCAGGCCTTAACCAGATCGAGAGTTCGGGAGCTCGCTGCAAAGGCGGTAGTTGCGGGGCCGACGTTGTCGAACAATGATAAAGGGTCGGAGGCGCAGCAAGCTGATACTCAGAGCACGTCCGAACTGAATAAAATTGAGCCTGTAGCGTTGAAGGCACCAGGTACTGGAGAGGAAATGCCCGACACGGGAAGTTAGAAGAGCTATCTGCAGATTTGCTCATCGCGCCTACGTCCGATGGACTTAATAGGTTGCTAAAAGTCAGCCGGTCGGCTTTGATAGCCGAGCAAAAAAAGGATGGCAGCCTAGAAAACATGCGCTGCAATGTCAAGGAAGGTATCGCCAAGAAAAATGTTCGTTTTGTGGAAAGAGGTGGGGTCCTGTACCGGAAGTATCTAGACCGCAGAGGAGTGGAGTTCGATCAGCTGATCGTGCCTCAGTGTTACCGTCAGGCGGATCTGTTGCGCTTGTCGCATGGCGGTTCGTGGTCCGGACACCTAGGAGTTAAGAAGACTAAGGACCGTCTCTTGCAAGAGTACTATTGGCCAGGGTGTTTTCGTGACGTAGAACACTTTGTGAGGACATGTGACACCTGTCAGCGGGTTGGCAAACCAGGGGACAAATCGAGGGCGCCGTTGAAGTTGGTACCTATCATTACGGAGCCTTTTAGACGGATCGTTATTGATACAGTGGGACCTCTGCCGGTAACAGCCACGGGGTACAGACACATTTTGACTGTGATCTGCCCAGCGACAAAGTTCCCTGAAGCAGTGCCGCTTAAAGAACTCAGCTCAGTTGAGATAGTCAATGCACTACTGTCCATATTTGCGCGAGTTGGTTTTCCTACGGAAATCCAGTCAGATCAGGGCACAGTGTTTACTAGCGCTTTGACGACTGCCTTTCTCGAAAGGTGTGGGGTAAAGCTGTTACACAGCTCAGTGTACCACCCACAGTCGAATTCCGTTGAGAAGCTCCACTCCGTCATGAAGCGCGTGTTGAGAGCATTGTGTTTTGAGCAACAAAGTGATTGGGAGCTGTGTCTGCCTGGGGTGATGTTTGCATTAAGGACCGCGCCGCATGCGGCTACGGGGTTTTCGCCAGCTGAGCTGGTGTACGGTCGCTCGCTGCGGTCTCCGCTTCGCATGCTTCGAGACTCGTGGGAAGGCAGGGGCGACGACCCAGTTGTGGTCGAGTACGTGCTTAGTCTCCTCGAACGCTTAAGAAGGGCACAGGAGTTGTCAGGTGAAGCAATGGCAAAGGCCCAGCAGAGGGCCAAGGTTTATTATGATCGGACAGCCAGGGCCCGTCGTTTTGAGGTGGGCGATGAGGTAATGATATTGCGCACATCGCTAAAAAACAAACTCGACGTGCAGTGGGAGGGCCCAGCACGGATTGTTCAAAAACTGTCGGACGTTAACTACGTGGTGAGTCTGCCAGGAAAACGGAAAGCACAGCAAGTTTACCACTGTAATCTGCTCAAGCCCTATAGACAACGGGAAGCAGTGGTGTGTATGATGGTAAACGTTCCCGAAGAGCTTCCGGTCGAGCTTCCGGGACTAGGCTCAGTGACGAACAGGGAAGACACTGATCAGGTCATTAGTGACTTAATCATTAAAGCACCGCTGTCGGCTGAGCAGAAAACCGAACTACACCAACTCTTACAAGAGTTTCAAGGTCAGTTCTCTGAGAGGCCTGGTAGGACTTCTGTCCTTACTCATGATATAGAACTTACCTCCCCAGAGCCAGTACGATCCAAGGCGTACCGGGTGTCACCCCGCCAGCGCGATATTATGGAGGCTGAGGTAAAGAAAATGCTACAGCTCGGTGTTATTGAGGCGGGTGAGAGTGATTATACCTCCCCTTTGATTTTAGTTGAGGTACCGGGCAAGGAACCTCGTCCTTGCGTCGACTACCGCAGGCTTAATTCCATCACTAAGGATCAAATTTATCCGATCCCTAACATCGAGGAGCGCCTTGAGAAAGTTAGTAGCGCTCAGTTTATTTCCACCCTAGATCTTGTCAGGGGTTATTGGCAGGTTCCACTTGCAGAAGAGGCTAGTAGGTATGCGGCGTTCATTTCACCAATGGGAACATTCCGTCCTAAAGTTTTGAGTTTTGGTTTGAAGAACGCGCCATACTGCTTTTTCAAGCCTCATGGACAAAGTGTTGCGGGGACAGGAAGAATTCGCTTTACCGTATTTAGACGACGTAGCGATATTCTCCGCATCCTGGTCTGAGCATATGGCACACTTGCGGGCAGTGCTAACCCGCCTGCGCGAAGCGGGCTTGACAGTCAAGGCTCCCAAGTGCCAATTAGCACAGGCCGAGGTTGTCTACCTCGGTCACGTGATTGGACAGGGTCGTCGCCGCCCCTCTGAAATAAAGGTGGCCGCTGTGCGAGACTTCCCGCAACCGCGCACGAAGACCGATATTCGGTCGTTCTTAGGTGTCGCCGGCTACTATCAGAGGTACATCCCCAGGTACTCCGATATCGCGGCTCCCCTGACGGATGCTCTAAGAAAAACAGAGCCCCAAACAGTCGTCTGGGGCGAGACAAAGGAAAGAGCTTTTAGCGCCCTAAAGAGCGCCCTAACAAGCCAGCCTGTGCTACGATCGCCAGACTACACAAAAGGGTTCGTTGTTCAGTGCGATGCTAGTGAGCGAGGCATGGGCGTTGTACTGTGCCAAAGGGACAATGGAGAAGTGGAACACCCCGTCCTGTATGCTAGTCGTAAGCTGACCTGTCGTGAGCAGGCGTACAGCGCCACCGAGAAAGAGTGTGCGTGTCTCGTGTGGGCCGTTCAGAAATTGTCATGCTACCTAGCCGGCTCGAGGTTTATCATTGAGACGGATCACTGCCCTCTCCAATGGCTGCAGACCATCTCTCCCAAAAATGGCCGCCTCCTGCGCTGGAGCCTCGCTTTGCAACCATATTCCTTTCAGGTGCGTTACAAAAAGGGGAGTCTCAACGGTAACGCCGATGGCTTAAGTCGAGGCCCCTAACGTGGGAATCCGCCTCAAAGTTGTTTGTTACTGATGTTTTCTTCCTGAGGCAGGATTTTTAACATATTTCTTTTGTTTAGTGTTTCAAAGTGATTATGTGCTTTCTAGTGCAATTTTCCAATTTGTGGACGCGTTCTGAGTGCTGCTTGACTACTGTAAGGAACTAGGCAGTAGTATAAAAGGGGAAAGAGCCTGGCAGAGCTTAGTGAGGGTTGTCTCGTGCTTGCTGACTGAGCGGTTGCGTTTCGGCGTAGTTCTAACGCTTGCTGGGAACGAGCACAAAAATGGCAACTCTCCCGAAGTGACTTTGCAGTGTCCTGTGTGATCCTGAACCTGAGAACGAGGCCTTCTCTGTGCGCTGCGCTCAAGCAACGTCGAGGGACGACCGGTTTCGATTACGAGCATCATCGAGCGACATCCCTCCGGACAGCGGATGCAGTCCCCTGACCATCGGGATCTCCTTCTCCCGGCGGGGCGGTCTGTTACGTTTCGCCTACGACGCGCGGTATAGCCGGCGCGGATGCAACGGACGCCGGGGCTTCGTTCAAAGTGGCGGTCATTTTGGGCCCGTTCAGTGCTGCCGTAACGCCTCCCGCCAAGCGCGTCCAGGCAGGTTTCAATGCCACGTGTCGTCGTGTGTGTGTGTGTGCATGTTGGTGCCCACGCTTATCAAAGCGCGGCAGCCGGGGAGAGGATCTCCCCAACTGGGAGGCGAGGAGGTCTGACCGGCGCTGGCCCGGCGGACGCGCACGTCACGTCTGAACTTGTCCGAGCGTCGCCGTATCGGGCGCCTCATCCAGAGCCGTTCCTTCTTGCCCTCGACTCCGAGGGTATAAAAGCCGCTGCCCCGGACGCCAAAGAGAGACTTCGATTTCTTCCTTCGAGTAACGTGGTCGCCCTGACCGGCTGCTCTTTTGCGATGCCAGAATAAACAAGTTGTTCTGTTGCCAGTCGACTCATCCTTTGCCGGGACCTTCGGATGTTTCCAGCTTTGCCCCAGGCCGCCAGGCCAACGCTACCCTTGGGGCTTACAACCCATTTGCAACAGTATTTATTGGTGAATTCCAATCGCAGGCCCGGACGGGTCTGCACGCTCTGTGACAGAGCGCCTGAATCCAGCGCAGAGCGCGTGACCTGAAATTGCGATTAGAGTACACTTGCTCTGGCCAGAGCATGTAGGGCGCCGCTATCGCCGCTGCATAAGAACGTCACGCAAACTTCCGGTCGGATCCGCCGATTTCGGTGGAGCAGCCCCGACTGCTCCACGGAGCAATCTCGGCTCGGCAACAGCTCCCTTTCTACGATTGGAAGACGCGATCAGTGGCTCAGATCTACGTTTGGAATACAGTTGCTCTGAAAAGAGCAGGAAACGTTGGTCCAGAAGTGCTCCAACTCTGCGATTCGAAGTCACCATATGTTTTGCGTGTAAGCGAACCTTGAGAGTGTTCACCAGCGCCACCCTCGTCCATAGCGGTGGACGTAGCACGTCCTGTAATACCGCAAGTGTGACGTAAAACGTCTTCTAACGGCTAGGGTTGTTTTTTCTGCTGCTTTATAAGTAATTTTCTGTATGCGATTTAGTAATTCAAGTAATATTATCCCACTGATAAGCACAACACATTAAAAAAAATAATAATAACGTTCCCCTATGCACCTTGGTTTCGGTGACTGTTGGCTCCCTTCACACACACACACACACACACATATATATATATATATATATATATATATATATATATATATATATATATATATATATATATATATATATATATATATATATATATATATATACATAAAATACCACGAGAGCAGCAGATTTGACAACAGTCGCCGTAGCTCAGTTGGTAAGAGCACCGGTCGCGATATTCGGAGATCGTGGGTTCGGAATCCCACCGGCGGCATGGTTGTTTTTTCTGCTGCTTTATAAGTAATTTTCTTTATGCGATTTAGTAATCTGAGTAATATTATCCCACTGATAAGCACATTAAAAAAATAATAACGTTCCCCTATGCACCTTGGTTTCGGTGACAGTTGGCTTCCTTAATATGTTTGTCAAACGAGCCCCTCATTTCATTTGCCTTGTCTGCTAATAGCTTAACGGGGGTCTCGGTTCTGGCAGTCTTGATGCCATAGGTAGCATAAGAGGGCTCTCGCACAGTTTCCGCCCTCGCCGTTAGAAGACGTTCTACGTCACACTTGCGGTATTACAGGAGGTGCTACGTCCACCGCTATGGACGAGGGTGGCGCTGGTGAACACTCTCAAGGTTCGCTTACACGCAAAACATAAATACCCACGAAAGCAGCAGATTGGACAGTCGTCGCCGTAGCTCAGTTGGTAAGAGCACCGGACGCGATATTCGGAGGTCGTGGGTTCGGATCCCACCGGCGGCATGGTTGTTTTTTCTGCTGCTTTATAAGTAATTTTCTTTATGCGATTTAGTAATCTAAGTAATATTATCCCACTGATAAGCACATTAAAAAAATAATAACGTTCCCCTATGCACCTTGGTTTCGGTGACTGTTGGGTCCCTTCATAGGTTTGTCAAACGGGCCCCTCATTTACCTGACCGTGTCTGCTAATATATATATATATATATATATATATATATATATATATATATATATATATATATATATATATATATATATATATATATATATATATATATATGCATATATGCAAAGTTGAGGAACGCTTCATTTAGACAGATTTATTTTGAGTCGACGTTTCGGACAGAGCCTGTCCTTTCTCAAGACTGAAGTTACAGCGATCTGCCTTCCCTTCTTAAGGAGTTGGAATTGGCACACTTGTCCGCCACATGAACAGAGCAAGAGAGAGAGAGAGAGAAACTTTATTGTTGGAGAGGAAGTCGGGGCACGCCCCTGGGTCTCCGCACGACCCCACTGCACTCAAATGTTTGTCCCTAAGTTCCATAACACTGGCAGCCCGGCCGGTGGCGATTGTCCGCACGGCCGGGTCCTCCGAGCGCAGCAGGGTCTCCCAGTCCTCCCAGGTCTTGAGGTCCTCTAGGCCGCGCGGGGGAGGGTCCGCCGGGTAGAGGGAGAGGATGTGGAGGGAAGAGGCGAATGGTTCTGGGCACAAGGTGCAGGCAGGAGTGGGGAAGGAGGGGTGATAGTGGGTTAGGGTCAGGGGTGAGGGGAGTGTGTATGTCTAGCTTGCGCCAGAGTGTTGCGTGTTTGTATCGAACAGAGCAACAAGCAATCGGATTCTGGAAAGAAGATGGGCACAAACGAAAAATACTAGAAAAGGGAGAAAGAGAAATAAAGAGAACAAGAAAAACGCGCTGTCACCCCCTGTCCACCCAGCAGCCGCGGGGAGCGGGCAGGAATTGACGAAGTCGCAATTCTTCGCAAGTTCGCGCAACTGAGCAATATAAACCTCTGACAGATCTAGGCTCACCAGGGTTCTGTAAACATATCTTGAACCACGGTGGTGTTCCGTCGCGGCTGAGAACAGACGGTCGCAAGTGTTGAGCTCGGTTAGAAACGCATCTTCGCCTTTCGTAGCTTCATTTAATTGAGGTCCCTGCTCCTTCGTTTTAATATTGCGCCCGTGGCGGGAGAGTTCCGCAACGACGCTGACCTTCGACGCCGCGCGAATGCAGAAGCACAGCTTTGCGCCGGGATGCAGCAAACTCAGGCGCCAGATGCCTCTAAGTAGGCAGAAAACAGTGCTTTCCACTGGTTTCATGGTATTGGTGGCTGGCCCGTGGTTTCCAGGAATGTACAAGGGGGCGTAAGATCCCGTGAAACTCATAGTAAAGGTTTACCTCGTCGGCACGTTGTTGTATTGTAGATGCAAGAGATCGAACGACACACCGGAGCGAGCGATGTCATGCTGACGCCAAGTTTTGCTGACCCCCCCCCCCCCTTACTTTTCCTGCGTCACGTATACGTGGTGTCAAGCAAGATGCATGTGACTGAAACTGAAACTCTGAAGAGAACTGAAACTGAAAATAAGAGAAGAGAAACTGAAACTGCCGCACAGTTCATTACCTGATGGACACAACAGTATCACGTATTACTTAAGGTCTTCATAAAACCGCTGTTTGTCCTTCTATAAGATTAGCAGCATTAGTATATGTTTTCTATTAATGACACCCTGGTAATGAACATGATTTACCAACTTAAGTAGTGTTGGTTCTGGTGTAACACGAATAATTTATATTTGTGTATACGTCAGAAATCAAATTGTGAAGCAAGCCTTGACACTGCCTGTGCATTTCACATAAAAAAAGAAAAAATGATCTTGCTTTCATAGCATGCGTGTCATCTATATCAGATGTGATTGTAATCGTGAGCTATAACGTGAAACGACCCATGCTGGCTGCCATCAAAAATCACTTTTTTAATTATTCAACAAAACACACCATATAGCTCATTTCTGTCACGAAAGGAATGAAATGCTTCACTTATACCTCATTGCTTTGGTACAGTCATGGTTCATTATGCAATGTAAAATCTGATTTAGGAATATTTTTGTTACTTGTTGCACTGTTTTTTTCCTGAAATTCAGCACACCTACTGGTGTTGCGTTCCCGCGTGGTTTTCTTTTTTTTTTTAACTGAGTACAGGTGAATAGCCACCGGATTCTCGGCCCATCGCCCAGTGTGGGTATGTGTCATCTTTTGATAGGCTAACAACATCAACATTCGTCTTTCACTTCCACTCATACATGTGGTGCTGCACTATACTTGTTCTTCTACATTGTATTGATTCCATCCATAATGATGTCAGAGTTTAAAGACAAATCCTCAGTGCTTGCAGATCTTTACTATGTGCCCACTTTTCGTTATTGCAAAAATGATGGCACAATAAGTAATGAAGAAGGTAATATAGTTCACCACTTCAGTTCACAAAAGGACTATGAGAAAGGCCAAAGCACTCACAGCCAAAGTACCTTCCACATACTTCTAAGCTGTGCACATAGAACGACTAAAAAAGGTAATTTTCACTCCCTCCTTTATCCCTTCCCTTACGGCGCGGTTCAGGTGTCCAACGATATATGAGACAGATACTGCGCCATTTCCTTTCCACCCAAAAACCAATTATTAAGCTCATTCGATACTACGGTCGGCTAGTTGTGAGAAATGTCTGTGTAAGCATGCATGGGAGGCATTGGTCACGCTATCAGCTTCCGCAACTTAGGTTCACGCAAGCTCCGCTTCAGGTTGACCTGATCTCCTTGCAACGAGTTGCTGGTACGCAGGCTGACCCCGTCTTCCATTACGACTATATTTACCCGTCCCGTGCGAAACATATGCCCGCAAATATCCTAAATGGTCTTCTTTCTGAACACCTACAGAATTTTCCTCATCATACCGTTCTCTCCACTGATGCCTCCGGCAGCTGTGAGAAGGCGGCGATTGGTATATATTCGAAGGATCTGGCTTGGAGCTATTCCGTTCGTATCCGTGATTATACTCGTATATTCTTCGTATAGTTTTTTGCTATTGGTTGGGCTCTTCTCAAAATTCTCAGGCATATAGCACGGGTTCTTATTCTTGCAGACTGCCTTTCAGTTCTAGTCTCTCCAAAATTTCGGAAAATCTTTATTGAATCGGTCGCCTAGCTTTTTTGTTCCGTGCAGAGCACGTGAGATCTGCTTTGTCCGGGTACCTGCAGGCATTCGGTGTCTATTTTAACGAGGTGGCTGATTTATTGGCAAGATCAGCTATCAGCGATCCTGTAATCTATCCCGTCCCTCACCTCATTCTGTTGGAAACTTCACGTTTCCAGCTTTTCCAAAATAATTCAGCCAGCTTGAGTGATCCGTTGCTCAATACCGTAGATTTTCACCACTTAAAGTACCCATGGAATGTCCGGTGGTGTAAATCAAGTCGTTGTGAGGTGTCAATGACGCTTCTGCGATGCGGAATTCCTCACTTAAATTTGTACTTACGCAGATGCGGGTTCGCTGCGACAAACCTTTGTGTCTCATGTGGGCAAGTTGAAACATTAGATCATTTTCTCCTCTCTTGCCGGCGGTTCGCAGTTCAAGGAAATCAGTATTGGAGGTCCCTCTTTCGAGGTTAGGACACCCTCTGTCTCTTCCAGTTCTTCTCTCGTTCGGTGCGAGCGCCAATTTAAGGAATTACCGTTAAGCAGTGTTTGTGGCTACCTTCATGATTACATAAGTGCAACTGATCGGTTACCTTGTTAGCTGTATACAAAATTCTGTCTCATGCCCAAAATGCTTGATTCTATTCCTGTTAATTCATATTTCTTAAATTTAAGTGAATTTCAGTATTTTTATCTTGATTCAGTATTCTACACCGCCGCCTCACGTCTTTTTTTTCCCCCGTGCAAATACTTCATTGGCAATCCCCACTGTACCTTGGCCAGTCCCCCCGCCTGGGCATGTGCCATATTTACTGAGGTGAAGAAGAAGAAGAGTGTGGACTACAAACACTACCACCCGATTCTTGGCCGATCCCCCAGTGTGGGTATGTGCCATCTTTTGATAGGCTAACAACAACAACAACTATCTGAAGAATTCACCGGTGTTGCGCTCCCACGTGCTTTTCCTTTTTATTAACTGCGTTCAGGTGAATAGCCACCCGACTTTTGGCTGATCCCCCAGTGTGGGTATGTGCCATCTTTTGATAGGCTAACAACAACACACTATCTGTACTTGTGCTCTGTGTTTTTTTGTCTGTTTTCATTGTAAGCCAGTAATAGGCAGAAAGGCATGCACGTAATGGGCATACCCTGTGCACATGAATGCGGAAAGCTGGTCATGGCTGTCAAAGCATTGCCAACTGAGCAACGGGACCTTCAAGCAACAGGATATGTTTGTGACCCCTCACATGCAATGATTTCCACACAATTTAAAATGTGGCAAGTTACAGCAGTCCCGTGGTTATATTGCTGCAAACCAAGCTAGCGCATTTACGCGGAAACATTTTTAGAGGCTGCGAACAAGGAACATGTCAAAAAGTTACACATGGCATCCTGTTTCATTGATGTTGTTTATGTGTGTTAAACGATAGGAACAAGCATCTCTCTGTTGGTTAACTGGTCTGCAATCGACGCACTGTCATGCAGTACATACGCAATCACAGTCCAGTGACTGCAGAACAGTCTGCAACCAATAACATGCAAAAAAAATACTATGCAGCAAGCTTCTTCGCACGGTATTTGTTACATTTATCGAACGATGGCATTGATTTGTTATGGTTATTTCTACACAGCGCATTTTCTAAAGACTCCTTTCTGCCATACTGTACTTTTTACCCAAAAAGCTTCCTACAGACTCATTTAAATCGCTACGCATGAAGATGTTTGTAGCAGGTGTGCGAGCCCGGACAAAAAAAAATGCTTTTGTTTTCCTTAATACTTCTGTATTCCTGGTTATCACGACATGGGCATTTATAGGTTGGTACAACTTTTTTCAGGCCTCACAACTGATGCACCGATGTGTTTGGTACAGATTCGTCTTCAGACATTCCATATCTGTTGGGTCAAAAAAAAACGAAATAATAGTTTACCGCATTAGATTTGACTGAGATAACTAGCATCACACAGCATGCTCTTGAAATTCCTCTAGCTGTCTGTAATTGGCTTCATTGTATAGCTTCATACTTGTTTCATTTAAACTCTGCACACTGCTCTTTTCACCGCACATGGCGACATGGCACGCGGAGCCCTGTGGGAATGGGCGAGGAGGATTAGGAGGTCGGCTGCTACTTCCCTGGAATCCAAACACAGCTATAGGCACTTATAAGTCACGGTTAATTTCGGAAAGGCAGCTTTGCCCGCTTCCTTTCTTCGTCTTGTCCATCGTGCGTCGCGTCTCGCGGCGAACCCGACAAAGGGGAGGCCATCAACCCCCCCCCCCCCCCCTCTCCTTCCGAAGCGGGGGAAAGATCCCGCAAATAGTTTCCTAGAGACGTCCTTTTTTTTTTCTGTGGGGTCAACGGGGGGGGGGGGGGGGGTCAACGACAAGCCCAAGCGGTGCGAGGCAAGGCTCTCTTTTCATTCTAGAGACGCAAGCTTACACTGCAAAATGAAAACTTGTCTTTCTCTTCCAAATGCAATTTCATTTCATTTCACTTCACTTTATTTTTCCAGAATGCAAGTTACATCCTGGAGAGATGCAAGGGCTAAAAGCTGCTAAAAAGCAGCTTGACTGGGCCCAAGCACGACTGAAATGGCAGTACACGACAAACACACTTCAACCAAAAAAAATTTTACACACACACACACACACACACACACACACACACACACACACACACACACACACACACACACACACACACACACACACACACACACACACACACACACACACACACACACACACACACACACACACACACACACACACACACACACACACACACACACACACACACACACACACACACATTGACACGTGTCATTTATCTTTATCGGGCGACCACGTTTCGCCGCCTAACAAGTGTTATCGCACAGCGCGGGACGCGCCTGCATCTATCCGAAGTTTCTGGCAAGTCATCGATGCTTCTGTTCGCTGTCTGTTGTAGACGAACCTTATGTTATCTGATTTCATCGCCTGACGCGAATGGTGTAGAACTTTGTGGAAGGCACGCGGGTCCAAACGATTAGTCTGGGGCATTCGACGACTGCTATATAACAGCCGACGCGCTTGACCCGCGCATCAGATTTTCGACGATCGCCGACCGTGCTCGCCGCTACCGTTGTGCTCTGGTGTACCAATAAATTCTCTTTATACCGTTGTGCTGTAAGTGTAGCCTCTGTGGGCACAGGTTCGCCCAATAAAAGTTAGTTTTGTCTTTCACATTATTGCTACTGTGTTCTTCAACGTCACCACCACGTGACATGGTGGAGGTGCTTCTTTTTTGTTTTGTTCATGTACCGGACGCCCCCGACAAGCCGTGATCCAAGCCCGGACCGCAAAGAGAACACCAACGTAGTCCCGGACAATCGAGCAAGCCGCCGTCTTCAACAGCTGCCCCCGGAGCACGGACTTCTACCTAAGAAGACCAAGAAGATTGTGGCCGAGGCAACCCCAATGGCAGCCCCATTGTCCCCCATCGTGCTGCAGCAGCCCAGGGAACCACCGTCGTTCCGCGGTTCCACATTTGAGGACCCGGAAAGCTGGCTGGAAACGTATGAGAGGGTCGCTACGTTTAACAGCTGGGCAAGCGACGACAAGCTGCGACATGTCTATTTCGCATTGGAGGACGCCGCCAGGACGTGGTTCTAGAATCGAGAAGCCACATTGACGACGTGGGACCTGTTCCGAAGCAGCTTCCTGCAAACATTTACAAGCGTCCTGCGTAGCGAGCCCAAGTTCTACTGGAGACCAGAGCGCAGCTGCCGAATGAGACGATCGCAATCTTCACTGAGGAAATGAGCCGTCTGTTCCGGCACGCCGACCCGGAAATGTCCGAAGAGAAGAAAGTCCGCCTACTGATGCGTGGTGTAAAGGAGGAACTTTTCGGCGCAATGACACGAAGCCCACCGACGACCGTAGAAGAGTTCCTTCGCGAGGCCACCAGCATTGAGAAGACACTCGAATGCGGAACCGACAATACAACCGCCGCACGAACTCGACAAACTACGCCGGAGTTCAGTCACTGGCCACCGACGACCTGCGCGAGACCATCAGGGCAGTCGTACGAGAGGAGCTTCAAAGGATCTTCCCTTCATCGCAACCTAAGTGGCCTCAGTCGCCGAAATTGTCAAAGAACAAGTCCAGCGATCGCTGGGAGTTCGCGAGGTACAACCACAATCATCACAGCCAGAAGCGATGACCTACGCCGCCGTCGCCCGCCGTCAAGGTCCCCCTCCACGACCGCGCCAGGACCCTGTAACGCCGCAATTCCGTCGACCACCGCCGCCGCCACCAACACGCCCACCCGTCGACCAGCGCAGCTACCCGAGGAAGACAGACGTTTGGCGCGCTCCTGACCCCCGCCCGCTCTGCTACCACTGCGGGGAAGCCGGCCATGTGTACCGCCGATGCCCATACCGCGACCTGGGATTGCGAGGGTTCGCCGTCGACGCACCGCGCCCTCAAGGAGGCGAACGCCCTCGTGACATCGCCGACTACCTCGCCGCTACTCAGTGGAGCCCCCGACGGCCATCCCGGTCGCCGTCACCAGGCCGCTACCTGTCGCCGCAGCGCCGTCCATACACTGGCCCAGCACGGGGCCGCTCTGCGAGCCCATATCCGGAAAACTAAAAGCAGCAACCGATGGAGGTGCGGTTGCTGTTCGTCGAACTGACGAAGATCCTCCGCCGCCGACGAAGACGGCGCAGAGACCACCTCGACGACATAATAACGACACGCCGCCGTCCCGACGAAGTCAGGACGCCATGAATACACCGACGAAAGACGACTTGACGACGCGACGTTCCAACTTCAGTTCAACACGACGCAGCCGTGATCCGGCGCCAAGACCTAACTGCAACGCCAGACAAAGAACCACAGACCTCGACGTGCTTCTCGACGGCCACGCAGTTACCGCCTTAGTGGACACAGGGGCTGATTACTCCGTAATGAGTGGACACATCGCCGCCCAGTTGAAGAAAGTTAAGACCGCATGGGAAGGCCCTCAAATTCGGACCGCTGGAGGACACCTCATCACGCCGACTGGAATCTGCACGGCAAGAATAACCATTCATGACCGCACTTACCCTGCCACCTTCGTTATCCTCCAACAGTGTTCACGAGACGTCATTCTCGGTATGGACTTCCTGAACCAACACGGCACAATCATCGACCTGAAGTCGAAGTCAATAACGCTGTCGGAAGATAAAGCAATACCGCCGGAGAGCCCTCGTAGTCACCACGCCTTGAGTGTGCTCGAAGATCAAGTGAGCACCCCGCCTCGCTCAAGCATTGTTATATCGGTCGGCACCGAAATACCCGCTGACGTAGAAGGTGTCATCGAAGGCGACCAACGTCTACTGCTAGACCGTGAAATTTGGGTCGCAAGAGGGATCGCTCGACTGCATGGGGGGGAAACTGAAGTGTTGCTGACAAACTTCAGCCAGGAGTTCAAGCACATCAACAAGGGCACGACGATCGCATACATCGAGAAAATTCTGGAAACCAGTAATGCGTTTGTCCTCTCGGATTCCGCCGCATCTACCACGACGACCATGGTTCCCGAACCAGACTACAACATTAATCCAAGTCTCCCCGTGATTAAGCAACAGCAGCTCAGAAGTCTGCTCCGACGATACAAAGGCTGCTTTTCGACGTCATCGAGGATTCGACAAACACCAGTCGCCAAGCATCGCATAATCACCGAGGAGTGCGCTCGACCACTCCGGCAGAGCCCTTACCGAATTTCGCCGCGAGAACGTGAAGCGATAAGAGAGCAAGTCGACGAAATGCTGCGCGACGACATCATCCAGCCGTCGAAAAGCCCGTGGACATCCCCTGTTGTCCTGGTGAAGAAAAAGGACGGAACCCTCCGTTTCTGCGTCGATTATCGTCGTCTGAACAAGATCACGAAGAAGGACGTATACCCCCTCCCACGGATAGACGACGCATTGGATCGGCTCTGCAACGCAAAATACTTCTCGTCGATGGACCTCAAGTCTGGCTATTGGCAAATAGAAGTCGACGAAAAAGATCGCGAAAAGACCGCCTTCATCACCCCAGACGGCCTCTACGAGTTCAAGGTTATGCCATTTGGACTGTGCTCGGCGCCTGCAACGTTCCAGCGCGTGATGGACACGGTTTTAGCAGGATTGAAGTGGCAGACCTGTCTCGTTTACTTGGATGACGTCGTTGTCTTCGCCGCAAATTTCGACGATCACCTTGGGCGACTTGCCACAGTACTAGAGGCCATCAAGTCATCAGGGCTCACTCTGAAGCCAGAAAAGTGCCGCCTCGCTTACGATGAGCTTCTGTTCCTAGGCCACATCATCAGCAAGTCTGGAGTCCACCCTGACCCACAGAAGACAGCTGCCATCGCAGTTCCCGCAGCTCATCGACAAGAAGGCAGTGCGTAGATTTCTTGGCATGTGTGCCTACTACAGGCGATTTGTCAAGGACTTTTCACGCATCGCTGAGCCGCTGACACAGCTCACTAAATGTGACGTCGAGTTCAGGTGGGAAACGCCGCAGGCCGACGCATTTCAAGAACTCAAACGATGCATGCAGTCGCCGCCCGTACTTGCGCACTTCGACGAGCACGCCGATACCGAAATCCACACTGACGCCAGTAGCCTAGGCCTCGGTGCCGTCCTAGTCCAGAGAAAAGATGGGCATGAACACGTGATAGCTTACGCTAGCCGGTCGTTATCAAAAGCGGAAGGCAATTTTTCTACAACCGAAAAGGAATGCCTCGCCATCGTTTGGGCCACAGCGAAATTTCGCCCTTACCTATATGGCAGGCCATTCAAAGTGGTCAGCGACCATCACGCATTGTGTTGGCTAGCTAACTTAAAGGACCCTTCAGGACGGCTGGCACGGTGGAGCCTCAGACTACAAGAATACGACATCACTGTAACGTACAAGTCCGGACGAAAACACTCAGATGCCGATTGCCTATCACGCGCCCCCATTGACCCGCCGCCGCAAGATGACGAGGATGACGACGCCTACCTTGGAATAATAAGCGCGGAAGACTTCGCCGAACAGCAACGAGGAGACCCGGAGCTAAAATCCCTAGTCGATTATTTGGAAGGGCACACCGACGTTGTCCCTAGGGCATTTAAGCGTGGATTGTCTTCGTTCACGCTTCAAAACAACCTACTCGTGAAGAACTTCTCACCAGTCCGCGCCAACTATCTTCTTGTTGTTCCGTCGGCGCTGCGTCCAGAAGTACTGCACGCCCTACATGACGATCCGACCGCTGGGCACCTCGGTTTCTCCAGGACGCTATCAAGGATACAAGAAAGATATTACTGGCCGCACCTAACCGCCGATGTCGCCCGTTACGTCAAGACATGCCGAGACTGTCAGCGACGCAAGACACTACCGACAAGGCCAGCGAGATTACTACAGCCGATCAAGCCTCCTTACCGACCTTTTCAGCAGATCGGGATGGACTTGTTGGGACCGTTTCCGACATCAACTTCCGGAAATAAGTGGATCGTCGTGGCGACGGACTATCTCACCCGCTTCGCTGAAACTAAAGCTCTGCCGAAAGGCAGCGCAGCCGAATTGGCGAAATTTTTCGTCGAGAACATCCTGCTGCGACATGGTGCTCCAGAAGTCCTCATCACCGACAGAGGAACGGCTTTTACAGCAGAGCTCACGCAAGCCATTCTGCAATACAGCCAGACAAGTCACAGGAGGACAACTGCCTACCATCCGCAGACGAATGGTCTCACGGAGCGCCTAACAAGACCCTCGCCGACATGCTAGCAATGTACGTCGACGTCGAGCACAAGACATGGGATGCGGTCCTGCCGTATGTAACATTCGCTTACAACACGGCGGTGCAAGAAACAACACAGATCACGCCATTTAAGTTGGTTTACGGCAGGAACTCGACGACGACGCTCGACGCCATGCTGCCGCACGTCACTGACGAGGAAAATCTTGACGTCGCTATCTATCTCCAGCGCGCCGAAGAAGCTCGACAGCTCGCCCGCCTACGGATCCAGAACCAGCAGCGTACCGACAGCCGACACTACACCCTGCGACGACGCTTCGTCGAGTACCAGCCCGGCGACCGTGTTTGGGTATGGACCCCGATACACCGACGAGGACTCAGTGAGAAACTATTGCGACGCTATTTCGGACCTTACAAGGTCATTCGACGTATTGGCTCACTGGACTATGAGATCGTGCCAGACGGCATTTCGCATTCACAGCGGCGCCGCGCACGATCTGAAGTGGTCCACGTGGTGCGCCTTAAACCCTTTTACGGACGCTGACGAACTTCCTTATTTTTGTTGTTTTCTTTGCTACGAGTGCTTTTCTTTATTTCGTTTGTTTGCAGCGTCGGGTCGACGCTTTTCAAGAGGGGGGGGGGTAATGACACGTGTCATTTATCTTTATCAGGCGACCACGTTTCGCCGCCTAACAAGTGTTATCGCACAGCGCGGGATGCGCCTGCATCTATCCGAAGTTTCTGGCAAGTCATCGATGCTTCTGTTCGCTGTCTGTTGTAGATGTTATCTGATTTCATCGCCTGACGCGAATGGTGTAGAACTTTGTGGAAGGCACGCGGGTCCCAACGATTAGTCTGGAACATTCGACGACTGCTATATAACAGCCGACGCGCTTGACCCGCGCATCAGATTTTCGACGATCGCCGACCGTGCTCGCCGCTACCGTTGTGCTGTAAGTGTAGCCTCTTTTGTGGGCACAGGTTCGCCCAATAAAAAAAGTTTTGTCTTTCACAGTATTGCTACTGTGTTCTTCAACGTCACCACCACGTGACAATATATGTATATATATATATATATATATATATATATATATATATATATATATATATATATATATATATATATATATATATTTTAAAAACAGAAAAAAACAACGAATCAAGTGACATATACATTCAATGCAATGAAAACAATGAGCATGTATGTTCACTAACAATAGTTTACAGACGCATGAAAACAAAGAGAGGACCCGAGAAAAATAGAGAGGAAAAAAAACACTTAATAGGCATACATGGCACCGGCAGACAACAGGCACATAAAACGCAAAATGGCTATATATTAACAAAATACATTTTTAACTCGCTTGGTTTAACACTAGCCAAAACTTTGTACTTTTTAAGAGTGGTCGGTAAATTGCGTTCAAGCGTTTGTAGTTTATAATTATTTCGAAAATATGGAATATACCAGAGATCGGTGTTTCGGGTGTAGAGTCGATTCGAAGCGGTCCTTAAATGTGCAGTACGTATTAAGAAAAATCTATAAGCAGAAGAAGAATGGTAAAATAATAATAATTGGTTTTGGGGGAAAGGAACTGGCGCAGTATCTATCTCAGCAGTTCACGAGTCATATCGGGAGTCCCACAGGGATCCGTTTTAGGGCCATTACTATTTTTAATTTACATTAATGACATAGCATCTAACATATCATCTAACGTGCGACTGTTCGCTGACGACTGCGTAATCTATAGAAGGATAGTCACCCCCCTTGATGCAGTTATTCTACAGACCGACTTAGTGTGCCTAAATGAATGGTGCCAGCTATGGCAGATGGAAATTAATATAAAAAAACAATGTTGATGACCTTTTCCACGCGCACTAATATACCTTCTAATGTCTACACAATTAATGAGAATACAGTTGAAAGAACGGATTGTTTTAAGTACCTAGGTGTTTATCTCAGTGCTGATTTAAGCTGGAACACCCACATAAATCACATCACAAACAAAGCATTTAAGAAACTGGGACTCATCAAACGTCGTCTATATCTTGCCAACCCCGAGACAAAGCTTCGCGCGTATACTACACTCATAAGGTGAGCTTTAGAATATGCATCTTTAATATGAACTCCAAGTAGCGTTTCATTAATTAACCGCCTTGAGTCTGTGCAAAATAAAGCTGTGAGGTTCATCCTTTCTTCATACTCACCGTATGAAAGTGTGTCATTATTGAAGCAAACTATCAGTATTCCCGACCTTATCACTCGACGCAAGTTCTCTCGTTTATCGTTTTTTCATTCCTTGTACAACGATGGCTCCCCGTTCACAGCTGATCGCATCGCCCCTGCCCATCATGTTTCATCCCGGTCTGATCATTCCCACAAAGTGCAACCCATCTTCGCACGAACACTGAAATATCAAACATCACCCTTACTATTATCTATGGCAGAGTGGAACTCGTTACCGGCTGACATAGTTTCTGAAACTGAGTTATCACATTTCCAAACAAAACTTTCATCGCACCTTGGCCTACAAAATTCACCGTGATATTTTCAGTATTGTTGAAGCATTAAGTCTTATACGCTCAACCTATGTATCTTTCAGCGACTGCAGTGATGTGTACTTGCAATTTGTATATATAGTTATTCTTTGTATTTGTTAACTACTGTGTGCCAATAATCTGTATTGTGTTGTTTTCATGCCCTCCCCCCCTATGTAATGCCCACTTGGGCCTTTAGGGTATTTAAATAAATAAATATATCGTTGGACACCTGAACCGCGGCGTAAGGGAAGGGATAAAGGAGGGAGTTGAAGGAAGAGGTGCCGTAGTAGAGGGCTCCGGAATAATTTCGACCACCTGGGGATCTTTAACGTGCACTGACAACGCACAGCACGCGGGCGTCTTAGCGTTTTTCCTCCATAAAAACGCAGCCGCGGCGGTCGGGTTCGAACCCGGGTACTCCGGATCAGTAGTTGAGCGCCCAAACCACTGAGCCACCGCGGCGGGTAGGTTATTAACAAGTTATTAACAACTTTCCACACAGCGTCTGAATTTTTCATTCTAACATTAGAGAACAGCTTTTGATGATACACAATCTTAGCACCCCTAAGCTCAGCATTTAGATTATTTTGTTTTTTAATAAGATTAGAGATTCTAGAGAGCGATTATTTAAAAAGGCATGGTACAACTGAATATGCATTATTTGAGTCTTTTATATCGAATAACTAGGAGTCCCGTCCAAAACCATTTCAGCTTGTTATCTGGGTGCCCCCAACCTTTTTTTATTTGCGTGTAACTCCAGCCCTTCTTCACCTTTGCCATTGTAGCCGCTGTTGTTTCTCAAGTACCATACACCATCTTGATATTAGCAGTTCCTAATTCAAGCCTTCTGCAGGGTTTGAAGGACCTATTTAATTGGAAATCAGGAGAACACGTGCACAGGGTGGAAAGCGTGTGATCAGCCAGGAAACACTGAGGCGGCCCCGAGAAGGGCCTTTATTAAGGTGGACAGCCGTTTTGTGCCTCTTCAATTGGCAGCGACGACGCAGCGTGTGCGGTCCTCATGGTTTTGCCCCAGCTGTCGAAGCAATCCTCGGACACAACCATGGCCTTCGACATCTGATATTTTCATTTAAAAAACACATGGACCAAAGTCGTGCTGTATGCAAAGCAGATGACTCGTGAAAACGAAGATGGCCCTGCGCGTCAGCTGTATTGCTATCGCCACGTGTGTCTGTGCCCGACATGGTTGCCCTCGGATTGTTCTCGCCGCTGCTCCCTTCCTCCCAGCTCTTTTAAATAAACCCTCGCCTTACATTTGGTGGAGGTGCCGGGGTACAAGCCCTGGAATTGCGCAACCGTACTCTCCCGCCACCTGCGATGCCTCACGACGTTCGACATCAAGCCGTGCAAGTGGGCCCAGCCGTTGTTACCTGCGCCGGCTCCCTTCGCCAACGGGACCCTGCCATCTTCAGTGGGACCGATGAGCAGGATGTCGAAGATTGGGTCACGTCTTACGAGAGGGTGCGCCTTTACAACAAATGGGACGATGCCACCAAACTAAATAACGTAATTTTTTATCTCACCGGCGTGGCTAACCAGTGGTATCGGAACCACGAGGTGGACATCCGCACCAATGGTCTGCTTTCAAGACAACCTTCTCCGAAGTGTTTGGCCGTCCTGCTGTTCGGAAACTCCGCGCCGAACAACGCTTGCGTGAACGGTCTCAGCAGGTCGGCGAAAGCTTTACCAGTTACATCGAAGACGTCATTGAACTATGCAAGCGTGTCACCTCAACATGTCAGAAGCTGACAAGATTAAACACATTTTGAAGGGTGTTGACGATGACGCCTTTCAGGTGCTGGTAGCGCGCGACTTGCGCACCGTTGCTGAAGTCGTCACCCTCTGCCAAAGCTTCGAGGAGCTGGACTTGACACCAGCCGCTTGCTGGACTGACACCAGCACCTGACACCTCATCACTGCTGCAACAAATCAAAGACTTTGTTCGGGAAGAAGTGGCACGTCAGCCTTCTCTTCTGCCGAACCCTACAGGGCAAGCTCCAGATTTGGCTCCGGCCCTTCTACACGCCATCCAAGAGCAGGTTGCCGAGGCTCTTTCACCCGCCCATCCGCCACCACCTGTCGCCGCTCCGCTGACATATGCCGACGTTGTCGCCCAGACGCCGCCCCCGATGGCCGCTCCGCTGGCATACGCGGACGTCGTCGCCAGACTTCGACCGCCTACCTATGCTTTCTCTCCAACACCTGCGCGAGCGGTGGCTCCTTCTCTTTGGCCGGCTCCGCGAGTCAGCAATCCCTGGCGCACCATCGACAACCGGCCTATCTGCTACAATTGCGGCTTGCCTGGTCATGTGGCCCGGCTTTGCCGCCGCCGTCTCCCAGTCTACGCGCCACCTCCTCCAGCTCCCGCGTACTGGCCTTCCACGAGTCAGTACTCCGGATCTGCTGAGCCGCCGTCTAGTCGTCCTTTTTCTCCTGATCGTTCACCTTCACCGAGGCGCCGCTCCGTTTCTCCTATGCGACGTCGCCCCAATCTCCCTCAGGAGGAAAACTAGGTGCCGCAGTTCCTGAGGCAAGAACTGCGTCCCAGTCGAACTTCCTCACATATCCCCTGCTCATCTGATCGAAAATTCTGTCGAGGGATGCTACTGTTTTGGCCCTTGTGGACACCGGTGCTGCGATTTCTGTTATGGACGAAAAGTTTTGTAGTTCGTTGAAGAAGGTAAAGACGCCGATTGCTGGACTGTCGCTGCGTACGGCCAGCGCTGAGCACATCAAGCCGTCCGCAGCGTGTACCGCTCGAGTTGTGATTCAGGACTCCCTCTACACGATATAATTCGTCGTGCTGCCTTCCTGTTCCCATCCTGTTATTCTGGGATGGGACTTCCTTTCCGCCTATGAAGCTATCATCGACTGTGGTCGAGCGGAAGTCGGGTTCTCTTCTCTGCCCAATCCTTTTCTGGACGCTACTCCTCCTGTTGCCTGTGTTAAAGCCCTCGCCGCCGAAGACATCGACATTCCCCCGTGCTCTTCCGTTCTTGTACACTT
Source organism: Amblyomma americanum (assembly GCF_052857255.1). Taxonomy (NCBI): domain Eukaryota; kingdom Metazoa; phylum Arthropoda; class Arachnida; order Ixodida; family Ixodidae; genus Amblyomma; species Amblyomma americanum. Next base: position 217,760,184 of record NC_135498.1, on the reverse strand, counting down.
GTCTTGCGACTCTATCGGTGACGACACTGTCCTCTTTACTCCAGGCCATACTTTTCCGCACCGCAAGTGTCTCCCTCTGCCATACGCCGTACTGACTGTGTCCGCTGGCCTTTCGATACTTTTGGTTTCTAACCCGTTTTCCTGCCCTACCGCTCTGCGCCTTGGTGAATGCCTCGGCAGTGTGCAGCCCATCGCATCTCTGCTCATCCGCGAGGAGACCGACGATACACCGCTCCTCGCCATGAACGCGCTCAGCCCTCCTGCCTCTACGCCAGATTGCTCTTCTACCGAATTGTTCTTGCGCTCCATCGACGCCGATCTTCCCCCACCATAAAGAACACAGCTTCTCGCCCTCCTTCATCAATTTCGCTCTTCCTTCGACGCTCACCAAACTTCCTTGGGCCGAGCTTCCACCGTCACCCATCGCATCGACACTGGTGCCCACGCGCCACTGCGGCAGTGCCCCTATCGTGTCTCCAACCGAGCGCCAGACTATTACAGAGCAAGTCGACCAAATGCTTCAAAACGGCGTCATTCAGCCCTCAAGTAGCCCTTGGGCATCGCCTGTTGTCCTTGTGAAAAAGAAATATTGCTCCATACGCTTCTGTGTCGATTACCGCCGCCTTAATAAGATAACGCGCAAGGATGTCTATCCGCTCCCCCGCATAGATGACGCTCTGGACTGTTTGCAAGGGGCGGAGCTCTTTTCCTCCCTCGATTTACGTTCTGGGTACTGGCAGGTCCCCATGGAAGCGGCCGATCGTCCCAAAACTGCTTTTGTGACCCCCGACGGATTTATGAATTTACTGTGATGCCATTCGGCCTTCGTAATGCCCCTGCAACCTTCGAACGGATGATGGACACCATTTTGCGTGGACTCAAGAGGAAAATGTGTCTATGCTATCTCGACAACATTGTCGTCTTTTCCCCGGCCCGACATTGAAACCAATCTATCCCGCCTGAAGCACGTTTTGACATGCCTCTCTGACGCTGGCCTGCAGCTCAATTTGAAGAAATGCCGTTTTGCTGCGCGTCAGCTGACAATTTTAGGATAAGTTGTCTCTAAGCAAGGCGTTCGTCCCAACCCAGCTAAACTTCGCGTTGTCGCAGACTTTCACAAACCCACTTCCATCAAAGACTTGCGCAGCTTCTTAGGTCTGTGCTCTTACTTTCTGAGGTTTATTCGCAACTTTGCTTCGATTGCTGCGCCTTTAACACAACTGTCCGGCAGTTCCGACTTATCGATGTGGTCTCCGGCGTGCGACGATGCATATAACACCTTGCGCCTCCTCCTCACAGCGCCGCCCATACTGCGCCATTTCGACTCGACCGCTCCTACCGAGGTCCACACGGACGCCAGTGGTGTCGGCCTCGGCGCCGTACTCGCCCAGCGCATCTGTGGTTTTGATGAATACGTTGTTGCCTACGCAAGCCGCACACTTACGAAGGCTGAAACTAATTACTCCGTCAGTGAAAAAGAGTGTTTGGCCATCGTATGGGCCCTTGCCAAATTCCGCCCGTACCTCTATGGCCGCTCTTTTGACGTTGTGACGGACCATCATGCGCGTTGTTGGCTTTCTTCCTTGAAAGACCCATCCGGCCGCCTTGCCAGGTGGGCTCTTCGTCTGCAAGAATGACATCCGCGTGGTCTATCGTTCCGGCCGCAAGCATCAAGACGCTGATGCCCTGTCCAGCTGCCCACTTCCAGCCGAGATCGACAGCCTTTCCACCTCTGACGTCTCCCCGTCGTCCCTTCACATCAGCGACATGCCCTCAGCGCAACGTGCTGACCCCTGGATCGCTTCTCTTCTCGACTTTCTCTCCAACCCCACGGCTGCTTCTCCATCCCGTGCTCTCTGCCGCCATGCTTCCCACTTCGTGATTCGCGATAACCTCCTCTATCGCGCCGCGGAACTACAGCACCGACGGCCGCAAGTGGTTACTCGTTATTCCTCGCCACCTGCGCACGGACATATGCGCCTATATTTCCACGCTGACCCACAAGCCGGTCACGCGTGAGTTTTCAAGACATACACCCGCATCCGGCTGCGCTATTACTGGCGCGGCATGTACACCTTCGTACTTAAATACGTACGCGCCTGCCTCGCCTGTCGACGTCGCAAGCCATCTCCTCATCGTTCTGCTGGAGAGCTGCACCCACTCCCTTATGCCCACCACGCCCTTTCGACCGTATCGGCATTGATTTCTACGGCCCGCTTCCGTACACTGCGGCCGGCAACCGTTGGGCTATCGTTGCGGTTGATCATCTCACGAGATATGCCGAAACCGCCGCCCTTCCGTCTGCCACGGCGACAGACGTTGCCTCCTTCCTTTTGCAACGTTTCGTCCTCCGTCACGGAGCACCTCGTGAACTGCTTAGCGACAGCGGACGCGCCTTTTTGTCCGATGTCGTCACCGCCCAGCTCCGCCAGTGCAACATAGTCCATCGTACCACCTCCGCAGACCAACGGCCTCACCGAGCGATTGAACCGCACCCTCAGGGACATGCTCTCTATGTACGTCGCATCCAACCACTCGAATTGGGATCTCATCCTCCCTTATGTGACTTTCGCCTACAACATCGCCCAGCAGTCCACTACTGGCTTCTGTCCTTACGGCCGTCATCCATCTACTACAATAGACACCATTCTGCCTTACCAACCTGACGCCTCCGAATATACCCGTTTCCGAAGCTGCGCAACACGCAGAAGATTGTCGCCAAATCGCCCGTTCACTCACAACTGACGCCCAGTATCGCCAGAAATTCCGCCACGACAACGCTCACACCACATCGCAGTTCTCTCCTGGTGCGCTTGTGTGGCTCTGGATACCATCAAGTACTCCTGGACTCTCGTCGAGATTTCTCGCCAAGTATCACGGCCCCTACCGTGTCCTGGAGCGCACATCTCCAGTTAATTACGTCGTCGAACCCCTCACGCCATCTCCCGATCTCCGCCGCCGCGGCCGCGAGACCGTTCACATCCAGCGTCTCATGCCTTACTACAATCCTTCCATATTGCAGCCGCCAGGATTGCTCCTCTTTGCCCCGGGGGTGATTGTGAAGATGATGACCCAGACAAAGCAGATCATGATTCGTGAAAACGAAGATGGCCCTGCGCGTCAGCCGTATTGCTATCGCCACGTGTGTCTGTGCCCGACCTGGTTGCCCTCGGATTGTTCTCGCCGCTGCTCCCTTCCTCCCAGCTCTTTTAAATAAACCCCCGCCTTACATATATATTGACTTCTAAGCAGGATATGCTATTTGCAACATTCGCTGCGTGGGCATTCCTGCTGCCCTAACGGCTGTGAGCAATTATCCTATGTTAATTGGCACTGAGTTGTGTACATGACTAGCTCAGTCATCACTAATCACTGAAATAAAAGATGGATAAAAATTCACTATTGGACTTAGGTTTACTGCGGCGTTAGTTTACATCTACCGACGGTTTGGTACGTACTTGGACATACATGCAGAGATACGTTCGGAACAAATTGTTGTTAAAAAACCTCGCTGAAACGTTCCCGAGTAAGCTTCTCGTCAGAGAAATTTTTAAAACATTGCGTGGAAAGCGTATGTTTAAAGAAGATTTTAAAACATTTGTGAGTAAACCTCTTTTAATTGTCAGATGTTTTTAAAACGTTTGTAGATAAACCTCCATTGCTGAGATGTTTTTAAACGTTTGGAGTTGTTTGAAGACGTTTTATAGAAGTTATGTGTTCCGTGAAGCGTGTACGTAGGACCAATTGTCTAATAGCCTTGCCGTCGTCACGAAATTGTAGCCAACTACCTGCCGCCGACAGCAACGACCACCAAAATTCCGAAACACGTGAAGAATTTTCAAGCAGCAAATCGCAATGAAGTTTTGCCATGCACCTGCTCCAGGAAATCGTTGTTTCGGACAAAAACAAAATCATATCTATACACACAGACAACTTACAAATTAGCGCTGAAATACTGACCATGCACCTCGACTTGAACGCTCAGGTTTTCATTACGACGCCTCGAACAGTCACTCGCCTCCGCCATGTGTAGGTCGAAGAAGAAGAGAAGGTATGTCACTAGTTATTTAATGAAATGATGCGAGTTATTTGCTGAAATGTTGCGGTTTATGAGGGTTTAACGTCCCAAAGTTACTCAGGCTATGAGGGACGCCGTAGTGAAGGGCTCCGGAAATTTCGACCACCTGGGGTTCTTTAAAGGAGCATGGACACCTAAATTTTGGGTGCATGTTTTCTTCTTTGTAATGTAATGACGCCGCCGCAGTGGCTCAGTGGTTATGGCGCTCGGTTGCTGACCCGAAAGACGCGGGTTCGATCCCGGCCGCCGCGGTTGAATTTCGATGGAGGCGAAGGACCGGTTGACCACTTATCAGGACATCACCCTAAATTACCAACTTGACTGATGCCTTTACCCACCGGCCGACAGGTCCTTATCCGGGAATCATACACGAAATCTCCTGGCGCCAGCTTCAAACACACGCCTTCCCAAATCCTGCAGTTCTCTCCCATATCTACCCCACCCTCTACTCTCCCAACTGCAGATTCTGCGGTGGGCACATCACCCTATCCCACATGATGTGGGCCTGCCCTATCACCCCCTTCCGCTTATCACTACCGAGGAGCAGTGGGAGACCACGCTCCACAGCTCGGAGCCGGGCCTTCAGGTTTTGCTTGTCCAACAGGCTGACTAGGTCGCATAAGCTCTTGGCCATCTGGCGGGTTTGACAAGCTGCATCATGAGGGGCTCAGCTCTTTCCACTCAAGTAACAAAGTGAATTGTCCGTCTATAGTGCTAGCACTTTTTCTGTGAAAAAAAAAAAAAATGACTGAACTGTGGTCACAGAAATCAACTTTTAAAACTGATTTTTGCAGAAATGCAATGCAGCCATACAGCTGTCAAAATTGGTCAAAATGATCATGACGGACAGGGTCTTAACAGTAGTTCTTAACAAAACTGCCACCCTCAAACTCCAAAGCTGCCAAAGTTGGAGATTAAGCAGCCTTACATTTTACAAAGGGAAGGCACATGTGGCCCAATAACACGAGCAGTACATACATCAACGAGCCAAAGTTCCAAATTAGAGTGCTGGGCCAGCTGGAACAAAAGAGTAGAGCTGGCATTGCTGGCGTTACGGTGTGTACTGCTTTAGATTCTGTGCTTTCTATTCCTGTTTGCCAAGATAACCTATTGTATGAACGTGATAAAGCAATAAAAGGAATGCAGCCGCTTAAGATGGTGTACAGGAAAGGTGCTTCAGTTTTTTTTTAGTTGTGCTGTCGGAGAAAAAGAGGCAACATCACGAGAGTCCACAATCGACATTTATTTTTGTACCCCAAACAGATCAACTGCGACATGACGTGATATACATGCGGTTTTAAACTCCACCACAGTATGTGCGCTGGTCTTCTTCGCTAGCTTCCACTCATCACTTCACAGGGCGCCACAATCTTTGTCTGCGGCTGAAAGACACATAAAATGCAGGAAGCAAGCAAAAGGTATCAGTGCGCAGAAGGTGAATTAAGAAAACATATTATGAGTGCCATTTCATGGCGTTCTGCAAAGTTGTGCAGCTCTGAAGTGCAAGACGGTGAAGTGCAAGCAGATATGTCAAACAGTTGGCTATATTGAAAACACAGATTATTCCTTGAAAGTACTGTGTAAAAGCATACGAAAGTAGTGTAGTCTATTGAACTCAAATTTCACTGGTCATTCGAGATGTTGAACTGTGTGCCACATCCCTGCAAGTGGTGCTTCTTTTAATGGCGCTCTTCGAACACTTTTGGTGCGTAGAGACGTGTAGGATGTGCGGCCTTGGGAATCTGCTGCCAGAGAATCCGCTGTGAAACCCTGTTATGAGGTGGCCGTGGTGTGTACACGAGGGTGGTCTTCGATCTCTCATACACTCATTTTTCCACACCACATCGCTTTCATGCAGTGAAGCCAACCTAACTAACTAAACCATTGTGGCAGCACTTGCCTGGCATGCTCCACTTGCTTCACTGCCGAGGGCATCTCGGAAACCAACTGTACGTTAATAAGCAATTATTCTATTTATAGTATACAGGTAAGAAGATCATACATCTTATAACAGACACTGTCTAGCTCCAAAGAACCATCCGCTCTGGCTTCAATGCGAAGAATCCAGCAACACCTAGTGACTGATGCACTGCCAGCCCGTCGGATGGTGGCACATCGCTGCAAGAGCCACACCATTAGTGTGGGTGCAATATATTCTTGCTTGTAGATTATGATTTATGTACTGCCATGTTTTATTTATCGAACTGTGGATATATCCAACTACTTTGCAAACCTTTTCGAGCTCGATATATCCGAGTTCGACTGTAGTAGAATCTCAATGATACCAATCTCATAGGGTCGTGAAAAATAGTTGTGCCATCCATAATTCCTATCATGCAAAACGAACAAAATCCGCATGCAGAAGCACGAAAATGCATTGAGACAGATCTGTTTGCGGCTGACGGGATTCATTCACAGCCACACGCCACTGCTCACTGCCAGCAGTGCGTGCCGCGCGACTGACGATCGCGACGCAGCAATGTGTGCACCATGCTTGGTGCTCGAGGGTGCGGACGTGGCTCACATGTTTGTATCTGTAGTGGCACGAAAGAGTGTTTGGAAAATCCAGAATTCTCCCCATTGTACTTAATGCACTTCAGCTGCAAAATTTTACCACTTCGTATCATCCAAAAATTTGTATCAGTCATAATCCCATCACTGAGATTCAACTGTACCTGGCAGCTAGCTCAAGGGAAGGCTTGTCAATCAAAGTGCAAATTTGCCAAGGGCACAAGAGCTCATCCATTTGTGTCCCCATGTTATCCGCAGCAACAGCTCGTTCGAGGGACATTGAGCATGCCACTTTGAGGAGAAATTGCAGTTGAGGCAGCGGATAGATACTCTACGCAACCAATATTGACCACATATCCTCCTATGACCTGGCAATGAAAAATTTGTCTAATACTGTTTGTTTATTGTTTTTTTTAGAGTGATTAATGTCCCAAACCAACTCAGGCTATGAGGGACACCATAGTGGAGGGCTCCGGGTAATTTCGACCACCTGGGGTTCTTTGATGTGCAATGACATCACACAATACACCGGCCTCTAGCATTTCACCTCCATAAAAATGCGACCACCACGGCTGGGATTGAAGCCGCGTCTTTTGGGTCAGCAGCTGAGTGCCAAAACCACTGAGCCTCCGCGGCAGCAATCTGTCTAATACATTAGGACAGCAGAATCACAGGCGCAGCAGCTGTGGAAGGAGGTTTTAGTCCAGTAGAAAGCCAGTTCGTGGCAGCAATTATACTCCATCTCACAATTCATTTTCAGCACTGTGAATGCTGTGGCATTCTGAGCCTATCAGAATGGCACGCACAGCATAAATGTGTTCCTCCAATCCCACCATCCTGTGACTGGAGGCTAATTCACTGCACCAGCACCACTGTCCATTGCTGCTCGTAGGAAACTGAGCTGAATTGCCATATGCTCTGGCAAGGAATGGTAGCACACCACTTCGACCTCCACAGTGCTGTGATCACGTCCAGTGAATGAAATGCTTGCTGTACATCATCCCCCCCCCCCCCAAAAAAAGAGAGAGATATACTGCAGTAATAACTTTAAATGTACAGTATTTACTCCTGTAATGAACCCACACTCCACTTCTGTCGCTTAAAATTTAGTTCTTGTTAAGCGTTCGCTTTTCTTAGCGTGTTCCTCAGTTACGTGCAGTCAACAGCGCAGACCTTGACAGCGCGCCAAGATGCTGCGCGATAACATCACGGCGTGTGGTGCACTCAGAAAATTTGACAGAGCACCAACAAGCTGTGCACCCAGCTGCGTGAGTGCATCCTCAGAGAGTTGGGGAGCTCTCAAGCATCAGAGAGGAGTGCAGCAGTCTAAACCAGAATGCTATAAAACATCTTCTACACTGAACTGCTATGGAGGAAGCAGGACCTTCAGACCTCCACACGATTTAATGAGCTCGAGATCGGGAGCGAGAATGCTGCTATGGTTGGCTGTCACTGGGTCTCTTCAATTTACTGTGTTCGGGCAGCCCGCTGGCTGCCAGAAAATTCACCCCTGACAGGAAGGTGCATCGTGGTCACATGCAATGGCGGCCATCGGAACCAGCCAGCCGGCAATCACGACGGCAAGGCCAGCTACGGATCATAGAGGGAAGATGCTCTCTATTGCTTCGCATTCTGCTGCGTCTCATTGCTACGCATTGTACGGCAGAAATAGCCGCCTTAGTAACGAAAAAAATGACATGAAGTTATTGAGTGCAGCCACAGACTGCGCAACAAACAGTTGATCTCACTTGCACCCACATACATCAGCAACGACGACAATGACGATGCGAGCGTGTGCCTTCGGTGCATCAATTGTGTGCTGTGTAAGCTTCGAGAAATCCTCAAAAGCATGCGACGAGCAATCAATCTAGCATCTTTCAGTCGACACCACACTGGTGGTAAAAACTGCTTGTGTGTTGCTCATCAAATGACACGCTGTACTCTCGGATTATCGTGTGTTTGTTTACTATGCAGTAAGTATGACTGCAGACGATTGACCTCGCATGGTAATTGACTCTGCAGTGGTCGTTGCGATTTTTATGTTCGTGAACTACTTCCTGTGGACTGTAAGCAGAAAAGAATTGCAACCATTCCACTACTATAATCTGTCACCCTCTGGCTATTGCTGCCGGCAAGGAATGCACGCATACTCTCGACAAAAGTGCATATCAGCTGCATGGTTGAATGTTCATCAAGAGCAAGCGGGTGTACTGTACAGATTTAGCTGCACATCGCACCTGTATGCTACAGCTTTACCGTAGAGAGCGAGTACTCGGATGAAAGGCACTACAATTCGGCCTTGCGTGTCGGCGCATCACGTACCACGTGGGCTTGCATGATGATCCGCGCTGGGTAATTTTCCTTTTTAAGTAGTCAAATGTGACGTGATATATGCAGACGATACTTCTCAGACATTTTAAGCATTTGTGGCAGAAGACTGATCATCAAGCTTTATGGCAGTCGGCATGACAAGATGTGCGGCCACATATCCGCCTTTCCACTGCGCAGAAAGCAATCAAGACCACGCTCGCAAATGGATGGACGGACGGACGGACGGACGGATGGATGGATGGATGGACGGACGGACGTGTCTGAGGGCATACTCGGAGCTGGAATTTGCGGCTGCTCTCGTGAAAGGCCTTGAACACCATCGCAATATCAGCTGAGCGCATGAATTAGCAGCCGAAATATCATAATATGAAGCAAGTATTTGTGCTTGCAAGGTGATACAGTGAGCGCGCGCGCGCGCGCGCGCGCACGCACGCACGCACGCACGCACGCACGCACGCACGCACGCGCGCACGCACGCACACACACACACACACACACACACACACACACACACACACACACACACACACACACAAAACAGATAAACAGCGAGAACTGTTGCAAAAGGCGTCATTGGAGGCGACACAGACGGTGTGCTTTGTGCTTTAGTCGAAACGAGCACCTGCATCGCGCTAGAGATCGAACAAAATGCACGAAGAACTGCGGTCCTTCTAGTCCATATAGAAATGGCTGCGCGCACTGCCCGCTTCCATATCATCTCTCCATTGTCTACTGGTTGCCCAAACCAGCCCGAGTGCCACCAGCACAAAAAAGTGCTGGCGAGTCTCGCTGTCCTCGGGAAGCGCAAAACTGCCCAGCCAGAGAAAAGGGAACGTGTTCTAGGCAGCCACCGGAAGTGCGCGGAGCAGCCCTAAAAAAACGAGTGCCTGGCTCCGTGCTCTGGCAACCCGCAGGCAGCCAGAGGTGGATAATGGAAGAGGCCCACCGTCGACTATCACAAAATCATTAGACTGTGCCGTGATACAGCATTTAGCTTTCGCAGCTAACGATGCTAAGCACTGGAAACGCCAACATGCTTGACAGCGCTCTTTTGTTGATGACGGAAGAACGAACAGACGGGCGGGTGCGCGGGCGGCCATACATTAAATTTCGGCTCTTGCAGAACAATATGTTTAGTTCAGTTCAGAATAACTTTATTGTTTCAACCGGCCTCCCTACCTGTGTAATGAACCGTCTCCTCAATCAATATAAACTTAAAAAAGTGCTTTAATTATGCTTTAATTATTTAATAACACTGTTCAAGCATTTCAGGAACTATTAGTTGTCTTCCAACAGCCCTGGCTGGACGAGAGAGCCGTAGGTTCCACACTGCTCTAGACAACTTGTGATGAAGCATAGGACCTGCCCTGTTATCTAGTGAGTATAGTCTTGGCTTCTGTCCCCTTGAGGAGCTCTCGAAGAGGTGGCAGTTAGTATGACCACACGTTACACAGGCAATCAAAAAATGTCATCTGAACAACATGCACCAAAGCACTCCCACGCCAAACGTCAGAGACATTGCGCTTGACTATCTTCGATTTGTGTAAAAAAATTCATCGAAGCTTATCGCAACGTGTGTAATCCAAGACTAAAATATTTTCGCCGGCAAAAACTTATTCATAAGGTGAACGTTCAGAAAAGGTGTGAAACCAGGCACTGCTCAATAACTGATAAAAAGATCCAAATTTTTAGAAAACACTCCACAAATTATTTAATGGCATTTGCACAGATTCTGGCTTTCATATGATTCAGATCATGTATTTGTGGAGGGCATGATTATTTTTTTAGAATTCAAATAAATTGTAAAAATTATACTATTTTGACATTTTTGTTAAATATCAATTTCTTCCCGGAAATTAAGAAATGGCCATTTTGCTTCCCTATATGTCTGTCACCTTTAAAAAAATGTTATAGCTGATGAAACTGAATATGTTGAAGTGAAATAAAACACTGAAATTGCAGAAAAGTGCATTTTGGCTAATACCGAATAAACGCGTGTAAGGGCAGCACTTTTTTTTCCAGATTTGAGGGCCAATTTTCTGGGTGCGGCCCATACACGCGATGTGCGAAAAAAATTTTTTTTTTAGGTCGAAACACATTAATCAGGGAATGAGCGCCATTTATTCTATGTTCAATCGTCAGTCACGGAGTATTCAGACTTGGAGCTGGTGCTGTGCTCTGGTGCACGATCAGCCCAAAAGAAGTCATGCAGAATTTCTGCTTTCAATGAGTAGCCGCTGTTCCCTGCTTCCGTCACTTAGCAGAGCAGCTCTTCTTCCAGTTAGGGAAACTTGCAAGACTTGCCTCGGAAAGTGCACTTTTTACAGCTTATGATCCTCAATGCATTTTGGTTGCACCATAGTCGGACACACTTCTCGGCCATGTCGAATTTCCTGCCCGCTGCATGCTTGCCGTATTCGGCAGCAAACTCCCAGCCATGTAGCTATTAAGGTGCTTGCCTTATTGTGCTAAAACTGCAACGCTCGACGGCAGCACATGAAAGCGACAACTACGGTGAACTACCATGCTACCACAATTCCTGCGCGTTTGACAGCAACAATGGACACTAAATATACTTGTTAGTGTGTCGAGCGCCAGTGCTCCACCATGTGCGAGCGTGGCGCCGTTTGCAATTAAAGCCCGCCGCGGGCGATAGAGGGCGCTGCTCGTCCGGAGTGTGCTGCAGCAGCAGATGACTCCCTCGCATCGTAAAGCCGCGTGTACGCCCACCCATGATTGCGTCGCTTGTGCATGTCTTTTGTGTTCATCGACGCACAGCGCTGGCTTTTGATGCTACTTTGAGTATTGTCGCCGCAACATGTCCAAGCCAGAGACAGAGCAAGGAGCGAACGTGTTCTGTCCCGATGTGCACGAGTGGCTACTGTTCAAAAAAGCAGCTTATTTCTTTGTTCAGGGTGCCCATCGACGCTACGCAATTGATGGAGTGGGAAAGAGCGATAAGAAGCGAAGACAGAAGGTTGACACCTGTATTTGTGGTATGTGAGAAACATTCTGAGGAGGATTGCATTGAGCGTTCGTTCAAGATCGCTGTGAACGGCATGGTGAGTGAGATCGCTCAAGAAAAACTGCGCTTGAAGCCCGATGCAGTGCCAACATTGTTTGAACTATACAGTCGAACACGGATATATCGAACCCACATATATCGAATTATTGTCTGTATCGAACTCGTCAATTATCCCCTTGAAAATTCTGTGTAAAAGTATAGAAATTCGTACGTTTATATCGAACGATATTTTTATCCGCCATTGGATATATAGAACGCCGCGCGATCTCGGCACTCGCTGCACCCGCGAGCTCCGCGCCTCCCTTGAAAGGCTCGGAAAATGTGAGAGCGAGGGGGAGGGAGGCTCGGACTGTACTCCCGCTGTGCACGCTCTCCGACTTGCGGAACAGCTTTTTTTTTTTCTCTCTCCCAATGTCTCATCCTTCCCCCGCGTAACCAAAAGGCAGCCAGGAACGAAGGCGCCGGCGGCCTCCTCCTTTTGCCTTTTTTTTTCTTGTTGCTTTTTCACGAGTTTTGCTCAGCCAACCACAGCTCGTGCCTTTCGTACGTCGCTGTCGCCATCGCGAGCGCTTTGTTGGCGGAAGCTGCGCACGTGAATTCTTGTGTTTTGTGCGCGTTCTTGTGTTTCGTGTTCAATATTGTTTTGCGTGCGTCTCACGACACGTGTGTGACTGGATCGTGGTGAGCTGACGCGGAAGCAATGGCCGCAGCAAGCACAAGCAGCGTCAAGAAGCGCAAGAACCTGGACTTTGCGACAAAGCTGAAAGCCATTCAGCGTGTTGAGGCAGGCGAGAAAAGTGCGACGGTGGCAGACGACTTCGGGATTCCTCGGAGCACCCTAAGCACCTTGTTAAAAAACAAGGCGGACATAAAGTCGAAAGCGGCGGAGCAACGAACGTCGGGAGCTTGTCGTGTGCGCGCTCCTGCCCACGAGAAAGTTGAAAAGGCTCTCTATGCGTGGTTTTTAGAGGTGCGGGCTAAGAACATTCCGGTGGATGGCCCAATGCTAATGGCTAAAGCCAAATGGTTTGCCGCTGCACTCGGTGATGACAACTTCGCCGACAACACAGGGTGGCTGCAGAGGTTTAAGAACCGCCATAAGATAGTTGGCAAAACCATTTCTGGGGAAAGCGGAGCCGTCATCAGCCAGGATATCCAGCAGTGGATTTCGAAGGAATGGCCGGAAATTTGCGCGAAGTTTTCACCCGCGCAAATCTTCAACGCCGACGAGACCGGGTTGTTTTGGCAGATGCTGCCCAGCAAGACGCTCGACGTCCGGGGCAGCACGTGTCACGGGGGCAAGATGAGCAAAGTCCGCGTGAGCGTTCTGCTCGCTGCCAACATGGATGGCTCTCAAAAGCTCCAGCCCTTTGTGATCGGCAAAGCAAGGGCACCGCGCTGCTTCAAAAACTGTAAGCAGCTCCCCGTTCGCTACGCCTTCAATAAGAAGGCGTGGATGACGCGTCAGCTGTTTACAGAATGGCTGCAAGCGTGGGACGCTGAACTGGGCAAGTCGGGGCGTCACGCTTGCCTTCTCGTCGATAATTGCTCGGCCCATCACACCACCTGCGAGCTCGAAAACATCGCGCTCAAGTTTCTGCCGGCGAACACGACAGCGAAGTTGCAGCCGCTCGACCAGGGCATCATTAAGTCGTTCAAAGTCGGCTACAGGAGGCGACTCATTGATAGGCTTTTGGTGAACCTCCGCATGGGCACCGAGCTTAAGGTTGACCTGCTGGGGGCCATTCAAATGATGACGGGCGCCTGGAGAGACGTGAAGCAGGATACCGTGGCCAACTGCTTCCGGAAGGCAGGCCTCGTGACGGCCAAACTTCCCGAAACCTGCGAAGACGGCGACGGCGACAACGAGCGCATGGACGACGCGTTTCGCGAGTTGTCGTCCCTTTTCCCGGCTGCCGTTCCAGCCGAAGTGTCTGCTGACGATTTTGTGAACGTTGACAGCAATGTTCAGGCTGTTGCGAGCCTCGCCGACGAGGACATTGTAGCTGCAGTCGCAGGGACCCAGGCCGACAGCTCGAGTGGTGACGAAGATCCTGCGGACGAGGGGGCGGCTACACGCTCGTACTCCACCGCTGAAGTGGCGGCCGCGTTCAGCTTGATTCGCCGTTGTTGCGGCGACATGGAAGGAACCGGGCTTTCGCACCTGAACAGCCTCGATAAGATCGAGGTTGGAGTCTTTAATTTCATTTGCAAGGCGAAGAAGCAGACGAACATAAGCGATTTTTTTTCACGCAAATAAAGCATTACGTTGCGTCGTGTGTGCGGAAATAGTTGTCATTCTTGAATGCTCCGATCGGTAGGTCATCGTCCGCCACAGGTAAAGTCTCTGGGCCTGTATTTTTTTATATCGAATTTTTAATATATCGAATTAATTCGCGATCCCCTTCGAGTTCGATATATCCGTGTTCGACTGTATCCCAATCATCTAGAGCCCAAAAAAGCACTCAAGAGGAAGGAAAGGAACCTTTGCACGCAGGATCCGCCCCCAAGAAGATGCAGAGACAAATCCGGGCTGCTGGATGTGATCGACAGCGCAACAGGCGAGATTGAAAGTTCCGCCTGTTCTGAGGATGTGGCCGCATGCAGCAAGCATAACGAAACTGTCGACTCGGTGGAAGAGTTGGTTTCACCCTCGCAAAGTGGCAGCCAGCCTGCACAGCAACCATCAGCTACACCAGCAGAGAGTGGTCACCCATTTAGTGGCATCGTTATCCCGGCTACGTGGATGAAAGTTCCAAATGCGTGTAGTGACAATTTGTCCAATGCGTTCTGCGAAGCCAAAGAGAATGATTTTGGAAACCTGTTCGTTGAAAGAATGGTTACCTTTAGCTAGCCACCGTGTACTTGCGAGGAAGGGAGCACAGCAAGCAGGTGCTCAAAACACATGGTGGAGCAGAATTACTGGTACAGAAGACTTCGGCGATGGTGCTTTGCTGTGGAATAAAGCCAGTGCCAGGCAGAGGAAGATGTTCTCTGCTGCAAGGCGCTTATTAAAAGCAGAACCTGAAGGCTGTGCCCAATGCAAATAGATGTCCAGGATGAAAGAAGAGAAGAGGACCAGCATTGAAAAAAATAAATGCCATAAAATCTGCTGCAACCTGAGAAGAACAAACAAGAAGCTGGCCAGTGTGCAGGCACAGGTGGCTCGAATGAAGGAAGAAAATAAATCAATCACCGAAGAGGCACTGGAAACAAGGATTCAGGCCCTCCCTCAGAAACAGCAACTTGCTGTGAAGAACTGCTTCATTGCTGCTCAATGAAAATCGATCAAAGGAATGACCTACAATGACGAATGGATTGTTGAGTGCATAATGATGTGGATGCAAAGTCCCAAACAGTATGAACACTTGCGTAAAAAAAAAGTAATGATTCTTCCAGGCCGAACCTGCCTTAAGAAATATCTGCAGCACTTCAAGGGTGGTTTCGGACTTAGCCCTAAAGTGTATGCTGCCCTGAGGGAAAAAACAAAGGACATGGATGAATTCGGCCGCCATGGTGGTCTTGTAATAGACGAGCTGAAGTTATCAGAGCACCTTGATATGAAATCTAATTATGAGTTTGACTTGTGTGTCCAGAACACTACTCAAATATAGTGTGTTACTGCTTGAAAGTATTGATTTAATCTGTTGATGTCCAGTTCCAAAGGCACTTTAAGGTTATATTTTCTTCAATCTATGCTTAATCTGAAATGGTGCCTAGGCAAAATTTTCAAATAGTGTAGCGTAAAATAAAGGACTGAATATTTTTGTGACTTTTTCCAATTCAGGTGGCAATGAGGGCTTCGTTGGTCTTGGCGACCAATCGTCAAGTGACCAGAAAGGCATTCTGGCTGATCACAGTATGGTTGTACTCTTCCAGCCATTCACAGGAAGCTGCATTCAATATGCATTCTTTTAGAGCTATAATTTGAAGACTTGCCAACAATATACCCCATATTAATCCTTTTGGCTGTTTTAGGAAACTGGACACAGATACTTGGAGTTTTTGCCTCTAGAGGGAATGTGAAGGCACCCATTCTGGCCAAGTTCATTATAGAAGCCACAATTTTTGCAGAACAAGCCGGCGTATTTGTTGACTCTCTAACGTGCGACGGCGCCAGCTGGAGCATGTGGCGGAACTTCGGTATACAAGGTAAGAGTATCACATAGATTTGTAGCAGGCTAAAAAATAGCCAGGAAAGAATATAGGAAATCGTTACTGCTTTCTACAGTGTTCATTAGTTTTATATTGAGCACTTGCTTGGTGAAGTTGATACTGTACCTTGTATCAAGCATATTGAAGAATGTGTGACATCCATCGATGAATTGTCATTCACCTAAGGACAGTCGTATATAATTAAGAAAATTTAGGAGCGCAAAAACGGTACCTTTGTTTACAAAGATTTATAAACTGCTTGAGATGCCTTTGTTGTTCTGTATCTGCATTCAAGTGGATGTCATTTTCTCTCTGCAAGTTGTTCCACTGTAGAGTGCCTTAAATAATTTGTCTATATATGATTTATTACTAGGATTGCTTAACAATACTTCCTTGGTATATTTTTGCAGTGGTGTTAAAAGCAATTAGCAAAAGAAAACTAATTACCACCCATTTATTTTAGTCTTTGCAGATGGCCACATCAAGAACAGCACACGACATCCTGTGAACGCAACAAGACAGATCTCCTTCGTTTCTGATTTCCCTCATCTTATTAAGAACGTTAGGAATGGGTTTGTTGCAAAGGATTTAACACCACCCGGGCCAGTTCACAGCGGTACAATACAGGACGCCTGGAATGTGGATTGCGACAACGTAATGCTAAAGGTCATGCCTAGCATTACACTTGCACATATAAAGCCTAACTGCTTCGAGAAAATGGAAGTAGAGCTTGCTTTTCAGCGCTTTCGGGGACGAAGTTATTAAGCAGCCCTTTGTGCACAGAACATACGTCACTTCATTGTATAGAACCGTGCAGGCAACTGAGGACTTTATTCAGCAGTTGAACAAACTCATCCGAATTATGACCACAAGAGTCAGCATGACAGCACTGAGGCCTGCCAGTCCAAATGTAATGTTCTTGAAGAAATTTTTACCATACCTGGATCAGTGGGAGACTCATGCAAAGCCAGCTGGAGGGGGCTTTTTGATTGGAAGTACAGCTGCAGGGTACTTCAGGGTACTGACGGTCACAATTAAAAGTACTGGCAGAAATTCTTCAGGTGCCGACCAATCTTTTAAAAATGACGTTTCGGCCCCGGCTTACGGGGGCCTTGTTCACAATGAAAGGAAGACAGGAGTGAAGGTAAGTTATATAGGTTTCATGATATGGCGCAAGCAGCGGGAGTATATCGGGGGTAGATTGCCTTCATTGCGATTAAGCGTGTTTGCCGTCGTCTGAATATAAAAAGATTCTAGGTAAAGCCTTGTCGTCTTGCTCTTTTCTTTTCCGATTATCTTCGTGCCGTCCCAGTCGATGTCATGGCCCTCGGAGATAGCATGATCAGCCAGTGTGTTTGTTGCCACGCACTTGTTCTTGACATCATTGTGGTGCTGCTGCAATCTTTTCCGAAAATCACCTGTTTCACCGATACAGACATGCTCACAATCAGCGCAGGGAACCCTATACACGATGCCCGGGAACTTCTCCTTCTTTAACTTGTCTTTCACTGTAACCATCGCATGTCGATGCTGAAAAGAAAGCGACAGACATGGATACTGTTCGCCGCGACCTGATGTCTTTAGGCGATCCCAGTTCCTTCATACGAAAATCCGAGAATCACCTAGCTCACTCCCCGCCACAGCAACCCCAGCGAGAAAAGAAAACGATTCCAATACCCTACCTTAAAGCTTAACCCGCATGCTCCAATCCTACGAAGTCGACGTCGCACATATACTACCCACGCGGAAGCTCCGACACGCGATGGTTACAGCACACTCTTGCAAAGCAGCGCCCCCACACGGCTGCCGGTGGCATTCATTGCCCTCTGTGCCACTCCTTCTTGCGGGCGCGCTCAGCACGCCAGCAAGTATATTTTAGGCGCTATAGCTAGTTAATGTTAGTGATACTGATGCTGATATGGATAGCGGGAGCTCATGGCGGAGGAAAATGATGATGATGATAAGCCGCCGTGGGCGGCATTTGGAAGCTCCTGTGTGCGTTCGTTGCCTCCGCGGTCAAGCGCACAGTTGCTCGCAGCCGGAGCTGATCGCAGAGGCCACAGCGTGTGCATTTCAAAGGCTATTGCCGCGCGGGTTATGGAGAGTTTGGATGCGCCCATACACGAGTGCGGCCCTTACACGCGTTGTTTATACGGTAAACACCCTTTTATTTCACCCTAAGGGGGTCCAAGTAAAAATGCAAACAATTGCGGGTTGACGAGGTTCACTGGTCACTGACCAAGGTCAACAAAAAAATGACGTTTCGGGAGCGCTACGGCTCCCTTGTTCACAATGAGCAACCAGCTGGACGTCCCGGGCTTTTTGTAGCGGTTACTATCGTTCTGAGGCATTTCGCGTAGATAGGGTGCAACGTGCCGTCATTCTTATTTATTGTGTTGGGCGTAGTCTGGATGATTAATGACTCGAGATTTCGGCGGGCTGATACATTCTTTTCCGTTGTCACTATATCTGCTTCATCCCAGTTAATTTCGTGACCAGTCTCTTGTGCATGCTCCGCGATTGCGTTCGTTGTCACTTTTCCTTTTCGTACATTGTACTGATGTTCTTTCAGGCGTCTCTTGAAGTCTTTCCCCTATGTAAACTGATGAACAGTCGGCGCAGGCAATCTTGTAAACCACGCCGGGAAAACTGGCACGAGGGAGCTGGTCTTTCACGTCTACAAGCTCATTTCTTATCTTGCTTGTTGGGACATGTGCAACATGGACGCCGTGCTTGCGGAACATCCGCACCAGCGCCTCGCTGATCCCCGGTACATACGGGATAGCGGCTCGTTTCGGTGCGTTAGCAATTTCGTCTTCCTGGGCAGCAGGCTTACTTGATACAGCCACTCTTTGCGTGTTCCGAATGAAGGAAAGCGGGTAGCCGTTTCTTTTCAAATCTTTTTCCACTGTCTTCATTTCGTGGTTTAGGGCGGCGTCTTCACTGCATACTTCCCTGGCATGGTTGATTAGAGATGCCACCACTGACCGCTTATGACTGACAGGGTGTGCTGAATTGAAATTTAGGTACCTTCCGGAATGCGTCGGTTTCCGGTAGACGCGAAAAATAAGACCTGTTGGAGTACGGGTTACCACGGTGTCGAGGAACGGAAGGCAGCCGTCAGTCTCTTCCTCAACAGTGAAGTTGATTGAGGGCTTAATGGCATTAAGCTGATCGAGGAAAGTGCGGGTGTGCTTCCGGTCTATGACGCAGAAGCAGTCGTCCACATACCTAAAAAATACTTTTGGTCGCGGTTGGAAGGTGGCCAAAGCTTTGCTCTCGATGGCTTCCATAGCGATGTTAGCCGCTGTGACCGAGATGGCTGCCCCCATTGCTGTGCCAAAGGTCTGTTGGTAGAAGTTGCCGCTGTACGTAAAATATGTGTTGGTGAGACAGAACTGCAAGAGTTGGCAAAGTTCCGCTGCTTCGAATGGTGTCCGATCCTGCCACGAGGTGTCATTCTCGACACGTTGCTTACATGTCTCAACTGCGAGATCAACAGGCACGCTTGTAAAAAGCGAGCAGACGTCGAAAGAAACGATCTCATCTGCGTCTTCTAGGGCGACCTCTTTGACCCTGTTGATGAAGTCGGATGAATTCTTGATGTTTGTGCCTGTCTTGCCCACCAGCGGTGAGAGAACGCCATGAAGGTACTGTGACAACGAGTATAAAGGAGACTTTCTAAAATCCACTATTGGGCGCAGGGGAATCCCTGGTTTAAGCACCTTTGGTAGTCCGTATATGGCGGGCACTGAGCCGTTTGTACATAGCAACTGATAATAAAGCCGTTTCATAGATGGAGGGATGCCCTTGAAGATCTCTGCTAGCATTTTTTGAAGAGACGTCTGCACTTTGGGAGTAGGGTCTTTCGGGATCCGGCAGTAAGTGGTCTCGTCCTGAAGCATGGCCTCCATTTTTTCCGTGTAAGAAGACCGGTCAAGGATAACAGTGACATTCCCTTTATCTGCCGGTAGGACGGCTATATCCTTGTTAGCATGGAGGCTTCAGATTGCTGAGCGATCATCTTGACCAAGAGGGCGGTTTGATGACGTCTTCTTCATGTGTGACAACACACCTATCGCCTTTGTTCTAACTTCGTCCTGAACGTCTCGTTCCAGAAGTCGTACGGCCCCTTCTACGGCACATGCAACCTTTCGTGGGTCCGGTGCCTTCCCTTGGTTGAAATTCAAACCTAAGCTGAGCACCTTGGCTTCGGATGTTTTCAATTTGTAGGACGACAGGTTCCGTGTTTCGAAGATTGGTGCGGCCCTGGTCGCTATCCCCTTTTCAGCAAGTAAAGTCTGCAGCTTTTGATCCTGCGATTTCAGATGTCTCTCCTCTCTTCTGTACATTTCTTGGTTCGCAACCAACTGAACATTGGCGAGGGCATCCGGAGTGATAAATTCCAATTGTCGCTTTGCAAAGAACAGTTCAGTTTCTAAGCGCTTCTTTGTCAGCTTGCATTCTTCAATCCTTGCTTGAAGGAGATGACGTTCAGCTTTTGCAACCACATGCAGACCAAAACGTGTCTTTACCGGTTTCTTTAGACGCAAGGGTCTTGGAATAACGTGGTTAGACTTACAATAGAGGTTGAAACGCAGGTGCGTGGAGTAAGCAGCAAGTCTTGCTGAGGTGCTTACAAAACGGTGTATTCCGGTGACGGCCGGTTGTCCATATTGATGGCGTAAAGTGATGTAGTCGAGGGTTCGACGGCATACCGTCTGGTCAGGAATCATGGCTTGATGAGGTTCACTGGTCACTGACCAAGGTCAACAAAAAAAATGACGTTTCGGGAGCGCTACGGCTCCCTTGTTCACAATGAGCAACCAGGTGGACGTCCCGGGCTTTTTTGTTGTTATTGTTTTTCATTTCTGAAGTTTTGCTCAAGAAAATTTTTGTTTAACGTGAGAAAAAAATTTGAAATTGAGCTCTTGCAACGTAAGATGTGTTGTCTCTTTGCGCCTCTTTACCGCAGAGTACAGCACCATCGACACTGTGGCCAGGCGAAATGTACAGTTCTTGTTCGTAAGTGAAGTTTGCATTGCAGGCAAGCATCAGAACAATGTGTAGTCGAACAGATATTCATGGGAAAAGATTTTCTTAGCGCTGCCGGGGCCGGCACACGCACCAGTGAGATTGTTATAAAGTGCCGCATTCAGTCATTGCTGTCAAAGCCATGAAAGATGTGTAGAGGACGTGAGGAGGAGGCGATGCTGCGCCACGGTGCTGCGGCTGCGGTATGCTCGGTCTTCGAGTGTGAGGCACCTCCGTACGATCGGTCCAAGCTCACTGCCAGTGTTTTTCGTGTTATCCGAAACCATGGTGAGGACTTCGCTCCATCACGTGTGCTCCAAGGCATGTGCTTAGCGCGACCTTATTTGGACATAAATAAAGGGTTGGTTTTGTGGCTGCTGTGCCGGTTGGTCGTTCCTTCCTCGTGGTCTAATTGAGACGGCACATTGAATACCCTTGCTTTTCTGCTCTTTGATGCCTGACGCCATAGCTGGTTCGTTCGAACTTTGAAAGTGAAAACGATCTCACTTAGCATACCACTCGCCGAATGTCATGCGATATCTGCCTTAGCTGCAGCCCTAAAAATGCACAACTGCAAGTGAGGGCAAACTGTAGTGGTTATCTGGCCATAACTGGGTCATGCCAGGTGCCGTGCTCTACACTGAAGAAGCACAGGAGATGACACAACTTGTGGTGAAAGAGCACAACTTCAAAAATATTTTTCTAGCTTTAAACAAAAATCCCCTTGATTAAAACTTCAGCAATGAAAGGCAATAACTGTTCTACTACACCCAGCATCAATTGCATTTTTACTTGGACCACCTCGGGTAGAAATAAACAGATGTTTATGGTACAAAACGCACTTTTTTCCAATTTTGGTATTTTATTTCACTTAGACATATTCAGTTTCACCAGCTGTAACATTTTTTATAGGTGACAGACATATACGAAAGCAAGATGGCCATTTTTAAATTTCAGTGAGGAACTTCATATTTAAAAAAAAATGTCACAATAGTATAATTTTACATTTTATTTAAATTCTAAAAATATATACCTTCCAAAACTGCATGATCTGAATTTCGTTGAAACAGGTTAGCGCTAAAAAAGACGAACACAAGGCGAGAGAAGGACGACACGACACAGATGAGCGCTGCTAGCAACTGGTTTTATTTTTCGCTCCAGGGTACGTATTAAGGGCTTGTCACATCACATCATGTGCACAACCAGGGGGCGTCAACATATTTTTTTCCATATCATTGGCAAGCATATCCATGCTTGCCATTCCATAAACTCAAGATTAGCGAGTGATACTCCATAACTTTTTGATATGAAAACAAATATGTTGATGCCCCCAGTTGTGCGCATGATGTGATATGACAAGCCTTTAAATATGTGCCCTGGAGCGAAAAATAAAACCAGTTGCTAGTAGTGCTCATCTGTGTCGTGTCGTTGTTCTCTCGCCTTGTGTTCGTCTTTTTTAGTGCTAATCCGTTTCAAAGAAATGTTTAACCAACTAGCGCAGCACCAAGTTTTACTAAATGATCTGAATCATTTTGAATTATTTATTTATTTTGTAAAGAAGTAAATCAAGGAATAAATGTGGACAGCCACAATCTTTGTTAGCACACTGCAGCTCAGTAGTCAAGCGTTCGTGAGTGCCCAACTGAACTTCGTCAGCTTCGTCTTCAGTCTGCTTTCTCTCCTTTGGCGGCACTGGCCGCTGGGGCATCAAGCCCCAATTGTCTGCCATACAATACTCCCGGGGTGAAAAGACGCCATCCTGGCGGCCCACGGGCGCGACATGATAGCGGGGTTGTAGTAGGGTTTCAGGCAGTCGAAGTGGACAATTTCATGACCGCGGCGGCGATGATCAGGCAAAGATGCAAGGGGCTCGATGAGATAGTTAACTGGAGATGTCTGCTGAACTACGCGGTAGGGGTCGCGGTATTGGCTCAGCAGTTTTATAGACTGGCCCGGGCTAGAGGAGGGCACCCAAAGCCAAACTAAGGATTCAGGAAGGTAAGCCGGCGGCAGACAGGTAGAAGTGGCGCGGGCACTTTGCTGACGGTGCTGGTCGTAGGAAGTAAAGGAGCGGGCTAGTTGACGGCATTCTTCGGCATGCGCAGCCGCTTGAGAGACTGTTGTAAATTCGGAGGAATCTGGGCGGTAGGGGAGTATGGTGCCCATAATGGAAGATGGCTCCCAGCAGTAGAGAAGAAAATATGGGGAAAAACCAGTAGTTGCTTGCGTTGCAGAATTGTAAGCCTCGGTAACTAATGGTAGAATGCGGTCCCAGTTTGAGTGATCGGATGAAATGTACTTGGCCACCATTTCGCCGAGGGTCCGGTTAAAGTGCTCGGTCATGCCGTTCGTCTGGGGATGGTATGAAGATGTACGGTGAACGATGTGACACTCCCGAAGAAGGGCTTCCAAGACGCCTCGATCGCTGAGCAATTCCTGAGGCACACTGCGGCGAAGAATGATGTTCTGAAGTATGAAACTGGCTAAGTCGGAGGCCGTGGCACCTGGTAACATGGAAGTTTCCGCATAGCGCGTGAGATGATCTATGGCGACAATGATCCAACGGTGCCCTGCAGAAGTGCTAAGAAAAGGGCCATAAAGGTCGATTCCAACAGTCGAAAGGGTGGGCAAGACAAGGTAAAAGTTGAGAGGAGCAGGTGAGTGCTGTGGTGGATCCTTGAGACGCCGACATTCCAAGCAAGAGCGGACGTACTGACGGACAAGACGGTACATGCCTCGCCAATAATACTGAAGACGTAGGCGGGTAAAAACAAGCCACCGCGGTGGCTAAGTAGATATGGCGCACGGCTGCTGGCCCGAAAAACGCGGGTTCGATCCCGGCCGTGGCGGTCAAATTTCGATGGAGGCTAAATTCTAGAGGTCCGTGTGCTGTGCGATGTCAGTGCACATTAAAGAACCCCAGGTGGTCGAAATTTCCGAAGCCTTTCACTACGGCATCTCTCATGGCCTGAGTCGCTTTGGGACGTTAAACCCCCATACCCCATAAACCGTAGGTGGGCAAAAGTTTTCAGCAGACCGGCATGAGCGCATTGCGAGTCGTCATGATAACTGGCACAAATTGCAGTGCGGACATGCCATGGAATCACGAGCAGCGATTTGTGACCATCTGGAAGGTAGTTGCGACGGTACAGCAGCTGGTCCCGCACGACAAAGTGATGAGCTTGACGACGGAGTGCTCTAGAAGGGGGGCGTGCTGAGCGGTTGGCTAAGACATACATCAGAACAGAAGCATCCAAGGATCCTTGCGCTGCTCAGAACCCATATCAACGGTATTAAGAGAAGGTGTGAGGCTGGAAATAGAGGGTTGGTCAAGATCAGAGAACACAGGGGAGCAGGAGAGGGCATCAGTATTGGAGTGTTTCCGCCCGGAGCGGTAAATGACCTGAATGTCGTAATCTTGTAAACAAAGAGTCCAACGAGCGAGACGGCTGGAAGTCTCCTTGAGTGAAGACAGCCAGTAAAGGGCATGGTGATCTGATATGACAGCGAACGGGCGCCCATATAAGTAAGGGCGAAATTTTGTGATCGCCCAAATAATAGCCAAACATTCTTTTTCCGTGACTTTCGTGAGTGCACGGCTTGCATAAGCAACGATGTACTCATTGAAGCCAGGTTTCCGCTGAGCAAGAACGGCACCCAGACCGATGCCGGTGGTGTCCGTGTGGAGTTCTGTAGGGGCGGAAGGGTCGAAACGGCGCACGATCGGAGGGGAGGTGAGAAGATGGCGCAGCGTTTCAAAAGCTTCGTCGCATGCAGTAGACCAGGTCGGTAAGTCGTGGTCGCCGGCGAGGAGTTGTGTCAATGGGGTGAGAATGCCAGCAAAATTCTAGTTGTCATTAGCGCGCGGCAGGACCTCTGCAACCTGCTCCTGGATGACACGCTGAATGGAAGGCGACAGCAATGACGTTGGGGCGGGTGGGCAGGTAACCAACGATAACTGGTGGGCGAGCTCCTCCCGCACAAACTGCTGGATGTTCTGAAGAGTTGGCTGATCGTGAGCAAGACCGCCTACAGCCAAGCTCGAAAGGGTGTCATCCGGACAAATGGTACGGCGGTGACAAGATACTGTTTCCAGAGCTCGCCATAGCTCTGACATAAAGAAACGACGTCGGAGACGGTTTGAGGATTTTTGGACACTAACATATGAAATGCGTCGTCCTCAATCCCTTTAAGGATGTGTTTGATTTTGTCAGCTTCGCTCATGGATGGATTCAGTTGCTTGCATAAATTGACGACATCCTCCATATAGCTTGTGAAATTCTCACCGCTCTGCTGGGCCCGACTGTGCAAGCGTTGTTCGGCATGAAGTTTTCGGACAGCGGGGCGGCCAAAGACATTGGTCAGGCTGGTTTTGAGGGCCGCCCAGGTAGGAAAATCGGCTTCGTGGTTGCGAAACCACAAGTTGGCGACGTCGGTCAGATAAAAGATGACGTTCGTGAGCTTAACGAAGTCACCCCATTTGTTGTAAGCGCTCACGCGTTCGTTGGAGGTGAGCCAGTCTTCTACGTAGGTATCGTCTGTGCCGCCGAAGATCGCAGGGTCGCGCTGACGTACAAGACCGGGACAAACTACAGCGGCGGGAAAAGTTTGGCCAGGCTGGGTCGGGGTGTCAGTCATTGTGGTAGAGCCTGGTACGGGGCGTAGGTCTTCAGGTCCGTAAGGTCCATAGCTCCAGGTTGAAAACAAGCCACCTCTACCAAATGTAAAGACGTAAATCAAAGGATAAATGTGGATGGCCACAATATTTGTTAGCAAACCGCAGCTCAGTAGTCAAGTGTTCGTGGGCACCCAACTGAACTTCGCCAGCTTCGTCTTCCGTCTGCTTTCTCTCCTTTGGCGGCACTGGCTGCTGGGGCATCATACCCCAATTGTCTGCCTTACAATTTGTACAAATAACTCACAGGTTCCACACTACAATTTGTACAAATAACTCACAGGTTCCACACTTGGAACATTGTTTGAGGGGAGGGTTTACAATATTTTGCAGAAAAAAGATGGTACAAAGTGGAAAAGCACAAAAGTAATCAATATTATATATATTGGACTGCAAACAATACGTACTTGAAAGAAAAACAGATTATACTGACACAGAAGAAAAAACAGTAAACGAGTAGCGGCACTGCATGGATTCAACTTACACATTACGAACTCAATCTATGTACTACATCATGGATGCATAAAGGTGGTCAATTTGTTTTTGAACAGTAATGGGTCACGTATGGTAGCAATGCAATCCGGAAGATCATTCCAACACTTGATAGCACGTGGCAAGCCAGAAGAATTAAACGCGAGTGTTCGGCCAAATTGACGTTGGAAGCTTAGATTATTATGTAGGCAACGTGAAGTGCGCATTGGGCGTGTAAGTGGTAGTGTTGACGCGTGACGACTGTATATTAGTTTCTGTAGTAAGAAAAGAAGTGCGATATCCCTACGTGTTTGTAAACTTAGTAGCGACAAAGATAACTTGATGCTTGTTACGCTGGAATGACGGTTGTAGTCGTGAGAAATACAACTTTTGTCCGTAAAGTTTCAAGACTGATTTATTTTCTTCTCTAGAAATGATTCCCCAAAACCAATGTCGGTGCATATGTGTTGCGCCATTTTTTCGGGCTAAGTTGAGCTATTTATGTCAATTGCTGCGGCAGACGCTAGATGGTACTACATGTAGAAAAATACTTTGTCACTAGTCGTTTGCGCATTCTATTGTGAGTGAACGTGGAGAGATGGACAACCACCTGGAACAGCTTGTAAACATAAAATTCTGTGAAACTTGGCAAGACAGCAACACAGACATATGAGCTCCTTCGTGATGCTTACGGCAACGAGACATTATTGCGGGCGCGAGTTTTCGAGTGGCCCAAGAGGTTTGTTTCGGGAAGAATGTCGGTGGAAGACAACACAAGGCAGGGGCGCCCTTCAACCTCACGGAATGAAAACAACATGGCTTGGATCAGGGAAATCGTACAGCAAGACTGCACCATTACAGTCCGCATGCTATCAGATGCTCTCGACATTAGTAAGACAACATGCCACCAAATTCCGAGGCAAAGGAGGATGCCGTATTAGTCAACAGCATCACTGCTGAAGACGAAACATGGTGTTTTCAAAAACAAAGAGGAAGACAGCCGTATGGCGGCTCACAAGCTCTCCGGCGTCGAGAAAGGTGCGGCGAGAGAATACCAAAACAAAGACGATGCTGACAGTCTTTTTCGATGCCAGAGGCGTCATACACCATGTGTTTGTCTCACAAGGGCAGATGGTGACTTTGGAGTTTTATATCCACATGCTCCAACACATGCGTGATGCACTGCGACGCCGTTGCCCTGACTTATGGCCATCTGGACAATGGAGCCTTCTCCACGGTAACGCAAGGCCGCACACTACTCTCACTGTGACAAAATTTCTTGCCAAGCACAGCATTACTGTACTTCCCCATCTGCCATACTCGCCTGACCTCTCCCCATGTGATTTTTTTCCTGTTTCCTCGTGTGAAAAGAGCCTTAAAGGGTCACTGAATGGGGAGCGTGGAGGCCATTCAAGACGCCACGACAAAGGAGCTGACAGCACTGCCAAAAGAAGCATTTTCCAACTGTTTCCAAGACCTCGAGAAGCGTTGGAAGCTGTGTACAGATTGAAAAGGAGACTATTGTGAAGGGGGGCTGCGCAAACGATACCAATGTTAAGAGCGTTTTTTTTAATGGACTCTGTCTTGGAACTGTACGGACAAAGGTTGTAAAGCGCGCTGCATGGCTCTGAATTGCGTCGAGGGAATGAATTAAATAAGCCTGATGTGGTGACCAGATAGCTGATGCATATTCTAGTTGGGGACGGACAAATGTTAAGGTAGCTTGCGGGTAGAAACAGGTGCGCAATGAAGATTTCTCTTCAGGTAGCCAAGCGTGCGCGATGCTTTGGCAGTCATGTTTTCAGTATCTTCCGCCCAAGATAGGAATGCACTCGTTGCCAGATTAGCCACTGATGATCGGTTGTAGCTGGTTGCTGCGTCCAATCCTCGGGCCATTGCATCAGTCAAGGCACAGGCTCGCAGGGAGGCTGTGTCAGGCATCGCAGCAAGCATGCCGAGTATAAGGTCAGCCTGGAAGAAGAGGCGGCGTGAGTACACCATTCTGAATGCGGTGTCGTGCCACGCAGGGGCGGCTGTTGGAAGCTGCTTATATTCCCGTTGGTCATCGCTGATAGTGGCGGAATGCGCTCGTTGCCAGATTAGCCGCTGATGATCGGTTGTAACTGGTTGCTGCGTCCAATCCTCGGGCCATTGCATCAGTCAAGGCACAGGTTCGCAGGGAGGCTGTGTCAGGCATCGCAGCAAGCATGCCGAGTATAAGGCCAGCCTGGAAGAAGAGGCGACGTGAGTGCACCATTCTGAATGCGGTGTCGTGCAAAAATTTGAGCAAAAATCATAGACAATTTATGCAGTGTTTTTTAAAAAATTGGCTTTTTTTTACCTATTATTGAGTGGTGCCTGTTTCCGCACCATTCCGAAGCGTTCAAACTGAGCTCACCTTACGAATAAATTTTTTCGGCAAAAATATTTTAGTCTTAGATTGTACACGTTGCGATAAGCTTCCATGAATTTTTTTGAACTAATTGGAGATGGTTGAGCACAACGTCTGAGATATTTGGCGTGGAATGACCCAACAATGATAGCAACATAGAAGTAGCAGTTCGAGCAACAGATATACTAACTCTTCTGTGTGGTTTAGAATAAAATTTCCACACATAGTGGACGCTGCCCGGCACATAGTGAGAATTTCAAAATGCAGCAAAAGGAATTCAAAGCATGTTTTTTGCACCAAAATTTCCTAACCTGAATGTTAAAAAAACAAAACCAGTAGCATAGTTCAGAGACTTCTGGTCTTTGGAGGGCCTCAAGGCTCACACTGATAACACACATGAAAGGAGCCGCCTGATAAGTATCGCATCAACTCGTTTCGCGATCCAATGAAAAAGAGGAAGTGGCTTTACAAGGAGACGACGGGCCATTGCATAGAAGAACTGACCATGATGAAGATGTGCGATGGCAGCATCTCGCCGAGCAGCCCGTCCAGAGTGGAGGCGGCAGCCGTGCCCGGTCCAAGCACCAGGTGCATGCGGGGCAGTGCGACATAGCCTGACAGCAGCGGGTACAAGTTGTACGTCAGGGTCTGGCACTCACGTGGAAGGATGCGGAAGTGCAGCTGCAAAAAGGAAATTATGGGGCTTAGCAAGAGCTGGGCTGCTGCGAAATGCCCTGCTTATCTGTCAGTATGAAGCAAAATGACATCACTGTGTTTGGACCCATACACAAACTTTAAAATAGTTGGCAAACAGTCTTTGCTGTTTGGACCTCTTAAATCTTTCCCTACCATGCCCACTAAGCATCATTAGCCTGCTAACGATCATTTCACGCTCCGATTTCGGAACCTTTTACGTTGCCTATGACCATGCTGAGCTTGTAGGCAAGGAGCCCAGTTTCGTTTCCAATGTAGTTTTCTTCTATCTTGCAAGGAGGCAATTTCGAACGTGCCGCTAAGACGTAGAACTGTGCTCATTGCCTGTCATGTTGTCCACTAACGACGACTTTGCCACTCGACTTCGGAGGCTTCCGCGTAGCTCAAAGGCACGATGCATGCAGAACCAAAGTTTTGTTTACGATGTAGTTTTTTTTTTTTTACCTGCAAGGCGACATTTTGTTAACCCACTCCAAAGACGCGGTACCGTCAAAGTGGCTTGGCAGCCTCCGCATGTGCGCCGCATTCTCTAAAACATCGCAAATTTCAAGACTCTGTTTCGTCCAGAAGTTATTTAATCGATGACCCCCGCAGCAACGAGTCTGAGGATGATTCAGTTTTGACATCAGTGGTGACGGAAACCAGCCTAAAACACAGGCGGCTGCACTCCGATGCACAACTGTAGGGTTTCCAGTTATTGTTTTGTACGAAGAATACTATTCAAGATAGAACTGATTTTTTTTGGATGTAGTGGCCAATAGAATAACAGACATTTTGCATATTTGAGATGATTTT
The DNA here is from genome assembly GCF_052857255.1 of Amblyomma americanum. Taxonomy (NCBI): domain Eukaryota; kingdom Metazoa; phylum Arthropoda; class Arachnida; order Ixodida; family Ixodidae; genus Amblyomma; species Amblyomma americanum. Next base: position 217,730,003 of record NC_135498.1, on the reverse strand, counting down.
GTAGCGCCCACTCTTGGGTGGCACCAGGAACTCGGATAGCACGCGCCACCCGGCGAAGACAATAATGACGGCACCTGGCCGTAACTCGTGCAGCCATGGCTTGCAGTTCTGTTCTGGTGTCGGTTCGCAGCAATGGCCTTGTTCCTTCGCTCCTGAGGCGTTAAGCCTACACTGGTGACCTAGGACGAGCAATGACCGATCCCGCAGCATCCACGGAACAAGACTCATGTCCGCAGGACGTTTCGTCACTGCAGGTTCGCCTTCCACTTTTCTGGCCCCAGAACGCGCAAGTTTGGTTCCACCAGATCGAGGCGCAATTTTGCCTTTCCCACATCAGCTCGAAGACGACGCGCTACTACCATGTCACCTCGAGTCTTCCTCCTGACGTTGCTGGTGAGCTCTCCGACGTTCTCTCCGCCCCCATGGGTGCTACACCATATCAGCACCTGAAAACCAAGGTGCTGGAGAGATTTATGCCAGCGGAACGCAGACGCCTTCAGCAGCTCCTTACCGAGGAAGACCTTGGCGACCGGCACCCTTCCCAGCTTCTGCGCCGGATGCGACAGCTTCTCGAAGAGCGTGATATCCCCAACCACTCGGCGTTGCTTCGAGAGCTTTTCCTTGTCTGTACGTCGAATACTGTTCTTAGAAGAAACTATCAACTTGCGTGAAAATACACACGCCCATAAAACTCACCACATGAACTTTGGTATGTTCCATGTCCTTGCACTTTCTTTCATTCACTACGACGCTTCGACAAAAAGATCAAATAAACTACTTTGTTGCCTGTGATTGCAGTGTTGTGCGTCTGATGCATTGTCAGCTGTACTTTGAAAGGTAGGATGGCCATTCTGAAAATGCGAATGCATGGAAAAGCTTGGTTTTGGTTGCGGTGCAGTACCTCTTATAATGCGGATTTTCCCGACTCCCACGGTTTGCGTTATAAGTGGTCTATGCTTGATGGATATAACGAAGGAATCATGATTTCCTTTGGAAGCTTGGTGAGCACGGGCTACTACGAAGCTACGGCTATAACGAAATAATTAATGGGCCTCTTCGAGTTTGATATATCCGGGATCAACTGTATAACAGCTGCACCTTATGGTACTCACCTATGGGGCAGGTATGTGGAGGCTAAGCAAAAGGGTTCAACTTAAGTTGAGGACAAAGCAGCGAGCTATGGAAAGAAAAATGATAGGTGTAATGTTAACAGACAGATGGAGGGCAGAGTGGGTGAGGGAACAAATGCGGGTTAATTACATCCTAGTCGAAATTAAGAGGAATAAACGGGCTTGGGCAGGGCATATAAACCAAAAGAAGGCAAGTGTAGCAGGGGGCAGCAGAAAGTTAGGTGGGCAGACGAGATTAAGAAGTTTGCGAGGATAGGGTGGCCACAGCTGGTACCGGACAGGGTTAACTGGAAAGGCTTTTTCCTTGCAGTGGGCGTAGGCAGGCTGCTCCTGATGGTTATGATTGAACTAATTCTCAATCCCCTTTGAATTCGATATATGTGGGTGCAACTGTATTTGGAAGTATTCAAAAATATTCGACTTGCATCAAATTTTTATATTTCATACTTGCTTTCCAGCCAAAAATTCAGTATTCACACACCTCAGCCAATCAGTATGATGCTTCTGTTATGGTAATGAAACCAACACAAAATGGTAAACAGGAAATGTGGCCTTGACTACAAAAAGATAGATAAGCGAGCTTCCATGCAGAGACACCTCGCCAAACAGGGTGCCACAAATGCAGAAGGGAGAATAGTGCATGTGTCTGGAACAGCAGGTAAGAACCGATTCTCGCTCACCACCATCTTGCAATAGTTCAGGATGGTTCCCAGGTGGTTTCAGAACAAATCTGAGTGGCTGCACCTGACAAGGCACCCACTGCAGCCATACCTTTTAAGACTTAGTTTCGAAAAATAACAACCTGACCCGACGGGTGCTTCGGCAATAGGTTAAACGTTTAGCGTAAAACAAATTTAAGCACTGCGAAACACGGTAAATGCATTCAGAAATTTGCATAAGTAAAACTGCTCCAGTTTCTCAAGTGCCAACTTGCAAGATGAAAATCCTGACTTCACACTCGTGTCCTACACCAAGGGTTCTCGAACTTTTTTTCCCTCAAGGAACCCCAACAGACCGCAACATGTGTTAAGGAACCTCCACACCCCCCTCTACCCCCTATCACAATCAGTCAGTGTTGCTTGTGAATGGACCCTTTGTGCTTTTTTATGCTGCTTTGTTCACTTTCAGAGGTATTTGTTTTCTTGCTTTCACCAATGTCCATCTCTCACTCATGTTCAGATCTCTAACCCCAAGACAAGAATGCAGGAGACTAGTCGCAAGACACAGACAGTCCCCCGGGCTGGGCTGTGTATAGAACCACAAGGCACGTTGGCGCTTGGGCATCTGCACTTCACTGGTGTTTTTTTGTTTTCTTTTAATTTCTACATGTCTCATCGCCCTATGAGCAATGAGACATGCACGCCCTTTTTATTTTTTGTCTTGGCTGGGCTCAGCTAGCTCGGCGGTACACCCTACACTTCAGCTGCATAGTGCACATAACATGAGTCACCTTGTGCACCATGCCCCTTTCACATCATCTTGCTGGCATTCTAAAGATATATGCACTGGCGTCGCTAGTCTAGTCACCCTAGTCCAGTTGGGCCCAGCAGTGTCTTGGTATGCTGGCAAGTTTGCCGGGCGAGCCACCGCCGCCAGCGTTCCCATCAAAACGTACACACGCGACACCATTACTGGAGCGCAGCAGATTGCTGTGCTGCCAAGGTCTGTGATGTGCACAGCACGAAACTGAGGAACGAGCTAAGAAAGCTAACGCTCTGAACAACCATCTGTGGGTCAGCGTGAACTTTGGGATGCAGAGAAACACAGCATTGTGTTTCGTGTTTCAAAGTGCTTCTCTATGTCCCTGTGTCCCAAAGTTGACGCTGGCCGACAGATGGGATCATACCAACTAGCCCAGAAAAATGCCATTTTGCTCTGAACAATTCGGGTACTGTGTCTACTTTGCACATGGGCTCGCCAGAAGAGTAGTGAAAAGGGTGGACAGGCCAGTGCGGGTGCTTACGGAATCCACAAAAGCAGTTTGAAAACGCCTGCCCTACACCTATGTAGAGTCACAAATTTCTGCAGAATAATGCAATAAGCACCTTCTGGCATCTTTAGATTCCCCTTGCAGCATTTAAGAATGGCACTGCTGTGATGTTCAAACATGCTGTAAAAATAAAAAGAAAACACTGGCTTAGGTCCACCAGAAGTTTGTAAAAGTCACAGTGACAGAGCTGAAGTCACAACATAGTTATCAAAAGAGCCACCCCCACCACACGTGAGTGCAGCATTCGAGATGACAGCAAATGTCTGACCAGCTTGTTGCCGGAGTACATGAAGGCATCGCTTGAGTCCATGACCAGCTCGACATCCTGTACCAGCAGGGTGCGGTTGTGCAGCAGGTAGCTGACGGTGAGGGGCGTTCGCACCCGGCCATGGGCGGGTGCTACCAGCTCCAGCAGCAGGGGGCATGCCTGCACGGCTGGCGACGGCAGTGCCACCGTGTGCGTTGCCACCGCAGGTGCACCCTCCCTGCACAACGCACCAATGAGTTCCACCGAGACTGTGCAACGTGACAATTCACTCATGTTAGCTGGTGGACACAGAGCAAACAGCGACATATTTGGTGAAATTCAATTGTGCAAGCCAGAATGCGTGCCTAATCTAAGAGCAGGCCATCCGTCACTAGTATAAGAAGAGCTTCAAATGGGCCTAGTTGGTTTGTAATCTTCGACATTGTTATTGCGCTACTCAAGGTTTACACATGTATGTGTAAACATGTATGTGTCGTTCTTGTCTGTGTAAATCTTGAGTAGCGCAATAACAATGTCGAAGGTCACCAGTATGACAGGCACAACGAAGGAAATGGGTGAGGGAGACCATGCCACATGCATGTGTCAAAGCATAGACTGGCTGCCATTGCACTGTACAGAACCAAAGCATGCCAACAGTGGTAAACGAGACACATGTGCTCTCAAATGTGAAGATCAAGCGCAAGCATTCGACACCATGCAGCATCCCTGGGATGAGCAATTGTCAGCACTAAATGGCAAAGTATGCATCTGGGAAGGAGCATCATGGTTAGGACAGCACTCATCATGTCTTCTCTTCTTTTGTCCTTGTTTTTCCGCGCCGTTAACCACCCATCAGTAAAGGGCCAAAGGCCATTACACATGCATTAGGTGGAATAGAGCACAAAACAACAATACCATTTGTTGGGCGAGTTGGTGCTCTCGATAATCCATAACAGCGAGACAGACGGGACAGAGAAGAGAGGACACAATACAGAGCGCTGACTCACAACTGTGAGTCGTCAGTTGTGAGTCAGCGCTCTGTATTGTGTCCTCTCTTCTCTGTCCCATCTGTCGCTCTGTTATGGATTATCGAGAGCACAAAAGCACCTGCAATGTTAGCTGAAAATGCACTTAACAATGAGATCCCACGGATCATCATCATAACTACACTGCAGGACATATCCCTCCAATTAACCCTGTACTATTGGCTGCAGCCATATAACCCCACAAAATTCCTAATCTCACCCAACCACCTAGCTCTATACACTTGACACTTCTTAGAATCCAGTCCACTGCTCTTAACAACCATCTTGCCTTCGCATTATATATGCCTCGCCCAAGCCCGTTTGTTCCCCCTGATTTCTACTAGGATGTCATTAACCCGCATTTGTTTCCTCATCCACAACACCTAGGGACTGTACGATCTATGAAAACATCCTGTTGCCAGTGCCTCTTCTCTTCCCACTTGGCTTGCCCAAATTCTGGGGCTGGCTGGTGCACGAATTTACTTCGTGGTCATTTACATGAAAGCATACCGCAGCTACTTGCTTGCACAGAGCTTTAATGCCAGCTTTGCAGCTGCATCTTCCTTCTTGAATAAAAGGCTCCCGCTTTTCCTAGCATGGCCATGCCAACTGTGAAAGACATTTGCTGCCGTTTAAGAAGGGCCTCTATAAATATTAAGCAACATGTCACATGACATGGTGTACATTTTTGCAACTAAATTCAATTTTGCACCTCTGCCACAATATTCCGAGCGCGCGTCTGAAGCAAAAATTAAGACGAAAGAATTTGCTTAAAAGTTTCCTAATATGAAACACTCAGTACAATGCTTCAAAGTGTGTTTATACCCACAGTGCATGCATGGTTCGGCACTACTCGCACTGAAAACCGTTTAAAAGAACGTCACTTTGGTCTAGAGGGAAAAAAAACAATAATAGCGCATAAAGGCAGACAAACACCAGTGCGTGTCTTGTGTCTCTTACTTGTGTTTGTCTGCCTTTATGCGCTAGTATTTTTTTTTCCCATCTCAGAAAACTGATAACTGTGTTCCCAAATTAGGTTTTAAGTTGTCTCCAAGCCGAAATTCTCACAAAACTTAGTGCAAGCATGGCGTGAGAACAGAAATAACGAGGCCAGCAGTACACATAGCCTCGGTTGCCTCACAGTCAGCAGGTGATTTTCCAATGGATAAAGCACGCGTGTCTCGTATACCTTCATAGGGTTTTCGGAGGATAATGTGCCATGGTTGTGGAGGATTTTTCTTTCTCTCGCACACACAACACTTTCGTCCCCGACAGTACATGGTTACTTCTGCAAGGATGCCATATCAAAACTGAAGCCTATGCCTCATATTCGACAATGGAGAACATCGATTGAGTGAGCCGCTTCGTTTCGCAGTGCTTATGGAAAATTTGGTATTTTGAGCAAGTCACAAAGTGACATATTTACCTCGAGATATACGCCGTAAACAATGGTTTCGCTGACTTTTGAAATGCACTTCCCGCTTAGTCGCGCTAGTCGTGCTTCTGTTATTAACGAGTTTTTCACCTTTAATCCAGATCGCTTTCCCAGATCAAGTTCACATATCTTTTTGAAGCCGTACTGCAGACGGTACACCTCAACATGCCACAGATGTAGCGCAAGAGCTATGCACGTGCACGGAGGAGAGAGGGAATGCAGCGGCAAGTGGAGAAAGCGCACAGTGGGTGCTCCCAGTTTTTATTTTCCTGCCAGAGATGGCGCTCCCTGTCAGGAGGATGGAGTTAGGATGGAGTTAGGAAGCGAACGGTTGGGGCGCAGGAGGGTTCTGGCGGTCGGGGACTTGAATGTAGCGAGGGTTGAGGGAGGCGTTCTGACGGCAGTGAAGGCAGACAGGCGGGTGCAGGTGGAGGCTCAGTCGGGGAAGTGCATGGTGGATGCAATGGCCAAAGCCCGGGAGGTGGTGGTGGGCAGCATGGATGGCGAACACCTTGTCGTTGTCCATGCTGGTCTCAATGATGTACTGCAGGGGAGGAGCCAGAATCTTGAGACGCAGTTGGAGGTGGGGATGCGTAGGCTTAGAGAGGCCTCTGAGAGTGTGCATGTGACCATATGCACAATACCAGAGGTCCCGAGGCAGGCTCGCGAAACGGAAAGGAGGGTCGTTGAGGCTAATCGGGTAATTAGGCTATTGAGTCGACGACTAAGATACGAGGTGATGGAGGTCGACAGGGAAGTGTACGAGGTTAGGCCCCAACCTTTTGCACAGGGTGGCATCCACTACGGTGGTGCCACTGGCAAGAAGGTGGGTAGTAGGATAGGTCGCCAGGCAACAGCTTTTTTGGGGGGACCCAGAGCTCTGAAGGAACCAGTGTAGAGAAGGAAGAATTAAGATCAAACGGACAATGGAACCATAGGGGAAGAAAGAGACGCAAGCGCCAGGGCCAAGTTAATTCAGATATAGGTTTCATTAACATGCAAGGTGGCAGGAATAGACTGAAATGGGAGGAAATAGAAGAACAGTTAAGACAGGAGGAATTAATGGTATATGGTTTAGTGGAAACACATCTTAGAGACATGGAGCAACCACCCTGTAACCCAGACTACGCATGGGAATATTGCAATAGAACAGAGGGCAGCAGAAAGGGAGGTGGAATTGGGGCATTCATTCATAAAAGTATGAATTTTCAAAGGGTTAGACTGGGATGCAGGGAACATTTATGGCTAAAAGGAACAGTGGCAGGCAAGCAAACACTCCTTGGCTTTGTATACCTGTGGACAGGGGTTAATGCCAAAGAGGAAAACAGGAAAATGTTAGAATGTATTGCAAGCGACATTGATGAGCTAGGAGGACAGGGCGAGATAATTATAATAGGCGACATGAATGCACACATAGAAGACCTGGATGGGTACACGGATTCGACAGGAAGCATGCTGCAGGACATGTGTGACAGGCATGATTTAGTTGTATGCAACAGCACCGAGAAGTGTGAAGGGCTCATAACATGGCAGGCGGGGAGTCTGCACTCGACGATAGATTATGCACTAATGTCACAGAGGATGTATAATAGATTAGGGGTAATGAGCATAGATGAAGATGGTTCCAGAAGTCTAGGTAGTGACCACAAGCGTATCAAGTTGAGCTTCAGAAGAAAAAGCAATGTAGGACTGAAGCAAGATGAACAATCAGGGGGAAATTTTTACTCAGAAAAGCAATTGGAAGTAGCAGCCAAACAAATCGAGAAAGTAATTTTTGAGGATAGTGAAACAGAATGGACCTATACCAAATTAACTCGATTACTGGAGCTAGAGCTAGCTAAGGTGCGAGTAAAGCTAAAAGAGGAAAGATGCAAACCCAAGAGTTGATGGGATGAGGAGGTCAAGAGGGCAACAGAAAAGCGCCAGGAAGCGTCCAGGGAACACAGATATTCCAAGAAGAGGGGGGAACCAAAACCCGAAGTAGACAGAAAATGGGATACCTTCATAAAGTGTAGAATTTTGATTAACGAGAAAATTAGAAGATAGGGTGCCTAATTGATGTCAAAAGTAAATAAAAAGGATAGAAAAGCAGCCCAAAAATTCTGGAAACATCTAAATGCAATGAGTAATAAAACTAGGCTAGAACAAAGGTTTATTGTTACAGATGAGGGTATTCGACTAGAAGGGGATGAAGCAATAAAACACATTGGAACAAGGATGACGGAAAAATTTACACCAAAGCATGTGGTACATAATTTATCGAAGGAGGATAGACCAGTTACAGCAATAGCTTCACTTGAGCAAGGAGAGTGGGAAAGGGCAGAGAAGAAGGTTCCTAGTGACACATCAACAGGACCAGATGGTATCACGATTATGTTGATAAAGAAGTTAGGACCAAAATCCAAGCAAACATTAATACAGGTAGTGAACAAAATGATAGTGGATGAGAAAGTCCCCGATGAATGGCGATTAAGTAGAATGAACATGATATATAAGGGAAAGGGGGACAAAGCAGACGTAAGTAACTATCGTCCCATAACAGTGACATCTGTGGTTTACAGGGTGGTGATGCAAATTGTAAAGGATAGACTGCAGGCTTGGGTGGAGAACGAGGGGGTGTTAGGGGAACTACAGAATGGGTTCCGGAAAGAAAGGAGGTTGGAGGACAATCTATTTTCATTGACACAGTGTATAGAAATTGCGGAAAAGGAACATAGGCCCTTATGGCTAGCATTTCTGGATATTAGGGGAGCCTATGACAACGTTACTCAGGAGCATTTGTGGGACATACTGGGCACATTGGATGTAGAAAATGGATTAATTAATCTTTTAAAAGATATATATAGAGGTAACAGAGTGCTCATAAAATGGGAAAAAAATGTATCAGGGTCTGTAGAGATACAGCGGGGGCTTAGACAAGGATGTCCTCTGTCCCCTTTGTTGTTCATGTTGTACCTGCAAGGGTTGGAGACCAAGCTAGAGGGGAGCGGACTAGGCTTCGACCTATCTTTTTTCAAGCAAGGGGAATTGATTAAACAGACATTACCGGGATTAATATACGCGGACGATATAGTGATAATGGCTGACAACAAGGAAGACCTACAGAAGTTGTTAGACATATGCAGTACAGAGGGAGATCGATTAGGCTTCAAGTATAGTAAGGAAAAATCTGCAGTCATGATATTAAATGAAGAGGGCGGCAAGCATAGAATACAGGAGTTCGTGCTAAAAGTAGTGAATGAGTACAAGTATCTTGGGGTGTGGATAAATAACAGTGTTGAGTATCTGAAAGAGCATGAAAAATATGTAATGAATAAAGCTAGTAGGAATGCAGCTGTCATGAAAAATAGGGCACTGTGGAATTACAATAGGTATGAGGTGGTAAGAGGGATCTGGAAAGGGGTGATGGTCCCTAGCCTGACCTTCGGGAATGCGGTCCTGTGTATGAGGCCAGATGTTCAAGCAAGGCTGGAAATTAGGCAACGGGGAGTAGGGAGGTTAGCTTTGGGAGCACGTGGCAATACACCAAATCAGGGGGTAAAGGGTGATATGGGATGGGCGTCTTTCGAGAGCAGAGAGGCTAGCAGTAAGATAGCATTTGAGGAACGATTGAGAAAGATGGAGGAAAAGCGGTGAGCTAGGAAAGTTTTCAGATACCTGTATATAAAGAATGTTGACACGAAATGGAGAAAGCGAACTATAAAATTGACAAGCAAATATCTGGACAGCAGTAAGGGGGCAAATGAGCAATTATCGGTTAAGAAAAAGGTTAAAGAAACAGAGAGAGCTTTATGGAAAACAGGGATGCTGACGAAATCGGCACTGGGAACATACCGGACCTTTAAACAGGAAATTGTCAAAGAAAATATCTATGATAATTGTAGGGGAAGTTCTTTGTTGTTTGAGGCCAGGACTGGAGTTTTGCGGACTAAGACGTATAGAGTCAGGTACCAGGAGATAGACACTTTGTGCATTGCGTGCGGAGAGGAGGAGGAAACGGCTGAACACTTGATACTTTTCTGTAAAGGGCTTCACCCTACAGTGGAAGGCAGCGGGGCTGACTTACCCAAGGCATTGGGGTTTAGGGATAGTGAAGGGAAAGTGGATTTTAAGAGGTAAGAAATAACCAAGCGAAGGTTATCTGATTGGTGGCTAAAAGCAAGACAGGAGTAAAATTTCACAAGACATGGCTAGGTGGCTTGAGCCACCGCCCGATGTAAAGGGTTCAGCCGTATCCATCCATCCATCCATCCTTCCAGGATGGTTCTACAGGATACCGGCAAGCAATCTCAGGAGACGAAATACCTGATTACGAAACGCCAAAGCATGAGGGAGCCTAACTCTACAGACAGAATAGAACTGGCAGAGCTGTCGAAGTTAATAAATAAGTGCAACGGTAGCCGACATAAGGAAGTATAATATTGAGAGAATCGAGCATGCTCTAAAGAACGAAGGTAGCCTGAAAACGGTGAAGAGGAAACTACGCATAGGTAAAAACCAGATGTATGCATTAAGAGGCAAGGAAGGTAATGTGATAAGCAATATGGATAAGATAGTTAAAGTAGCCGAAGAGTTTTGCAAAAATCTATACAGTAGCCAATGTAGTCAGAGCGTTAACGATAAAGACAGTAGCACACACCAGTGCGTCATCCTGCCACTAACGAAAGAGGAAGTAAAGAAAGGCTTAGGAGCAATGCAAAGGGGAAAAGCAGCTGGGGAGGATCAGGCAACAACACATCTGTTGAAGGACGGAGGGGAGATTGTGATAGAAAAACTAGCCACTCTGTACAAGCAATGCCTTATGACCTCGGCTGTACCAGAGGCTTGGAAGAACGCAAACATTATCTTAATTCATAAGAAGGGAGACGCCAAGGACTTGAAAAATTACAGACCGATCCGTTCTCGACAAGGTATTTACTAAGGTAATCGCAAATAGGGTGAGTGCAACCTTGGACTTTAATCAACCAAATGATCAGGCAAGCTTTGGTAAAGGATATTCTACAATAGATCATATTCACACTATCAATCAGGTGATAGAGAAATGCGCAGAATATAACCAACCCCTATATATAGCCTTCATTGATTACGAGAAAGCATTTGACTCAGTGGAAACCTCAGCAGTCATACAGGCATAGTGGAATCAGGGTGTGGAAGAGCCTTATGTCAAGATACTACAAGATATATACAGCAACTGCACAGCTACCACAGTTCTCCATAAAGTCAGCAACAAAATTCCAATAAGGAAGGGGATCAGGCAAGGGGACACGATCTCGCCAATGCTATTCACCACCTGTTTACAGGAGGTATTCCGAGGCCTGAGTTGGGAACAGTTGGGAATAAGAGTTAATAGAGAATACCTAAATAATCTGCGATTTGGTGATGACGTTGCCTTGCTGAGTCACTCAGGAGGTGAACTGCAAATCACGATCAATGAGTTAGACCGGTGCACGTATGCGACCTGAAACGCTACGTGCAGCGAGATGAGTGGGTAGAGGACACAGCCCGACCCGCGCCGCAGTCGGATAACGAGCGCTGTGATCAGCCGGCGAACCCTGCGTCCCGCTATAACTTGCGCCCTCAGCAGAAACAGAATCTGCCTGCACAGCCTAGAGCGAGGGCGTGAGCCGGCAGGCAGTCTCGTTAGAAGCATGAACGTACGGGCCGCTCATGCCGATCAATGGCACGCAAGACTGACTTGCGTTAACCCTCATGACTCTCGTGAGGGTCGAACAGCCACGCAGCACGTGCAGCGGGAGCTGGCTACATCTGTGTTGACCATTTTCCAGCGCAGATGGAAAAGAAGCAGGGCACATCAGAACGACAACGTTCCACTTCCAACTACCAGCCACCATCCAGCTTCGGCAACGCGCCGCGCCAAGGCCCGACGCTACGCCTCGCCCGCGACCTGTAGTCGCCACCCTGGCCACCCCTGCTACCTGTCGCATCGCATCGGAGCTACCCACCCGCCGACTGTGCGCCACCGCCTGCGGGGCCCCATTACCACCGCAACCCTGGGTCCCCGCCTGCTGACCAGATATGCCAGGGCAGCCCAACCGCGGCCTCAACCATAAAGCGTCGCAGCCCTGGCCCCTGAAGCCACCTGACCCAGTACCTCAGGGGTGCAGCCATGGACCTGGCCTCCAAGCCATCGCAGCCGGCGCCAAGGAGGCGGTCGACCGAATTAACCGGAACGGCGCAGCCGCGCGCACTCGGAAGACCGTGACAGGGGGCAAGATGCCAAGCGTCATCGTGCGGGAGGCCAAGCCCTCGGAGTGAAGCGGCTAATCCGCGGGGGCGTGGCGCGGCCGTCAACCGATGCACCTGCGGGAGCTGAAGAACTTCGATCCCAGGATGGCGGAGAAGATCAAGTAATGTTGCCCCTGTTTCTGTGTTCGGGAGGCTTCTTAAAGAGGGGAGGATGTGGGATACAGTGGTATCCCCTCCTCGTCCCCCGCGCCAGCGGCGACCGTGACTTATACGGGCGCGCTGGCCACCAAGAATGTGGAGAGAAGGCACCCCCCGCGACTCTGCTCATTTCCGCCCCAGCACTGATGTGACGTCACGGCAGCGCGCTGCCTTCTGCGGAGAGGGTAGCACGCCTAAGCTTGACGGCAACGATTTGCTGCCAGGGAGGCAATGCCCGAAGGGATAAAAGGGGGGAACGCGTGGCGGGAAGCGACTCTTGCCGCCGGACCTTACCTAACTGCCCCACGGACCCCTTCCGCTGCCCGCCGGCCCCCGAATACCAATGCCAGACGACGTCAACGACCTAGTGAGCTGCTGAACATCTATTTTAAGGATAGAACATTCCTCCGCAGTGTGCTTTACCTCGCGTTAGGATAATAAACTATTTCCTAGCGTGCCCTGCCGTTGCCTATTTCGTCCGGACCTGCCGTGGCTGCGACTCTGCGCCACGGGTTGGGGAAACGTGTTGCGTACTCGAATAACGCCTGCGTGTAGCTTGCACGGAAGCTCGCCTTCCCGGCCGGCTGGACGCAGAGTGACCCCATACCGCACAGCACCATGTCAACGCCTACGCCAGCCGTCTCCTCTCTACCCCGGAGCACAATTACTTGTCTGGGCTGTTGGGAAATTCCGCCCATATTTATACAGCCGCCCCTTTACAGTTTTCACTGACCACCATGCGTTGTGCTGGAACTCTTCCTTGAAAGACCCTAGAGAACGGCTTGGTCGTTGGGCACTGAGCCTGCAGCAGTACCATTACTCTGTACTCTACAAGTCTGGTCACTTGCACGCCATGCCGACTACCTTTCCCGTTACCCCGTTGGCCCTTGTGACAATCCTGGCACTGACAGTGACGACGCTTTGTGCTCTCTCTCTGCCCTAGCTAAAATGGGCGAAGAACAGTGCCACGATGTCGAGCTGCGCTCAATTATCGACTGCCTCCACAACGCACCATTTGACCCTCCAATGCGCCGCTTTGTACTCCGTGATGGAGTTTTATACCGCAGAAGCCTTGACCAAGCTGGCCCAGACCTCCTCCTCATTGTGCCCAAGCACCTCCGCACTCTTGTCCTCCAAGAGCTGCATGATCTCCCCACTGCTGGTCACTTGGGTGTCTCCCGTACTTAAGACCGCGTGTGTCGTCGATTCTTTTGGCCCCGCCTCTACCGCTGTGTACGTCACTATGTTGCTGCCTGCGAGGAATGCCAGCGCCGGAACCGCCCCACCACTCTGTCTGCCGGTCTGCTTCAGCCCATTGATGTCCCACTCGAACCATTCCATCGCGTCAGCTTAGATCTTTTGGGACCATTTCCGGAATCCACCTCGGGAAACAGATGGGTAGTTCTTGCCACAGACTACGCTACTCGTTACGCAATCACGCGGGCACTCCCCACCAGTACTGCTACTGATGTTGCCGATTTTCTTTTGACAGACCTCATCCTACACCATGGTGCTTCCCAACAACTTCTTACCGACCGAGGCCAATGCTTTCTGCCCAGAGTTGTCGCTGACATTCTTTGGCCATATTCTACAAAACATAAGCTAACCGCCGTCTACCACCCGCAGACAAACGGCCTCACAGAGCGCCTCAACCGCACTCTCACCAATATGCTGGCCATTTACGTTTCTCCAGACCATCGCGACTGGGATACTGCTCTCCCCTATGTGACCTTCGCCTACAACTCCTCCTGCCATGACACTGCCGGTTACTCCCCTTTTTATCTCTCCTACCTGCGAGTCCCTGCTGCCTCTGGACACGCTGTTTCCCACTTCAACTGCTCCACCACCTGCATACGCCCACGACCCCATTGCTCACGCTGACCACGCCCGCCAACTTGCACACTCCCGGCTATTGCTTCCCAGACCTCTCAGCAGGAATTCTATAACCGCCGTCACCGTATGGCCTCCTTCTGCCCTGGCTCCCTCGTCCTGCTTTGGTCGCCATCACGCCACGTGGGGCTCTCTGAAAAAACTTCTGTCCCGCTATATCGGCCCATATCGTGTCCTGTGCCAAGTCACCGCAGTCACCTATGAGATTGCTCCGGCCTTCCCCGGTGCCACGTCCTCTCAGCATCAGACTGATGTAGTCCACGTCCTTGGAAATTATGATAGGACACTCAGTATCTCAGAAAGCAAAAGGAATCTTCAGTGGCCAGAACTTAAAATCCGAAGAAGAGATCTGAGGTTAAAATCTTTACACATTTTCTATTCCAAGACTAGTACAGATGGAACAAAATATTTGAAGCCGCCTTTCAATGTCTCGAAGCGAAGGGACCACAATTTAAAGCTTTATGAATTTCCTTTTAAAGGTGACGTACTCCGATATTCGTTTTTTCTGCGAACAGTTCGCGAATGGAATGCTTTGACGCCACATATTGTTAATGTTCTACGAAATGAAGCCCTTTTTCACGCGTTAAGTGCATGATTTCTTGTTTTGTGATTGTGAAAGTGCCCCCCTGCAGTAATGCCGAAAGGCAGTGCAAGTACCAAATAACTAATAAATAAGTTTGTTCCTGTTTAACTCTTGCAGCCACATTTAAATCTGCAGATTACCGGCCTCAACACTGCCTACCACTTTAGGAAATAGAATGAAGAAAGAAACCAGCGCAAAAGACGAAGACACAGGAACAAGGAACCACAGGACGACGCTGGACTATCGACTGTATTTATTTGAGAAACGATCACATTTATACCCTTCAGTTATCAACCAAGCTTGCGCACACATGACAGATTAACAAGACAGGGTAAATAGCAGCATCACATACAACCGCGTGAGTTCATAAATCTAATTTCTTTATCAAATAGACTAACCGTCGTGTCACTTACACATAGATGTCTTTGATTAACGATATGGTATGCCTCTAGAATTTCACGTTGGCTCTTAGTTTTACCGCGTCCAAAAATCATAGTCTTCTTGAAGAGCGGAATGCATTTGTGCTTTCTGCAATGTTTTGGCAAATTCGCCCCGTCATCTGTGGAAAGCAATCTTTCATGTTCTCTGAGCCGGGTGTTAAGACAGCGGCCAGTCTGCCCGATGTACACATTCCCGCAGGATAAAGGTACGCAGTACACTATCTGGGTTGCACAGGTGACATATTTGAATTCGTGCTTGATCGTGCACTGTGAAGTTGTACTTTTCCTTGATGATGTTGATGATCTTTTAGTACTTTTGAAAGTTTTACCTAATGACAATCTGCAGGATGTGGTGGCTAGTGTTTTAGATCGCTTTATTTCGTGCTCTAGTTCATTGACGTTTACCCATGAGTTACCGGACGACAATCGTATTAGATTTTTAGACCTTGTTTTAACTTTTAAGTGCAATAACCACCTTTGATGGACCTATGCCCCACGAACCAAGAAAATCTTACTCCCTTACAGCTCCTGCCACTCCAAACTTACCAAGAGGGCTATTGCAACCTTATGCCTCAGTAACGCGCTGGAGAAAAGCTGCTTCCATACTGTTCAAGAAAGCTTTCTGCAACAACAGAAGAGACTAATAGAAGCAGGCTTTCCTACACATGTTATGAAAGGTATCTCTGAAAAGCTTCTCAAAAAAATGAAAGCCAAACCTAAGTTGACGGAAGGAAGGAAGGAAGGACAAAAGCAAGTGTGAAGTGATGCCTTACTTGCACGCACTTTCACACAATATAAAGAAGGTCGCAAGTAGGCACGGTGTCGATGTAGTCTTTTCAGCCCCGCGAAAACTGGCCAGTTTGTGCAGAAGGATTGACGATAGGAAAAGTACAACTTCACAGTGCACGATCAAGCACGAATTCAAGTATGTCACCTGTGCAACCCAGGTAGTGTACTGCGTACCTTTATCCTGCGGGAATGTGTACATCGGGCAGACTGGCCGCTGTCTTAACACCCGGCTCAGAGAACATGAAAGATTGCTTTCCACAGATGACGGGGCGAATTTGCCAAAACATTGCAGAAAGCACAAATGCATTCCGCTCTTCAAGAAGACTATGATTTTTGGACGCGGTAAAACTAAGAGCCAACGTGAAATTCTAGAGGCATACCATATCGTTAATCAAAGACATCTATGTGTAAGTGACACGACGGTTAGTCTATTTGATAAAGAAATTAGATTTATGAACTCACGCGGTTGTATGTGATGCTGCTATTTACCCTGTCTTGTTAATCTGTCATGTGTGCGCAAGCTTGGTTGATAACTGAAGGGTATAAATGTGATCATTTCTCAAATAAATACAGTCGATAGTCCAGCGTCGTCCTGTGGTTCCTTGTTCCTGTGTCTTCGTCTTTTGCGCTGGTTTCCTTCTTCAATCATGTACCGACTCGCCCAGCTCTCCACTCTACTAAATTAGGAAATAGAAGCTGACTCAGTAAAAGCTCATTCACTCCACCTTCAAGGAAGCGGACAACAACGTTCGAATTATCCAAAAGCTCCAACTACTGAATCACCCCGAACAAACTGTCAAGAACTGCTTGTATCATGGTAAGATTATCCACTGAAAGATGCAAGCAGCATGGCTGTGACTATTTTTCAAGTTTTCATCAAAGCTTTATTGAGTGCACACTGTCAAGAGCATAAAAACAGAACTGCTCGAAAATCGTAAGGGCCTCCTGCCTCCTTCAGGGTGCGGCCCATTGTAGCCATTGTGTGTAGGGACGATGAGCGAGCAGTTTCAGTGCTCTGCAAAAACGGGTGAGCCACGCGAATGGAAATGGCTGAGCGGCGATGATCCTACTATCTGATGCTTCCAGCATGACAACCACGCATGTGATGCCCTGTGTATATGCTTTCACAGTGTCGTTATAAATAACTAAGCACGTGCCAATCAAAATTTTGGAAACAAATTTAATATGTTTGATATCCAGTTCATATTCGAGAAATTGATGCTTGAGAATTTACAAATATTTGATAATTTCCAAGTACTCTATGTTTGATATTCAGTTCATGTTCGAGAAAATGATATTAGAGAATTTACAAATATTTGATAGCTCCCGAATACTCTATATTTGATATTCAGTTCGTATTCGAGAAATTGATATTCGAGAATTTCCAAATATTTGATAATTCCCGGGTATGCTCCAGTGATCATATACCGCGCCGAATTTTGTAAATGCCACTGTGGCAAAACCACAATATCTGGGCAAATTATCCGATCATCGAGTTAAATGTCCCAGGAAAACAAAACAAAGGTCCTGCCCCCTTTCTTCTCCGGCATTTATTGCCTGGACCGATAGCATTCCGATGCTGCTAGGCTTGACCTCATGTGAAATTCCGCAAGTGGGCTTGTCACATATCACATGTGCTGCTAACAAGATGGCCAGCGACCCACCTTGAGCAATTGCAACGCGAAACCGCTTTACTTCATCCTTCTGCAATATGTAACACACTACTTATTGCCCACACTCACGGCATGCGTCCTGTCACTTTCATAAACGAGATGGCGTCACCTCTGCCATCTCGTTTTGGTTGACAACGGTAGGCAGGAATGCCTACTTGCGGAATTTCGCATGCGGCTTCCGAAAGGGCGAGTCGAGGTGTCACAACAGGCCAAGTGATCCTGTAATAATTCCACTTACTGCAAGGTGCACTGTAACCTCTGCACTGCTTAAGTCGACGTAACGCCAGGTGTGACAATGTCTGGAGGGCCCCTATTGCAAAGCTAAAAACAGCCTGGCTGCTAAGTTTTGGTTTCTGAGCTTCGCCGCTCTCCTACGGAGACTGCAGCTGTCGGCCCGCGCATTCACCAGTAGTCAATCCCAGTTCCGTGCCGCTTTCCGACGCTGACTGGCACGTTATTTTCATTTCCTTTTTAGAAGCAATCTCGCTGTTCTGGCACCAACGTGCATTCATTTACGTTCGCGTTGTTCTTCCAGCCTGTCGATACTAGGCGCTTGTCACGGCCTTACAGGTGTTTGCACGACGAAGCCGCCTCGTAAGGCTTCATCACATTTTCAGCAGTATTTTGGGGTGGGGGGGATGCGGGGCATTTCTTTTGGTCCCTTGAGTTCCGATTATAGAGGTTTTAGTAGCCATCAAGTTATTTTTTGTTTCCAGTCTTGTCATGTTATGGATTTCGTTTTGCATGACCACATTACAGGCAGGGTACTGTTATGCTGTCTAATCAAGTACAGTCGACGACTGATTTTTCGGACTCACTAGGGACTGCAAAATCAGGCAGTCTGGAAAATCAAATTTCACCCACAATGTCACCAACTTATTACGAATATGCCGGAGGAAGAGGTCAGTTGTATTGCACACTTTCTAAAGCTGAGCCCATGAAAACTTCGTTGCATGACATGTGCACAGATGACAGGCGCTAACCGCTTTCACGAGCTTGGCCCGGGTGTGCTCCCATCGGCATATCACCGATGAACGCACAGGTTGGGATAAAGTCTAAATGGGAAAGCGAACGTGCTGCTGCGGGAACTGCGCTGCGTCCGCAGTATGATGAGCCCAGAACAAGAAGGCGAAGATGGCGAAACAATAAGAACCGAGAAAAGGCCGAAGCAAGTGCTCCGTCGACGTTGTCCTTCGTCATTAGGCCTTGCGACTAGAGTCAAAATCAGCATCGTATCTGATGATATGCACTCTGCGGTGGCTTGCATATAATGAGGGGCGTCTTGCCTGTCATGAAAACGCCAGCTGTTTATGGTTTTACAATAGAAAAGTCAGGTTTGCGGTGTGTTTTGCCACGGGTACGCTGACCTCGCTTTCAGCACTGTGTTGTGTCCGTTTCCTCTTTTCCTCTGCTCTCTCCTTAGGCCTTGGGCTTTGCGCTGCTTCATGTTATCGCTCTTTACAATGTACCACAATTTCCTCCCGCGCTCGCCGTCTCCGTGAAGCCGTACGTCTCCCACGCGCTTCGCTGCTACCTCTTTCAATATTCGAGAAGAAAGATTTTGCACTGATGAGTTCGGCGAACTCTGACTACTGTTCAAGTTCGTGCAGCATAAGACATTCAAAAACAGTACGAATTCGAAACCACGCGGGCGCAATATGCCAACTCGCTCAGAATTTCAGCATCGCAAGTTAAGAGGCTCCCTTTAAGCTTGAATTTCGTTTTGTTTGATCAAGTTTTCGATCTTTCCTGCAGTTTGAATTAATGAGGTTCCACTGTACACAATATATGGTGGATTGGATATTGGCGGCGAGTGGGGATGGTGTCCAAAAAATCGAACAGTCAGTTGCGATGCTTTCGAAATTTTAGGCGCTCTTATACATGGGCTCCATGGGCTATGTCGCGGTGCCGCGATAAAGTCCAAATAATGAAGCATGTCCGAAAAAAACAAGCGTTCGAATTTTCGGCCATCAACTGTATACATTTCTGTGCACATCACGTTTCTTATACAGTGCTGAGGCAGTCCAGTTATGTTCATTTCAGTTACAAAGACCATACACTATTATGAAAAAAGAAGGGCAGCGACATTTACTTGTTTAACAGATATATTCAGTATTCGATTTGATATTTGAAGCTATTTATTCTTCATATCTGATCCGCATTTGCACAACTTTATAGATAACAAAATAAGGTTCTGCCTTGTAGGCAGCTTCAGTGATCGACGAAATGTTTTTGCAGTTCGTTTAAGCAGCACCTGGGGGAGGGCCCAGAGACTTTGGAAGGCCTCTGGGCCATGGCGGCCATATTTCTTCCAAGCATGGGGAAAAGGAATGCGGTAGTGGCATCTGCACCCGTACCTCTTCCACTGCAGGGTGTACTGGCCGAGCAAGGTGGGTGCATCCACGGCGTTGGGTGCCACCAGGCAGAACAGGTCCCGAGCCACCTCTCCATTCTGCAGCTTCACTGGGGGGTGCACACCAGAGGGCTTTACAAAAGCAAGTGCTCCTTTCCAAAACTGTCCAAAGGTCTTTCACGAGCACCACAAATCTCAGGCATCGTGTAGAATGTGCATCTTAAGCTGCTCAGATGACATGAGGCGCTCCAAAACATTAATGCACTGTGGTGCTAGTCTGTCAATAATGACGCTTTCTAGCATTTGTTGACCCATTTTTTCAAAGTGTGGCAGCAACGGGAAGAGAAATGCGGTACTCGGGAAGAAACTTCTGGTGGCCCTGGGACAAGTGAGACACATGCCGGTGCAGTGGCCAGCCCCTTGAGGGCTGTCAATCATAACAATTAACAGCTCTGGAATTTGCAACCTTCTTTGCAAACTGAAACAAAATTCTGCTCCTGGCCCTGACGGTAGACCCAACTTTGGTCTTAAATTTTGCGCAGACATCACACCTAATTAATTATCCGTACTGTTCACCCCCAGGAATGGAAAATAGGAAATGTAGTGCCAATTCATAAGAAAAGACTTTGGGACAGCGCCTCAAACTACAGACCAATTTCTTCACCCAGCGTTACTTGTAAGAAACTTGAACATGCAATTTAAACCAACTCGCCCGCCTTGCTATCGTGTTGAACATGTAAATTACACTAACATTTGTTCCCATCTTGATAACAACAATTTCTCTGTCAATTATCAGCATGGGTTTAGATCAGGGAGCTCTTGCGTCACACAGCTAACTGAATTTTCGGAAGACATAACTAGCTCATTCAATAATGGTCTTCAAAGTGACTGCGATCTTCATGATTTTCAGAAGGCATTCTACAAAGTTTGTGACGTCCTCCTCTTTCATAAACTACCCACACTCAGTTTAGCTCGAAATATCATATTCTGGAAGCAAGACTATCTCAGTGACCATTCGCAGAAAGTAGCCACAAATGGAGTTGAACCTGCTGCCACTTCGGTGTCCTCCAGAGTACCACAGGGCTCCGTTTTAGGTCCTCCTCTTTTTCTAATTTATATTAATAAAATTGGCTCTGAAAAACATTACAGTGTATGCAGATGACCGTGTTTTTAGTACAGTTGATCCCGGATATATATCGAATTATTGCTTATATCAAACAGTTGTAAAATCCCCTTGGAAATCCCATGCAAAATTATTGCAAATTTGTCTGCTTGAATGCCGTCCAACTTAGCAAATGAGCAAGTCGGCCTGATTAGTATTTATTTCTTCACAGGCACCCCAACTAAGGCGGTCGTTGAGCTGAATGAGTCTATTACTTATCTCCATAGCAAACATTATAAAATTTGAATGAGTGACAGGTGCTGCCCAGGCAGAGAGTGTAGGTAACAACACACCTGTTTCAACCAGGGACTGGCACTCCTTGTCCACCAAGCCTACGTGAGGGCTCTGCAAAGAGGCACAGCCAGGGGATGCAGGGCCAGGCAGTGGTCGACTGCACTGCTTGGAACTAGCATTAGGCCACGTGAGCATTGCATGCAGGTGGCAACTGCAATCCACATAAGGACAGTGTGTCGATGACATTCTAGCATCGGGCCAAGGGTAGCTGCAGCAGCAACTGCCACGTGAGCCCATTCTGGGGCATTGCAAGAGCAAGGAGGTCGTTGCCATTTGTCGTCTCATCTGACCAGTGGGCGTAGCTCACCATGCTGTGTTGGGGCATGCCTGACATGGAAGGGCTTGCGTAACTCATTCCTCTGCCAAAGAGGTGGGAAAAAGACTCACCAGCTTCAGTGATCCCGAGATGAGCTCCAAGGGCAGTGGGCAACGCGACTCCATGTCGACCTGCAGCACAAACTGCTCCTCCGCACGCACAGTCTCCACAGGGTCAAACTGCGGAGGAAAAGCAACTTCTGCCTTGGCCTTCCTCTGGGCGCCCTTTCCAGAAAGCATGTGGCATTATTCAACCTTTCCTCACAAGAGAAGTAGTGAAAGCTGCTCAGGGCACACAATTTGCAGGGCCTGTGTGAGGTAGCTCCAGTGTGGAGAGAGACCTGCAGGCATCAGTTGTAAATGTGGCTCAACTCTGCACCAGGCCCCACCAGTTTTTTGACTGCGGCACACAAACAGTACCACACAGCTGGCAGATACAGTAATCAGCTCGGCTAGGATTGGGAAAAAAGAAAACAAAAGCAACTGTAAGCACAACTGCTGCTTCCAATGACTAAAGTGAGTGCTCCTTCAAGAGTGGCCAAAAACAACAGCAAGCCTGTTCTGAATTACTATCACACCGGCCTCACGAGTTAAGATCATCTGTAAAATCAAACAGCTGACAGCCAGAGGCCAGGTGAACAAGCTCATCTGGTCAGCATCCAATTTTCACTCTCAATACAGACAAATCTCGCTGTTCTAGAAAACATTAAAAAAAACGTAAAATAGTTTGCTTTAGCCGAAATTCGTAATGTAAAATTGTCAGAAACGCATGCAAGAGCAGTGAAATTTAGTCAATGAAGGGACAGTGACTCAGGTGACGCTTTCCAAATAAATTGAGAGACATTTTACCAAGTTTCATCTATGCTCCGAAGGCGCTCACGGCAGTTCTCGGGATCACAAAAATAACGAGCACCTGTTAAGTTGCCTTCTCCGCACAGCATCGCCAGCGCAGAACAGCAGCATGAGCTAGGGTGGCTTCTCCGCTGTGTCGCGTGAAAAACGTTTGTCACAGCGAAAGCTATCGCCATTTTCACCACCTCCGTAACAGTCGACACGAGCGCAGGATGTTCTTGTAAACCAGTGCAACGGCTAGAAGCCAAACAGGGAAGGGACAAAACACAGCACTGAACCTCACTAGACGCCCTCAGGAACTTGCATAACCGTACAGCTTGATGTTGAGCGCAGGATGGTCACTGCAAGGCTGCCAATGGTAAACTGCGTCCAACGGAAAAACAGCCGGTGTGGCCGTCAGCTGAATCCACTACCATGAGACCAGCAGCTGATCACAAAAGCCAATGGGCCAGGCTGAAACCGTCTGTGTGTGAGAAGAGTAATTCGTGCTGTCTCCGTGCTCTGCTCTGTCTTCCGTGGCGCAGAAGGGAAGTGTGACACAAAGCGCAATCACATGCCGCACGAGTCACATATGCAGAGTGCTGTTCGATATATCCGTTTTAGCGCCATTCACAAACTGAGAATTGAATGTGCCTACAGTTTAATACAGCCAATAATTGGTATAATACATATCGAGGTCATCCACACGACTGTCTACAGCCCTTGAACAGAGCACGGGGAGTACACTTGTATCATTTACAAGTGGCCTAGGGCTCGAAACGTGAGCTTACCTTACACACACATTCCTCAAGCTGTATGGAGTCTGCCAGGCAGTGGCAACTGTCATAACTGCGTGACGGAGCACGCCGTTCGAGTGCTCTAGACAAGCATCGCCTCTGCAATGTCGCATATTAAAGAAAGGCCCCACCTTGAGGTTGAGCAGTTTTGCAGAGAAGGCAAACGGCTCGATACACTCCAGGTCAAGGAATATCTCACGGCAGCAGCAGCAGCATAGCACACGGCTGTCCACCTCCACCTCTGTCTTGTACTCCACCTGCGGAATGCCCCAACACCTGATGCAGCAACACGTGTTTGTGTTTGCTAAGCATTGGCACATACAAGCAGCCAAGTAGTAAGTACACACAGAAAGTTGAAATGAAAAAGAAGCGCAAATGAATCCAATCACAAATGAGAAAGTACTGTCTGTCATTCATGTCTAATAGCATAAGCACCCTCTCACTTTGCTTATGTGTGCCTGTGGTCTAGGCAGGCCTCACATGTGACCAGAGGCCAGTCCGTGCACTAATATATTTGGCAACAACTTTTTCTAGCAATGGAGCCGAAACACGGCCTCTCCTCCTGTGCAGCGGAACATAGTCGCGGCTTGCAGTTATTGGTGTTCGCTTAAAACAGAATATTGCCCGCATTCAACTATAAACATTGAAAGTCAAGACAACAAATCTGCTAGGAAGCTTCCATGGATGGCTGCATCAGTGAAAGTGTGCATCATCATGGTATGGGCAGATGCTTCGTTGCCAAGAAAACCCTCTACTTGTGTCCATGACTAGAAATGGCTCGGCAGAACAGAACAGGCTGCTTTCACCCACCTTGGCAAAAACCCTCCGGGTGCCGACTTCGGAGTTCCTCAGCAGGACCGTCTGCTTCCTCTGCCAGGGTGAGAGAAACAGCCCAACCAACCACTCAATCCTGTGCAAATGCAGGAAGTGAGGGGAGTGCTCCACTGCGAGGTGGTATCAACAAGACTACCATTCATCTACATTTACACAGTGTCGCCTTCAAAATAATCCCAGTGCTTCTGCCACTGTTGGAATGCGTCCTTGAAGACTACTTTTCAAAATGTGTCAAGTACTTTCTGCGATTAGTGCTCGATCTCCACACAAAATGATGACTTTCAACCTAGGGAAGAGTGCAAGGTCCAGAGGAGCTGCTAAATCTGGCAAGTAGTCATCATCTCCCTCAGGCACCTTGTAACCTGGCAGCAGAACCTGCTACTGACAGTCGGGCCCCAAAGTACAATGAGCAGGTACTAGGTTGAGCTGTGAACATGCCTCACCTTTTGGAGTCATGGACACTGTGAATTCATCTCAGGGTCATAACCGTCAACCCAAGTTTCATTGTCAATAACGATTCTCGACGTGGAGGAGGACAGGTTATCACCAGCATGCTGACGAGTTCTTGGCAGACACTGACACTGTGTTCCTTCTGCTCCTGGGTTGGCAGCCAGGAGACAAACTTCTCAGCAACCCGGCTCATATTAAAATCACGCCTGAGGATTGCCTGGACTGTTCTGCCTGACAAGTCAACAATGGCAGCAATGTTGTGGATTGTCCGGCGACAATCCTCATGCAAAAGCTGCCGAATGGTTTCAACATTTTCAAGCGTTCAGCTCGTTGCAGGTCTTCCTGACCTCTCGCCACCTTCCGGCTATGTTATGCTGCTCTTGAACCATGCGTGACACTCAAAACACCTTGCACACCTCACTGCAGCACTGCTGTAAGCTTGCCGAATCATGGCAAAATCTCTCGTGCAGATTTGCAGAGTTTAATGAGGAAATTTCATGTTCACTCTTTGTTTTAACATACTGTTCATGATGAAAACTGCAGACATGATAGCACACATGGTCACAATAGCAAGACTTGCACAGCTCCCGATCTACACAGGACGATGTCTTTTGAAGCACTGACTTACCAAGATCAGTGCTTCCTTTGACTGTGTGGGTGTAGCTTTGTGCTTCCCTCTGCTGGCATGCTACAAAACTTGTCTTGAAACTTTTGGTACCACCTCATAAGTCAAGGGTGTTGCTCAATTTCTAACATCTTGCACGACTGACAAGAAACAAGAAAAAAACATGCCAGCACTAAGTGCACAAAAAAAAAAAGCCACTCAAGCTTTTTACCTCCAGTGCTAAGCTGTTTCGTTTCGTTCCACTTCTGTATACAGTTAAACCTGGATATAACGAAACTGAAAAAACTCCGAGATTTTTCGTTATATGCAGTTTTCGCGAGAAGAGTTGCAAAGGACACTGCAAAACGGAAACCAAAATAAGAAATGAATATAGGTGAAATCACCTAGAAAATATTTACAAAAAACAGCGCTACTCTAAGCCAAAAATGCGGAGAAACGTTTCGCGATCATACTGATAGCGTGACTGCAGCAGTAGCCGCCGCCACCTCTGCCGCGGCTCGCGCAACGCTGCTACGAGTGGGGTGGAGAGGATGGAGGAGGTGGGGGGGTGGGTGGGGTGGGCACTGTGGCCAAGCTAGAAGACAATGCGTGCCGCCGACGGGTAGGCCTGCATAGACCGAATGCGGAGGCATGTTCTCTCTCTTGGTCTTCCCCTCCCTGTTGCCCCAGGAAACAGACTCCTCACCTTGCGTCGCCCGTGCTCTCCGCTCCCAACACACAAGAGCTATCGGCGCCGGAATCGCGTGAGCCGCGCATTGCTCGTGTCGCTTCCTTTTTTGCTATGACCCATTATTTTTCGCTGCTTTAAGCAAGAACTGTTGCAATGCCAAGTGGTATGATGTTCCAAAAGGGATAGCGCCGCCGGAGATACACCGACGGTGCTGGAGCACGGCGCTTGTGTCAACTGCAGTCGCTCGTTGCGTTCCTCTCGTCAGTTCATGCTTTATTGACGCGAAAATTTCACGTGGTTCCGCCAAATTTCGAGTAACTCAGCATTAGCTAACAGATAGATGGCGTAGCCAGTTCGATATATCAAGGTCAACTGCCGTAACACTTTTGTTACATGGAGGTCTCAAATAGACGCGCTTCAATGGGGGCGGCGTTGGGGAATTCAGAAACATCGTACTCTCAAGGAATTCACTATATAGAGGTTCATTCCATCCAGGTTTAACTGTAACTCAGATTGGATTTGAGAAATTAACCAAATAATTTCACGATCAGAGGAAAAGCGCACTGCAAACCTCCGCGGGCTCACCTTAATTACAAAGTGTGCTGGTTACTCTGGAATGCTTACAAGAGCCCTTCAAAATGAAGCCCTGGCACAAGCCCCCTTCTCATCTGGAGCAATAAATCCTTCATCCTGAAGGAGAATGGAAAACTGGGCGCTAAAAAGGCACCTTTGTGTGCGGCCAACTAACTGCCAGCAAGCAGAGCAGCAAACGGTTCGGTAGTGTCAGAGGTTACTGGAAGTTTGCTTTTGGAGCTGCTCGTCCAGGAAAGCAACCGCTGGGTAAATGGCGTGCAATTCACCCTCTTGCCACTCACACCTTTTGCAGTCGCACATGGCGACGCGGCCATGCCCATCTTCCCAAGTCTGCCAAATGTAAAACAAAAAAAAATGCGGTAATAAATTCGAGATGTGCATATTATATGAGTAAATACGCTATGACCAAGAGGGCGGATGTCCACAACAGCCTAGACCCAAACATAAACACACCTCTGGCTTAAATGAATGAGTCCCACTTTCTAGGCATCGAGTAGCAAACAGTTAGGCTTAAGAGTAAGGCATTCGATTTGCAGCCGATAAACAGTCAAAAGGTGACTGGAAACGATTAGGCCATGATTCACATCACAGAAGTGATGAGCTCACATCCTCCCTCTGGACCAGCTTCAGACAAAACATTTGGATGGCACTTTGCCAAATCAGTCCACTCACCCATCCACCAGCAGGAATGTCATCAATGCGGAACCCCCGGATCTTGCTTGCCGGTAGCTTGGGTACCACGGGCTCGCAGGTGAAGTGAGCTGCAACACATTTCACCCACTGCATGATGGACAATCATGCCTTCTCACTGCTTTCCTTTCTTTTATGGGAGTTTAACGTCCCAAAATGACGTAGGCCATGGGGAACGCCACAGTGAAGGGCTCGGGGAATTTCGACCACCTGGGGTTCTTTAACGTGCACTGACATCGCACAATACACGGGCCTCTAGCATTTCGTCTCCATCATACTCGACCACCGCGGCCGGGATCAAACCTGCGTCTTTCGGGTCAGTAGCCGAGCGCCATAACCACTGAGCCACTGCTTTCCATTCCTCTTTATGCTCGTGTGTGCAGCCTGCAGTGAAGCTCCACCCCCATTCACGACTGCTAGTCATGGCGCTCTTCTGGGACAGTCAAACATTAAAGTGGCGACCAGCTAGCAGAGCAATACAGGAACTGTTGGCATCTTACTGTAGCTGAACTAGTTTTGTGGTCATGTCCAGCACCAAATTATGCTCACATGGCTTCAGCTAGAGGGTAAGGCAGGAAAGGCAAGCTTCTCAATGGTTCCTAGCAAGCAGTTTCCTGGTCAGGGAGGCTACACACACACACTAGCACCAGTGTTTTCTTACAACGTACGGAATTGGTCCAACGATGGCATCAACAAACATTTATTTACCCACAGCATCACTTGTGGCATTACAGTGGCGAGGTAGATTTTACAAAGCAAGAAAAGCAGTCACAATGACGATGCAAACACCTCATTGTAAGTAACATTAACAAGAAATGAAGATAAAGCATTCCATTATCAAACAGTGTGGGGAAAGAACGACATCTTGAACAGATCGATTCTTGATCCGAATTCGCGCACTTTATGGTTACGATCAACCCACTCGGATCTGTAGCATGAATGGAAAATGTACTTCTCTGTAGGAATAGCTTTCTCCTTCTCATTTCAAGAGGTTCCCATTCTAATTCCTGTCTTAGGCTAGACACACTAATGTGTTTACTATAATTCCCAGAAACATAGCGGGCCGCTAAGGTCTCAACTCTTTCTAATTTCTGTTTGTACGTCTTTGTCGGCGGGTCCCATCCAGTACAAGCATATTCAAGCACAGACGTAATATACGTTTTAAATAGTAAATCCCTAAAATCTTGCGGAAACATCCCCGTGTTACGGTGCAAACAACCCAATATTTTGCAAGCTTTCCCACTAAAACAATCAACATGCCGATGCCAGCATAGTTTTGAACTGATGTACACACCTACAAATCCTTATATTCGGTAACAGATTCCAATAAGTGGCTGTTTACATTATAGACATAATTAGGGACATTATTTTTTCTTGTGTACTGTTTTTTTTGCACATGTGTACTGTTTTTTTGCAAATTTAATTTCATGTGCCACTTTTCGCACCACCGATGCACTGTATTTAGGTCTTCCTGCAAAGCAAGTGAGTCATGGGCACTTTTCACTTCTCTGTAAGCTACAAAGTCATCAGCGAAAAGTCACATGTAGGAAGTAGCATTTTCTGATACATCATTAATGAACACAAGAAAAAGCAACAGTCCCAAAACTGACCTTTGTGGGACGCCTGATGTCACGGAAGTTACACTTCAATTGGCTCCGTTTATTGTGACATACTGATACCGTAATCTTAAATATTCCGTGATCCATTCAACAACCATCTCATTCAGATTTAAACAGCGGAACTTGTGGACTAATAAAGCATGATCTACTATGTGCTGGGAATAACAGCGCGTAGACGAGGGACAAAGAAAGAAGAAGACGACAGGACCGGCGCTGACTAACAACTGAAAGTTTATTAGAAAAAACACGCAAAATATACTCATTTGACAACCACGGGCGCGTGCGCAACACCAAAAGCCACAGTGATAAATCAATCACTTAAATCCAGATACATTAGTTCACAGTCATGAACTGTTACAGAGGGGGTGCTCACGCATGAGTCACTGTTTTTATGAATATGAAACGCTTCACTGATTCCCCTTGTTAGTTTATCTTTGTGTTTGTACAGGATTCTAGTTTTATTAAGATGGGTTTACATGATTTTTCAGAAGAATCAGGCTGGTTATTCCGGGGACAGTTCCTAAATGTAAAGCCAGATTTGAGGACGGAGCCCCTTTCAGAGAGGTGTTGTGGTCTCGTAGGCGGGTATTTAAGCACCTTCCTGTTTGACCTATGTAGGTCTTCCCGCACGTGAACGGCACTTCATACACAACCCCTTCAGCACAAGGGACAAACCTCAGGCCATGCTTTATCTGGCACCCTCTTTTTGTTTTTCCTCGTTTCTTTTCTTCTTCCCTGGCCTTTCTATCTACAATGGCACACAATTTGCCGAGCTTGTTAGGTGCAGAAAATAAAACATCAACTCCATACCTGCTGCCCACTTGCTTCAAACGGTGTGAAGTTTGATGAATGTACGGAAGAACAGCAATTTTCTTTTTATCTTTTTGTGAATGATCCTGAGATTCTCCCCTTTTGACCTTTTTAATTATCTTACTACAAGCAAGTACTAAGACATCATCTGGAAAGCCCGCAATTCTTAGCCTCTGAACCTGCTGATTAAAACTTGTGCTGATACCATGCACGCATGACTTGGCAATGGCAGCACCTAGGCAAGAAACTGCAATGCCACATTTAACCACCTTCGAATGCGCCGAACGAAAACTGAGCAAAGGCTTTTCTGATCTCTGTAGGAAGGACCAGCACACGTGATCTGGCTTCGTTGCCGATCTTATATCTAAAAATTGTAACTCATTCCCTTGAGGTTTTTCACAGGTGAAAGTTAGGTCATGTCCGCTTTCGTCAAAAATCTTTAACACCTTATCGACCTGCCTGTTGAAGTCGTCGTGTTCCACAAAAACAAGATAATCATCCACATATCTGAAGATGCGTTTTGTATTGCCACCCAAATTACTCTTAACAGCTTTATCTACATAACTGAGAAAGATGTTACTTAGTACAGGAGCCACTTTTGAACCAATGCACACCCCCTGTTTTTGAGTGTACAACCTCCCCTCCCATTCAACAAAGGTGGACTTAAGATAAAACGATAAAAGCTCCAAAAAGGCCCCCACAGAGATCCCGCATTTTGAAATGAAATCGCTTTCATCATTCTCATCTTCTATACACTTGCGAACATATCGTAGCAGACTATTGTGCGGAAGTGAATAAAATAAGTCCTGAACATCTATGCTGAACATACTGCACGAACCCGGATTATGACACTTCAAATAGTGGACAACAGCCAGGGAATTAGACACAAGAAACGGATCATCAATTGTTAGTGAACCAAGGTTTTTCTGTAAGAAACTTGAAACCTCATATTGCCATGTTGCACGCTCTGTAACAATACAGCGGAAAGGAACATCGGGCTTATGCGTTTTTGCTGAAAAAAATATGTCCAGACAGTCTTCTTTAGCATTCTTAACAGACGAGTGGAGCCATTGTAGATTCATTTCGCCCAGTAACCTCAAGGCTTCTCGCTTTTGCTGTTTAACATTGGCAGGCAATGGTTTAAAGTTCTTTGCGATGGCTACTCGGGCTTTTTCAGTAAACAGTTTCTCCGAGAGAATGACAAAATGCCCCTCTTTATCAGAGACGGTCAGCCTCAGCTTTTCAGATAGCAGGAAATTAACCAAGGGCACGAAGTTACAACTTTTTCCCCGCCCATCCTGAGTTCTTTTTAAGGCATCAACACATTCAATGACGCGCCTAGGCCGCTCCTCTTGACAGACATGACGCGAGATGGACCTTCCAAGAGCCAATTTTTCCTCTTTGTCAAGCGTCGGCTGGATGCAAAACTTCGGCCCGAACTTCAGCACTCCCTGGAACCTCTCTGGCACTCGCTGCTCACCCAACACCAGTAGCTTCCCTTCAGGATTTGTGGGCTTCTTCTTCCTAGGCAACCAAGGGCGGGACGAGTAACAAAGGAAATCCATGTGCCTGTTTGCCACTTCACACCACTCACGGAAACGTCGGGCGTGAAGCACATCCTGGCCGCATGCTACCCAAAGGCAGTCCTTGTAAAAGCGATGCTGTCGCCACCACTCCGAAGATATTATCCGGCACATCCTGCGGCTGTGGCCTTTTGAAGGAAGCATCCCGCCGCACAACACCTGAATCTCAACTGGGCACAGCGCACGTCTTGCATGCCATGAGGCTAGCCGTGCCTTGAAAGCACACAGAGCGATTAGTGAAGCCAAAGCATCTACTATGTCAAAAGCATTTTTAAAATCCATGAACATGCAGTCAGTGATACTATAACGGTCCAGAGCTTCGCATACCTCATGAAAAAACTCTGTTAGTTGTGTAATACATGATGTGCCTTGCTGGAAGCCATGCTGATTTGGATTTAATGCGGGATTGAGATGGTTCATTGTTTATGTATATTCTAAAAAATATTCGTTTACCCGCTGAATTTCCGCCAAGTGGCTCAGTGCAAGAACCGCAGTCACTCAGGAGTGGAAACACCAGCACAGTCCCATGCAGTCAACTGCTGATGTTGGAATTATCCTGAGTTATCATTAATGCCAGCCTGTGTAATACACTTGGTGTAGAAAACACTGAGCGATCAATTTCAATAGACTAGAAGCTCAAACTGAGTCAAAAGTAATGGCAGTCTACTGCATGGCCATGATAATTCCTCGCCATACACACGCACTGCAGAGACCCTAACAAAGCAGGGTAAAAGAAACAAAGCTCGGTTCGTAGGGGGTCGAATGAATCTTTCTTAATCAAACCACTGTGGCATCACGAGCTATGAAAGTGGTGCAAGGTTAGCTTTTGATGGCTCAACACTCGCCAACAAAAAAAGAGTGGCATCATCTCGTTTCCCTGTGAAAAGAGGCGAGGCGAGGGGCTTCCAGCGGAGCAGCCCAGCAGCCTGGCATGCCCAATGCATAGCTACTGGTTACCCTGACAGGACCTGTGCTGCTTGTGGTCATTTTTTTCTTTCTTTCATACTGTTGCAGACAGCTGCCACTTATGCTGCATTTCAATGCAGTTATTATTAGAGTGATGCAGCAACAACGAGCTTAAACGATAAGCCATGCACTTCAACATGTGCATGTTACGCTCGTTCTCAATGAGAAACAGTGCAGCCTGTGCAAACAAATTGAGGGAGACCAGTGAGTGGGATTGTATCATTGACTCTTCCATCAACCCTCACTCCAGCCAGGAAACATGTACAGCAGGGCAAATGCCTCCCAGTCCCTCACGGCCAGGCCTGCTATGTTTGCCTCTGCTGCCTCCATTTTCTCTCCAGCCGCCTTTTCCAGGACATCTTTTCCCACTTTCTTACATTTCACAGTGGCAAGATCATTCAAACCAAAGCAAAGAAACATCATTTTTCACTCATTAATTTTTTCGACACAGATCAGCCCATGAAACCAACCTCTCCACGACACAGCTGTGGTTGCATTGCATTCTGAATTTACCACGACATGAAAGGCTGCTCTTGTTATTTAGTGCTGATATCACTGGTCTTGATGTCAACTTTCTGTACAAAACATTGCCCTTTACCGTGCTTTAAATTTCATACATTCGTTTTGTGTGTAATAATTTTTCGGATTTCATGATTTCATTAATGCCGATATTGTGCATGTATACTGTTCCTATGTCCTCGACCAGTATGTTTGAATCATCCTGTGTTATTGCTAGCAATATCCTATGCATTGTTTCCATCGGCGCAAAAGCTACCAAAAATATTGTGTTCCCCCTCTTCTAGTGTAATTTGTATTGTAATGTAGTGTAGTGTAATTGTACTGTAATTTGCCCCTAAAGGGCAAATGTAGGTACACATACAAACACTGTATTCACACAATTGTAAGTCGACCTATTTTTCAATACTTGAAAATCCGAAGTTGGAGGGTCAACTTAAAATCGAAACCAAAGCATCGCACCATAAATAAAGGCGACACAAATGAGATATCAGGCATGCTACAACGTGGCTGGATTTTTGCTGCTCGGCTCCGTCGCATCGCTCTTGGTGCTGGCCTTGAGCAGCTGCTATGTAAACGCGCAGAACCGACATCCCCACCCCGCGCGAGGCAGCCTATGGTACCAGGCTGTCGATAAGCAGCAAACCGCACCAGCCCACTCCCCACACGTGGCCGCAGATTGCGTCTGCTGATAAGCGGCAGCGGCCCAATAATGCATTCACGTTCTACTCTTAACAGGCGTCGTCCAAGTTTTTTTTTTTGTTTACTTTCAACCGCGTACTCGGTGATAAAGGGTCGACTTACAATCGTGTAAATACGGTAAATAACTTCCACAGTTCTTCCCAAATAACAAAGCCGCCTCTTTCACTTGACAACAGTTCACCGCTGTAGCGGACAACTTCCCCCCGCATGAAATATGATGCCTCACCACTCACTCCGAAACCAATGCCATGAATCGTGCAGTTACTGCAGTGCACTGACCATAACATGGAAACAAATGCCGAGTGTGGAAAATCTGCCAGGCACATTTTACCCAAGCTTTGTTTCAGACTCCAGTAAAACTCTGAATGCAAAAACAGCATTGCAACAGGGGACAAAGAAGCGCTCGTTCTTCCTTCTTCGTCCCTAACCAAAGACTTAAACTCCAACCTACCTCTGTCATGTACCTACTTGGTGCTGTCATAAAGCATTGCAAGGTGCCTCAACTTACTGCAAGCCATTACCAGAAGGAGGGGCAAAGGCACAGCACACTGCTGGCAATTTTAACCAGGCAGATCATGAAATGGACACAGCACAAGCAAGGTCCATCCCATCAATACTCCCTCGTAATCACCATCATCAACCTGACTGCAGGGCCTCGCTCATACGTCTCCAATTAACCCTGTCCTGTGCCAGCTGCAGCCACCTTATCCCAAGGTGGGGTCAAAGACCCATTTCCCAAGCATTTCCCCCTAAAGAAGCCAAGCACAAAACAGAGGAAAGCTTGTGCCCATTGTGTCACCAGTGGTTACCACTGGGGATCGAACCTAGCACCTCTCGCGTGCAAGCCGGCTGCTCAAAAGGCTAGGCCACCGCTCCTTCAAACTTCCACATCTCATCCGCGCACCTAACTTTCTGCTCGCCCCTGCTACGCTTGCCTTCTCTTGAAATGCAGTCCGTTACCCTTAACGATCATCAGTTATGTTGCGTTCGCCTTACACACTCTGCCCAAGCCCATTTTTTCCCTCCTGATTTCGACTAGGGTGTCATTAACCCGTGTTTGTTCCCTCACCCGCTCTGCCCGCTTCCGGTCTCCTAATGTTGCACCTATCATTTTTCTTTTCATAGCAGCGCAGCGACGCGAGCACCACGGACAGAGCGCGGGAGACAGCTCTCTCTCTCTACGGCTCAGCGTGCGGATGTTTCCGCTCAGTGCTTTGCTCTCTGCCAGCGAGGCAAAGCCCCGTGGAAGCATTTACCCGTGGCCTCGGAACTTTTCCCCTGCCCTGGCATGGGCGGACATTCGCTCATAACTTTGCCAGGTGAGTCGTATGACCTCGATTACTCAGCGCATCTTGTTGCTAGCTGACATTATTGTTGTTGCAGCAATAAATGCCTTGTTTGTGTCAGCCAGAGTGTTGCTCCTTTGTCTGCCTCAGAGCAATGCCCGCTGTGGCCAGTGTGTGCTCTGTAGCGTTCGCGATCACGGGGTGGGGTCCAGCAGTTTTGAACTTCGTCAGCTGCGATTAAGAGGAGAGAACGTATTACTGTGAATCTTTGCAGTGTTTGTTCATTCTTCAAAGCTGCCGGCACGCCGCTTTATCGCTTTGTTTGCGATGCAAGACGTGACCAAATTTATTTTAATTGATTGCTCCAGGCGCAGATGATTCTACATTGTTGCAGAATGTTCTAGTAACTTTGTACGCTTTATCTCGAAAGTTCACTATCAGGTTTAAATTGAGGACGGCTGAGAGCGGCGAGCATTCTGTTTGACGACCACCAAGCACACATGTCACTACACTGTCGCCGAGTGATCCAGTCCATTGGGGCGGAAGTCAGCCAGAATAAAGAGTTTTGTTTAGACGCCATTTTCGAGCTAGCTGCTCTCCGGATTGCGATCACCACCACACGACAGTATTTGCCCCCCATTACAGTAATATTGAATTCAAAATTTAATGCAATAAACAAAAACAAAAATAAATAAATGTGCTTTCTAGCAATATAAGATTGAATAACACATTGCGATTTGCAACATAAAATTTTGCTTGCCAAAAACAGGATTTTAGGAAAAAAAATTGAACAAAACTGGCAAAGACATGCTTGTATCCAAACAGGAAAAAATGTTATGAATTTTCTGAAATAAGAAAAATGTTTGGTTGGTTTACGGTTGGTTTATGGGGGTTTAACGTCCCGAAGTGACTCAGGCTATGAGAGACGCCGTAGTGAAGGGCTTTGGAATTTTTTACCACCTGGAGTTCTTTAGAAGAACTTCTTGTTGGGCTAGTTGGTGCATTGCTTTGAAGAACCACGTTGCGCATTCAAAAGAGACAAACACAGGAAAAAGCTTTCTTTCCGTCTTCTTGGCTTTTCCTGTGTTTGCCTCTTTTGAATGCGCAACGTGGTTCTTCAAAAAAATGGGGTTCTTTAACGTGCACTAACATCGCACAGTACACGGGCCTCTAGAATTTCGCCTCCACGGAAACTGTTTGGTATTCTATTGACCACTATCTGTGAAAAAAAAAAAAAACACTTCTATCTTTTATATTATTCTTGCTACAAAACAAGAAATGGAAATCCTAAAGTTAGGCACTGGAGCGTGGCCACCTGTGTTGGTTTCCGTTGTGGCCGATGTCAGAACTGAATCCCAATGAAAAGGCAGCCCCTCCAGACTCAGGTCGTCGATGAAACCAATTGCACACAAAGCAGAGTCGTGAGATTTGTGATGTTTTATAGCACGTATTGCGCATGCAGAGGCTGCCGTGTCTTCAGAGTGCTCTAAAAATTGCCGCCTTGTGGGACAAAAAGAACTGCATCGAAAATTACAAGGCAGATGACGCAGTGTGCCTTTAAACAACGCAGAAGGCTCCAAAGTCGAGCGATGAAGTGGGCAATAAGGACGGTACCGTGTCTTCGCAGCGCATTGCGAAAATGCAGCCTCAAGAAAAAAAAAAAAGAAAACTACACTGGAGACGAAACTTTGGTCCTCTGACTACAACCCAGATGTGCAGTGTGCCCAAAAGCAATGCGGAAGGTTCCGAAATCAGTGCCCCAAGTCATCCCTGCTAACGATGCTAAATGGGCACGGTAAGGAGAGCGCTAAGTAGACCTTGCACTGCCTGAAGCCAAAGAGCCAGGTATAGAATGCTGTGCCAAATGCAGCATTCACGACATGTAGCCTGCTTAGCCCACATGTATCACAGTTTTGTCCACCCCCGTGCCCTGAGACGCACAGTTTTTAGGCTCTACCAGTCGAAAAATGTTAACGATGAAAATGGTCTGCATTCCTTTATCCTCCACAAGCCTTATTTCCACACATGTGGTGTCTCTTGATGTAGGGGAGGTAACAATTGGTTTTTATGAAATGCACTGTTGCTGTTTGGTGGCAGTGGATTCTACATGCAACTAGGAGGTTAACTGACGTGACAAGAGGGAGGTGCTGCAATGTTTCGCCATGAGTTGAGATGAAAAGAAATTTTCGTAATTTCTTTTTTGTTAGCAAAATCTGATAGTTCGGCATTTCACGGCATTGTTGCCGCTTGTCCGGGAGCGAAAGATGCATTTAGTGCAAAGAAATTTGGATTCGAAGTTCAAAAAGTTTTTCCTGCCCTCTGGTTCAAGCTCGGCACACTCTTATGACGTCACGGCGTCCTCTTATGACGTAACAGGACGGAGTGGAGTGAAACGTGACGTAAACGCAGACTCCGTGATTTCTGGCGGCTAGTGGTGCAGTCTAGCAGCAGCCGAAATGAAAGTTACCGCCGCCGCACGTTAAAGGCATCTATCGGGGGGTCACTACCGTCACTTCGTTTATGTTTGCACAGCGTCTTGCCAGCGTTACCATGGATCCCGTTCCCGAACCTGGCAACGAAGTTCTCGTAAAAACTCTGGCCTGCATTTCAGCGACCTCACCCTACAGAGCGTGCGATGCTTTTGAGGGAGCACGGTTAGGTTAGGCGCCGGCGGGTTGTTTCCCCCTTCCTCAGTGAGCAGACGTTGCTAATTAAATATCTTAACCCCATAACGAACTTGAAAAAACTCTTCGATTTTCTGTCGCATCCACGTTTCGGTTCGCACAGTTTTTGCAAACAGCAATGCGGATTGGAAACTGAAATAAAAAATAAATGCAGGTGAAATCACTTTGACAATGTTTACGGTGAACTCCCATTACTCGAAATGACAAATATGGAAACATGTTTCACGATCAAGCTGATAGAACAACTGCAGCAGCTGCCACTACCACTACAAGTGGGTTGGGGAGAGTGGAGAAGGAGTTGGAGGCACCATGACCAGGCAAAAGGTGACTCTTCCCACTTTTGGTCTGCCTGCCATCGTTATTTCAGGAAATTCTCCCTTCTTCTCATGCTATTGGAAGCAACTGGACAACAGCGATGGGCACGCACTGTTTGCTCAAAGTCTTTTTTGTAATAGTAATAATGCCATATTTACGCGCATAATTTGTGCACCCTTAACTTATCACCCGGACTTACAAAAAAAAAAATTTTACTCCCATATTTTACGCACCACGCTGTGCTAGACCACCATCATGCACGCCCTATGGCTCTACCCAGAAGCATTCGGCTATTTCGTGTGTTTGTTCGGAAGGATTTTTGAATCTTTTGTGCACTGGGCGTTCATGGTGGTGTCACGGGCCGCTGTTTGTTACAATCGCGGTGGCACCAGCGGCATCGCCACTCGGAATGGCCAGCAGAGCTTCCAGGGAGGATCGGCGGCTGATAGAAGAGCCAACGCCGCTTTTTAGGCGCTTGTTCTGTCTCTGTGTCTTCCTGTGTTCGTTCCCTTGCGCCATTCAACTTTATGATGAACCAACTAGCCCAAGAGCAAGTACTTCTGCCGCTGTTTTTTTGGCTGATGCATGTGACTTTACCGCCGGCTACGCTTTTCTTGGCGTAGGTGTTTGCAGCGCACACAAAACACGGACGGACAGAAAAGAGAACGATACACAGCGCTGACTTTCAACTGAGCTTTATTGGAAAAATAAGCGACTTTTATACAAAAATTTTTTAACATGTGGCTCAGAAGATGTCAAAACATCCTACTACATGTGCCATCTAAAATCACTGATACTCTAGATAAAAACCCTGAAAAAAAATGAATGGAAAACACTGAAAGACACGTGCCGCCTAAACCACCTAAAGGGTGTCATGATCAACAACGGTGAAGGAACAACATTCGAAAAAACTACCAAAAAACTATGATACCAAAATGCAAAAGCAGGGTGAAGCTGTATATGGGCTCCCGTTGTCACAAAAAATTAAAAGAAAAAAGTAAATACATTGACAAAAAACAGGGATGAAACGGTATAAAAACACATTAACTAAAACAGCATAAGACCCATTATTTAAAGAGTGTTGAAATTTACAGGTGCGCGCCTGCGGCCTGCAAGAATCCAAGTTCTTTATCCAGGAGTACTAAGGACACAGCGCTGACGCACATGTCCCCTTTCTGTTGGATGGCTTTTGCCTCGATAATCTCCCTCGTGGTCTGATCGCTGCTTCTACCTAAAATCGTAGTGTCCTGGAACCGTGGTATGCACTTATTGCATTCGCTGCAGTGTACAGCGAGATTTCCTTCTCGTATGTTTCTCTTGCGCAGATTGTCATAATTATTGTTGTGTTCTCGGAGTTGGTCGTTAAGGCATCGGCCCGATTGTCCTATATAGACTTTCCCGCAGCTTAACGGAATTTGATACACCACACCCTTGGTACAAGGTACAAACGGAGACCGGTGTTTTTTGGAGCACTGCACACATGGTGTACCACACGTCTGAGTATGCTTGCAAAGCTTTGACAGCTTTTCCGGGGCTGAAAACAATACTCTCAACTTCACTTTTTTGCCTATTCGTTTCAAATTGTGGGAGATGCTGTGCAAATAGGGTACTACAACCAGGTTTCATTTGGCAAGACAGCTTGTAAGGGTTATAGGCCTGTAACTGTTAGGGGAGGTTGGTGGCTTTCCTGGTTTTAGAAATGGAACAATAATGGCTTTTTTCCAAGCAGCTGGTATTTTCCCTACTACCCATATTTTGTTAAAAAATTTTAACAGAACTTCTACAGATTGCTCAGATAGATGGGATAGCATTTCATAATGAATTTCGTCGGGGCCTGGTGCAGTTTGTTTACCTATAGACAGTACTCTCTGTATTTCTTGAAGTGTAATCAAATTATTGTAAGGCTCGTTTGTGCTGCCTGCTGTAGGGAGTCTTTGTTTTTCGGTTGTGTTTTTGTATTTTAAGAATGACTGTGTATAGTGGGAAGAACTAGAAACTATAAAAAAATGTTGCCCCAAAATGTCTGCTTGTTCTTTAATACTTGTCTGAATTCCAGGATCCGTCAGCAGAGGAAGAGTGAATGGGGAATAGCTGCCATTTACTTTTCTGACCTGCTCCCACAGTTTTTTTGATGTTACTGAGCTGTTTATGGACGACACATAATTTTGCCAAGACATTTTTTCCGCGTTCCGCCGTATATATCGGGTTTTAGCTTTTGCCTTTTTGAAAGCTATTAGATTTTCGTGAGTAGGATACCTACGAAATACACCCCAGGCCTTATTTTGTTGTTTTTTGGCTTCCCAACATTCTCGCGTCCACCATACCTTGTGGTTCTGGCGCACCACGCCTGTGGACATGGGAATAGCTAGCCGTGCAGCATCGATGATACGCTTTGTAAGAATTTCATTGATTTCATCTATGCTAAGTGTTTCTGAGTAAATGTCCTCTAATCTGGCCTTTTCTCTAAACAACGCCCAATCAGCTAGATGTAGCTTCCATCGCCGTGGTTTGGCCGGGATGACTGCAGGTGAGGATGATAGGCTTATAAAAACTGGTAGGTGATCACTCCCAAACGGGTTGTCTAAAACGTCCCACTTAAAATCACTAAAAACAGAAGGTGAACAAAAAGACAGGTCTAAACTGCTCATTTTCCCAGACGTTGGGGAACAGTATGTGGCCTTTTTCGTATTTAAAAGACATACATTATTCGTCAGGATAAAATCTTCGATTATTTGACCTCTAGCGTCACAGCGTTCGCTTCCCCACAGGGAGGAGTGAGCATTAAAATCCCCAAGTAACAGATATGGCTCCGGTAGTTCTCTGATCAGTTGCTGTAGAGGAATGTATACGGAACAGATTGTTAGTGTTTTGTAGCTTACGATACTGACTGCAACCGCCTCAAGTTTTGTTTTGAGTTTAATTTCTTGAGCAGGGACACCGCTTTGAACGACTATTGCGACGCCTCCCGATAGCCGATTTGCCTGCTCTCGATCGCGTCTAAAAGTTTTATAATGTTTCAGGATATGTACATGTTGTGGACCAAGATTGGTCTCCTGAAGACATAAAGCTGTGGGTAACATTGACCCTAAAATATGTGTTATGTCGCTGTAATTCCGCATAAGTCCTCTACAATTCCAATGGATTAAAAAAGCCATGTTTATGTTTTTGAGAGGAGATGAAAGGGGATTTACTTAAGTAGTGGGCCCGTTATTAGGGGCCTGTCTTTTTTCTGCTCAAGAGAGCTGTTCCGCCTCTGTAGTGGAGGCGGAGTGGCAGTTATATCCATCGCCTCACGCGAGGCGCTGGAGGACCGCGGGGAAGCCGCGGGTTTGTGGGTTTCAGTCCTCCCCCGGTAGGGGGAAGCCCTGCGGGATGCCGACGCATGGACCGGCGCTCTCTGCTTTGACACTGGCAGGGCAGCTTTCGCTGACCCTGCCTGGGGCGTGAATGGTCCTGCCATTGGCTCGATGGAAGTGGCCTCGGCAGCGACCGGGGTGCTGTGTGGTGCACTGCCCCTGCGCACCACATCAGCAAAGCTGGTTTTTGCTGTTAAGGAGAACTGGTTGGTAACGACAAATCGCCTTCTTGCTTCTTTAAATGAAATGTTTTCCTTGGTTTTTATCGTGATAATCTCTTTTTCCTTCTTTCAGGACGGACAGGCCCTGGAGTATGCAGCATGTTCTCCTTCGCAGTTAGCGCAGCGCAGGGCTGCGTCACATACCTCAGAAACGTGATCCTTGGAAGCACATTTTGCGCACGTTTTGCGGCCGCGGCAGCTCTGTGAGCCGTGGCCAAACCTTTGACAGTTGAAGCATCTTCGTGGGTTTGGAATGTAGTGTCTGACATTTACTTTCAAGTATCCTACATCGATGGTTTCTGGTAATGTACTTGTATTGAATGTTAAAACCAAGTGTTTCGTCTCTATTTCTTTATTGTCTTTCCGGATTTTGATTCTGTATACATCTGTGACATTTTGGTCAGACAGGCCTTCCAGCAATTCTTTCTCGGTTAGGTG
This sequence comes from Amblyomma americanum, assembly GCF_052857255.1. NCBI lineage: Eukaryota > Metazoa > Arthropoda > Arachnida > Ixodida > Ixodidae > Amblyomma > Amblyomma americanum. Next base: position 217,688,285 of record NC_135498.1, on the reverse strand, counting down.
TATGAAGTCGTTTTCAGAGATGACACCACGAACTGAGTTTAGGGATCGGTGCGCTGTTATTGAAACTGGGATTTCTCCGATGGATGCAATGTTTGCGATTTTCGAGTTCTGGGTGTTGTCAAGGAGTTCTAACAATGAGTCTCCGCTGGCCATTTTAGACACCTTGTAGCCAGGGCCCAGGGTATCTGTTAGGCATTTAGATAGAAGGAACGGAGAAATTATTCTTGCTTGTTTTTCATTACTTTCGCTGTGGATAACATAGTACTTGGTGAATGTCACTGTCGGTTTCTTTTTTGAAAAAAAGTCTGCTGCTTCGTTCCGCCCTCTCTTGAGAGAGCGATCGGGTTTTGAAAGTGGGGGAGCCATAAAAAATGAAGTTTTTCAGTCAGGGTGCCAGCCACCCACCATGGAGTCCAACAAGGGGACGGGACAGGAACTTGAACGCAAGTCCTGCCCACGCCAGCTGTACACCTCAACTATAACCAAATCCGACACAACTCAGGGTGGTTGGCCACACAAGGTTAACCCTCGCCGCCTATGAAAAGTGAAAAAACTAAGAAGTGAGTAGGAGATAGGAGAGTTGTGAGAAAGGGATAGGAAAGTGAAAGACAGTGTGGAGGATAGGAAAAGGCGACTGCCGATTTCCCCCGGTCGGGTCAGGCCGGAGGTGCCGTCTACGTGAAGCTGGGGCCAAAGTGGTGTGTTGCTTCCGCCGAGGGGCCTTAAAGGTCCAAACGCTCAGCATCGGCTCAACCACCAGGATCCTCTTTTCCCCGGACACGGCGATGCCACGCACGGCGAGGCGCGGGTGCTCGGGTCCGTGGTGATGCACAGTTCACCATCATCCCCTTGCGGGGATGTCCCTGCGGATGCTCGGGAACCCGCGGTGTCGCCACTCACCGTCGCGACGCCTGCAAGCTGCAGGCGCCCCCCTGCGGGGTGAATAAAAAGTGCGCAAATTATGCACATATTGTTACGGTGTGGGATGCCACGGGGTGGCCACGGGCCCGCCAAGAGAAATATAGCAGCAGTACGGAGGAGAGCCGGCGAAGCACGACCGGCGGCGGCCAAGCTTTCTCGTTCTATCTCCCTCGTGCTAGAGCCGCGCGCTCGCCGCTCGCGCTCGCTCTCCGCCTCTTCTTTTATTCCCGTATCACCTTTCCACCGGGGGGGGGGGGGGGGGGGGGGGGGGGCGGAGAAGTCAGGCCGTGCTTTGATGCAGGGTATCCTGGGGCGATGCAATGTGGGCTCGCAGATAGGAAACGGTCACACTCTTCGTTGAATTCGAAGTGTGTGAGCTGGGCGAAGGTGTCTGCAGTCGCCGAAGAAGGTCCCACACCGGTTAGGCTAACTTCAGGGAGTTTAATGCATATTGAGCGGCGATCCGTTTATGGGACTGCATTGCGTGGGGAAGGCATGGAGCCAGCAGGCGACGACGGCACGGATGAGGACCCGGTAGCTAAGTCGGAGTCACCGCAGGCGCCGTAGACATATCGCTTCATGTTTGAAACATGCTCTGGGAAAATGTGGTGCACACCGCATGGTCGATGCTCTGGCAGGTCTTCGAGGCGGTATGTCACGGGGCCGAGTCGGGCAACGACACGATAAGGGCCGCGGTATCGGGGCAAGAGCTTTGCGGCACGGCAAGTCGCACGGATGGTGCGGCGAACGAGGACCAAGTCACCGGGCCGGAAGGGGGGATGTGGTGGTGCTGCCGCGTTGGCCGCTTGCACACGCGCGTGAGCCGTGAGGAGGTTGCGCTGGGCGTCGAGGCGGGCGGAATGAAGTCGTTGAGCAGATTCAGTTGGTGACGCAGTAGGATGGGGAAGGCCCAACTGCGCGTCGAGAGGGATGGAGGGCGTTCTGCCATAGACGACTGAGAACGGCGTCACATGCGTTGTTTCTTGCGCTGCAGTGTTGACTGCAAAAGCTGCAGCAGAAACAAAACTATCCCAGTTTGTGTGGGACGGAGCGACGTAGGATGCGAGTATATCCGTGAGGGTACGGTTAACACGCTCCACGAGGCCATTGCACTGCGGATGATTGACGGATGTAGTGGAATGCGCAATGCCGAAGGAGCGGAGGGCTCGCTCGAATTCATGGGACATAAAGCAGCTCCCACGGTCCGTGATGAGGCGCCGGGGAACACCGTGCCGAAGAACGAGATGCTGTTCCACAAACGCGACAGCATGAGCGGACGACGTGTCTGGAACGGGCAGTGCTTCGACCCACTTGGAGAAGTAGTCGATCGCAACCAGAACATACCGGTTGCCGGCACGCGTCTTCGGAAACGGGCCCAAATGATCCAGTCCAACCAGCTCGAAAGGTGAACTTGGTGGCGAAAAAGCCTGCGGGGGTGGCTTGGTTACACCTGTGGACGGTTTTCTGTACTGGCATGTCTGGCAGGACGCCACGTGTTCCTTGACATCTCTGGACATATTAGGCCACCAAAACCGCTCCGACACTCGTGCGTAGGTCTTGCCGCGACCAAGGTGACCAGCCGTGGGAGCGTCTTGTAAGCCGCGCAAGATTTGCGACCGCAGTGTTGCCGGCACAACTGGCAACCAGACGGGTGGTCGACCACGGAGCCGCTTCACATGACACAAGAGGTCGTCCTTCATTCGATAGACCCGGCGTAGTTGGCGGAGGCCTGCGCCGGCGGCGGTGCCAAGGGAGTGGATTATGGCAGCAATGGCGGGATCTTGCGTTTGCGCAGTCCTCAGGTCCGTCAAAGCCGTCACGGAACAAGGGTGGCGAGAAAGGAAATCGGCATCTTGATGGGCAGAGCCGCGCCGATGCACTATTGTGAAATTGTACTCTTGAAGTTGCAGGGACCAGCGTGCAATCTTGGCATTCAAATGTTTGGCGGACTGCAGCCAAGTGAGAGCGCTATTGTCCGTGACTATGGTGAAGTGACGGCCGTACAGGTAGGGACGGAACTTCTCGACGGCCCAGACAACGGCGAGGCACTCGAGTTCTGAAGAGTGGCGGCGGCGCTCAACGTCGGAAAGCTGGCGGCTGGCATAAGCTAGGACTTTGTGGTCACCAGACTCGTCTTCTTGCAGGAGGACAGAGCCGAGCCCATCTTGGCTGGCATCCGTGTGGAGGACGATGGGGGCCGATTCGTCGTAATGGGCCAATGTAGGAGGCTCGAGGAGGGCGTGCTTGACGTCAAGAAACGCGAGCTGTTGGGCCTGCGTCCAACTCCACGGTGCATTCTTCAGCAGGGCGGTCAATGGAGCGCTGCGCTTGGCAAAGTCCGGAATGAAACGACGGAAATACGAAGCAAATCCAAGGAAACTTTTGAGCTCCTTGGCGGTGGTGGGAGCTTCGTAAGCTGTAAGCGCTTTTAGCTTTTCAGGGTCGGGACGGATGCCATGCCGGCTCACAACGTGACCCAAGTACGTCACCTCCGCGAAACCGAAGAAACATTTTTTTGGTTTTAAGCGAAGCCCAGCAGAGGTAAGGGCTTCGAGGATGAGTTTGAGGCGTCTCTGGTGTTCTTCAAATGTAGCCGCGTAGACAATTACGTCATCCAGGTAGACCAATGCCATAGTCCACTTCAAATGGCCTAAGACTCGGTCCATGAGACGCTGGAAGGTGGCTGGAGCGTTCGAGAGACCGAAGGGCATACGGGTGAACTGGTAAAGGCCGTCGGGAGTCACGAAAGCCGTCTTTTCCGCATCATCGGGGTGAACAGGCACCTGCCAGTAGCCCGAGAGCAGATCGAGCGTGGAAAAATAACGGGCCCCCTTCAGGCGGTCAAGCGCATCGTCGAGGCGAGGCAGCGGGTACACGTCGCAATTAGTAATAGCATTTAGCTTCCGATAGTCAACGCAGAAGCGGAGTGTTCCATCCTTCTTGCGCACAAGGACGACAGGGGAGGACCAAGGGCTACAAGAAGGGGCAATGATTCCCTGGTCAAGCATGTCGCACACGTGCTGCTGGATGACTCTCCGTTCGGCTGGCGCTACACGGCGAGGTTGGTGATGAACGGGCCCGCGGTTTTCGGTGTTGATCCGGTGTTGAGCCCAGGAAGTGCACCCGAGTTCACCGGCGCTGAGAGCAAGGCAACTGCGATGCTCGAGCAGCAACGTCTTCAGAGAGGCGAGCTCCGCGCAAGTCAGGCTGGGTCCAAAGTTAAATTCTTCCCATGATAGGATCGCCGGCGCTGGAGGGTGGCGAGGCAGGGCGTCAGGTTGCAGAGACGCCACTGGTGACCCGGGGTCCAAAACTGAGGCTGTACCCAATTGCGTGCCGGGAGTCAGCGCGAGAGGTACGCTGCTGATGTTGAGTATAAATACGTGGGCCTCTCCTTTGAGCACAGGCAGAAGGCTTCAAGGGGAGGTCATCTGACGGTCTGGAGCTGAACACCGGATGGGTTCGAACAGCACGTCTGCTGTGACCGGACTGTCAAGCTTGGCATACACCCACGTTGCCGCACCCGGTGGCAGGGTCACGGCGGACGCCACAGTCACGGTAGTGACGTCGAACGGCTTGACTCGACACGGCCACTTCGTCGCGAGGTCACGCAGAGATGCTGAGGCACGCTTGGTCGCCGACACCAGGGACTGCCACAGGGCGACACCGAGGCTGGAAACCCGGCTAAGCCAGCCCGGCCCACAGAGAGTTCGGCTCGCCCGTGGTTTGGTTCTAGTAAAATTAAGGACGACTCCGGCTTGCTGGCACCACCCGCACCCGAGGACCACTGGCCAAATAGGGCTGTCTGCGACAACAAACTCGGTGGAGATGGTATTTCCGAGTGCTGTCAGGTTGACGACGACACGTCCGACTTGCTCCACTGGGGTGCCGTTAAAAGCTAAGAGCCGGGTTTTGGCGGCTGGCAGAAGCAGGTGGGGCGCGTTAGCAACAAACGATTTGTGCAGTACATTGACAGCCGCTCCAGTGTCAACCAAGGCCTTTACGTGCCGGTCAAGCAGGGCGACGTCGACGAGCACGTAAGGAGCATCAGTGGTAATCGGAGCCGACGAAATGAGGGGACGCGGAGAACGAAGGAGTGTGGGGACGGACTCGGAACGGTGCCCCCGGAGTTCCGCCAAATCGTTTCCCGACGTTGGAGGGCCGGCACAGTCCCTCGCGTAGTGTCCCCGCAGGCCGCAGCGGAAGCAGGTCATGCGGACGTCGTTACGCAGGCGTCGGATAGAGGCCGCAGTTGGGGCTGCGGACCGAGGAGCCTGCACCCGGACGCTGCGCTCGGCAGACGGTGGCGACCCCCGCGTGGCCAGCAAAGTCAATTCCGCCTCGATGGCGAGCGCCATGGCGGCGCGGACGGAATCAGGACGGCCAGAGCGGACCAAGCGCTGCACCTCGGGGAGTCGGATGGCGTCAACAAACGCCTCGGTGCCGACCAGGGCCACGGCGTTCTGAGGCGCTCCCGGCAGCGACTGCAGAGCCAGGCGCTCAATGGCGGCGGCGAGGTCCTGGTACGTCTCCCCGGGCTCTTGACGGCGGGCTCGCAGGCGGTGGTACTGCACACGGGGTTGACCTGAGGCACCATAGTGGTCGGCGAGGAGGCCCGCCAGAACAGTGTAAGAGCCCAGCTGGCCGGGCGGCACGTTCTGCAGCAGCTCGGTGGCGCGGCCCCTCAGTTTTGCAACGAGCATCCATGCCTTCATTTGCTCGTCCCAGCCTCTCGCCGCCGCAATACTGTCCAGCTGGATGCGGTAAGCATCCCACGAGATGGTGCCGTCAAATGTGGGCAATTCCACAACGTCCAACGAACACTGCGGCGAGGACGCACCCGCGCCGAGCACGCCATTGGCGGCCACGACCGCAGGCCCAGCGACGGCAGAGCCGTAAACAGCGGCGGTGGGGACGCCCAAAGGCACCTGACCTGTGCTCGGCTCGGCTGGCACCAGGCGACGGAGTTCGCGCCGGAGAGCTTCCATCTCCCCAGCCTGGGCAGTCAGACGGGCCTCCCATGCGTCCATCCGTTGGGTGACTGTATCCAGGAGGCGCTCAACACCGGCGTCCGGCTGCTGCGAAGAGCCGAGCCCCTCCGAGCGCCTAGGTCTAGCGGCGCCGGCCGCCGCGTCGTCGGCGCTATCGGCTGGTGGTGGACTCCTGTCGTCTGGCACGTCGGGTGCTTGACTCTGGGAGCGGGTGAGCGGCATGATCCCACCGCTGCCACCAAAATGTTACGGTGTGGGATGCCACGGGGTGGCCACGGGCCCGCCCAGAGAAATATAGCAGCAGTACGGAGGAGAGCCGGCGAAGTACGACCGGCCGCGGCCAAGCTTTCTCGTTCTATCTCCCTCGTGCTAGAGCCGCGCGCTCGCCGCTCGCGCTCGCTCTCCGCCTCTTCTTTTATTCCCGTATCAATATATACGGTAATTGGTTTTGGGGAAAAGGAAATGGCGCAGTATCTGTCTCATATATCCTTGGACACCTGAACGGCGCCGTAAGGGAAGGGATAAAGGAGGGAGTGAAAGAAGAAAGGAAAAAAGGGGTGCCGTAGAGGAGGGCTCCCGAATAATTTCGACCACCTGGGGATCTTTAACGTGCACTGAAATCGCACAGCACACGAGCGCCTTAGCGTTTTGCCTCCATAAAAACGCAGCCGCCGCGGTCGGGTTCGAACCCGGGAACTCCGGATCAGTAGCCGAGCGCCCTAACCACTGAGCCACCGCAGCGGGTTTTTTGTACATCCTAATATTTTTCGCTGCTTTTGAGTACGAACTGTTGTAGTGCCAAAAAGCACGACATTCCAAAAGTGGAAGCAGCAGACACTGCTGCATTTTACATGCAGATGGGCCAACGGCACTGGAGGATGGCGCATTGTGTCAATTGTGGACGATCGTTGTGACCAGAGACGTTCTTCTTATGTCAGTTTATGATTTATCGTCATGAAACTTTCGCCTGCCAAATTTCATGTAACTCAGCACTAGCTAACCGACAGTCAGCGTAGTGAGTCGGTCACATCAAGGGCAACCATCGCAACACCTTCATTATATGCAGTGCTCAAAAACAGGCGCTTCACTAGAGATGCTGTGCATACTGCTGCCACCTACAGCACTACTCACTGGTGGAGTAGTACTTGGGGTCCAGGTCATCCACCAGGCCTAGGCTGAGGCAGACATCAGTGAGCGGGGCCACCTCCTCGCTCACGATGGTGATGGCCAGCTGGTAGAACTCATGCACCAGCACAGGGGGCCGATGGTCCAGCACCAGCGACACTTGCGGCCGCCTTGGGTGGATCCTGCACGGACATGCGCACTGTGCTGTACTGCCGTGTTGTAATGATGTGGCTAGTGGATCGTTCACATCTGACGCAACATATGCACTGCCTCGCACAGTGACGTGGTTTACGCAAAAAGCGTACAGGTGCTGAAATATGGAGACAACACACCAGTCCTGCCTTGTGTGTGCGTTGTCTCAGTCTTTTAGCGCCTGTACGCTTTTTGCGTTAACCATGCCATGCTGTAACCAACTAGCTCAAATTGAAAGTCTTGCTGCCTTGTGCAGTGTCTGGCACTGTTGTACCAGATTTAGCTAAAGCCACTGGTTTTCCACATTTTTTGTGGTATTGTGTGTTAGCAGCCACGTTTTCTCTCTCTCTTTTTTTTTCTGATGACAGAGAGTTTGTAGACATCAATAGGAATAACAGAATGATGAGAATTTGATAGGCATGTGCAAATAGTCTTTTTTTTTTTAGTTCGAAGCGAATTCGAATCAAAAAGTAATTTTCTTCGAGTAACTTCGAAGCAAATATTTAGAATAGTTCCAGCACATAAAAAAGGGTGAACAGCATAATATACATTTTGAAAATCATGTACCATATTTACATGATATTAAGTCGACCCATTTTTCAAGATTTGAAAATACGAAGTGGTGGGGGGGGGGGGGGAGGTCGACTTACAATCGAAACCAAAGCATGACACCATAAATAAAGGCGAGACAAACGGGATATCAAGCATGTTACCATTGGTTGCATTTATGCGGCGTGGTTCCGTCGCATCGCTCTTAGTGCCGGCCTTGAGCAGCTGCTATGCCTACACGCAGAACCGGCATCCCTTCCCTGCGCATGGCCGCCAATGGCGGCTGTCGATAAGCAGCAAACCGGCACCCGCCCTCACTCTTCATACGTGGCGGCGGCCCGATAACACATTCGCTTTTTACTCTAATAGGCATCCTCCAAGCTTTTTTTTTTGTAGCGATAGCTACATTACGGTAGCATTTCGAGCCTTCAGCGTGGCGGCGCCATGGTGGTGGTGGCTGCGCCGCCTCGCTGTCACGTGGTTGGTCACGTGGTGCGGAGCAGTTGCCGGCGGCGCGGTGCCGTGGCTGATCACGTGGTTCATCATGTGGTTGGTCACGTGACCACGTTCCACTCGGTCAGCTGTAGCTGTCGCGTCACTCCAGGTTTAACCAAAGCTAAACCACCGCCAATTTTTTTCTGCTTTCAACTGCGCACTCAGCGCTCAAGGGAGCGTCGAGACTTAATGAAAGGGCTGCTGTTCTAATCGCAGTGGCACCGCCACACGCAACGGCAGCGGCGCCAGGGAGTGTCGGCGGCCGACAGAAGAGCTGACGCCGCTCACACGAGTTTCTCTTCGGCTCTGACACATTTGACTACTGCCGGCCGCGTATCAAAGGTTTAATGTAGTGCTTTGTCAATAGTCGTTTGTGCTCCGGGTCCGGTAAGCAACCAACGCTCGTTCACGACTACATTCAAGATGGCTGTAATACTTTATGCCAAAGAAATGAACAATAGTGCGACGGGCCGCAAGTAAGACATTCGCAGCAGACATTAGACATTCATATTTGCCACACGCCGCTCTTTTGACTTCTTTTAATACTGTTCCTCTTTGCGCATGCTTATCAACTGATAGTGGTGTTCGGCTAAAATATATTCGACGTGGTGGCTTTTCTTGAATAAAGTTGCAAGTTAGCGCCTGTCCCATCCCCATCTGTGTCGTCTGTGTCTTTTTTGCGCTATGTTTTCAAAAAACTGTTAGCAACTAGCCTAAACCAAGCTACTGTTGCAAGAAAAATGATAGGTGTAACGTTAAGAGACTGGAAGCGGGCAGAGAGGGTGAGGAAGCAAACGTGGGTTAATGACATCCTAGTCCAAACCAAGAGGAAGAAATGGGCTTAGGTGAGCATGTAAGATGAAGGCAAGATAACCGCTGGTCCTTAAGGGTAACGGACTGGATACCAAGAGAAGGCAAGCGCAGCAGGGGGCGGCAGAAAGTTGGGTGGGCGGATGAGATTAAGAAGTTTGCAGGCATAGGGTGGGCGCAGCTGGCACAGGAGAGGATTAGTTTGGTTTTATGGGGTTTCACGTCTCAAAGCGACTCAGGCTATGAGGGACGCCACAGTGAAGGGCTCCGGAAATTTTGACCACCCGGGGTTCTTTAACGTGCACTTACATTGCACAGTACACGAGCCTCTAGAATTCCGCCTCCATCCAAATTCGAACACAGCGGCCAGGATCGAACACACGTCTTTCATTTCAGCAGCCATAGCCACTGGGCCACCGCGGCGGCTACAAGAGAGGTTTAATTGGAGGTATATGGGAGAAGCCCTGGAGTGTGGCGTAGTCAGGCTGATGATGACAATGATATGGGAATGCCCTCAAATAAAGGCTACCAAAGCAGTTCCAAATGCAAATTGGGAGCAGTGGAAGGCACAGTTGTCCAGCTCAGACTTTGACGTTGAAATTCAATCACCCAAGCCACAGAAGTACAACAATGCTGACCAGCACTTATCAGAGCAACAAAATTTGCTTTCTCTCGGTGCCATGTTGATTGCCAATGGGTGCAACCTCCGTTCCCAGCTTCAAAGCTTGGTAAATTTACAGTGGAAACTTTGGAGAGCTTAAAGCGGTACTTGAAGCGAGTCTGTTTCTCAAGAAAATGACGGGCATACTAACCTAAGGAGGGGACACATTGGAAGAAGCATGCCTCCAATCCACCCCTCCCCCCACAGATAGTGACGGGTGCGACTTGGGCCACATATCAATACGACTGCGTGCTCAAAACAGGTGTGGTCTTGGTCAGCCGCATTTTGTGTGCTGCAATAAAGGGCTCCTTATATTTAAAATTCAGTGCCCGATTTGTGTAACGAAATTTGCTCAACAAAGTAACACTGGACAGAAGGCTCAAATTTTTACAATTCATGGCCAGACAAGGGAAGGGAAAAGAGGGGCTCTTACAACATACATGATGCAAGCACTGCGGTGTTCATCAGTGGGAGATTAATAGGGCAATCATTGACTAGAAAAACAACCAGTGGGATCCGAACCCACGACCTCCGAATTACGCTCTGCCAACTGAGCTTGGGCGACAGCCGTCCAATCTTCTGCTTTTGGGGCTATGTAAGGAACTGGTGCCACACTGCAGCTGGCAGAGAGAACAGGAGGTCAGTGATGGACGTGTTCGAGATCTGCTGGCTCCTCGACTTTCCAGGCTTGGGCCTCAGCCGCAGATGTCCGGGCTACCAGACCTGGACAACCGTCGTCGAGAGCCTGAGCCACCAGACCCAGGCGCCGCTGTTCTCCTCCTGTGCGGCAGCCTCAGAGCACAGGCCGCCTCTGTCTCCACCGCTGGTTGCCCGGGCTATCTGACCTGGGGACCGCGCCTGTGTTCCATCAGGGCCTCGCCCGGAGCCCATAGACTGCGCCGACGCCCCGCTACACCTCCTCACCCGACGAACCATCTACCAAGCGCACATTTCGAACAGTGAGCATTTTGCCGAACATCGAACACTGAGTGAACCTTTCTTTTTTTTTTCCTCAAGCTCTCCTTTGTCTTCCGCAAGTGTTGTTTTTGTTTGTTTTCTTTCCTGCTCATGTGTTCGTGACTCCTTTCCTCTTAAGGCTTACATTAGAGTTTCTTTTTTTCCACATGCCGCCTGGTCTATTTCTTCTTCCATGTAACGTGCGGTAATCTAACCTGCAGTCTTCCCGTCACAGGCTATTTATGTGAAGTGCAACAGAACCACCAGTAGTTCATGACCAGTAAAATGAAAAAAACCTGCGCCTTGCTTATCTCACAACTCAAGTTATCTGGAAACATTTATCTCGTTTTTATGACTTCAAATTATGGAGGGCTAAGCGTAAAAAAAGCTTGCCAACAAGTATGGCTTCAGTGCAAATAAAAAGCACATGGCCCTTCTGACCATACTTAAAAACAGGTCAAGCAGACACAACTACTTTTGCAGGTAAAGAGCTTGTGTAACAAGAATTTCATATTTAGCGTGCAACGCTGCCAAAGCCAGCACGTGTCTTCAAGCTGGCTTCTGCCCTTGAAAAGTAGTCGGCCAATGTCCAAAATACAAATATGCATCTGTCGTCGTGACAAAGCTCAAGTACTGCGAGTGGCAATGCCCTGCACTTGATTTCACCTATTCTCTTAGTGCCACGTTTTCACTGCACCCTTCACAAAGACCTCTAGAAGTGCAATCGCACTTGGGTACTGGGCGTCAAGAAAAAGCGAAGTTCACAGTCACCGCAACTATGCGGTGCCCATCTATGCTGCTGACACAACCATGGTGTAAAACAACAAGTTCACTTCACTTCACTTCATTACCTTAAAGGCCCCCAGGATTGGGGGTGTTACATAAGGGGTGGGTTACATGTATAAATCAGATTTAATAAACAGAGAAAACACGTAAGGTACATAAGTTATTCGCTGTTAAATATAGTAGCTAAACATTTCACAAATGTTGGCAGACAGGTGATTGCGGCGACGTTGTGTGGAAGGCAGTTCCAGTCCGTGGCTGAGCGTGGAAAGAATAATGACGATGCAAATGTAGTAGAGCGCGTACGAGGTTGGGCAACTTGAAGGGGATGACCAATGCCGGGGGAAATGCGTGCCGGCGGATTGATGTAGGGCGGATGACGAAGTGAGCTGTAATAAAATTTATGAAACAAGCACATACTAGTGATACGACATCTACAAGCTAGAGATGTTAAGCCTGCCTCTGCTATTAATGAGGATATACTAAAATCATATGAATAGCACAAATATATGAATCTTGTGGCTCGACTTTGTACTGATTCTAGGGAATTTGTTAGATAATTTTGGTTAGGGCTCCAAACAGCAGAGCCGTATTCTAATTTAGGATGGACAAGTGATTTGTAGGCAAGTAATTTTACGTTTTGTGGCGCAGGGTGCAGATGTTGTTTTAAGAATCCAAGGCTTCTGTTAGCGGATGATATGACTTTTGTCACATGCGTGTTCCAGGTTAGATCATTGGACAATGTTACAGCGAGGTATTTATAAGCCTGAGTTAATTCTATCGTGACGTGCGAGATTTTACATAAGAGGAGAGGTTTACGTTTTCGGTTAAATGACACGAGTTTACATTTATTGGGGTTTAGTTCCATGAGCCATTGGTTACACCGGTCTTGTATGCTGATTAAGTATTTCTGGAGGGCGAACTGATCAGAGGCGTTATTGATTGTGCGATAGATGACACAGTCATCGGCAAAAATACGGACGTTACAAGAGACATGCGTTGGTAGGTCATTAATGTATATTAAAAATAATAGCAGGCCAAAGATTGATCCTTGCGGGCACCTGATGTTACGGGAAGAGAACTAGAGACTTGATTATTAACGTAAACATACTGGGTGCGATTAGCCAGGAATTCGCTTATCCACAGTAATATGTTAGGATGAAGGTTTAACCATGTGGTCAAGAGTTTGACGAAACGTCGTCTGGTCAGGTAGAGGCATAATAAAAACATAGGGTCACTGACCAAGTCAAAATTTTTTAAAGAAACGTATTGACGTTTCGGAAGCCCTACGGCTTCCTTGTTCACAATGGGTGAAACCAGGCAAAAGCATGCGTTTATATCTTATTCAAAAATGCGTCGTAATGATCTTGCGTAGTCAGCAGGCAGATTTCCTTGCGTCCGATTTAGTGTACCGGGAGTGGTTTGCATCATCAAGGACTCTAGATACAGGCGTCTAGAAGTGATTCGTTCTCTGGCAAGCACACGTGCCCCGTCCCAATTGATGACATGTCCAGTCTCTTGCACGTGTTCGGCCAGAGCGTTAGCAGCACTGCGTCCTTTCGCCACGTCATTTTTGTGCTGCTGGATCCGTCTGCACCAGTTTCCGGATTCCCCGATATAATTCCGGTCGCAATCTTCACACGGAATCTTGTACACGACCCCAGGATATCTGTCAGGGGGAAGCGGGTCTTTCTGGTCCTGAAGCAAATCTTCAATTTTGGCTTTATAAGACTCACGGTCAAGAATAACTGTGACGTTTCCTTTGTCGGCTGGTAGTATCGCAATCCTGCGGTTACTGCGTAGCCTTTCTAGTGACTTCCGCTCTTCTGAGGACAGAGGGCACACAGGGTCAGACTTGCGTATACGTGAAAGTATCCCTATCGCCTTCGTACGGACTTCATCCCTGAGACCAACGTCTAAAAGTTGAACAGCGCTTTCAACGGCAGAGATCACTTTTCGTGAATCTGGTGGCTTTCCTTGGTTGAAGTTCAGTCCGTGACTTAGAACCTGGGCTTCGCTCGGAGTCAGAGTGTAAGAGGAAAGGTTCCGTACCTCAGACAATGGTGTCACCCGTATGCCCCTTTTTTCGGAGGTAAGTTTGTCGAGCTTCGATTCCTGGGCCCTCTCGTGTTTTTCCTTTGTCAAGCGGGCTTCTTGGTTGGCAACAAGTTGGATCTCGTGAAAAACGTCTGGAGCCGAAGATTCTAGGAGGCGCCTTTCACAGAACACATCATTGTCAAGGCGTTTCAGAGTAAGTTTGCATTCTTCAATGCGGGCTTGGACGAGAAGGCGCTCCGCTTTGTTGATCACTTGGTCAGTGACCCTATGTTTTTATTAAGGTTTAACCATGAAAGTTTTAGTAGCAAGCGTTAGTGAGGTACTTTGTCAAAAGCTTTCGCGAAGTCCAGGAATATTGCGTCAGTTTGAAGGTTACAGTCAAGGTTCACATGCAAGTCATGGATGAAAATAGCCAATTGTGCATCGCAGGATAAGTTCTTACGGAAGCCATGTTGAGCAGGATGAAAAAAATTTATAGTCAAGAAAATTCATTATGTGGGAATAAATGACATGTTCCATGATTCTGCATGGCACACTTGTTAAAGAGATAGGGCGGTAGTTAAGGGGCGATTCTTTGTTACCTGATTTGAAGACCGGAACAACCTTCCCCACTTTCCAATCACTGGGTATGCTACCTGTGGAAAGTGATTGTGCAAAAAGTTTTGATAGATACGCTGTGGAAGCATGGCGAGTATGTCTGAGGAACTTGGGGGTGATTTCATCAGCACCCGCAGAAGATGACATCTTGATATTTTCAATAATACATATAATGCTGTGCACAGAAAGCATGATTGAAGGCATATGCGAACTCGGGTTGGCAGTTGCGGTAGAAAGTGGCATATCAGTTTCGTGAGTGAAGACGGATGAGAAAGCGGAGTTAAAAATATTTGCACATTCAATGCCACTCTTCATCTCGCCAAGTGGATTAGCTAGTGTTATGACCGGAGCCTGTTGAGGATTTAGTACTTTCCAGAACTTCCTCGGGTTATCTGTTAGGATCTTGGGCAGGTCAGTTTGGAAAAATGCACGTTTGGTATTAGGGAGAGATTGCAGGTATGTGGATGCGGCTGCGTAATATTTGCTCCAGGCGCATGCGCTCTGGTTGCGTTTTGCTGCATGAAAAAGTCTCTTCTTTTCGTTTTCGAGTGTTTTCAAGAGCTTTGAAAACCATCGTTTGTTGTGTGTTGTGACTGGCACGAAATGCGATGGTGGGAATGAACTTAATGTGCTGGTGGGAATGAACTTCGTGGTGAGTTCAACAATTTTAGTTTTGAAAGTAAGCCAGTTTTCCTCAAATGATTGATCATCGAAACCCGCATCAAAGTTTGGAGAGAACGCCATCAAGTGATTATTAATTTCTTCGTAATTCCCTCTGTCATAAAGGCGAATTGTTGTATGGAATGTTTGGCACAATTCCGGGATGACGGTGAAAGTAGCGTGTAAAACTTTGTGCTCATTAATTTCGCGGAGTTAAGTAAGCGATGATAAACTTTCTGGGTGATTAGTTAGAATAAGGTCCAAGATGTTGGAGGATTCATGTGTGACGCGTGTGTGTTCAGTTACTAATTGGGTGAGATTGAAATTCAAACAAACGTCAACAAGTTCGTCATTTCGGTGTTGCCTGTTGATATTAGGCTCAGCGAGTCGATGGATAGGTAATTTAAATCACCAAAAAGAAGAATGCGTGCGTTGGGATATTTGCCAGTTATTTGATTTAGACTATCGTTTAACTGTGAAGAAAAGATTGGACTACTGGAGGGGGGTCTGTAGCAGACGCCTAGTATGACGATTTGTGGTACAGAACGACAGATTACCCATAGTATTTCAAGCTCTGATTGGATGTTAAGAACAGAAAAAGGCAACAGCTGGTTAGTGGCAATAAGAACACTTCCTTCTCGTGAGCTCTTGCGGTCCTTGCGAAAAACGTTAAAATTCGGCAAACCAGCTACAACTTCCGGATCGGTGATGTCGTCTGTTAGCCACGTTTCTGTTAGTACGAGTATATTGCTGGCAGATGATAAAACAAGATTACAAATGTGTTCACGCTTTGAGAGGAAACTATGTACGTTGGTAAAGATAATAGAAAAAGAAAGATTTGACAGTTTACCGCGAAGGCTTTTACAAGGAAGATTAGTAGCGCAACGATAAGTCGTATGCTATGAGATTTCATGTACTGATTGTGATGACTCGTCGAATACATAGCGCTTAGAACCGATGCACAAGGTTTTGTAGCACAAGGCAAATTTAGTGGTTTATTTATTTATTTATTTCATAATACTGCAGGCCACTGCTTGGCCCAAGCAGGAGTGAACATATAATGATACATAACCAAAAGAATAAAGTTATTCAATATTAGCAGCACACGGAGACCAAAAGAATAAAACCAAAAGAATAAATTTATACAATGTTAGCAGCGCACGGATACCAAAAGAATAAACCAGACAATAAACTTATACAATATCAGCAGCACACGTATACAAAACATACATATAATCAATATTAGCAGGTAAATAGACGATTTAACGCATCAGAAAAATTTTGCGAGGAAAAAACAGATTCCGGTAGCGAATTCTAATCTTGCACTGTTTTAGGGAAACAACTGTATTTAAAACTGTTAGTTTTGGCGAAAAGGGGAGTAAGTGAATGTTCAAGAACGTTCCGAGTCCTTCTCACTAGAGGACGCTTAATGCACTCCGGTAGCTTTAGCAAACTTTACAACGTGCTTTCGCGCTTCTCGGAGAGGGCGTGAAAAGTGCTCTCCTATGCTGTAATCGGTGCCTTTTAGCGTACGGCCGTTTGAAAGAATCAGCTCCATGGTAGAGGCGGAGCACTGTTTCTTCAGGTTCGGGGTATGTTTCGGATGCATTCTCATCTTTAATGCTGTAAAATATTAAATTATTACGTTGCGGGCGATTTTCGGCGTCATCCAAACGGGCTTCTATACCTCGGATTTCTTTGGCTGTTTGGCTAGTGTTAGCGCAGATTGTTTGGTTTATGGGGGTTTAACGTCCCAAAGCGATTCAGGCTATGAGGGACGCCGTAGTGAAGGACTCCGGAAATTTCGACCACCCGGGGTTCTTTAACGTGCACTGACATCGCACGGTACACGAGCCTTTAGAATTTCGCCTCCATCGAAATTTGACCGCCGCGGCCGGGATCGAACCCGCGTCTTTCGGGCCAGCAGTCGAGTGCCATAACCACTCAGTCACCGCGGCGGCTAATTTAGCGCAGATTGTATCCATGGCGGTGCATAGTGTTACAACATCTTGATAATTTTTTTCCAGGGCAGATAACCTGTTACCAAGATAAGAAAGGGTATAAACTGCACGAACAAGACGGGACGAGAGGCACACAAATCAACAGACAAAGCGCAGACGATGAACTTCAGCCAGTCTGAGTAGAGCCTCACTCGCCTCCAAGCTTCTAATTTCATTAACTTGCACATCCTGCGAGCGTGCCCCCAGGAAGGACCTGGGACGCCAAAGAGCCCCAGAAGTTGAGGTGGGACCATCTTCCTCCTGAGGTAGTAGGCCAGCACTCGCGACTGGCACGTAGACAGAGCGATAAGGTTCACAAAGAAGAGTGCTTGATCGTTGGTCTTGAGAGGTAAAAAAGAGCCCAGGGGAGAAGAAATATAATGAAGAAGGACGTTCTGGCAGGCTAGTTGGTTCATGATGAACGGAAAGGGTATAAACTGCGCGAACAAGACGGGACGAGGGGCACACAAATCGACAGACAAAGTGCAGACGATGCCGGCAGGAGATTTGAAACGAAGGGATTCGATGGCAGAGGTGGCATGCGAAGGGGCGGGAACCAGGGAGAGGAATAGCATCTGGGTGATGAGCGGTGCAAAAAAATTTGAGGATTATCAAGGTTAAGCCCAGTGGATGCGAAGCATGTTAAGCAGCGTTCTTCATCGGTTTCCGTAGCACGCTGCAGCCTTCGTTTTGCATTCCTATTATTAACGTCCTTACCGTTTGGAGGCATCTTGACCGCATACACGCCCGGCGCAAAGACGCTGGCGCGGTTGCGGGCACAGAGACCGACGCGACGGCGGGCGCGCGCCGCTTCATCCCTGGCGTGACGTCACATATCACGTGATGCAGCGATGGTGGCGCCGCCGCCGCATCGCGCGCGACGGCGCGAACTGAAGCGTGGAGGCCTCCGCCGGGCGACGTCCGACGGCGCAATATGAGGCCCCATCTGCAGCCGGTGTGACGTCATCACGTGACGTCACATCATGTGATCTCACTTCAGGGTCAATGGTGGCCACCGCCGGGAGGCGACCGACGGCGCGATATGAGGCCCCATCTGCAGCCGGTGTGACGTCATCACGTGACGTCATGTCACGTGACCTACTTGAAGGTCACTTGAAGGTCAATGGTGGCCACCGCCGGGAGGCGACCGACGGCGCAATATGAGGCCCCTCCTGCAGCCTGTGTGACGTCATGACGTGACGTCATGTCACGTGACCCCACTTCAGGGTCAATGGTGGCCACCGCCGGGCGTCGCGCGAAGGCCCGAAACCTACGTTAATATGCTTCGCATAAAACCTGCATAGCGAAAACGAGCGGGCTTAATGACTGCATCGTGACACAGCCACCGAGTCCACCGGGCACAGAGCGCGGGTGATGCGCCTTTATAGTCGCCGTGTCTGTCGCCGTCGATGACCATGGGTGAGTCCGGGGGTAGTCGAGGAACAGCAGAAGTGGCGCTGCCGGACAGGCTGAAGCAGCAGGCTGCTGTGCAGAAAGGCCGGCGGGAGATTTGAAACTAAGGGATACGATGGCAGAGGTGGCATACGAAGGGGCGGGAACCAGGGACAGGAAAAGCATCTGGGTGATGAGCGGTGCAAAAACCTGCATAGCGAAAACGAGCGGGCTTAATGACTGCATCGTGACACAGCCACCGAGCCCACCGGGCACAGAGCGCGGGTGATGCGCCTTTATAGTCGCCGTGTCTGTCGCCGTCGATGACCATGGGTGAGTCCGGGGGTAGTCGAGGAACAGCAGAGGTGGCGCTGCCGGACAGGCTGAAGCAGCAGGCTGCTGTGCAGAAAGGCCGGCGGGAGATTTGAAACGAAGGGATACGATGGCAGAGGTGGCATATGAAGGGGCGGGAACCATGGACAGGAATAGCATCTGGGTTATGAGCGGTGCAAAAACCTGCATAGCGAAAACGAGCGGGTTTGATGACTGCATTGTGGCACAGCCCACCGCCAGACACCCACCGCCGGTCACCCATCGGTTAAAATGGGCACAAGCCTCCCCCAGCCAGGTGCCCGGCTTCTTCAGGGGTGAGTGCTTGGAGGAGGCTCTTTAAACCCCGCTGCGCCCCTTTGGGGGCAAACCCAGTTTCGAACAACTCAGCCTGCAAAGGTGGTTCGTGTTTCACTCCCAAGTGAAGAGTTCGACTCAAGGCTCGTATGCTCTAACCAGCGTCAAGTTCAACACTAAGGTCCTTCGTCCGAAGCGATTCAGAGTATCACTGCGGTCCTGGGCAAGTCTGGTTTTTCCGGCTGTCCGACTTTGTGAGAAACAAACAACGAAAAAAGTTCAGGGGCAAGGGGACGAGTGCACCTCCTTGCTATTGGCTGGCGGTGAGCAACCAGTTTTTCTGCCAACAAAAACCAGTTTCAGATCGATCGAGGTGCACCTGCTCTTGACAACTGCCCAAGTGGGCTCACCTGGTGGTGGCCAGCTGGGGCAGCTGGTGGAAGGCCACCTCCTCCCCATGGAAGGGCCTCCGCGGGATGGGGTCCCATGCCAGACCCGGCCTCGAACCACCACCACGACTGGGGGGCCAGCCCCAGTTCCAGGACAGGGTCAGCCCTCCACCGCACGGGGACGTGTCCGCCGTGGGATGGGAGGAGGAGCCCAGCCGCACGTGGACCGAGCACACCTGCACCACTCAACAAGACGCCATCTAACTGCAAGAGGGAAGTTTTCTGTTTCATTTTTAATTCATTTATTTCTATGCACGCAAATGTTGGACCATTAGCCGTAGCTAGTTCAGGTCCTCTGGGCAAGCCTAGTTTACTGCAGCCAGCTCAGCCCTGTATAGTGAAACATTCCACACGATGATTCCCGTAACATGTTCCGTGTGGTTCATACAGATACCATATGATATCAAGCATGTATACAGATTACCACACTTTGCCGCATATAGTCAAGCCCTATTTACAGGGTGTACAGAAGTTTCGGCCGAGCCGCAGGCAGTATGCCGCTTGTGCCAGTTTCCATTCCCAGCAGGTTGCATGGAGATCCATGCATAAATAAGATCTAGCTGTCGGTAGTAGGTTAGCTGTGTAACAGCTAGGTTGTTCGGCCTGCATTTAAAAGATGCTGTCAGCTGTGCATTTAACCTGCTGTGACTTATTATCACGCACAGGCCACGGTCCCACGGCCCAAGTAACATCCCGCGATCAACCTGGGAGAAGATACCATGAGCAGGACGCACTGCATAACACCTAGAGTCACTGGAACAATTTTCAGAGTATTGCGATCCCCCTCTACCTGCCAACGAATTTGCAAGGTGGCCTTTTGCTGATGCTCCCAGCATGATAATCATGTCTGTAGTGACCTGTGTAACGTTGCTTACTATAAATTACAAAATAATCTTCTGCATAGTTGGCAGAGCCATCTTCAATAATATCATGACAGAAATCGGAAACGGTGATTTTTGTCACTTGTTTACGCAGCACCTTCCACATGTGTGCAGACTCTAGAGGCACTTTGGAAGGCCGCCGCTCCAAGCAATTTTCAGAAAATTTTCGTGCTCACTGTTCCGGCAACATTCCTTCTAAGTTTCTAGTATCCGAAATGACTTAGCATGCGCAGAACATAAGGGCCAGCCTTGCGACTTCAGTACGCAAGCCGGCGCAGTTTGAATTGCGGCCTTTGCAGGGCTTGCGCTGTTAACACTGACAGCATGCGGCACCTTGCCCCACCCGCTTAGGACCAAACACAGTATCACTGCTGCATTCTTCGAAGGATAGCTCGTTCTAAATGGATGCATTCGCTTTCACTTTGCTCATTCTCGCCCCTCCGTAATTATATAGGTGAGAAATGGTCACAGTTTTCAGACAAACTGAAAAATTTCTTGATGTTAAGCCTAACTATGTATGGCATACCCTGTCGTCGTAGTAACGACACCAGGCGAAGTACTTCTCCAACTTAGTGCCAGAATTCACAATTTCATTAGAGTCAA
Source organism: Amblyomma americanum (assembly GCF_052857255.1). Classification (NCBI taxonomy): domain Eukaryota; kingdom Metazoa; phylum Arthropoda; class Arachnida; order Ixodida; family Ixodidae; genus Amblyomma; species Amblyomma americanum. The sequence goes on along the minus strand of NC_135498.1, from coordinate 217,667,534 downwards.
TAAGTTTGTTCTTTAAAAAAAACAAAGCCTTTGAGTACATCCATTACTGCCATTAAAAAGACAGAACAGACAGAACGGCGCACAGTTCAGGAGTTTCGACTTTCTGTTACTAGCTGGTGCCACAGTATGTTATGCTTCACGAGCGCTTACTAGCCCCTCTCAACTAAAACTGTGGTTGTTAGGATGGGCAGCAGTGAAATCTAAGGTTCGACGAAATCTCGTCTGGTCGGGTGAATACATTGGCGAAAATAATGAAGCGCCGACCAAAAGGTGCTGTCAAGATGGAAGGACGTTTCGACTTCCACACGGAAGTCTTGTTCACTGATGGAAAAATTTCGCACACAAAGCTTAAGTACGTTGTGCTAATCGTCGCAGGCATCTAGCGTACGAGGGCGGTAGATTGCCGATGTTACGGTTGAGCGTCTGATCTGTTGTCTGGATAAACAGAGACTCCAGATATTGGCGTGACATCCAGTTTTTCTCACGGCCGATAATTGCCGCTTCTTCCCAAGCGATATCATGCTTCGTGTTTTCAACGTGTTCAGCCAGTGCGTTGGAACAAGCCTTCTTTTTCTTGACATCATTCTTGTGCTCATTCAGCCGTCTTTCAAAGTTTCCGCTTTCACCTATGTAGGAGTGATCGCAGTCTGAGCAGGGGATTTTATAAATTACTCCGGGAAACTTTTCCTTTTTCAGCTTGTCCTTTACGGACACCAACTCGTGACGAAGCTTGCACGCAGGCACGCGAGCTATATGCACATCGTAGGTGCGAAAAATGCGGGCCAATGACTCGCTCACGCCTGGCACATAGGGTATTGCAGCTCGGGCACGGCAAGGTAGGCGAACGGGCTGAGCTGGTCTCGTTGTCTGCTGTATTACAGCGTTCATGAAGTGCTGTGGGTAGCCACAATTGTTGAGCTCGCGTCGCACTTCGCGTATGTCAGAGGCTTTTTCTTCGGGTTTCGAGCATATTCTTTCCGCACGACGGACGAGGGTAGAAACGACGGAGCGCTTATGGCACGTAGGATGAACTGAATTAAAGTGAAGGTATTGGCCTGTGTGCGTGTCCTTTCTGTACACCTTGAATGATAGGCGGTCATCACGTCGCTCCACCATGACGTCCAGAAAAGGAAGACGGCCAGAAATCTCCTCCTCGACGGTAAACTGGATGGAATCTTCCATGCTGTTCAAATGGTTCGTGAAAGCCGCCAAGGCATTCTTTTTGATTATGCAAAAGCAGTCATCAATGTACCGCAGGAAGACCTTCGGGCGCGGCTCGAACGAAGCCAAAGCGCGGCTTTCCAGTGCTTCCATTGTGAGGTTTGCGGTTGTGACCGAGATAGATGCTCCCATGGCAGTGCCATGAACCTGCTTGTAGACAGTGCCCCGAAAGATGAAGTACGTGTTCTTCAAGCAAAACTGCAGAAGCTTCAACAGGTCCGATGGATCGATGGGTGTCCTAGCACTCAGTCCGTCGTCGTCTCGAAGCGCTGAACGGCATACCTCCACCGCCAGATCCACGGGGACGCTGGTAAACAGTGATCTGACGTCAAATGACACCATTATCTCTTCGCTGTCAATCGTGATTTCGCGTATTTTTTTCTTCAGTAAAATCAAAGGAGTTGCGTACGAAAGTCGGTCTCTTGCCAACGAGTGGCGAAAAAACTTTGTGCAAGTAGCCTGAAAGCCGGTACAAGGGAGAGCGGGTAAAATCCACTATTGGTCGCATTGGAACGCCTGGCTTGTGGATCTTCGGGAGGCCATATAAAGCAGGGGCAGATCCATTGTGGCAGAGGAGCGTGAAGTATAACGACCTGTGCTGTGGTGGAACAAACTGGAAGATGTCTGTCAAAAGCCTTTGCAACTCTCGCTCTACCTTGAGTGTAGGGTCCCGCTTGAATCGCATGCACGTGCCATCATCCTCCAGAAGCTTCGTCATTTTCTCAACGTAGTCGCTGTGGTTTAGGATGACGGTGGCGTTGCCCTTGTCAGCAGGTAGGATTACGATATCCGTATTGCTCCGCAGGCTCCTGACTGCATCACGCTCCTGAGCATGGAGTGGGGTGGGGTGCCGATGTGGCAGCTTGGCGAGTATGCTGATCGCACGGGTACGAGCTTCTTCGCGGCGATTGTTTTCCACACGTCCCACAGCCTGTTCCACGGCACAGATGATTTTTCTTGCGTCCGGAGCCGCTCTCGTATTGAAGTTCAAACCAAGCTCCAGAACGGCGAGCTCTGTTGGCCGGACTCCCTTTACGGCCAGGTAGCAGTCTGATTAGCTTCTCTTTGTGTGTGCGCCCACGCTGACGAGACTAGACTAGCTACGAAGTTCGCGTGCAACTGGATGCTGACGAACTCGTTCGGACACTGGTGTTCAAGGCGGCGACGGGCAAAAAAGGCTTGGTTCTGAAGGTGCCTTATTGAGTCCTTGCACTCCAGGATTCTGGCTTGAAGCAACTGTCGTTCTGCTCTTGACACCACGCTATGACCGAAGGGCGTATCGACCGGTCGTAGCAAGCGGAGGGACCGCGGGGTTAGGTTCCTGGTTTTGCATATGAGGTTGAATTCTAGATGAGCCTTGAACGCAGAAAGCCGGACGGTTAGCGAAACGAACTGGCGCACTTGAGTGATGAAATTCTGGCCATACGACAGTCGTAGCATGATGAAATCTAAGGTTCGACGAAATCTCGTCTGGTCGGGTGAATACATTGGCGAAAATAATGAAGCGCCGACCAAAAGGTGTTGTCAAGATGGAAGGACGTTTCGACTTCCACACGGAAGTCTTGTTCACTGATGGAAAAATTTCGCACACAAAGCTTAAGTATGTTGTGCTAATCGTCGCAGGCATCTAGCGCACGAGGGCGGTAGATTGCCGATGTTACGGTTGAGCGTCTGATCTGTTGTCTGGATAAACAGAGACTCCAGATATTGGCGTGACATCCAGTTTTTCTCACGGCCGATAATTGCCGCTTCTTCCCAAGCGATATCATGCTTCGTGTTTTCAACGTGTTCAGCCAGTGCGTTGGAACAAGCCTTCTTTTTCTTGACATCATTCTTGTGCTCATTCAGCCGTCTTTCAAAGTTTCCGCTTTCACCTATGTAGGAGTGATCGCAGTATGAGCAGGAGATTTTATAAATTACTCCGGGAAACTTTTCCTTTTTTAGCTTGTCCTTTACGGACACCAACTCGTGACGAAGCTTGCACGCAGGCACGTGAGCTATATGCACATCGTAGGTGCGAAAAATGCGGGCCAATGACTCGCTCACGCCTGGCACATAGGGTATTGCAGCTCGGGCACGGCAAGGTAGGCGAACGGGCTGAGCTGGTCTCGTTGTCTGCTGTATTACAGCGTTCACGAAGTGCTGTGGGTAGCCACAATTGTTGAGCTCGCGTCGCATTTGGCGTATGTCAGAGGCTTTTTCTTCGGGTTTCGAGCATATTCTTTCCGCACGACGGACGAGGGTAGAAACGACGGAGCGCTTATGGCACGTAGGATGGACTGAATTAAAGTGAAGGTATTGGCCTGTGTGCGTGTCCTTTCTGTACACCTTGAATGATAGGCGGTCATCACGTCGCTCCACCATGACGTCCAGAAAAGGAAGACGGCCAGAAATCTCCTCCTCGACGGTAAACTGGATGGAATCTTCCATGCTGTTCAAATGGTTCGTGAAAGCAGCCAAGGCATTCTTTTTGATTATGCAAAAGCAGTCATCAATGTACCGCAGGAAGACCTTCGGGCGCGGCTCGAACGAAGCCAAAGCGCGGCTTTCCAGTGCTTCCATTGTGAGGTTTGCGGTTGTGACCGAGATAGATGCTCCCATGGCAGTGCCATGAACCTGCTTGTAGACAGTGCCCCGAAAGATGACGTACGTGCTCTTCAAGCAAAACTGCAGAAGCTTCAACAGGTCCGATGGATCGATGGGTGTCCTAGCACTCAGTCCGTCGTCGTCTCGAAGCGCTGAATGGCATACCTCCACCGCCAGATCCACGGGGACGCTGGTAAACAGTGATCTGACGTCAAATGACACCATTATCTCGTCGCTGTCAATCGTGATTTCGCGTATTTTTTCAGTAAAATCAAAGGAGTTGCGTACGAAAGTCGGTCTCTTGCCAACGAGTGGCGAAAAAACTTTTTGCAAGTAGCCTGAAAGCCGGTACAAGGGAGAGCGGGTAAAATCCACTATTGGTCGCATTGGAATGCCTGGCTTGTGGATCTTCGGGAGGCCATATAAAGCAGGGGCAGATCCATTGTGGCAGAGGAGCGTGAAGTATAACGACCTGTGCTGTGGTGGAACAAACTGGAAGACGTCTGTCAAAAGCCTTTGCAACTCTCGCTCTACCTTGAGTGTAGGGTCTCGTTGGCAAGAGACCGACTTTCGTACGCAACTCCTTTGATTTTACTGAAAAAATACGCGAAATCACGATTGACAGCGACGAGATAATGGTGTCATTTGACGTCAGATCACTGTTTACCAGCGTCCCCGTGGATCTGGCGGTGGAGGTATGCCGTTCAGCGCTTCGGGACGACGACGGACTGAGTGCTAGGACACCCATCGATCCATCGGACCTGTTGAAGCTTCTGCAGTTTTGCTTGAAGAACACGTACTTCATCTTTCGGGGCACTGTCTACAAGCAGGTTCATGGCACTGCCATGGGAGCATCTATCTCGGTCACAACCGCAAACCTCACAATGGAAGCACTGGAAAGCCGCGCTTTTGTCTTCCTGCGGTACATTGATGACTGCTTTTGCATAATCAAAAAGAATGCCTTGGCTGCTTTCACGAACCATTTGAACAGCATGGAAGATTCCATCCAGTTTACCGTCGAGGAGGAGATTTATGGCCGTCTTCCTTTTCTGGATGTCATGGTGGAGCGACGTGATGACCGCCTATCATTCAAGGTGTACAGAAAGGACACGCACACAGGCCAATACCTTCACTTTAATTCAGTCCATTTTACGTGCCATAAGCGCTCCGTCGTTTCTACCCTCGTCCGTCGTGCGGAAAGAATATGCTCGAAACCCGAAGAAAAAGCCTCTGACATACGCCAAGTGCGACGCCAGCTCTACAATTGTGGCTACCCACAGCACTTCGTGAACGCTGTAATACAGCAGACAACGAGACCAGCTCAGCCCGTTCGCCTACCTTGCCGTGCCCGAGCTGCAATACCCTATGTGCCAGGCGTGAGCGAGTCATTGGCCCGCATTTTTCGCACCTACAATGTGCATATAGCTCACGTGCCTGCGTGCAAGCTTCGTCACGAGTTGGTGTCCGTAAAGGACAAGCTAAAAAAGGAAAAGTTTCTCGGTGTAATTTATAAAATCCCCTGCTCAGACTGCGATCACTCCTACATAGGTGAAAGCGGAAACTTTGAAAGACGGCTGAATGAGCACAAGAATGATGTCAAGAAAAAGAAGGCTTGTTCCAACGCACTGGCTGAACACGTTGAAAACACGAAGCATGATATCGCTTGGGAAGAAGCGGCAATTATCGGCCGTGAGAAAAACTGGATGTCACGCCAATATCTGGAGTCTCTGTTTATCCAGACAACAGATCAGACGCTCAACCGTAACATCGGCAATTTACCGCCCTCGTACGCTAGATGCCTGCGACAATTAGCACAACGTACTTAAGCTTTGTGTGCGAAATTTTTCCATCAGTGAACAAGACTTCCGTGTGGAAGTCGAAACGTCCTTCCATCTTGACAACACCTTTTGGTCGGCGCTTCATTATTTTCGCCAATGTATTCACCCGACCAGACGAGATTTCGTCGAACCTTAGATTTCATCATGCTACGATGGTCGTATGGCCAGAATTTCATCACTCAAGTGCGCCAGTTCGTTTCGCTAACCGTCCGGCTTTCTGCGTTCTAGAATTCAACCTCATATGCAAAGCCAGGAACCTAACCCCGCGGTCCCTCCGCTTGTTACGACCGGTCGATATGCCCTTCGGTCATAGCGTGGTGTCAAGAGCAGAACGACAGTTGCTTCAAGCCAGAATCCTGGAGTGCAAGGACTCAATAAGGCACCTTCAGAACCAAGCCTTTTTTGCCCGTCGCCGCCTTGAACACCAGTGTCCGAACGAGTTCGTCAGCATCCAGTTGCACGCGAACTTCGTAGCTAGTCTACAGTCTGGTCAGCGTGGGCGCACACACAAAGAGAAGCTAATCAGACTGCTACCTGGCCGTAAAGGGAGTCCGGCCAACAGACCTACCCCCACCGTCCACAATCTGTCTTCGTATAGGCCTACTCGAACAGAGCTCGCCGTTCTGGAGCTTGGTTTGAACTTCAATACGAGAGCGGCTTCGGACGCAAGAAAAATCATCTGTGCCGTGGAACAGGCTGTGGGACGTGTGGAAAACAATCGCCGAGAAGAAGCTCGTACCCGTGCGATCAGCATACTCGCCAAGCTGCCACATCGGCACCCCACCCCACTCCTTGCTCAGGAGCGTGATGCAGTCAGGAGCCTGCGGAGCAATACGGATATCGTAATCCTACCTGCTGACAAGGGCAACGCCCCCGTCATCCTAAACCACAGCGACTACGTTGAGAAAATGACGAAGCTTCTGGAGGATGATGGCACGTACATGCGACTCAAGCGGGACCCTACACTCAAGGTAGAGCGAGAGTTGCAAAGGCTTTTGACAGACGTCTTCCAGTTTTTTCCACCACAGCACAGGTCGTTATACTTCACGCTCCTCTGCCACAATGGATCTGCCCCTGCTTTATATGGCCTCCCGAAGATCCACAAGCCAGGCGTTCCAATGCGACCAATAGTGGATTTTACCCGCTCTCCCTTGTACCGGCTTTCAGGCTACTTGCAAAAAGTTTTTTCGCCACTCGTTGGCAAGAGACCGACTTTCGTACGCAACTCCTTTGATTTTACTGAAAAAATACGCGAAATCACGATTGACAGCGACGAGATAATGGTGTCATTTGACGTCAGATCACTGTTTACCAGCGTCCCCGTGGATCTGGCGGTGGAGGTATGCCGTTCAGCGCTTCGAGACGACGACGGTCTGAGTGCTAGGACACCCATCGATCTATCGGACCTGATGAAGCTTCTGCAGTTTTGCTTGAAGAACACGTACTTCATCTTTCGGGGCACTGTCTACAAGCAGGTTCATGGCACTGCCATGGGAGCATCTATCTCGGTCACAACCGCAAACCTCACAATGGAAGCACTGGAAAGCCGCGCTTTGGCTTCGTTCGAGCCGCGCCCGAAGGTCTTCCTGCGGTACATTGATGACTGCTTTTGCATAATCAAAAAGAATGCCTTGGCTGCTTTCACGAACCATTTGAACAGCATGGAAGATTCCATCCAGTTTACCGTCGAGGAGGAGATTTCTGGCCCGCTTCCTTTTCTGGACGTCATGGTGGAGCGACGTGATGACCGCCTATCATTCAAGGTGTACAGAAAGGACACGCACACAGGCCAATACCTTCACTTTAATTCAGTCCATCCTACGTGCCATAAGCGCTCCGTCGTTTCTACCCTCGTCCGTCGTGCGGAAAGAATATGCTCGAAACCCGAAGAAAAAGCCTCTAACATACGCCAAGTGCGACGCGAGCTCAACAATTGTGGCTACCCACAGCACTTCATGAACGCTGTAATACAGCAGACAACGAGACCAGCTCAGCCCGTTTGCCTACCTTGCCGTGCCCGAGCTGCAATACCCTATGTGCCAGGCGTGAGCGAGTCATTGGCCCGCATTTTTCGCACCTACGATGTGCATATAGCTCACGTGCCTGCGTGCAAGCTTCGTCACGGGTTGGTGTCCGTAAAGGACAAGCTAAAAAAGGAAAAGTTTCCCGGAGTAATTTATAAAATCCCCTGCTCAGACTGCGATCACTCCTACATAGGTGAAAGCGGAAACTTTGAAAGACGGCTGAATGAGCACAAGAATGATGTCAAGAAAAAGAAGGCTTGTTCCAACGCACTGGCTGAACACGTTGAAAACACGAAGCATGATATCGCTTGGGAAGATGCGGCAATTATCGGCCGTGAGAAAAACTGGATGTCACGCCAATATCTGGAGTCTCTGTTTATCCAGACAACAGATCAGACGCTCAACCGTAACATCGGCAATCTACCGCCCTCGTACGCTAGATGCCTGCGACGATTAGCACAACGTACTTAAGCTTTGTGTGCGAAATTTTTCCATCAGTGAACAAGACTTCCGTGTGGAAGTCGAAACGTCCTTCCATCTTGACAACACCTTTTGGTCGGCGCTTCATTATTTTCGCCAATGGGCAGCAGTGCACATAAGGTGCACCCGTTGCAGACGCACAGCTGGAACTGTCTAGCAACACCGAGATTAAAGCAATGCCAGCAGAGGGAGAATGAGAGAGCTGCTGCAGCTGAAGCTGCTGAAGTCAAGTGCATAGCCAAGTATAACAGCCTCTTGCTGCAAAAAGAAATCATCAATTCGTGCGCAAATCAGTTCAGCTACAAAAATTGGAATTGCCAGCCATTTACTCAGCTCGCTCACGCTGGCGGTCGCTTTCCCTAACAAGCAGTAGACAGCGGTAGAGAAAGCCCATAGAGCATAGTGTGTTGCGCCAGAATCCAAAACTACAAGACCACTGGCCACTAGTCTGCCCAGCTGCATGCAAGTATGGAAGGCAGGATCACTTATTTGCCTCCGACTGGTGGCTTTGCATCTCCACGATCCTTGAGTCAACACAGCTATGCTTCATTCTTATTCAAGGTAATTTCATTAAATACAACCAGGCAACGTGCATTCCACTTCATTTAGACAAACTTTTTTAATCTGGTTTGGATATAGCACAGCCGCATCGTAGTGTTCTTTCAGGCCGGTGGTTTGAGAAAATGTTGCTTCTTAAGACTTTTAAGTAAACAATACATCATGGACACAGATTAGCAAGACATATTCTGTCTAATCTAATTTTTTCTTCTTCCATCTTTTAAAGCATAGTGGTGGGGAAATTCCCAAGCACTCGCAACTTTTAGCACTGAGCAAGGGCAGAGGCAAATACTGCAGAAACAAACAAAAGGCAGCAGGAACAGTTTCAAGTTTATTCATACGTAGTCAAGTGCTCAGAGACAGGTCCACATGAAGAGCTTTAAAAGAATAATTTGCTAGGTTGCTTATAGAACAGACCGTTTCAATGTCACCATGGTTTTAATAAAGCCAGCTGCTCAGACAGTGGAGCTTAAAAAAATCTGTGCGGCTGGATTTCTTCAAACTCATTACAATCCGGTGCAAATACACAAAAAATTGCACAAGTCATGGAGAAATTTCTTAACTTAGCAAATCATATTACCAGCTTTATCACTGTTGCCAATTTCAGTGGTGTATCGAAGCACTGATAATACGGTGTCGAGTATCTGTATCAGCAGTCATTTTTTGTTCGGTATCTTGCATTGGTATTGGAAATAAGATTTTTGAGGGTATCGGGTATCAGTATAAAAGATACTTTTTTCAAGTATCATGCCCAGCCCTGGTTACGCCATACAGTGACAGTGATATACATTTGAAACAATTTTGACTCCAGTAATGAAACTTTGGGGCAGCACAGGAAACGAGCGGATGCTTTGACTCTTTTAAAGCCACATTTCTGGCTGTTCTTGGCAATTTTAAAGACCCCTGAAGTGATTTTTGTTAGATGCAGCCTTTCCAGTTCTGTCACATGCAAGCTCCAACCCACAATGCAAAAACGTTCCTAAATGTGTTCTGAGGCCACAGTGCTGCCAGTCCTGGCAACACAATGCTTCCCAAAATCTGTGGCAAGTGTGGCTGCACAATGTGGCAATGCTACTTGAAAAGACGAACAGCTCACGCATGCATGCAGTGACAGCAAAGTGCAGACCTGGATGTCGCTGTTGATGTCACAGCTGCGAGGCAGGAATGCAAAGGAAAAGGACTGTGTCCTGCGTGGAACCAGGTGCAGGCTGCCTATGGCTGCTGCAGGGTCTCCGTCCTCAACCACACAGAAGCCATTGTAGTGCTGATGGGGCAGGGTGGGGAAAGACAGCCATGAGCAACACCCCTCTCTCATAAGCCATGGCAATTCCCTGCAGTGCTCAGGCAGAGCACACCAATGAGCCACCACAACCAGTGGGAAGACTAATCAATTTTTTGGACTCCCTCACACTCCCTTTACTTTCTTAGCAGCAGCTGTGGCCTTCCAGAGTCTCAAATGGATGCCTGCCAATCACACCAAAACAGACTTTGAAGCAATTGTGCAAAAACATTCAATCCAAGGAAAGACAAGTGGCAGTGACAAGCTGCCCATCACTGCAGTTGCAGTACCAAAGCTTTCATTTATTACTGAGGGGTACAAAGAGTTAAGTGCAAACATTTCAAAGGTGAATTGCTGATAACACTGTCTCCTTCATCTATGTCCTGCCAGTGGCAATGCTTGATTTCCACTCGAGTGTTGTCCAAAGCACCCGGGCCTAAACTTGTGGATGTTGCAGTAACGAAAAGAAAGATCTACTCTCAGTAATCCCGCATCTGTTAAAAAAAAAATGGCTTCACTGTAGCTCATGCCATCTGCTCCAGGTCAAGTGCACAGTCATAAGATCACACTGACATGACACTGCACTCTCATCAAAAAGGTTTGCTGCTACAACTACACCCTTCTTGTGTGATCTCACACGTAAAAAACAAACATTTCAGACGTAACAGGGCCCATCACAAAGATGCTGCAAATCTGCCAAAACGAATGAACCCTGCACACCAGATCACCTCACGTACGTGCAACATACTAAATAAGCACACGAAAACTGACAAAAATTCATCAATCTTATCTCCAAAACAACAACGTATTAAGAAAACTCTAAACACAAATTTATAGGAGTGCAGAGCCAACAATAAAAGTTATACAAGGCTAAATTTGCCAGGTGAGGTATAAATAGCTACACAGTACACACAGAGCCCAACACTGTTGCACAAATCTCCAAATCAGGTGGTCCCAGCCACCAATAAGAACTACACCATCCATTTCAGGCAATGGTGGTATGAGACAACATTTGCCACACCTGACTCCCTATATCTGTGACGTACCATAGCATGAGAGTCAGTCGAAGTTGACATCGTAATTCCCTAGCTGAACCCGTTTTTTAATTGAAGGGGCTCTGAAAGGGCCTCTAATAATTAATGTTGCAGCATGCCTGGGATGTTAAAGGATGCCACTTTATGAATGTCCTCCACCAAGAATTTTTTAATGCACCTTGTAGGAGCTGAGTCATTTGTAGTCAAAATTTGAACTTCAGTGTCTCCAACCACTGAAAGGTCAGTGCTCCTCCACCAGCCTCACCCTCGAGGAGCTCTGAAACAGTTTAACCAAAAGCACCTCTGAACTAGTATAGTGTGCAATGGAGGAGGGTGCGAGCATGAAAAATCTGCCAAAAAGGGCTCGCCAACTTTTGTGCGTGACTGTGGGTTCCCTGCTGCATGCAGAACTGTATTATTTGGCTCAGGTGCTCATGACAATACAATGCAGCGATTGAGCGAGTTGATGTGCTCTCCTAGGAAAGTGTTTTAGAGCCCCCTTGAACAAAGAGTGCCACATGGCTTTAACCACAGGCATAGTCACAGAAAACAAAAAAAAGTTTAGCTGGCGCAGAAACTGTATCCTTAGGCGATCAAGCATCCATCAACAGAACAGCATGAGTGGCACTGAGCATGAGAAGGCCCATTTGATGGCAAAAGTGGATCGGCTGCACACACAGAGAGAAGGCCTGCAGTGACAAAAAGAGAACATGCACCTTAATGGGGGGAGGAGGAAAGGCAGGCAGGTGGAGGGGGTGGGGATTGAAAAGTCAGCAAGCCAGTTGGCGCAAGTTCTTAAGAAGTGGAACAGTGGCTTGGAGGCTTCACTGCTGACGGCCGCGGCGGCCAGTGGCCGAGAATCATTTGCGTCAATCTAGATGCTCCAGCACATGGCAGAGAGAGGCAGGGCAGGGCAGTGCTATGAGAATATTCACAAGCAGCAATCACCAAGCAGGACATTCACCTTACCTGGTTGTTGAAGTGCACCTTCAGCCCACTGGCCTTGATGGGGAGGGGGCAGTTGGACCTGTGCACAAGAGACAATCCCTGTTGCACACCGCGCCTTTCTCCAAGGAGTGCAATCATGCCTGCCACCAACAGCTGATGAAACGCAACTTTGGCACAGAAATCAAATTTAGAGGTTTCTTTGTGTTCTGTGCAGTTAGCACTCCCAGAAGTAAGCATAGTATGGCTATGCTAGGCTGCAAGTAAACATAGAGATGAAATTAATTTTTTTTGTTGATATTGCGCTCGACAGACTTTCGACAGCGGGAGTACCACCGTGAGTAGGTGCGGTTCCACGATTTTGAACACAAGCTCTTTACAGTTCTTCAAAGCCAAATGTGCAATTCTTCAAGCTAGCTCAGCTTCTTACACAGTGATTTTCCCTTTCGAAGCCCTCCAGGGATTTTTAAGTTCAAAACACACACTCTACTGTCATCGTGTTATTTCGTGCCTCGCACAAAGAAGACCACTGTTCAATGAAATGATATCCAGCCGAAACAAATATATTACATGATACCCCACTATGGAGCACCGTGTATAATATGTTATATTTAGGGGTGAGCGAATATTTGAGAATTCCCGAATGCTCGCCAGCGATCGTATACTGCGCAGACTTTCATAAATTTGACTGTGGCAAAACCACAATATCTGGGCAAATTAGCCGATGATCGTGTTAAAAATTCCAGGCAAACGGTACAGAGGTCCTATTCCCTTCCTTTTCCGTCGTTTATCACGCGGTCCGACCACATTCCGACGCCGCTAGGCTTGACCTCATTCGAAGTTCCGCAAGTGTGCTTTCCCACATACCACCCGTGCTGCGAACAAGATGGCCGACGGTCCGCTTCGAACGCGAAATAGCGCTTTATTAATCCTTCCGTAATACATTACATATGTAATGCCCAAATCCGAAGAATGCACCCTGTGGCCTTCATAACACTCCGAACGTGATTTCCGCCATCCCGTTTTGCAAACTAGCTATGCGGGAAAGCCTACTTGCGGAATTTCGAGGGTGCCTCCTGAAGGAGCGCGTCGAGTAGTCACAATAGGGCAAGCGATCCCGTAAAAATCCCGCCTATTGCATGGTGCATTAGAACCCGCGCACCTCTTTAATGGGTGTAACGGCAGGCTCACTTAGTAAAACACGTTGCGGGGCTAGTTGGTTATGCATATTCTTTCGTTAAAATTTAAGCAGCGCTAACTTTTAGGACGAATACCTGTCATGTCATGTCCTGTCATGTCTTCTGTGTATTCGTCCTAAAAGTTAGCGCTGCTTAAATTTTAACGAAAGAATAACGGCAGGCGTGACAACGATCGGAAGGCCCCTGTCGCTAGGTCAGAAAATAGCCTGGCCGTGTAGTTTCGTGGCAAAAGAATGCAGCGCGAAAAAAACAAAGACGAACAGAAGTGGACAGGACAGGGCGCTGACCACCAACACATTTATTCAGAAAGTTGAGCAGCTTATATAACGCAGTCCAACACCCACGTGACCAAGAAAATAGCAAACGCGTTCAACTATCTGATACAAAAAAAAAAAAAAACGAAGTACACAATATCAAAGTGATACATATCTAGGTAACGCAACGTCCTTGTTTTTTTCGTGCTGCATTCTTTTACCATGCTCACTGACCAACAAGCCCAAACAGCCGCTTTAGTGTAGTTTCGGTTCCTGAGCTTCGCCGCTGCCCCGCGGCAACTGCAACTGTCGGCCCGTGCATTCGCCGGCAGTCCAATCCCAGCTCTGCACGGCTTTTAGACGGCGACTGGAGCTTCGCAGGTGATTTATTTTTCCTTTTTAGAAGCCGTCTCGCCGTTCCGACGCCAGTGTGTGTTCCCCAGCCCCTTGCTTCCATTTGTGTTTTCTCCAAGGCTCGTCACGGGCTTACAGGTGTTAGCGCGATGGAGCTGCCTCATAATGCCTTACTGCATCTTCGCATTTTCGGCAGGTTTTCTTTTTTTTGGGGGGGGGGGTACGGGGAAGTTTATAAAGCTAGGCCTTCGGATAAAGTGGGCATTTCTTCCAGTCCCTTGAACTCCAAATGAATGAGGTTTTACTAGTCATGCTATTTTTAGCTGCCAGTCATCATTTTATGGATTTTGTTTTGCATGACCTCATTGCAGTTTGGATACCGTAATCCGGTGATCCATAACCAACTCGCCCAACAACTGGTTTTGGTTTTGGATACTGTTATGCAGCCTCATCAATAGTATACATTTCTGCGCATGTTTTTTTATACGGTACTGAGGCAGTCTAGTTTTAATTATTTCAGTTAAAGAACATACACTATTTTGAAAAAAATAAGGGCAACAACATTTGCTTGTTTATCATTTTCTGAATTTTTTTTTCGTACTGAACAGATATTCGATTCGATATTCGAAGCCATTTTTTTCTTCATATTCATATTCGATTCATATACGAAAATTTCAATATTCGTACACCGCTAATTATATTATATCATATTTTATTGTGACGGACTAGAAGGCGAAGCGGGCAGTGGCACGGGCAGGAGTGCTTGTGCTAGGCTCACAGCCATTACATCATATCATCGCCATCTGTCATCACGTCTAGTTCTTCGGCTTGCCGTCACGTAACTGTTGCAATGTTGTTTTCATATGCTAGTTTTGTTTCATTCAGTCCTTCACGTGGCACCACCAAGAGGCAGCACCATGATCGTGTGAGGATAAAAAGGCACGGTACGCGCAGTGGAACGCGGTGTGTGTTCTTCGGAGTGTACCTGTTGGCGGCAACCGCCGAGCCGGTACGTGTCTCGGCAAAGGCCGTCATGCTCGTAAGAAGTAGCGACGAGAGAAAAAGGCATTCAAACAATTCAAGTTCATGTTCGATCACCACCCGCCCACTTCTGTGCATGTGAGTTCGTTCTTCTGCTACGGCTGTCAATGTGCAAGAATTCCGCCATGCCAATGTTCGTCAACCTCGAAGCGTTCGACGGAGGAGGAGGAGGAGATGCGTGGCACTGCTACATTGATCACCTTAAAGCTTTTTTTGACGCGAATGGCCTCGCAGAAGAGAAAAAAGAAGTCAGTCTCCTTTAGTTGCTGTGGACAAAAAATGTATGCTCTTTTGCGAGATCTCGTTAAGCCCGCCAAACCGCAAGACAAAGCCTTGCAAGATGTTCTTTCTATTCTGGGTGACCATTAGTGCCCCAAGCCATCTGCTGTCATGCAGTGTTTTTGGTCCAACACGCATGTTCGTGTGGAGGGCGGGTCTCTCAGTAACTTCGTCGCATCACTCAAAAGCCTTTCTGAGCATTGCAACTTCAGAGCTGAGCTTAGCAACATAATAAGGGACCGCATCATGTGCGGCATCAATGACCCAGCCGTGCAGATGAGGCTGCTCAAGAAGGCAGACCTTACGTTTGAAGACGCCGTAAAACCTGCACTTGCAATGGAAGCTGCCAAGAAAGATGCTGGCGAGATAGCGAGCTCAAACTGAAATGCGCTTCCCAGATATCAAGTCGCGGCATCAAAGGGGCGTGTCGCTTGCTACCGCTGCGGGGACGAACAACTCGCGACCGTGTGCAAGCACATCAGCAGTAAGTGCAATTACTGCAGGAAGCAGGGACACTTTGCTCGTGTGTGCAACTCAAAGAAAAAGCAGGGTTCATTGCGGAAGGGAAAGTCCACAAAGCCATGTGTGCGCGCCTCAAGCTTGCAAAACTTCGTGTGGAACGCTTCAAGTCCACACTGTTCACAACGGTGCTTCTGCTGACGTGTTTGACATGTGGCCAGCCAAAACCGTCGCGCCATCGCCACCCTTCACCATGACCATCAGCGTTTGCGGTAAGCCACTCAATATGGAGCTGGACACCGGTACGAGCGCTTCCGTCATGGGAAAAAAATGTCTACAGGAGCTACTACCCTCACTACCTGTCATTCCGTCTGACGTACTCCTGCGAAGCTACTCTGGTGAGTTTACACCAGTTCAAGGTAAAGCAGATGTCACAGTGTGGTTCCGCAACAGAAAAGCAGTGTTACCTTTGTTTCTGACTGTGATACGTTCACCTACACTTATAGGCCAAAACTGGATCAAGAACTGGGCATTGACATTGCTCTCGTCCAAGCTGACGCTCATGCTGTTTTTGATGTTGACGGCCTTGTTCAGGCGTTTCCCGAAGTGTTTGAACAGAGCCTTGGAACTTTCAAAAGTCCAAAGGTCAAAATCCAAATCCTGCAAGATGCTGTACCCAGGTTTTTCAAGCCACGCCCACTGCCCTTTGCTTCAAGGACAGGGTGTCGCAAGAGCTTCAGCGCCTGCAGGGGGAAGGCATCCTGGAGCCAGTTGCTTCTTCGGCATGGGCTGCACCAATTGTTCCAGTGGCTAAGAAGGATGGACACGTCAAGCTTACCATTAATCTAGTCGCCGTGGTGGAAAAGTACCCAATTCCAAGAATTGAGAACTTGTGGGCCATGCTGTCAGGTGAAAAGTTTACCAAGCTAGATTTGAGGGACTGCTACCAGCAAATAGTTGATGAAGACTACAGAAAGTATGTCACAATTTCTACACACATGGGAGTATTCCAGTACACAAATCTTCCTTTTGGTGTGTCATCGGGTGTCAACTGATAAATCACCCAATATCAAAGAGAGATGGAGGACGTTTTATGGGGGCTGCCAAATGTTGCAGTATATTTCGATGACATCTTTGTCACTGGCTCAAATGATGCAAAGCACCTCCGCAACTTCAAGGATGTCCTGTCCCGACTCCATGATGTGGGGCTTAAGTTGAAGTTCTAGAAGAACGTCAGTTTGGGCTAGATGGTGCATTATTTGAGACAGAAATGGTAATAGCGCTGCAATTAGACGTACACAAGAAAGACTGACACAGGACATGCGCTAACTTCATCTGATTTTATTCACTGCAAAGCCAGCAAATATATGGAAAATTCAAGGCATGCGCAAACAACATCTACACAACAGGCATCAACAAAACCGTTCAAGATCTGATATCTCATTCTTGAAAAGGCGAACCGAGGTATCACTCACGCAATCTACTCCCCTCTTCCTAATGTGGAATGCTTCCAGAAGCTCCCTCGCCTTCATATCTCCACTCCTGCCCAGAATCTTTATCTCCCGAAGCCGTGGCTCACACTTCTTGCATTGCTGGCATCTTTTTTGCCCCGGCCCATGTTCTGCCGCACGATTACAAACGAAGCACTCCGCGCAATGCTGTGAAAGATGCGCACCTCCTAGATTTGTAAGCGATCTTGCGTGCTCAGCCGCGCGGTCATTAACGCACCGCCCCGTTTGGCCCACGTAGGCTTTTCCGCAGGTCAGTGGTATTTCATACACCACACCTGTGCAGCACTTCACATACTGCTTGCCATGCTTTTTGTTGCAGGAGCTCTTTTTATCGCTCCCAATGCACGCGCATAGCTGGCCTAGCTTTCGTGGGGCAGAAAACACGACCGGCACGCCATGTCGCTTTGCCACTTTCTTCACATTGTGCGCGACCCTGTGCACATAAGGCACAACTTCTGGTCTCACCGACTGTTTGTTCGGCTCAGTCGCCTTGTGAAACAACGCACACTTGACTTTTCTTAGGAGGCGTTGTGCGTTGTTTCACAAGGCGACTGAGCCGAACAAACAGTCGGTGAGACCAGAAGTTGTGCCTTATGTGCACAGGGTCGCGCACAATGTGAAGAAAGTGGCAAAGCGACATGGCGTGCCGGTCGTGTTTTCTGCCCCACGAAAGCTAGGCCAGCTATGCGCGCGCATTGGGAGCGATAAAAAGAGCTCCTGCAACAAAAAGCATGGCAAGCAGTATGTGAAGTGCTGCACAGGTGTGGTGTATGAAATACCACTGACCTGCGGAAAAGCCTACGTGGGCCAAACGGGGCGGTGCGTTAATGACCGCGCGGCTGAGCACGCAAGATCGCTTACAAATCTAGGAGGTGCGCATCTTTCACAGCATTGCGCGGAGTGCTTCGTTTGTAATCGTGCGGCAGAACATGGGCCGGGGCAAAAAAGATGCAAGCAATGCAAGAAGTGTGAGCCACGGCTTCGGGAGATAAAGATTCTGGGCAGGAGTGGAGATACGAAGGCGAGGGAGCTTCTGGAAGCATTCCACATTAGGAAGAGGGGAGTAGATTGCGTGAGTGATACCTCGGTTCGCCTTTTCAAGAATGAGATATCATATCTTGAACGGTTTTGTTGATGCCTGTTGTGTAGATGTTGTTTGCGCATGCCTTGAATTTTCCATATATTTGCTGGCTTTGCAGTGAATAAAATCAGATGAAGTTAGCGCATGTCCTGTGTCAGTCTTTCTTGTGTACGTCTAATTGCAGCGCTATTACCATTTCTGTCTCAAAAAAAAAAATTAAGTTGAAGTTCACCAAGTGCGATTTTTTTGTCGAATAAGTTGAATACCTCGGACACATCATAAGCAAACAAGGGCTGCCTCCAAGTTTGAGCAAGGTATCTGCCATCCTTCATGCACCTGCACCCCGTCATGTCAAGAAACTACAAAGTTTTTTGGGACTTGTCAACTTCTACAGCCGTTTTCTATCCAACCTTTCTGGATGCCTCCGTCCTCTGCATTTGCTTCTCATGAATGAGAAGAAACGGGTGTGGAAAAAAGGACCAGGAAACACATTCAGCGCAGTGAAGCAGTTAATAGTGTCCGCTCCAGTCCTAGTGCGTTTCAACCCAGGAAACCCATTGTGTCTCAGCTCTGATGCCTCTCCATTTGGGATTGGTGTAGTTTTGGCACGCCGAGAATCTGATGGTCAAGAACTGCCTCCAGATGTTTGTCTCGTGCAGAGCAAAACTACAGCAAACTTGACAAAGAGGCACTAGCCTTAGTATTTGGTGTTCCATCAGTACTTCCATCAGCACTTGTCGGGCATTCCTTTCACTGCTTATACGGATCATAAGCCATTACTGGGATTACTGAGTGATGACAAACCAGTTAGAGCGCAAGCACCACCGCGACTAGCCAGATGGGCACTGAAATCAAAATTGCCGATTGGGCGAGTTGGTGGGACATGATTCGAAATGACCAGCGCGGAAACAGACGAAGACACGAGAACTGTCGTCAGCGTTTTTTCTTTTCATGTCTTCGTCTGTTTTCGCAGTGGTCATTTCGAATCATGGGCACTGAAACATTCTGCATACAAGTACAAGCTTGTGTACAAGCCTGGTCTGGACATGGCTCATGCAGATGCCCTCAGTAGGTTGCTGTTGCCAGGAAACAACATAGATCCGCCTACACCTGCTGAAATGCTCATGCATCTGTTGTGACCTGCCGCTGCGACACATGCTAAAAAAAAAATGATCCCCTCCTGAGCCATGTAGTTCTCGCTGTCCTGCGAGGGGAAGGACTTCCAGCAGGACCAGTAGGAAATACATTCGCAGCAAGAAGCAGTGAACTCAGCCTTCACAAAGGTTGCTTGCTGTGGGGTTCTCGGGTTGTTATCACAAAATCCTTGCAAGCCAAAGTCCTAATGCTACTCTGTGCTGGGCATCCTGGCATTGAGAAAAGCAAGACAATTGCCCAAAGCCAAGTCTGGTGGCCAGGAATCGGTGGCGACATCACTAAGAGCATGAAGAGCTGTGCAACCTGCCAAGCTTACTTGCGTGCACCGCAACGCATTCAGCATACGGCATGGCCATTTCCGCTGAGGCCCTGGTCAAGGCTTCACGTAGACTTTGGGGGCCCGTTCATGGGTCATACTTTCCTGGTCATTGTTGATGCCTACTCAAAATGGGTCGTTTTCCCAGTGACGTCAACGTCAGTGGATGTTATCAGTTCATTCCGAACAGCATTTGCACAGCATGGACTGCCGGACCTGATCGTGCCCGATAATGGACCTGCCTTTGCAAGTGAGCAATATTTAAATTCTTGACACGTAATGGAATACGTCGCATGCTTGTACCTCTTTACCAGCCAGCTTCGAATAGTGCAGCAGAACGCGTCGTACAGACTGTCAAGAACAAGATCAAGAAGAGTGGACCTGGACCGTTTCAAACCAAAATTTCATGGTTCCTATTTCATTAGAGAACCACTCCACATGAAGTCACAGGTAGAGCACCGCGTGAAATGCTCATGGGAAGGATGTTCAAGACACCATTGGTTGGATGTTCTTCGCCCAAGTCTGCATACTTCAGTGCTGCTGAGACAGCTTAGGCAGAAGCTGCAGACCGATAAAGGGGGCCATTCTTCTCCACTGCCAAACGTGGGCGACCACGTATTTGCAAAGAACTTTCGGCAGGGGCCACCGTGGGTACCTGAACGTGTGACAAGCACCACAGGTCAGTCAGCATCTGTAGTCTCTCTCAGTGACGGTACTGTCTGGCATAGGCCTGGCAACCACCTTCGTCCTCAATCCCAAGAAGTCTCCGAGCTGGGCCTCCTGTGACAGAAAACACTTGCAGCCATCCAGTAACTGTGCGTGACACCGACCTTGCTGTTTCTGCAGACTCTGAGCCAGCCTTAGGCGAGACTAGTGTCACAGAAGAGACTGCTATGAACTTTCCTAAGTCAGAAGAGTGGAGAGTTGGGATTGTTCCTAAGTCAGTGTGGAGCACTGACCTGAGAACCCACTGACTGCCCACACATGAGAGCCTAGAAGTCCCGATGATCTACGGCTCCACTGAACCAAGACCACCGCCACTGACCAGAGACTCCACTGACCACCCACCCACACGAGAACACAGTAACCCAGCCCCTGCTGCTGGGTGTGTCCATGGTCCTCGGCGTTGACTTCCAGAGACCGGTGGCACGGCCGCTCGATCTCCCGTGCCGGTGGCTTCTCAGTCTTCATGAATCTGGCTTCACCTGTTCATCATCTGCTCATCTCTTTCACCATCTTCTCTTCTCTGTTCATCCCTTTTGTCACGCCCATCATCACGTCTTGCGTTCTTCTAGTTCGCGCGACCAGGACGGTTGCTCGGTTGCCCCCGAGTCATGTGACGGACTAGAATACGAAGAAGCAGGCAGTGGTGCAGGCAGGAGCGCTCGTGCTAGGCACGCAGCCATTAAATCATATCATCGCCATCTGTCATCATGTCTAGTTCTTCGGCTTGCCGTAACGTAACAATATTATACTATATTAATGTAAAAGTATTATGTCGAGTTAGCAAAAAGTGTCTGCAAATTTTGTCCGCACGATTATGTCGGTCTGTGGAGATAAATGTGCTGAAGTTTGGTTGTGTGAAAAGTTCCGAGTAGATTTTGAAATGGGAAAAGTTTGGTTGATAAAATGTAATTAGGTAATTAATTAAATTGAATTAATGAAAATAAATGCTGTGTTTGAAACAGGTTACGTGTGAATGAGTGAAAGAAAAACAATTTAAATGTGTTAGAAGGCTTACTTAGTATAAAAATTAAATAGAAAATAAAATAAATAAAATTTTAAAAAAGAAAAAAATTAAACTAAGGACAGAGATACAAAGCAATATTTCAAATAATAATTAAAAAATTTAAAAAATGACAACTGGAGGGAGAAAGCCAGGAAAGGCATAGGCTTTGGCATTTCCGTTCTTAACCAGACTTAAATGCATTCCTGTAATTTTTATATTATATTATATGGTGTTAAATTACATTATGAAAAATGAAATGAAATTTGGTTTTTGGGGAAAGGAAATGACACAATATCTGTCTCACATCTCCTGGCCCCTGAAGGGCATGTAATGGAAGGGATAAAAGAGGTAGTGAGAGAATAAAGGAAGAAAGAGGTGCTGTAGTGGAGGTCTCCTAATTTCCACCACCTGGGGATCTTTAATGTGCATTGACATTGCACAGCACCAACCAACCAAAGTAGGGCGAGCCCCCCCCACCCCCCCCCCCATTTTCCCCTGCTCCCTGGTGGGAAAATTGGTTTTTGGGGAAAGGAAATGGCACAGTATCACATATCAGCAGCTGACCTGAACTGGACACCTCCACGCCTTAAGGGAAGGAATAAAGGAGGGAGTAAAAGAAGAAAGTAAGAAAGAGGTGCTGTAGTGGAGGGCTCTGGAATAATTTCGACCACCTGGGGATCTTTAACATGCACTGACATCCCACAGCACACAGGATGCCTTAGTGTTTCCCGTCCACCTAAAACACTGCTGGGAACTCCATTCCTTGGGATCGTTACATTATGTGCGTATGGGACAGAAATGTGCGGGCTAATGAAAAGGGTTCAGCTTAAGGGGCAGCGAGCTATGGAAAGAAAAATTACAGGTGTGACTGGAAGCAGGCAGGGAATAAACACAGGTTTGTTCCCTCCTAGTTGAAATCAAGAGGAAGAAATGGGCTTGGGCAGGGCATGTAATGCGAAGGCAAGGTAACTGCTTGTCCTTAAAGGGACCCTGAAATGGTTTCAATGAGCATATTCTAGTGCAACAGATATGTAGAGGTGGTCTGTGTGAGTATCCAAGTCAAGTTTGAAAGCTCTGCGTGGACCCTATAATTTAGAAATAAATTTTAAAAATCACTGCACGCAGTAGGTCGCTAACGATTAGGGTGACACGCCTCACCATGCGTCCCCTTCCTTCGATGACGTTAGTGGGCAGACAGGGGGCTTGAGCTCACACCATCTGTCCGCTGACATCATCGGGGAAGGGGACGCGCAGTGAAGTGTGTCGCCCTAATCGGTAGCGAGCTACTGCGAGCAGCGATTGTTGTGTTGTGTTGGGTTTACTGACGCATAAGCATCTCAGGCTATTATGCGCCAAGCGCAAGGTATAAAAAATTTTTTTTTGTGCACTGTTTTCGACCAAAGTGTATAACTGAGGTGTAAAGGGCCTAAAAAGTTATTTTTGCTATAGAGCAGATAAAGGACAGACAATTTAGGAATGGCTGTTAGCAGAAGCTTTAAAGGTCGGGTAACCTCTGCGGCCATCCTTGGCTCAGCAAGGATCCCGAGGCTCCCAACAACTCAGATAAAGGCCTCTTTCTCCTGACTGAGAAAGTGGACGAGGTGTATCAGTTCATGTAGACAGCACCGGGCCAAAAATTAGTTTGTGAAGAATGCCGGCTCCCCTTAAAAAGCTAAAAACATATGGCATACCAACCAGTGCATCTTGACCTAAAATTAATGCTGGATGAAAGGGAATGTGCTCATTGTAAATTGTAGTAAATTATTTTTTTCTCAGTGATTAAAGTTATGATGACAATAATATGTGGATTACTATAAGCTCATCTCAGCGCTTCTTACAAAAAGGTTTGTCTTCTTTTGCAAGCAGGAAGTTATGTGTGAGGTGTGTGTCCAATACGGAGATGGCATAAGATAACTTTGATGAAATGTTCTTGGTGCGAGCATGACTTCTATTCTTCTATGATGGGTTTTACAATGTGTAGTTTGTTATTTCTTTCAATATTCCATTGAGACTGCCATTGATTTCTGAGCTTACACTGTACGAACTTGATGTCATCTTTGTAGGGAATGCTCACTTTCTTTATTTCATTGTTCCGAGCTTTTGCAGCACATAAATCCGCTTTCTCATTGCCTGTGATTCTGATGTGGCTTGGAACCCAGCAAAAATTTGTCCTGTCCCTGCGTTGTGGCTCTTGTATGCTGTGTATGATGTCACCAATTAGCGGTGTAACTTTATTTCTATGGCGAAGTGAGGTGAGTATGCTCAGAGAATCAGTGTAAATGATACTATTCTCAATGTTCTCATTTATTATTTTTTCTACAGCCACAGAGACTGCGCAACACTCGACAGTGAAAATGGATGCGCAGTCAGGTAGTTGTACTGTCTCTTCCAAGTTATTTTGAGCCACAGCATATCCGACGTAGTATATGCTCATGGGGTGTTTGTTTTTTCTGAAATTGTGTTAATGTGAAGTTGCACACAGACGGCAAGCAGTACCAAGGCGGGAGTATATCAGGTTTGCGGGCAATATTAGGCAATGTGTCAATTATATCTAGTTCTTGGCATTTCTCTTCAAAGCAGAGAAGTGGTCTGACTGCCAGAGGTTTGATGGTAAACAGTGCTCGAGATTGGCACCCCATAACTATTGGGTAGCCAGGAGGTCTGAGACCCCCCCTCCTACATTGAGGAGGGGTCTGAGACTCCTCGTTGTCTTTGGGCACTGGCGAATCGGAATCTACACACAGTGATCTCTGCTTTTTTTGCAAGCGAGCATACAGAGACCCGCCCTCCAAATTCGTGCATGCACACACCACAGTCCCATGTACTGATTTATTCACAGATACCTGCAGCGCCCAAAGGCATTATTGCAGGGGGGACATACCAACGAAATCAAGCATTACGAGTGCGATAGTCAGGTGATGAGACAACACACTGAACAGCTGAACACACTGAACAACACACTGAGCAGCCATAAAATACAGCAAAATTTGGTACACACACGTGTACATTAATGATACAAATATTAAGTGATTCTATGAATAAAAGCATGAATAAAACCATGAGACGCTTCAACAGATGTGCAGTCAACGACATTTTTTGGGGAGTTTGTTCCAAACAGATGTGACATGCAGAAAGAAAGAGTTCTTATAAACGTCAGTTCTGACATTTGATTTCACGCACCTTAAAGACATGATCCTAACGAGCAGATATAAAATGTGGCAGCTGGACATGCAGAGTTTTGTCAATCCCGGTATTGCTGAAATAGACACGATAGAAGATTTCTAGTTTACTGCGCATGCACCTATTACTGAGATGTTCCCAGCCAAAAGATTCCTTTGTTGCTGAAACGCTGTGTGGAAAGTCGTAATCATTGGCAACAAAACGGATTGCACGGTTCTGTATGCATTCTAAATCATCTGATAATGTAATCATACATGGATCCCACACCGCGCTAGCCTACTCAAGAATAGGTCTAATGCGTGTGAGGTACAGCAATCCTTTATATTTGTTGGGGCTTTAGGAAAATTACGCCAGAAGAAATTCAACATTCTGGATGCTTTGCCTATCACACATTCAATGTGGGTTCCCCATGTAAGGTCCTCTCTAAAATACACACCGAGGTACTTAAATTCAGAAACTTATACAAAAGAATTGAACTTAAACAATAAACAGAGTTTATTGGGTTGCGTTTTCGTGTAAAAGCAACATATTTACATTTATTTGGATTCAGCGCCATTTTCCACTTGATGCACCATTGATGGATGCTGTCTAGATTTTGCTGCAGGGTGCGAACATCATGTTCAGTGACTGATGGGCTGTACACAATGCAGTCGTCTGTGTACAAGCGGATTTTGCAGCAAATGTTCTCGACAATATCATTAATATCAATTAAAAACAACAAAAGCCCCAAAACTGACCCCCTGAGGCACACCGGCAGTAATATCTGCAGAGTGGGATGTAACACCATTAATTACAACATATTGTGATCCATCAAAAAGGTAGTCGCAAATCCATGTAATTACAGCGTGGTGGATCCCGAGGGAACCAAGTTTATGCAATAAAAAGGCATGCGGTACGCTGTCAAATGCTTTTCTGAAATCCAAAAATATGCAGTACACTTGATTTCCACGGTCATTACACGAAATAATATTGAGTGAATTCCAACAACTGTGTAGAACATGAAAGCCCAGACCAGAAACCATGCTGTTCATTCGCAAAGAAGTTGCTATTTTCCAAGTGTTTTATAATGGCACTGCAAATAATATGTTCTAGAATCTTGCAGTTTACACTTGTGAGGAAAATTGGTCGGTAGTTTGAAATCTGTTTTGTAGCCACTTATGGATCGGGACGATGTTAGCTACTCTCCATTCTGTGGGAAGACGACCAAAGTCTAACGACTTGTCATACAGTGCAACCTAATAATGTGCTACAACCTTAGCGCATGCTTTCAGACCATAAGATGGAACTCGATCCGGACCAACATTGAGCGATTGCAATTGCTTCAAAATTCCATTATACAGTCAAACCTTGATATATCGAACTATTGCATATATTGAACATTTTCTATATCACGTGGAAAATCTCATGCATTTTGATTGTTTTATTTTGAACAGGGCCGGATGTAAAACGGATATATTGAACTCCACCACCCCCAGACCTTGTGCGCTCTGTTGACAGGAGGCGAGCTTTCCCGCAACACCCTTGAAGATAGCTGCACACGATAGCTGCACATATCGAGCACGCCGAGGACGCCATTTGAATGTAGCGCCGTACGCATGCGGTGTCTTGGTTAATTTGACAACGTCAACGACACATTGCATTTGCCATACTGACTCCTCGGCGCCGCTGCTTGTGCTACGCCAGTCATGATCTTGTGTTTGTGCGTGGTTAGTGTGATCGCTTAGGTGGTTCTTTATTTTATGGCTTAGGCCTGTCATGGCGTGGGCGGTGTTGTGATGGCTGCAAATGCAAAGAAGCGGACGTCCCTGACAATTGCCACGAAACTGGAAGTAATCCAGCGCGTTGAGAATTACGAAAAGAAGTCAAGCGTCACCGAAGCTTCCAACATACCAAGGAGCCCTTTGAGCACTCTACTGAAGTCAGTTGGAGCACTTTGCCGGTGCTGAGCTATACAGCACGTGCATTGACGACTTCATTGGCGGTGACGACAGCACAGTGGCGGTGTTGACCAGACAGGGAGATTGCAGCGGAAGTTACTGCTGAGCGGCCAAACGAAGACACTGCCGAGGTTGATCTCGCAAGCGCTGATGTTGCCCCACTCCCGACAGCAACTGAGGCTGTATCTGCTTTGGCCCTTGTATGCTGCTACTGCGGCGCAATAGAAGGCATCGGCTTGTGGATCGTTTAGACTATGTTGAGGACGCCATGGTTAAGCACGCGGTTGCCAATATGAAGCAGGCTACAGTACTTCCAGCCAAAGAAATAAATACTTTGTTTGAAACTTCATGTGAGTATCTATTGTGCCACGATTGGTTCACTGATTGTTTTGTACTATTTTTTGACGCGTTTTCTACACGATTTTATATATCGAATTCTGGCTATATCGAACTATTTTGCAATCACCGCGCTGTTCGATATATCGAGGTTCGACTGCACATAACTATAACAGGTGAAATAGGTACAGAAATAACTTGAGTGGTTTCAGGAACTTCTGCGCAAAAGGAAGCATTAAAAACAGACCGAAAATAGCGATTATAACAACAAGCTTTGTCATAATCATCAGTGACATCAGCTCCGTTAACCGATAGGTGTGGAACGCCAACCTGTTCCATTCCATGAGATTTCAAAAACTTCCATAGCTCTTTAGGGTTACGCTGAATTTTTTCACCCAAAAAAGCGAAGAATTTATTTTTTTGATCTTTAATTAAGGTTTGATATTGCGCGAAAAACCCTTCATTGCTTGAAACGTGCATGAGCAACGGCCTTTTGAGTACGAGGTGAGAAGGCGGTGCGGCTTGTTGACCAGTGCACGGATATCCCGACCGAACCATGGCTTATCATTGCGCTGTTTGCAAGACTCTGACGGCGCATGTTTATCAACAAGAGCTTTGAATTTGTTTTAAAGAGTTCCCAAGTGTTCTCACAGTCTAATGTATGACTGCTGTTTAAAAAAAACACTGTTCAGATAGCTTCACTGCCTTAGAACAAAGCTTCTTTCTTTCTCCATGCACTTTGTATAAAACTATGTTATAAACTGGGCAAAAAAACCACCCTTAAATTTATTCATCCCCTTTGTAAAAAACTGTGTAAAACAGGCTGCCAGCCATTTTCTCTCTCTCTCGCTCCCTCTATTACCCTCTCTACCTGTGCTCGAATCACTAGAGACCCCCCTCCGATACGGCCAGATTTTAAGCCCTGGGTAGCAGATGTGTTTTGGCAGGGAACGAATTTTTAGAATGTATCAGTATGTGAGTATAGATCTTCTGCCTGCAAGTGGTGGTTCATTGGTTTCTACATATAGACGTTTTATGCATAACGCCCTGTAAGCACCAGTTGAAAGGTGCAATCCTAAATTGTGCACTGGGTCCAGTTGTTTCAAGTACGACAGCCTTGCTGTACCATACACTATGCAACCATATTCTAAAACGGAACGTACTACAGAGCGATAAATCTGCAGAAGTCATACCCGTGCTGAACCCCAGTGTTTGTATGAAAGACTTTCAGTATGTTCAAAGACTGCGATGCTTTCTTTTTCAGCGCGTTTATTTGAGGCAGGAAAGTAGGTTTTTTGTCGAAAGTTATGCCTAGAAATTTGTGTTCATTTTTTAAAGGTAACTCGGTTTCATTTAGGTGCAGTGTGGGATCTTTCTGTAGGCCTCGTTTGAGTGAAAAAAGTGAGGTCATTGTTTTCTGTGGAGAAAACTGGAAACCATTCCTGTCTGCCCATGTTGCCAGTTTATTTATTCTTAGCTCTATTTGTCTTTCGCATGTAGATATGTTGGAGGATGTACATGCTATCTGAAGATTGTCAACGTAGACAGAAAACATAATGGACCTTGTAATTATTTTCCGAATAGAATTCACTTTGACAACGAAGAGTGTTGTGCTTAAAATACATCCTTGAGGTACTCCATTCTCGTGAATAAAATTCTTTGAAACGGTTGAGCCTAGGCGTGCATAAAACAAGCGGTGAAACAAGAAGTCTTTCATGCAATTTAACATCCTGCCGCTGATGCCAAGCTCGGCAAGGTCTTGAAGAATCGCTAACCTCCAGATTGTGTCATGTGCGTTTTCTAAATCGAAAAAGACTGCAAGACAGGTACAGTTGAGCCCAAAATAACGGCTCTACTTAAGACAAACTTTCGCTTATAACGAACGAGACCTGCGCGACCGCCAAAATATATGTTGTTTCAATGGCACAAAATCACACATATAACGAACGTCATTAAGCCCTGCTGATCAGTTACAGCGAACGGACGGCATAAACCCGGCGCCGAGATGCGAGATAACCTGCTTCCGACCCCTTTGTGTGCCTGGCGCGCGGCATGTTTTCCCGAGACTCGTCGCCGGCCAACTGCCTGCCCAATTTCGCGCCGCTTTCGAGCGAGCTACCCCTCCCCGCCGACGTGCCTTCCAACATCGCCTTCCCGCCCCTCCTCACAACTCCGCTCCCCTCTCCTCACTCTCTTGCAAATCCGCACGTGACCTCCGCGATCAACCACGCCGCCGCCGGTGCCGATCGCGGAGGCCACGCTCCATGAAGCAGGCCTTCCGTGGGAGCCAAGAGGTGGCTACACTGACGCTCACGGACGCCCCTCATTGGTCTCTCCGCTGGCGCTGTGCGTCTGTATCATTAGCTTGATTGGCTTGATTGCCGCCTGTGCATGTTGCACGTCTACCTCATCGCGCGCTTTTGTCACTCTTAATGTGGTGCGGACGTTTCGTTGACTTTGTTCAAATCTCGGGCCGAGGTTGTAATTCAGGATGGCGGACGGGAACACCGTGCACATTTCCATTGTATTCAGCGGCAGAGATGATGAAAGCGGCCTGTGTGAAGGTGATGGCCACAGGTGAGCGGAACTGCTTCCGCAAGGCCGGCTCTGTCAACACAGTGTCTGATGCCGAGTCTGATGCTTCGGAAGACGACCTCGAGCTTCTTTCGTCGTATCTCTCGTCCACTGTTGTGTCCTGGGATAACAAGGTCTTCGTACAGAAGTCCGGAGTGTGCATCGGTTCTCGGATTGCACCTATCCTTAGCAACATCTTTCTCTCGAAGGTGGATAGGCCAGCTGTTCTCAGGTACATCGATGACTACCTTGTGTTAATCAGAGAGCCGAGCAGCATTAGGATGGCACCCGACGCACTAGAGATATTTAAGGAAAGGGGACAAGGGCTCAACTTTACTTTTGAGTCGCCAAAGGATGGGTGCTTACGATTTTTAGACCTCGAGTTGATGCTGGCCAACCATCATGTTTGTTGGATGTATTCCCCAAAGGCCAGAGCCCCTTCTCTCCTTCAGTTCGCAACATTCCAGACTGGTGAAGGACGGGGTAGCGGTGTCATGCCTGTCGACAGCCCTTGGAATGTCATGTCACCACTGGATCGAAGAAGCTTTCCTTGGGCAGGTAGCCAGACTTCATGAAGCAGGCTATAAAGAAAGGAACAAGTATAATAGAGAGAGACGGGCTAGTTGGTGACTATTAGCAGAATGCATCTTGAAACCGCGATCTGTCCTGTTGGTTTCTTCCTCGTCCCTTGTCTTTATTGCGTGGTTTCAAGATGCATTCTACTAAAGAAAGGAACCTTGCACGATTAGCAGAACGAATGTTGTGCAAGCTGAAGGTAAAGGTGGCACCTCACCTTCCCGGGTAGTAGAAATCTACACAGTGTCTCACATCATCTGAAGAAGATTGCTGCGAGGCAGAATGTGCAGGTGGTCGTGTATAGGGTTCCTCTCTTGCGGAAAGGTTAAATATGGCCAGACGGGAAGGTGCATTAACATCAGGCTGAAAGAGCACGAGAATTCGCTCTACATAAAACAATCCCCTTCCTCTAACCTAGTGCAGCATTGCCGCGTTCGCAAAGATGAAAACGACGACCCTTGCCTGCCTGACTTGCATAATACTGAGATGCAATACTACAACAGCAATCAGGCAGGCAGGGAAATCTTTGAAGCTTATTGCATTGCTAAGAACGCTGACACATGTATGGCAAAACCATTCGTGGCATTACAGAGAAATGAGACAGCCTTCCTCGATAAGAGTCGTCCACCCACGGTGTAATCCTCGATGTGTTTATGTTTTTTGTTTGTTCTTTTGGTTTAGTGCATTTTTAACCATATATATTCCACGTGGTTTTCCAACAAAATTCACTTGCTAGACAGCGCCTGTATTGTCTTCTCTTTCCTAGGTTCGTTGTCCGTTTTGCGCTGGTTCACAATATGAATTACTTCCAACTTGCCCAACACAACGTACTGTTAAATCACTTTTTGTGCCAGTCTCTGATGTCCTTTCCGACGACATTAAACTCACGACTGCCAAGCATTTGTTGAACAGCTCTACTTGTGAGAAGGAGGCTCTCTTTACAGCTTAAAGGTTCAGTAAAAAAAAAAGTATCAAAATGGCTCATTTTTATGATGCAAAATGCTTCAATAACATGTTTAAAACAAGAAAATACCTGTGAAAACATTTTACTGCAGAGCATAATGTTTTATTCACCATTAAGCTCTAGTGGCTGTGGCGACTCACAGCCTACCCATCCTGCACTTGGATTTAAACACTGCTGCAGTCTATGTGACACCATCCATGGGAGGTGGCAACTGTCTCATCAAGGCTTTCTTCAGACCAGCTGTCGTTAAGAGTCACATCACTATCCTCTTCCCTTGAAGAATAAAACTCCTAGTCGACATCCTCGCTTCTGCTATCACCTGACAGATAACACTCTTCCGCCCTATAATGCTGCATGGATGAAGCCATGTTTGCTTGAAAGCACGAGAAAATCTCATGCTAACAGCGTGAGCCTCACCACACAAGGACTGCTTTCTGCCGTCTAGCATGAAGTAAGCTCGTCATAAGCGAACAAGTGGCACTCGCTCGTGATGCGCTGAGGTGCCAAGCAAAGGTATTCGACACTCAGCAGGCATGACCAGCAGAGCAGCAACTGGGAGCAGTTTCATTTATCGACAAAGAAGGCAAAGAGCGCGGTAAGCATCAACCAAGCATGGTTGGCACGACAGGGATATCTAGCCCATCTTGGAATCGTCTCATGGCGGCTGAAAGGCAAGGCTTTCCGCAGTGGCACC
Organism: Amblyomma americanum; assembly: GCF_052857255.1. NCBI lineage: Eukaryota > Metazoa > Arthropoda > Arachnida > Ixodida > Ixodidae > Amblyomma > Amblyomma americanum. Next base: position 217,635,930 of record NC_135498.1, on the reverse strand, counting down.
ATCTGGTCATTCCCTCCCATTATTCTCTGCGTCGCACAGCATGGTTGCCCTGACCATTGTTCGAGCTGATGGTCCGTTTGTGAGATCGTATCATGTGATACTGAATATGCAGGACAACCCTATGACAATGTATGTCATATTTTCACACTCCAGAGAGTTGAAAAGTTCCATTCTCTAAAGAGCCAAACAAGCAAAAAGTCCTAAACAAATGATCATCAACCGGATTTCAAAAAGAAATGCCCAGCTGTGGCCTGCTGTCCCATGACAGTGTGGTTCTCAATTAAAGTTGGCATTCTTCATGCACACGCACCACAATGCCAGATGCTGCGCATAAAAAGCTAGGTCCACATGGCAGCAGTAGCCACAGCAGCTTACCCAGCCCACAAGAACACTCTAGAAGTGCTCGAGAGGTCTTCATACACAGGCGCTTTTAACGCAAGTTCAGTTGACTCTCAGCTGCGCAGAACGGCAGTTTGCGGTGTTACACGTTGCCACCAACTGCCGTGGAACTCAACTGAGGCCAGGGGTCACAGCTGAACAGGTCAAGTAAAGGCAAGTGCAAATAGTGGTTGTTTGGTTCCATGCAAATTCAAACCAAATATAGTAGACTACGAACTTGAACGGACCATCATCTTAATCAGAAGTTCACCGTAACAGAAGTGCCTCCAAAAAAGATATGTGAGCATGCTATGCACGTCTAAATATGTGTTACAAGAAAACAATGAGCATAATGACCTTGCACTGAGAGAATAACTGCAAATGGAACATATATGGCACTATGCATGAAGTGAGCTGAACACTATCCCACTTGAAAACATCACTGGTCTCTCTCCAATTAACCCTGTCCTTTGCCAGCTGCACCCATCCTATGCCTGCAAACTTCTGAATCTCGTCCGCCCACCTATCCATCTGCCACCCCCTGCTAAGCTCTGTTTCCCTTAAGGGCCAGCGGTTATCTTGCGTTCGCAGTACATTCCCTGCCCAAGCCCATTTCTTCCTCTTGATTTCGACTATGATGCATTTAACACGCGTTTGTTCCCTCACCCACTCTGCCCACTTTCGGTCTCTTAACGTTACGCCTATCATTTTTCTTTTCATGGATCGCTGCGTTGTCCTTAACCTAAGCTGAGACCTTTTCGATAGCCTCCACGTTGTGGTAGGTGAGTACTGGTACGATACAGCTGTTGTATACTTTTCTCTTGAGGGATATTGGTAAACTGCCATTCATGACCTGAGAGAACCTGCCACAAACGCTCCACCCCATTCTTATCCTTCTAGTTATTTCCCTCTCGTGATCCGGATCAGCTGTCACTACCTGCCCTAGGTAGACGTATTCCCTTACCACTTCCAGCTCCTCACTGCCAATTGTGAACTCCTGTTCCCTTGTTAGACTGTTGAAAATAACTTTGGTTTTCTGCATGTTAATTTTTAGACCCAGCGTTCTGCTCAGCCTGTCTAACTCATTGATCATGATTTGCAGTTCACCTCCTGAGTGACTCAGCAAGGCAATGTCTTCAGCGAATCGCAGATTATTTAGGTATTCTCCATTTACTCTTATTCCCAACTGTTCCCAATCCAGGCCTTGGAATACCTCCTGTAAACAGGCGGTGAATAGCATTGGCGGGATCAAGTCTCCCTCCCTGACGCCCTTCCTAATTGGAATTTTATTGTTTACTTTATGGAGGACTATGGTAGCTGTGCAGTTGCTATATATATCTTCCAGTATTTTCACATAAGACTCTTCTACACCTCTATTCCGCAATGCCTCTATGACAGCTGAGGTTTCCACTGAGTCGAATGCTTTCTCGTAATCAATGAAAGCTATATATAGAGGTTGGTTATATCTGTGCATTTCTCTATCAATTGATTGATAGTGTAAATATGATCTATTGTGGAATATCCTTTACAAAAGCCTGCCTGATCATTTGGTTGATTAAAGTCTAAGGTTGCTCATACTCTATTAGCGATTACCTTAGTAAACGTCTTGTAGGCAACGGACAGTAAGCTGATTGGTCTGTAATTTTTTTAAGTCCTTGGCGTCTCCTTTCTGATGAATTAAGATAATGCTAGCGTTCTCCCAAGCTTCTGGTACGGTTGCAGTCCTAAGGCATTGCGTACACAGGGTGGCTAGTTTTTCTAGCACAATCTCCCCTCCGTCCTTTAACAGATAACAGATCTGCTGTTGCCTGATCGTCACCAGCTGCTTTTCCCCTTTGCATTGTTCCTAAGGCTTTTTTTACTTCCTCTTTCGTTAATGGCGGGATGACGCACTGGTGTGCATTACTGTCTTTATCGTTAATGCTCTGATTACATTGGCTACTGTATAGATTTGTGTAGAACTGTTCAGCTACTTTAACTATATTGCTAACCATATTGTCACGTAGTGGTGACGGCAGTCGAAGCAGCGATGAATACGGACGAAAGGATCTTCTAAAAGAACTGTTTATTGGGCTGACTTGCACCCAAAATGGACTGAATCACTCGGCGGCGGCGAAGCGACAAGCGTGCTCGGCGGTCGTCGAACAGAATGCCCGCCGCTGTCGGCCGTGCTCAATTTAAAGCTGATAGCGAACATTCGAGATAAAGGGCGCAAAGTTACTAGAACATTCCGGAACAACGTAGAATCAGCTTTGCCTGGCTGCGATCAATCGAGATAAATCTAGTCGCGTCTTGCGTCGCAAACAAAGCGATAAGGTGGTGTCGCGGCAGATTTGAAAAACGAACAAACACTGCAAATATTGGCGGCATTACTCCCCTCTCAAAGAAGCATCGACCCGATGCATTAAAACAAATAATGCGACTAGTAAGGGAAAAAAACAGATCTTGCGAAAATAGAGCATGGAAATGCAGCGGCCTTTAGCGCGCATAATACGGCTTCAGACGGACTACATGGACAACTTCTGGTCGTACGCGCCGTCGCTGGGATGCAGTCATTGCGTCAGGGATGACTTCATAATCCAGTTCACCCAGCCGACGAAGAACCTTGTACGGGCCGAAATAGCGGCGCAAAAGCTTTTCACTCAATCCATGGCGGCGAATGGGCGTCCACACCCAGACTTGGTCTCCTGGCTTGTATTCCGCGGCGGTAATCCACGCAGAATCGAAGTGCGCCGTCTTTCTTTCTCACTAGAACAACCGGTGCCGCCCATGGGCTGTTTGAAGGCTGGATGACGTCGTCGCGAAGCATTTCTTCGACTTGGTCCCGGATGGCTTGTCGTTCTCGCGGAGACACACGGTAGGGGCTTTGACGGAGAGGTCGGACGTGTTGATCCGTTATAATGCGATGCTTGGCAATTGGCGTCTGTCGCACCTTCGGCGATGTCGAAAAGCACTCACTGTAGTTTTGAAGCAGATTGCGGATCTGGTCTTGTCTGTTCCGGTGCAGGGCTGGGTTGATGTCGAAAGTGGGCGAGTTCTTTTGGTCAGGCGGATCTTCTGCGGAGGGGTCGGAGAGGGCGAAGGAATCTCGTACGTCAGATATTTCGTCGTAGAAAGCAATCGTCGTTCCTCTGTTAATATGCCGGTATTCTTCGCTGAAGTTAGTCAGCAGTACTTCGGCCTGGCCATTGCGGAAATGTGCGATGCCTCTTGCGATGCTGATTCCTCGGTCTAGTAGCAACTGCATGTTCCCCTCGATGATGGCTTCAGTGTTTATGGCTTTCGTGGCGCCTACGGTCACGATAACGCTTGAACGGGGTGGGACGCTCACTTCTTCCTCCAGGACACTTAGGGCAACGTTATTTTCCCGAGTTTTCATCGAAGCGATGGCTTCGTCTGTCGAAAGCGTGATCAGCTTGGATCGCAGGTCGATGATCGCCTGATGCTCATTAAGGAAATCCATACCCAAGATCACTTCGCGGGAGCATTGCGGTAGCACAACAAAGGTCGCAGGATAGGTATGTCCTTTGACAGTCACTCGCGCTGTGCATCGTCCTGATGGCGTAATGAGGTGGCCCCCAGCGGTGCGAATTTGTGGGCCGTTCCAAGCCGTTGTGACTTTTCTGAGCTGCGCAGCGAATGTTCCATTCATCACCGAGTAATCGGCTCCTGTGTCGACTAGAGCGGTGACTTTCCGGCCGTCGATAGTCACTTCTAGGTCGGAGGTCCTGGCTCTTGCATTGCATGTCGCTCTCGGCGTCGGGTCACGGCTTCGTCGCGTATGCGAGTCACGGGTTGGGCGTGTGGTCGAAGCTCCTCTGGGTTGCGGCGTCGATTTCAAGGTAGCTTGCGTCGTGGTCGAGGTTCTCATTGTGTGCGGCGTCGGTGCAGCGAGTGTCGGTTCTTCATGCGGCGTCGCGGGTGCAGCGTCTTCATGGGGCGTGGTCGGTGGAGGATCTTCGGCGTTTAGCTCGTGAGCAACCTCACCTCCAGAGGTTGCTGCCTTTAGTTTCCCCTACGGGGGCTGGGCGACCTTCCTCGTACCGCGGCTGCGTAGCTGCGGCGTGGCGACGCAAAGCGCGAGGTTGACGGCGATGGTGAGCGCGAAAAGCGGTTCGGCGTGTACTCTTCTCGACGCAGGTACTCGTCGATTTCGTGCGGACGTTGTCCGAAGCGTGGTCGTGGGGCGTTAACGGCAAATCCTCGAAGACCGATACGTCGGTACGGGCAGTGACGAAGAATATGGCCGGCCTCACCGCAATGGAAGCACAACGGCCGGTTGTCGGAAGTCCTCCAGGCGTCGCATTTCCTGGGGCTTGAGGGTCGGTCATAGGCTGGGCGGGCGGGGGCTGAGAGGCGGCGTTGTGGACCAAGTGGCTTATTTCGGGGAGGACGTGGGGGTTGTCGTTGGGTCTGAGCAGTCCTTACTGCAGCGGCGTAGGTCATGGCCTGGGGTTCTGTGGCCGTCGGGGTGCCAAGTGCCTGTTGCACTTCTTCCCGTACCACGTCCATCAGAGTCGATGCTTGTGGCTGTGGAGAGGATGGCAGTAATCGGCGTAGCTCCTCTCGGACGATTTCGCGGATAACGTCCCGCAAGCTGTCGCTGGTGGTGGCCGGCGTGTCCGAACGGATTGCATAGGCAGAGGAAGGGCGGTTGTACTGCCGAGCTCGGACGTCGAGGGTCTTCTCAATCGTGCAGGCTTCCTGCATGAATTCCTCGACCGTTTTTGGCGGCTGACGGACGAGGCTGCCAAAGAGTTGTTCTTTTACGCCGCGCATTAAGAACTGAACTTTCTTTTCCTCGGTCATCCCGGGATCGGCGCGGCGAAATAGGCGCTTCATCTCCTCGACGTAGCTGCGGACGGGCTCATTCGGAAGCTGGATCCTGGACTCGAGGAGTCGTTCGGCTCTTTCTTTCCTCACGACACTGGTAAATACCTTCAATAGTTCTCTCTTGAATAGCTCCCATGTCGTAAGGGACGACTCGTAGTTTTCGTACCACGTGCGTGCGGAGCCATCCAATGAGAAAAAAAACGTGTCCAATCTTTGCCGCATCATCCCACTTGTTGAATGACGCCACGCGCTCAAATTGATCCAACCATTCTTCAGGGTCTTCGCCTAGGGATCCATTGAAAGTTGGCGGCACCCGCGGCTGCTGCAGTATAATCGGTGTCGACATCTTCGGCGAGATTGCGGTGCTCGTAGCCGCGTCTTTTCGCTGTCTTGTGCGGTCCGGCAGTTTCCCGAACTCAGGCTCCTCTCCCTGGAGACGTCGGCTGGCTCGCTGAGCTGCTGGCTCGTCCTCGGGTGCGAAGCGCTCAGGGCTGGCTTCACGACTTGAAGGGGGCGTCCGGAACATGGAAGGCTACCCAGCACCTCCACCAGATGTCACGTAGTGGTGACGGCAGTCGAAGCAGCGATGAATACGGACGAAAGGATCTTCTAAAAGAACTGTTTATTGGGCTGACTTGCACCCAAAATGGACTGAATCACTCGGCGGCGGCGAAGCGACAAGCGTGCTCGGCGGTCGTCGAACAGAATGCCCGCCGCTGTCGGCCGTGCTCAATTTAAAGCTGATAGCGAACATTCGAGATAAAGGGCGCAAAGTTACTAGAACATTCCGGAACAACGTAGAATCAGCTTTGCCTGGCTGCGATCAATCGAGATAAATCTAGTCGCGTCTTGCGTCGCAAACAAAGCGATAAGGTGGTGTCGCGGCAGATTTGAAAAACGAACAAACACTGCAAATATTGGCGGCATTATTGTTAACCATATTGCTAATGACATTGCCCTCCTCGTCTCTTAACACATACATCTGGTTTTTACCTATGCGTAGTTTCCTCTTCACTTCTTCAGAGCACGCTCGATTCTCTCCATATTAAACTTTCTTATGTCGGCTACGTTGAGCTTATTTATTAACTGTAATAGCTCTGCTAGTTCTATTCTGTATGTAGGGTTAGATACCCTCATGCCTTGGCGTTTCTTAATCAGATCTTCCGTCTCCTGAGATAGCTTGCTGGTATTTGGAGAGAAAGTGGGTGTAGTCAGGCTGATGATGATGTTGATCCTGTCGAACCGTCCTACTGCTTAGTTCTACTGCGCACTCCATAATGATGACTGTGAGATTATCGTTAATTGTATGAACATTAGGATCGTCTTCCTCAGTTAAAGCTTAATATCTGTTCTGCAGCGATATCCTGAATTCCTGTACTTTCCCTCTTACCGCTAACTTGTTAATGGACTTCCTCTTCACTAGCTGCTTCTGTTCCCTCTTCAAGTCTAAGCTAATTCGAGACCGTACCATTCTGTGGTCGCTACAGTGCACCTTTCCCAGGACGGCCACATCCTGAACGATGCCAGGTTGAGTGCATAGTATGAAGTCGATTTCATTTTTAGCCTCACCATTGGGGCTCTTTCAGGTCCACTTCCTGTTTTGTCGTTTGCGAAGAAGGTATTCATGACCCGTAAATTATTTCTATCGGCGAATTCTACTTATAACTCTCTCCTGCTATTCTTAGAACCTATCCCGTAGTCGCCTACCGCCTGGCCGCCAGACTGCTTCTTTCCCACATTCGGATTGAAGTCTCCCATCAGTACAGTGTACTGTGACTTTACTTTGTTCATTGCTGATTCCTCATCTTAAGCTTTTAACGGTCTGGTCATCACGGCTGGATGTGGGTGCATAGGCCTGCACCACCTTCGGCTTGTACCCCTACTGAGCCCAAATACGATAGCTTCCACCCTCTCGTTAATACTACAGAACTCCTCTACGCTGCCGGCTATATCCTGATTAATGAGGAATCCCGCACCTAGTTCTCGTCAATCCGCTAATATGCGATACCACATTATGTGTCTGTCCTTTAGTACTGTATACGGCTCACCTGTCCTCCTAGCTTCACTAAGCCCTAAGACATCCCATTTAATTCCCACTAGTTTCTCGTACAGCACTGCTAGAATAGCCTCACTAGATAAAGTTCTAGCGTTAAACGTTGCCAGGTTCAGATTCCAATGACGGCCTGTCTAGAGCCAGAGATTCTTAGCACCCTCAGCGCGTCACAGGTATGACCGCCGCCTTGGTCAGTTCCTCCTCAGCCGCTGGGAACTGAGGGCCAAAGGTTAATTGGTTTGTTCATACAAGGTTGTGGCCAAGTACTACACCAGGGTGGCAAAATCCTGTTCTGGTGAGGGAGTGCATTGTCAGTTCTGGTCAGCACGATCAGGCCGCACTCCAAGCCCGGTTATGCAATTCCATCGACACGCAGAGTTTTTTTTTTTTCAAATCCAGTGGAGAATTGCACGGCACTGGGTTTCGAACCTTCATCCTCTTGCATGTGAGGCTCGCACTCTACCTGTACACCATCGCTGCCAGCTATGAATATGTACCAACATGCCCAAAAAGCCATGCTGTTGAACAGAAAGAAGCCACAACATTTCTGCTGTAGTAATAATGGTAATTGCTTGGCCCATGTCAGTGAGTTCAAATACCAGGATGGTATTTTCTCAAATAAATCAAAAGGCATGCCCACATTAATTACCTTTCTCCTAAAATAATTGGCTACCTTACATGCACTTTAAAAATGAAACAAAGAAATGTAAACTAACAGCTTAAAAATCACCAATTCAGCCGATACTGGAGTATGCTTCAATTATTTGGTCCTCGTCATTGCGTGCATGACACTGACCATTTGGAATCAGCCAAAAAAAAAAGCAATCAGATTCATCTATGGTTGTTATGATGATAGCTTTTCACCCTCACCACATGCTCACACTTTTATCACTGCAGTCTTGGAAGCACGGGCAGGCATGTGCAGCAGAAGATCGTTCATAACATCATCCCTGAACACATGCAACTCACCAACTTTGAGGTCACATAGAGACTTTAAAATTTCCTTTTTTTTTTTCACTAAGAGAGGAAATTTGGAATAACTTGGATGGTTCACTAAGCTCATTACCAAATGAAGAGTTTGCAGTGAAGTTGCCTAACCATCTGTTTTGATGTTTTGCTGTTTTTTACATGTTTGTACCAAAAATTTTAGCCACTCCGCTATGCCTCTCGAGTGAGACAGCAGTATTACCAAATAAATATTAAATAAACTGTGGGAGATTTACCCTGCTCGCTCCCACTGGTGGTCCACTTTGCCAGACAAGCAGCACAAGAGCAAACTTCCACTAACCTCCAAAGCATGCGTCACATGGTCAGGAGGAGGACATGCAACTTGTGCCTGTCTCAATAGGAACTGCCTTTAGCTGCACCATCTAACAGGAGAAACCACGAAGTGCTTTGCTTGATATAAATAGTTTGAGATTTCAAATACCAAACATCATTATCAGCCCGACAATGCCCACTGCAGGGCATGTGTCTCCAATTAACCCTTTCCTTTGCCAGCAGCGGCCACCGCATCCCCGCAAACTTCTTTATTTCATCTGCAGATGAAATAAACCCATCTAACTTTCTGCTGCTCTCTGCTACGCATGCCTTCTCTTGGAATCCACTCCATTACCCTTAAGGCATTGCATTGAAGAACCACGCCACGCATTCAAAAGAGACAAACGAGAGACAAGAGAGACACGTGTCATTGCAGTTTTTCACGCTGTCTTTCAACATTCTACGGTCAGCTCTCAGTTCCCGCTTCAGATCTTCTAGCGCCTTACTGATATCTTTCACATCTTTGCTCATGGTGAACAGCATAGTGCATGAGACAGATTAGCACCAAATTCAGAACATGTACAGACACTTTGAAGAACCACCTTGCGCATTCAAAAGAGACAAACACAGGAAAAGGCCAAGGAGACAGAAAGAGCGCAAACTCTCAATTGAGTTTATTTGTGTGAAGGTGCCTTATATATGCAGAATCACAGCAAAAGGACAAGGGAAATGAGAGAGGGGGTAAAGCAGGTCATCTCCTGATCAATAACAGGTGCGCAGAAAATTCTTCTTCTTGTACAATTTGACAGAAGTGTCGCTTATACATATATCGCCGTTTTCTTTTATGTGATAGGCCTCCAAAAGCTCACGGGCTGTTTTGTTTTTGCTTTTTCCTAGAATTTTTACCTTCTTAAGCAGAGGCTCGCATCCACTGCAAGCAAAGCAATGAGGGGGCAGATTCGCTCCTTCCTTATTTCGAACTGGTCGGGTATGTTCCCCTGCGCGTTCAATCATGCAACGGCCTGTTTGTCCCACGTAGGTGCCTCCGCACTTGAGCGGGATTACATAAACCACGCCCGTGGCCCACTTCACAAAAGTTTCAGCATGTTTTATGCCGCATCCACTGCCTCTAGCTTCTTGGTTACCGATTCTGGGGCACAAGCCTGCGAGTTTCTGTGGGTCAGAAAATACGACAGGGACACCATGCTTCTTGGCCACTTTTTTGCATTGTGTGCCACTTTGTGTATATATGGCACCACCACGATCTTCTTTTTTGGCAGCGGCTCATTCGCGCTACCTTGATTTCTTCTTTTTATCTTCCTAAGAAGATTCTCTGCCATAGCTGTTATGACGCCGGCTGAAAGCAACCTTTCAATTTGATTATTAAAGCTCATATGCATTGCATGCGGGCATTACTTGGTAAAAGCGGATTCCAGGCACGAGCTTGCAATTGCTCTCTTGACTACCTTCGAATGCGCGGAATCATATGACAGAAGCTCTTTCTTTGCTCGGGGAGTGTAATGCCAGCAGGCATGTTGTAAGCTGAAGTTCAGGTTACTATCTAAGAACTGCAATGACCCATTAGAAGGAAGGTCATGCGTAAAGGTCGAGCCTCGTCAACATATCTAAAACACTTCAGCACACCCGGATTAGCAAACTCGTCATTTAGGGAGCAGTCAATGGCGGCTAAAAATATGTTACTAAGAACAGGGGCGACGCAAGAACCGATACAAATTCCTTGTCGTTGAATGTAAAAGTTGTCTTTAAAAGGTATGAAGGTGACTTTCAAATAAAGTTCGAGCAAAGACATAAAGCCATCTGCTGATACCCCAGCTGAGTTTTGAAAGCCTATTAACCCACTTCTTTCAATGCAATCGCGGACAGCTAGAAACAACCCTTGATGCGGCAATGAATAAAACAAATCCTCAACATGTACAGAAAAGGCGTAGCCGATATGGTCATTGGAATTGAAGAAGATTATAACATCGGTCGAGTTCTTAGTATAAAAAGGGTCTTCAAGCTGTAAAGGATTGAGGTGCTTCAGTAAATACTGGCTTATCAGGAGCTGCCATGATCCCTTCTCACTAATGATTGTTCTAAACGGCATTGAGTACTTGTGCGTTTTTGCAGCGAAGAATACAGACAGCGCTTTCGTTTTACATGCAGTTATTGAGCTAGCGAGTCGGGACAGTTCAAGGTCGCTGCACAAAGCAGCAGCTCTGCTCTTGTTCCCTGTAGCGCTAGGTTTCACATAGACGAAGTTCTTTGCGATGGCTTGGCCCACCTTCTCGTTGAAAACTTTATCATGTAGTACGACAAATCCTCCGTTCTTGTCTGCCTGAAGCAAGCGCAACTCGTTTTGCTTGAAGAATGAGACCACCCTTTTGGTTGGGTCTTTGGCACGCTTGGTAGACGCCGTGTTGACCGTCTTGGTCAAAGCTTCTGCACCTTCCAGCAGGCATCTTTCTTGGTCTTCTTGATCAGCCTGGCTTGAGATCCGCCGGTTGATTGCTAGCAGGTCGTGGGCTGGAACTACAGGCTCAAGACTGTACTTAGGGCCTTTGCTAAGTACGCTTACAACATCTTCAGGCAATACCACGTCATTTGGAACTACAAGGCTGCTGGCCCCAACAGTCTTGCTCGTTGTTCTGCTGCGGGCCAGAGTCTGCTGAAGACACCGGCCCACCAAAATTCAGTCATCTATGCGGCAACTTTTCTGCTTAAGAAAATAAAAATTCTAGGAAAGTAAAAACAAAACAGCGTGTGAGCTTTTGGAGGCCTATCACATAAAAGAAAACGGCGATATATGTATAAGCAACACTTCTGTCAAATTGTACAAGAAGAAGAATTTTCTGCGCACCTGTTACTGATCACGAGATGACCTGCTTTACCCCCTCTCTCATTTCCCTTGTCCTTTTGCTGTGATTCTGCATATATAAGGCACCTTCACACAAATAAACTCAATTGAGAGTTTGCGCTCTTTCTGTCTCCTTGGCCTTTTCCTGTGTTTGTCTCTTTTGAATGCGCAAGGTGGTTCTTCAAAGTGTCCGTACATGTTCTGAATTTGGTGCTAATCTGTCTCATGCACTATGCTGTTCACCATGAGCAAAGATGTGAAAGATATCAGTAAGGCGCTAGAAGATCTGAAGCGGGAACTGAGAGCTGACCGTAGAATGTTGAAAGACAGCGTGAAAAACTGCAATGACACGTGTGATGGCGTAAATGAAATCAAGACGTGTGAAAAGAAGTTCAGGTGCTGACAAAAAAACAAAACAAAAAACGATGAGCTGAGAGCAGAAAATGAACGTTTAAGAGAAAGGATAGAAGAGCTGGAACAGTACCAGAGAGCTAATAATCTTGAAATCAAAGGTGTGCCCGATGCCGGCGACCCAAGCGACACTGTCAAGAGAATTGAAGCTTTCCTAGATGGACCAATAGCTGACTCCGACCTTGATGTATGCCACTGCATCCCAACATTTAAGCAAACAGAAAAAAACATTGTTGTCTCTTTTGTGCAACACACTAAACGTGACAAGATTCTGCAGAAATTCCGGAAAAAGGGGCTAGCAACTAAACATGTCGACTTGGGTGGGGAAAGCTGCCCTGTGTTCATAAATGAGCACTTGACTGACTGGCTTGAACAAAAAGCGCTTGGGTGCTGCGATTGTCCGGAAGAAAGTAGTGGGACGGAAGTTCGTGTGGACCTCCCATGGCAAGAAATGAGACTGAAGATGTCATTAAAATTGCCAGTGTGTCTGATCTGCAGAAAATAGGAACCTAAGCGAATCCTACAGGAATGCTCCAAACGCTCACTGAACATTTCCAATGGACATAGCCGAGTGTTGCTATTATGACTATGAAGCTTTCAAAAAAGCATATAAAACAAGAGCACGACAGCTTACAACTATTCATTCAAACATGTGCAGCATAAAAAACAAGGCAGATCATGTATTATGATACATCGTTCTGGTGCACGAAAAACACGGACGAAGGAAGAACAGACACACAATCGCCGGACATCAACTGAAGTTTATTCACAGAAACCAGTCCTATATGTACACATGTGACCACCAGGTAACTGATATCAAAAGCACAAAATCGGGAAAACCAAAAGGCAATCAACCAGAGCCACAGGTTCCATATCGCACACGCGCCTTCATGCAAATCGCCCACAATTTCTGTGCCTAGCTGACACGATCAACACCGTTAGCCTTCAGATAATCTAGTTCCTTTCTTCTAAGCACAATAGAGGGAGTACTGACGCAGTGATCTTTATCATTGGCAATACAGAGGGCTTCAAAAATTTCCCGGCTTTTCTGAGTCCTGAACTTTCTTAACACGCTTGTTTCTTCCAAAAACGCCTTGCATGCTGGCTTATACGAACAACGGCGAATGTGGTCAGCTAAATGACCTCCGCCACTAATCGAAGTTACTGTCCTGCGATGCTCTAGCAAGCGTTCGTTGATACAGTGCCCGGTTTGTCCAATGTAGCGTTTGCCACAGGCGAGAGGGATGTTATACACCACGCCAACCTTGCAGTCGACGAGGGCATTGGTGTGCCTAATTTTGCAGGCAGACCTCTTTTTGGGTTCGTTTACTAGGCGGCACAGGCGTCCCAGCTTCTCCGGAGCTGAAAACACTACACGGACGCCGCACTTGTCCCCGACCTTCTTGAGGCGGTGCGAGACCTTGTGCCAGTAAGGCACAACGACAGGTCGCTGTTGCGGGCGTGTGTTATCCACCTGCCTGTGCCGTCCACCAGATTTTACTTCGCTAATCTGGCTTTCGACCACTGAGGCCACGATTTCTCTCTGGAAACCTGCCTTCTCCAGACGCCTTAGTTGGGCATGGACACTCTCCCGGGCTCGATGCTCACACGACTTGGCTAGAGCAAAGCGGATGCAGTTTTTTGCAATAGCTCTCTTCACGAGCTTAGAATGAGCCGATTTGTAGTTAATAATTTGTTTTCTCGACCGTGGCTTGTACTGCCAGCACACGCGCGTTTCCTCAAAAATAAAGCACACATCTAGATACTGGATGTGCCCTTCCTGCGGCAGTTCGTGCGTGAACTTCATGCCAAAGGCGTTGCAAACAAAAATGTCAATAATGTCGTCCACGACAATACCCCTATCCCGAGCCTCAGTCGCGTTCATTGCTACAAGGTAGTCATCTACGTATCTAAAAACTTTTAGCACGCTGGCGTTGTAAAGGGACGCCTGAATGCGCTTGTCAAGGGTGGATAAAAATATATCGCTTAAAAGCGGTGCTAGGCAAGAGCCTATGCACACTCCTTCTTTTTGGATGAGGCAACGATCATTGAAGGTGACAATGGTGGATGAAAGATAAAATCTTAAAAGCTCTAGAAAATTGTCGGTAGATAACCCTGTCATATTCTGAAAAGCCACAGGCCCGGCGTCTTCAATGAAAGTTCTGACCGCGCAAAACAGCTCGGGGTGAGGTATTGAGTAGAATAAATCTTCAACATCAATTGAAAAGGGAAATCTCTTTGGGCATGAAGCTTCTACGCCAGAAAAATATGCAATGACTTGAGTGGAATTTTCTACCAGAAAAGGGTCGTCTAAAGAAATGGCACTAAGGTGCTTCTGCAGGAAGCTTGACAAGGAGCCCTGCCAGGATCCCTTTTCCGTAACGATACCGCGGAAAGGCGCAGATTCTTTGTGGGTTTTTACCGTGCAGAAAACACTAAGGGAGTTTACATCAGAAGCGGAGATACTCTTTCTTAATCTTTCCAAGTTCATTTCTTCACATAAAGCGATGGCCTTTTTCTTCACCTTGGCTAAAGACACCTTCCTATCAGCAAAGTTTTTTGTCAAGGCCTCGTTTGCCTTCTGACGGTACGTAGAATTTGGCATCACCACGAAGCCTCCCTCTTTGTCCGACACTAACAGGGCAAGATTGTTGCTCTTCAGAAAGTTGACGGTTGATCTAACTGGTATTTTGGGGGCAAAAGGTGCACCACTATACCTCAAACACTCTACACCTTCAGCAATACAGCGGTCCTGTTCTTCTGAGCTTGCTGCCGCCACCACGTTCCTGACCATGGACAGTAAATGTACAGGTTCTTCTTTTGGTTCAATACAGAACTTAGGACCACGAGATAGTGCAGCTTCAACCCTTTCGGGCAAATTACACTCACCAATACAGGTTACTTGGTTCGTTGCCAGTTGCTGGTGCACTGGCGCTTTCTTTAACGCACATAGGTTTGCAAGACACATGTTCCACAGGAACGCGGTGGTTTTTGCAGCTTCACGAGTGAACGTCCGGAAAAGGTGTTCACCACTCTGTCCAGGCACTAGAGAAGCTGAGAAGGCGTGCAGGTAGTTTTGCAGATGACGAATCTGTCTCCACAGCTCGGAGCGCATGATCTTCATCATTCTCCTGGCATGACGCGCAGACGGGAAGCACGGCGAAAACAAGGCATGAACACCCGGCAGGACAATGCGATGGTCGAGTGCAAACGTGAGTTCCCTTGCACGGCATGTGGTCACAGCTAAAAGGTTGACGAGCGTCGTAGAAGGATTCGCACACATAAAAGGAGGGATGACAGGGCCCAATGTACTAGAAAGTATATCGCTAAGCGTAGACAGCTGGGCTAGTTGGTTCACAGTCGCATTATGATACATCGTTCTGGCGCACGAAAAACACGGACGAAGGAAGAACAGACACACAATCGCCGGACATCAACTGAAGTTTATTCACAGAAACCAGTCCTATATGTACACATGTGACCACCAGGTAACTGATATCAAAAGCACAAAATCGGGAAAACCAAAAGGCAATCAACCAGAGCCACAGGTTCCAATTCGCACACGTGCCTTCAGGCAAATCGCCCACACTTTCTGTGCCTAGCTGACACGATCAACACCGTTAGCCTTCAGATAGTCTAGTTCCTTTCTTCTAAGCACAATAGAGGGAATACTGACGCAGTGATCTTTATCATTGGCAATACAGAGGGCTTCAAAAATTTCCCGGCTTTTCTGAGTCCTGAACTTTCTTAACACACTTGTTTCTTCCAAAAACGCCTTGCATGCTGGCTTATACGAACAACGGCGAATGTGGTCAGCTAAATGACCTCCGCCACTAATCGAAGTTACTGTCCTGCGATGCTCTAGCAAGCGTTCGTTGATACAGCGCCCGGTTTGTCCAATGTAGCGTTTGCCACAGGCGAGAGGTATGTTATACACCACGCCAACCTTGCAGTCGACGAGGGCTTTGGTGTGCCTAATTTTGCAGGCAGACCTCTTTTTGGGTTCGTTTACTAGGCGGCACAGGCGTCCCAGCTTCTCCGGAGCTGAAAACACTACACGGACGCCGCACTTGTCCCCGACCTTCTTGAGGCGGTGCAAGACTTTGTGCCAGTAAGGCACAACGACAGGTCGCTGTTGCGGGCGTGTGTTATCCACCTGCCTGTGCCGTCCACCAGATTTTACTTCGCTAATCTGGCTTTCGACCACTGAGGCCACGATTTCTCTCTGGAAACCTGCCTTCTCCAGACGCCTTAGTTGGGCATGGACACTCTCCCGGACTCGATGCTCACACGACTTGGCTAGAGCAGAGCGGATGCAGTTTTTTGCAATAGCAACTGCATCATCAGGATCATAATTTGTTATTACTAAATCTAGAATTGTTTTCGTGGACGTCGTTAGTCGTGTGGGAGAAACAATATGGTTTATACAGCCATTAAATAGCAATACATTTTCAAAATCTGTTGTCTTCGTACTATTGCTACTCATATCAACATTAAAATCATCGGCAAGTATCACATTGTACCTATTTTGGTCAACAAATTACAATAAATTATCTAAAAACAAAAAATTCAAGAAAAGAACCATCCGGAGGGCAATACGTTGCAAATACAGCGTCTTTCATTTGCAGACACATAATCTCAAAATTATCTGTGACACAAGAAAATTCCCAAAGCAAGGCAGGCTGCAGGAGAGAGCTTACTAGCATAGACACACCATCACGACGACGAGTGGTTCTATTAAGAGAAAAAGTTGTCATATTAGGAAGGTCAAAAGTGTTACAACTGCTTGATTGCCATGTTCCTGTTATCATCAGAACATCAAAACAATTCGCAAGCTTTTTTAACAAAGATTCTAGTTCAGCGACCATGTTGAACACAGACTGTGCATTTAAGTGAAAACAACGAAGATTGCCATGTGTCTGACCACCAAGCTCTCTTCTATGGTAACGTGCCCTAGGTGCGCCAATTCAAGATAAGGGTCACGAATGAACAAAAGACACCCAAGCCATTGTGTAACAGATATTACAGTCGATGGTGAACGTCTCTCCAGTGATCAGCTTGCAGAAGAAATTAATCTTAGGTTCATTAGCACAGGGAAGTACACAGGCCCACTTGCTAGCATGCGCGACCATACACGTACAAACAATCCAATAAGCTCCGTCTCGCTTTTTCCTAATAGTCCAACCGAAATTTGCAAAATAATTGGAAGCTTGAAAAGTGACACAGCGCCTGGAGATGACGGTATAAAAGCTTCGCGAATTAAACATGCCGCAGATCATATTAGTTATGTGTTGTCCCATATAATCAACCTAATGCTTCTCACTGGGAGTTTCTGGATGACCTAAAAAGATAGCTAAAGTAGTTCCTGTGTATAAAGGCGGCGATGCAGCAAATATGAATAACTACCGGCCAATCTCTGTTCTAACTGTATTCTCTAAAATACTTGAGCATATCATTAATGATAGACTCACCAGCATTTTTCAGAAACATTAATTAATAGTAGGGGTGTGCGAATATCGAAATTTTCGAATACGAATCGAATACAAATATGAAGAAAAAATGGCTTCGAATATCGAATCGAATATCTGGTCAGCACAAAAAATAAATTCAGAAAAGATAAACAAGCAAAAATTGTTGCTAACATTTTTTTCAAAATAGTGTATGGCCTTTGCAACTAATATAAACAAAACTAGACTGCCTGAGCACCGTATAAAAAAAAAAACATGATGTGCACAAAAATATATACTACTTCATTGGACTGCATAACAGTATTCAAACTGTAATGTGGTCAGGCAAAATGCAATCCATAACATGACAAGACTGGAAACAAAAATAACATGATGGCTAGTAAAACCTCATTATTCGGAGTTCAAAGAACCGCCAGAAATGCCCAGGTTATTTGAAGGTCGATTTATAAAATGCCCCTTGGCCCCGGAAGAAAAAAAATACCGAAAATGCGGTAGTCTTATGAGGCGGCTCTATCGTGCAAACACCTGTAATCCCGTGACGAGCACAGAGTTTCGGCGTGCTGGAAGACATCGCGAACGTAAACAAGATGGGAACGCGCATTGACATCGGAATGGCGAGACTGTTTCTAAAAAAGGAAAAGAAATGACGAGCGACGTGTCAGTCAGTGTCTGAAAGCGGCATGGTGATGAGATTGGACTAATGGCGAATGCGCGGGACGACAGTTGCCATTGCAACGGGCGAGTGGCCAAGCTCAGAAACCAAAACTACGCGGCCAGGTATATCTTTTTGACCTAGTGACAGGGGCCCTCCGAACATTGCCACGCCTGCCGTCAGGCTCACTTGAGAGGTGCATGGGTTACAGTGCACCATGCAATATGCGGGATTTTTACAGGATCGCTTGCCCTGCTGTGACACCTCGACTCGCCCCTTCGGGAGCCTCACGCGAAATTCCGCAAGTAGGCTTTCCCGCATAGCGAAGTCAACCAAAACAAGATGGCGGTGGCCACGCTCAGAGAGTTAAGGTGACAGACCGAATGCCATGGGTGTAGGCATTAATTAGATAACATATTACGGAAGAATAAAAAAATCAACGCGCTTTCGCATTGCAATTGTTAGAAGCGGGTCGTCCCCCATCTTGTTCGCAGCACGTGTGGTATGTGAGAAATAAAGCGGCTGTTTGGGCTTGTTGGTCAGTGAACATGGTAAAAGGATGCAGCGCGAAAAAAACAAGGACGAACAGAAGTGGACAGGACAGGGCGCTGTCCTGTCCACTTCTGTTTGTCCTTGTTTTTTTCGCGCTGCATTCTTTTACTATGTGAGAAAGCCCACTTGTGGAATTGCGCACAAGGTCAAGCCTAGCGGCATCGGAACGCAATCGGTCCACGTGATAAACGATGGAGAAGAAAGAGAACAGGGCCTTTATATTGTTTTCCTGGAACTTTAAACTCTATATTCAGATAATTTGCCCAGATATTGTGCTTTTCCAACAATCAGATTTACGAAAGTCGGCGCGGTATACGATCGCTGCCGAGTATTCGGGAATTTTCGAATATTCGGAAATTCACGAAAATCATTTCTCGAATACAAATATGAACCGAGTATGAAACATATTTGATTCGTATTCGAAATTTCGAATATTCGCACACCCCTAATTAATAGCTGATGCGCAGTATGGTTCCCAAGCAAATAAGTCTACGGAACAGGCCCTCATACATATAAAAGACAAAATTATTGAAAAAAAGGAAGAGAAACTCTTAACCCTTGGTCTATTTATAGATCTTAGGAAAGCGTTTGATACTGTGCAACATGATATGTTAATAAAAAAGCGAGAGATGTGTGGGATTCGGGGCGATGCGCTAAGGCTACTGCAAACGTACCTGAAAGACAGATCACAATATGTAGTCATAAACGATCGCACTTCGAGTAGAATGGAGATACAACACAGTGTCCCTCAAGGATCAATTGGATCAATTTTGGGGCCTTTACTATTTCTTATATATGTGAATGATATACCAACTATGATACCAGGATCCTCTCAGCTAATCATGCATGCTGACGACACGAATATATTTTTTACAGGAACAACAAAAAGATGCCTTGAAAAATCTATTAATGATTACTTATTAAAACTTTCCAGGTGGCTACAAGCCAATCGCATTACTCTAAATACAAACAAAATCTAAACGTGTAATTCTTAAGCCCACAAGCGTGAGGAACCAGAGCCCTATTAGCATCAGATATGAAGGCAGTCTGTTGGAGGAGGTCACTCAGCAAAAATTCCTGGGTGCATGGTTTAGTATTGATCTGTCCTGGAATGCCCATGTTAGTTGCCTGAAGTCTGACTCATAATGTGTCATTGATTGTCTCCACAGAATCCAACACTTAATTCCATCTTGGATGAAGCAGACACTATATTACTCTCTATTCTATCCCAGAATAAGCTATATTATTTTAGTGTGGGGCACAACAACTGCTTCCAATTGCCAAAAATTAATTACTTTACAGAAGAAGGTGTTACGCATATGCGAAAATTATCATGGCGAAAAAAGGGGACTAAGAACCCATCTGCTTTTTACAAAGTACAATATGCTGAGGGCAGATAAGGTATGCCACTTTAAGTTGCTACAATGGATACACAAGAATCATTTGTATGTCACACCCACAGACAGAGTAAGCTTGTACGCTATCAGAGACCCCGAATTAAGGATGCCGAGAGTAAGGACAAATTATGGTCATCAAACATTGTCTTTTCAAGTTACCAAATTTCTCAATAGAAGAGATATAACTATAAATTACAATAAACCCTTTTCCACTTTCAAAAATGAATGTAAGAGAGTTCTCTGTAGCGATGTCGCCTACATCGATCACTAAAATTCCTCATGTAAGCATGCTGTAGCCCATTTTTTTTTTCACATTTAGCAATTTTGTGTTCGCATCTGTGTATTCTTGTCTGATCTGTTTGTGCTTATATGTCCATATTTCCTTGTTTTTCAGTAGGCTAGAATAAGCTCTAAGTAGAACTCCACTGTTTAATATAGTGTTTCATGTATATGTATTGGTCTCCTTATTTATTTATATACTCATCATCGTAAATTCACGATGCATATTCTCGTCAAGTGCTTCGGTCTTTTTGCTGAGTGTGTATGTATTTTTGCTATGTATAATGCTTACTTTGGCACCTACTTTTCTTTGATTTCGTTTTATGTCCTTATCTCTAATACTGTTTTATACCAGCCTGCCGGACTTTTGTATTTTACATGTTTGTTTGTCATGTAGCAGGGGGCTGAGGCCCTGTCAGGCAACGTTGTGCCTTTAGCCACAGCCGCCTCTTAGGCAAATGTCTAAGCAAAAAATAAAGGAACTTTGAACTTATACTTTCCTCTTGAGGGATATTTGTAAACTGCCATTCATGATCTCAGAGAACCTGCCATATGCACCAAACATTAGGATCGAATCAAATATTCGACCCTTTATTATTTGAATGAATATCCAAAATTATCAAATATTTGCACAAGCCTAGTCAACTGAACGATAAGAATAAACTGCGCGAAAGGGTTAGGACAAGAGAAAGGAACACACACGACACTAATGCAGACTGTCAGCTTTATTTTCTAAAGAAACGAAGACCGTATTTACGCGCTCTCCGGAGTGCTGATAAGTTGCGGCACGCAAGATAATCTTCAAAATTTTCCGGATCTCCAGATGTCTTAACCCTTTCGTGCTGTTTTTACCCTTCTCATTCAGTACGAACCAACCAGCCCGACAAATCTTACTGCTAGTCAGCTGATAAGTTGAAAATCAACAGACTTGCCACTCCGGTTGGTTGAATCAGTGCCATTTCCCCATGCCATGGTTTCCCAAACTGATCGATACTTTCCACCGAATCGTAAGTCCCAACCAACCGCTTTCACAAATCGCATGAGTCATTACCACTACGCCCCACTGCAGAGCAGAGATCTCTCTATATCCCTGCGCCAGCTGTGGCCACCTTATCTCTCTCCCTAACCTGTTCTGCCCACCCGAGTCTCTGATGAGTCTGCCTTCTCTTGGAACCCACTTTGTTACCCTAACACATTCACTGAAGGTACTAGTAGCACACACAGACAGGGAAGTGACCAACACAGCGCTGTCTTACTAGTACCTGCTTCAATGAGCTACCCCAACAAAGGTCTATTCTAAGACATTCGCTGCGGCAGTGACTTCTGGTTCCCAGTGCTAGCCACCCTTGAATTTTCTGGGCGTGGCGTGACCCACCAGCGAGCTGCAGGTGAAACCAGCTTGTCTGAGCCGCAAACATTGCCTGTGTTCTTTTCGTGGCTTCTCGAATGTGCAGCATGCCGTGATGATGACTGATGACACAGTGAACGTGCAAAGACTACTGGTTATCTTGCCTGCGCATTATATGCCCTACACATTTCTTCTTCCTGATTTCCACAAAGATATCATTAAAAGAGGATAGACAACAAATGCTGGCAACAATGTGTTACATATTAGTACACATGGATCAACTCGAGGTATTTGCCTACAATTGCTAAGCAATATACAATTTAGTTTATTCTCTCATGCTATTTCGAATTTATTTTCCACAGCTGAATGATGGCTTTGACATCAAAGGTCGGTTTAGGCCACGTGAGGTCCTTTGCTACGATTTCAACTCTTTACGCACACTGGCGTGTTTTATTGAATTAAAAACAATGAAGCAGTGATTTATACTGCAGTTTTTTTTATGCCTCATTTGACCTATACCACTGTAATATGTAAGCGTATTTCTCTTTTTGAATTGCCTGGACACGGCGTGATGCAGGGGTTGAACTGAGTTTCGTGGAACGCTCCATGAAGCTGCAGCTGACTGCCGTTCACTTCAATGGCCTGGATGCCATTGAAATGAATGACTGAGTAACAGAAGCATGCCTTTGTGTGACCGTTTCACATCACTGTCTTCCCCCCCCCCCCCCCCCCTTATGTAATGTCCCAGTCGGGATCTTTAAGGGTTCAATAAATGATGATGATGATGATGATGATGAACTGTTCCCATTACTGAGAATAAATTAAGCACTGTCATGTTCTACCGAGCCTAAGAACAGTTTACCACCGCTTGAAACCAGCATTCCACTGACCAGCACTGGTCTTCCTCACCAGAGAGTTTTGAGGAATTGAAGACTTAGATCTAAGTCCCTTCACAGAGTTGCCCTCAGGTAAGAAAATCCCATTACCTGAGGAAGACCTTAAGGCAGACACGCTGGTCGGCGTAGAAGGCAGAGTGGCCAAACTGGACCTTGCACTCGACTGGAAGGAGAAGGACAAAGCAATGTGAGCAAATGTTCAAAATTTCAAACATCAATTGGATAAGCAAATATTCGAGTAGAGGAATAGATTATTCGAGAACATCCCAATTTTCTGCAGTGGTCGAATACTGCACCAACTTTCATAAATCCGACTGTGGCAAAACAATAATATCCGGGCAAAATCACCCAATGATATATACAGTTTAAAGTGCCAGAAAAGCAGTACAAACGCGTCCTCTTCGCTTTCTTCTCCGTCGTTTATCGAGCGGACCGATGAAATTTGGCTGCCACAGTGACTCAGTGGTTACGGCGCTCGGCTGCTGAACCGAAAGACACGGATTCAATCCCAACTGTGGGGGGTCATATTATGATCGAGGTAAAATGCCAAAGATCCAAACCAAACTAAACGAAAACCGATGATATCAGGACACTGCTAGACTCAGACCTCAAGAGAAATTCTGCAAGTGGGCTCTCCCAAATATCACGTGATAAAAACAAGATGGCCAAAAACCCGCTTAGAACATTTCCAATGTGAAAGCACACTTTTTTGTTTCATCCTTTGTTCGAACCTACATCCTTCGTTTGAAACAGCCACTTTCCCAGATGAACAGTTGCAAGAGCAAACTTCTGGTCCCTGCTGGTGAGCCGCGGAATTCGAAACTATCGAACCATTTGCATATTTGGCTTTACTCTCTTTTATCTCGATTTGCTGCTGGCTTTGCGATTATGATGCTTTGAGCTGCTGCACAAGCGCTGCCATGCCATAACATGGGGTATGTATCTTATACCTTGAGTCAACTTTTTTCTGACCAGTGAGGGGCTCGAGTTGGGGGGTTGATGTACAGGCGGCAACACACGGCAGATACTGCGCGCAACGAACTGTGCAGAGTTATTTTAGGATGTGTCTGTGAAATCTCCCCATAATTTGCATCCCCCTTTTTTGAAACCTTAATTAAAAAAAAAAAGTACGCAAACTGCATAAGTAACTGCATAAGTAAGTGCGCAAATTGCATAAGCTCATAGTGGGGGCACGCCACCGCTATGAGTAAAGTCACAGAGATGCCTATTCTGCTGCAGGCTTTCCTGCTCTTTACGTCCCCCTGGGAATTCAGCAATGTCCTTTCAGCCGACTCCAACCAAGCTTTACATTTCAGCGACCCCGACTGCTGGTTTCCTGATCACTGCACAACGGACAGCCACGGCACCTTCCATTCACCTGTTCCTGGCATCGACAGCTTCTTGGCCTGGCAACCGAGCTCTACTATCAGCGCGGGTGATCCGCCTTGCTTATATAATCTGCCGCCGCACAGAGGCCAGTTGGGGCACGCCACCGCTGCGAGCAAGGTCACAAAGATGCCTATTCTGCTCAGGTCAGTTATCTTCCGAACGCTAAATGCTTTTGGTGTAATGATCCTTTCTTACTTATGGTGCCGTGCCCCCTTGACACCCTTGACAGTTGGCGGAATCTGTTAGGACCGATGCTTTGCTCTTTCTGTGTCAATGCACACCTGGTTTTGCTTTTACTTGCTTTGTCTGGTGACAGCGAGTTGACCTGGACTGCCAACCCTTGAATCCATATCAGAGGCCATTGCACGAATGGAGCTCTCACGAAACACCATGTTGTCTGAGCTTGCTTTGATACGTTCTGCCCAAACAAATATTGAATCCCTTGTCAGCCATCTTTACAGCCCTGCTGACATACTAGAAAAAAAGTCGAAGCTTCCCAATCTAAACACCAACCTCCCGCTAACACTGTCATTGAAAAGCTGACCGCCGATGTCAAGGTGCTTGCGGGGAAATGCGACGATTCCGAAAACCGCCTGCGCCGCAACAATCTGCTTTTTTTTTTTTCGGAATCCCCGACTCCAGTGACGAAACATGGGCGAAGTCGGAATCAGAACTTTACCTTTCTGCGCTGAGCACCTTGAAGTACCTATCCAGAGCTCAGATATTGAGCGAACTCATCGACTTGGCCGCTTTCGCGATGATAGAAAATGTCCCATTATTGTTAAACTATCCAGCTTTAAAACCAAGTAAAACATTCTTTTCATCAAATCTAAGTTAAACGAAACCAAATTTTTAATTCGGGAAGATTATTCAGCGCGTGTACGTACAGCTGGAGCAAAACTATACTCGTATGGCCTCGATAGTAACTTATCTTTTAAGATACGCTTTGATAAGTTGGTCATGGGAAAAAGCAGTACATCTACGATGCAGAATCAGATTCTGTCGGCGAGTTGAAAACATAGAGTTCACTGAATAGTTCAAGGCCTCCTCAATTTTGATCATATCAGCTGGTACAATACCGCATCCACACAGCTCCGCACCACGAAATATCAGCTGTTCTAACAAAAATCCGTAGCTACTTACCCAAAAGAGAACGCGTCGAAGCCACCCTAGAAAATAACCTCACTGATAATGCTGTTTTTACGGAAACATGGCTAACCCCTGATATCTCGTCCGAAGAGCTGCTGAATAACGTGTCATTCACAATACACAGGCGTGACAGAGTGGGACGCAAAGGCAGTGGTATCCTAGTTTTCGTTAACCAAGCGCTGCCTTCATTTAATATTGATAGTAAAAGTCATCATAAAATTCTCAGCGTAAACATATCCCTTCCTGGAAGCTCTATCATACTCACCGCTTGCTATCGAGCACCTAATTGTGATCTTTCCTTCGTCAATGGACTGCACTCTGTACTTCTCGACTTAAGCAGCTGCTTTCCCAGCGCAAATTTCATACTTTGTTGCGATTTCGATTACCCAGACATATTTTGGGATAATTTAACTACCACTTGTCGTCAATCCAAAGAATTCATCGATCTTGCACTCTTGTTTAACCTTGTTAACATGCCAACTAGGATCAGCAACACGCTTGACCTGGTTTTTGTTTCGAATCCAGAAATGACCTACTCAATGTCTTCTACAAATGGTCTCAGAGATCACAATCTAAAGTTATTCAATGTAGCTGTGCCGAAACCGCTTCGCTGCCCTTCCACTAAAGTCATCAGTGATTATAAGAGGGCAAATTTCCCTCTTATTGACAAGGGTGGAAAGTTGGGCGAGTCGGTACTGATCCATGAGAAAAGGAGCGCGAAAACAAGACGACGGACGAAGACAGAACACACAGCACGCGCGCTAACTTCCGACTAAAGGAAAAACACAAAACCGTGTCGACCGGGACCAGAGCCTAACGACCGAGCGCATGCGCCAAGGCTGGGAAGCGGAAAAAAATTCTAAGGAAAAAATTCAAAGGAAAAAAAGCATAAGAAGATAAAAGTTATTGACAGCAGGGGACAGCGAAGAACGCACCGCTTGACGCACCTCTTCTTGTTGTCACAGATAAAGGCCCCAGCATCTAGCTGATCTGCATCTGCGCACGGCTCCACGCGGCTGCGCCCGGAATCGTGATATCAGCCTTCGCTGACGTCACGGCACTGCAACACCACCAGGGGCTTGGCCTACAAATACGGGACGCTCTCACGGACAGGGCCACTTGGCAGCAGGGGACAGCGAAGAACGCACCGCTTGACGCACCTCTTCTTGTTGTCACAGATAAAGGCCCCAGCATCTAGCTGATCTGCATCTGCGCACGGCTCCACGCGGCTGCGCCCGGAATCGTGATATCAGCCTTCGCTGACGTCACGGCACTGCAACACCACCAGGGGCTTGGCCTACAAATACGGGACGCTCTCACGGACAGGGCCACTTGGCAGCAGGGGACAGCGAAGAACGCACCGCTTGACGCACCTCTTCTTGTTGTCACAGGTTGGAAACTGTGTTTTTCTTTTTTTTTTCTTCTTCTCAAAACTGCTGTCTCACTGCTGCCAATATTGATTGTTCTGTGTGTTTGTGCGTGAGAGCTTGATAAAATGAATAGCGAGCTACGCGATTTCAAAGAGCAGTTTGAGAGGGAAATGAAGAAATTCAAAAGACAGATTGAGCAGCAGCTGAAAACGGAGCTGCAAGAAGTGAAAAAGAGCCTTGAATTTTTAAATGAACAGTATGAGCAGACGAAAAACCAAAATGAGCTGCTAGAGAAGGAAAATAAAGCACTGAAGAAAGAAAACGATGCTTTGAAAAGTGAGTACCGAAATGCAAAGAAACAAATTGATGACCATGAGACCAGAATCCTCACAAGTGAACAGTACTCTCGAAACCGCAACTTGGAAATTAAAGGGATTAAGGAAGAAAAAGATGAGAATATTGTCACATTACTAGGTCACATTGGCACTGCTTTGAATGAGCCCGTGACTGCAAATGACATTGAAGTCTGCCACAGGGTTAAAACTCGAAATGAAAATGCAGTTCCTAACACAATCGTGCAATTCAAGCACCGATCAAAACGTGACTCAGTGCTCCAGAGGGCAAGAAAGGTTAGGCTTTCCACTACTGACATTGGGTGGTCAGATGAAAACCCCATATATGTAAATGAACATCTTTGCCCGGTGCTGAAGAAGCTAATGTTTAAAGCTGTCGAAAAAAAGAAAGCCTGTGGTTGGAAATTTGTGTGGGTAAGGGACGGAAAGATTTTCGCCCGCCAAGAAGAAGCGTCGACAGTAATCCACATCAGAAATGAGCAAGATGTTGAAAAGATAGTGTGACCGCATCAATATGCAGCCTAGACCGTTGCCGTCATCAGAAATGGCGATGGAACCTCATGAAGTAAATCACATTGCTGCCTCTGAGAACATAAATGGAATTAAGTGCTTTCACCTTAATATAAGATCAGTGCGCAATAAACAAGATTTTCTTAATATTCTACTAGAAAAATTTAATTTCGATTTTGAGGTAATAATGCTTACAGAAACTTGGCTTCATTCAGAGTGTGATAATATCACTGATGACAGGTACAATACATTTTGTCTGAATCGAACTCGGAAAGGTGGTGGCGGTCTGTTGTTGCACGTAAAAAAATGTATCGAGTGTGATGTGCTTGATCAGTTTTCTATTGTTTCCGATGATGTAGAGTGCCTTGCTGCAATAAGTCAAAGGTATCTTATAGTTGTCATGTATCGTCCTCCTAATGGAGTAGTTGACTCTTTTCTTCGTCACCTTGAAGACATCCTAAACTATGCAAGCAATAACAACCTCAACTTGTTTTTGGGTGGTGATTTCAATATTGATCTGATGACTAAATCCAACACTCAGCAGTGCTTACAAACCTTACTCCTATCACACTCCTGCCACAATGTGATCAAAGACGCTACACGTATAACAACAACGTCGTGTACCTTATTGGATGTCTTTGTCACAAACATCCCTGAACACGAAGTTTTTGGTGGCGTTATCACGTCCGGCATAAGTGACCACTTGCCTATTTTCTTACTCGCTAAAAATGCGCTAAGGAAACATGCGGACGGAGCCAATGTAATTAAAGCATTTCAAGAAATTAATGAAAAAACTTTGAACACATTTCGCACAAACCTTTCTGCGGTAAACTGGGAACCAGTGTATAGCTCCTCGAGCGCCGATGGTGCTTATGAACTTTTTTTGAGATTATTTATTGATGCATACTCAAGTTCATTTCCAATGAAAACATGCAAAAAAAGAAGAAAAATTCGAAAACCTTGGATCAATAACGATTGTTTGAAATTAATAAGAAAAAAAGAAAAGCTATTTACTAGGTTCTTAAACACTCGCAATCTGAAAGACTGGGAAATTTTTAAAAGGCATAGAAACAAAACTAATGCTAAGCTGCGAAAGGCAAAACAGGTTTATTTATGTAACTACTTTGAAGTTGGTAGTGCCCCAAAAGCTGAACATATGTGGAAAAAAATTAATGTGCTGCTAAATAGAGTTCCCGTAAAGGAAAATATTAATGAAATCATATTAAACAATAAAGTCATTAAGGGAGCGATGCTAGCAGAGGAATTTAATACCTTTTTTCTAAACTTGGTCACCAGCACACATTCCTCGGAGGCAATAAATGGAATGATTAGAAACCCACAAAGTTTTTACATTGACCCTACAAGCGAGACTGAGGTCTGTGCTGTGTACCATTCACTGAAAAACAGCTTTGCTTGTGATATTGATAATATCCAGATCAAACCAGTAAAATATGCACTAGACCTCATTTTGTCGCCGCTCACATACTTGTACAATATTTGCCTCTCAACAGGCACTTTCCCCAGGAAGATGCAAATCGCTAAGGTAGTCCCTATATTTAAAAAAGGAGACAAAAATAATCTGACAAACTATCGGCCAATTTCCATCCTGCCAGTCTTCTCAAAAGGTCTAGAAAAACTCATCCACATACGAATTACCAAGTTTGCCACTAAACATAATTTAATTAATCCCACTCAGTTTGGCTTTAGAAAAGGAATGTCCACAGAATATGCTCTTTTGGCTCAAAAAGAAATAATTTTGAAAGCAATCGAAGAAAAATATGTAATTGCAGGTGTATATATAGACTTTTCGAAGGCATTCGATAGCATAAACCATGTTACTTTGTTAAAAAAACTGGAAGTATATGGAATACGTGGAATACCTCTCGACCTCTTAAAGTCTTACCTCGAAAACAGAATGCAGTGCGTTTCCATACAGGAAATTCTATCCTCTTGCCAGCCAATAAAAGCAGGTGTCCCCCAAGGCAGCATACTTGGTCCCCTATTATTTAACTTGTACACAAATGATATTACGTGCATTAGTAGCAACGCAGAATACGTAACATATGCAGACGACACGACAATATTTTTTCGCAGTCGTTCCTATCATTCTCTTCAATCCGAAATAAACAGCACTCTGGAAAAACTGACCACCTGGAGCGAAATAAACTCTTTACAGATTAATGCTAATAAAACAAAGGCCATTATTTTCACTACCAGACAAGCAGCCAGCGCTCCAGAGATGACGTTCACTTTAGGCGACGCAGATGTAGAAATCGTAGATTCTGTAAAATGTCTTGGTGTCCACTTTCACAAAAATATGTCCTGGGACACGCACATTGACCACGTTACCACACAGATAGCAAAAGCTGCTGGGGTCATAACTAAATATAAATCGTTCTTACCGACGGCCGTTAAATTACACATTTACAATTCACTTTTCCTTTCACATGTTAACTACTGTCTCTTAGTGTGGGGTAAAACAACACTTGGTAATTTAAATCGCATACATGTCCTACAGAAAAGAGCGATCCGCAGCATAGCAAATGTTCATTATCGTGAACATACATCCGAACTTTTCACTAAATTTGACATTCTTTCCATCCATCATATGTACTCATTCTACCTTGCAAAGCGATATAAGCATGACTCGCTTGAAATTCTCCGTACACTTGCTAACTTGACCCCTCAAACACGACACTACAATACACGCACTAATCTAATTTGGAAAATTCCTTACTCACGCTTAAGACTATCTGAACAAATGCTCCGTCATGCCCTACCGACCCTATTAAACCACCTTCATTGTCAAGGAATTAACATAAGCACCATTACCAACAATATGCTTAAGTCCTTTGTAACGCGACAGTGAGCGTGTATGAAATTGTTGTTGTATTTTAGAAATTCTCTTGTAGAATTGGTGTGCTACCGTGGCTGCATTCCTTGTACATACTGACCTTTATTTGTGGCTCTAAAATGAGTATATTATTTTTGTATTGCATATTACACATACTGACTTTTAAACTTTCTAATGTATAAAGATGTATGTTTCTTAATGTTCCACTGTATATGCCTCATAAATAGGGGGCCCGAAGCTCGTCAAGTGGAAACTTCCACTTTTTCTTCGAGCCCTCCTCGTCCTCCGCTAATCTTTTTGTGAGGAAGAAATAAAATTATTGATTGATTGATTGATTGAACCTAGGAATCTCAATTCATGTTTCGATAAGAATATAGAAGGCTAGCTGACACACAGATCGTGCAAAGTAGCTATCTGTGTAGCTTCAAAGATTTCTCTTGTCAATTTATCTCCGCTTCTGGCAACGACACAGCATTTATCAGGGCGACATGGTTTTGTGTTTTTGCTTTACTCGGAAGTTAGCGCTCGTGCTGTGTGTTCTTTCTTCGTCTGTCGTCTTGTTTTCATGCTCCTTTTCTCATGGTTCCCTCTTATAAACGCCGAACTGGACAACTTCTTCTACACTTTTCAAAAGCTCAATTCTTCAAGAACTGTCAACCAAAATTGGTTATTATTCAAGCAGAAACTTTTGACATTAATTGAAATCCATGTTCCAGTCATTTACGTTCGTGGGGATGCAGGTAAAGCATGGTTCAGTAGTACCCTAAAGAAGCTTTCACGTAAAAAAAAAAAAAAATGCCTTTTTCACATTGCTAAGCAATCCAACTCAGCCCTCAGGTGGGAAAAATATTTCACGCGTCTCAAAGACCATACAAGCCTACTGAAGCATTCCAAAAGGAAGTTCTTCCACAAGGATCTTCTGCACATAATGAACGAAAATCTCTAAAAGTTTTGGAATCTGCTTCCTCCGGTTAGTCATCATACGTACAACATAACACTTTCCAACTCGGATGGTTCACATGTGCCGCCAGACGAACGATCTGATGTAATGAACTCGTACTTTTCTTTAGTTTTTACCCATGAGCCAAAAGTAAATATTCCCAACTTTCCTGGTGCCAGTTTTTCAGAGATGCCACCCATTACAGTCACTGCGGAAGGTATCGAAAAGCTTATCGACAAGCTGAAATTATCAAGTAGCCCTGGTCCGGTAGCATTTCTGCCAAAGTACTTAAAGCAAACCGAAGTCCCAACCAGCTGTATAATGCAGATAATATTTGCCCAGTCCCTAGCTCAAAGCGCTTTTCCGACAGACTGGAAAATTAGCAAAGTAGTTCCATTATTTAAAAGTGGTAACCGGTCTGATCCATCAAATTATCGCCCAATATCCTTAACATGCATTGCCTGCAAACTAATGGAACATATTTATTCTCACGTTGCCCTACACCTTGATAACAACGCATTTTTCTTCGCTAATCAACACGGTTTCTGCTCTGGTCTTTCTTGTGAATTGAAGCTTTTTGAATTCACCACTGATCTTCATTTAAACGTTGATTCAATTTTCCAAACTGATGTTATATTCTTAAGTCTTTTCTAAGGCTTTTGATCGTGTTCCTCATTTTGCGACTCACCTGTAAAAGTTCTTCCTTCAGCCTAGACCCATTATTCTTATCTTGGATTAAATGCTTCCACACCAATCACTTTCAGTACACCGTCATGGGAGGGCATCCTTCAGCCTCAACCAAGGTTCTTTCTGGTGTTCCACAAGGCTCAGTCCTTGGCCCGCTTCTTTTTCTCATCTATATTAACGGCCTCCCCTGTGGAATTTCATTATCGATACGTCTCTTCGCAGATGACTGTGTCCTCTACCGCCGAATTTCATCTCAAACCGACCAGAGCATGCTTCAGGATGACTTAATTTTAATAGATGACTGACGGTTGATGCAGCTCAATATTTCAAAATGCAAGTTTATGAAAGTTTTGCACAAAAGCTCTAACATCACCCAGGTGTACTCTTTAAACTCAGTCACTATTTCACAAGTACAAAGGTATCATTACCTCGATGCCTTAATCTCAAGCAATTTAAACTTGCCAAAACATATCGTTAAACTGGTCACTGAGAGCTCTAAAACGCTAGGCTTTATTAGAAGAACATTCTCATTGTCCCCCTCTTCCGTCCGTAAACTGGCATATGAAACCTTCGTACGATCTAAACTAGAATACGCATGCGCAATTTGGTGTCCACATCAGACTTACCTCATCAATTCTTTAGAATCTGTGCAGAACCGTGCCGCTCGCTTTGTATCTTCAAAGTACAACTACAAAATGAGCACCATCAGTATAAAATCATCTCTAGGTCTTCCCTCATTGGTCTTTCGCCGCAAGATATCACGACTATGCTCCTTCCACAAGATATTCTATCATTACACGCATCTGAGCCAATCTCTTCTCCCACCAGCACGTTCAACTCGACATTTATTCAATAGCTTAAGTGTACAGCACCTGCATGGATCAACATCTGCTTTCAATAAATCATTTTTACCAATAGCAATACAGGAATGGAATGAACTGCCAGATCCTACTGTAATGGAAAGTGACCCTGTCAGATTCAAAGAGCGGTTACTGTCTGGCTTTGAACACTAAATTTTTCTAAATTTCTTTTCTCACCCTTAGTTTGATGTACTTGAGCAATTCATTTGTAATTCCCTTGCCCTACTCGACTGCATTTTTTTTGTAACTCCTTAAACTGGGTTCTCATTTCATTTTACTGATTGTATTCATTGCCCTCATTGCATGCTTATATATATCTGCTTTACTAGATTTCTTTTTTGTTGTTTCAACCTCCTTGGCTTTGGTTCATGTATTCTTCTAGGTCAACCCCCCCCCCCCCCCCCCCCCCTTTATGTAATACCCTGTAAAGGGTCCTTAAGGGTTCAAAAAATGATGATGATAAATATGATACAACATTACTTCAGTCAAGTTTTGTTTATTTCTGCTTCAAAAACCAGGTTTATGGTGTTCAGCATCTCAAAGCAACTCTGGCTACAAGGGTCACAGGGCTCCAGATAATTTCGGCCACCTGGGGCTCTTTAATGTGCACTGAAGTTGCGCAGTACATGGGTCTCTAGCAGTTCAACTTCTTCAAAATGCATCGAACCTGCATCTGGTCAGCAGTCGAGCACCATAACCACTGAGCCACTGTGGCAGCCAGAAAAAAAATTGAGAGCGACAACATTTAATAAGAACGGAAAACTGGGTGAGTTGTAGGGATTCATGTTTAACTAACAAGAATAAAAGCGCAATAACACGACACAAAGAAGGAGGAAACCGACAGGACAGGCGGTTTCCTCCTTCTTTGTGTCGTGTTATTGCGCTTTTATTCTTGTTAGCTATGAACCAACATGCCCCGGAGAGTGTTTTACTCATGTTTAACTGCGCAAAAAAACAAAGACCGAGAACAAGAAGGGACGACACGGGCGCAGACTACAACTGATTTTTTATTCAGGGAAAAGAAGCCTATATATGTACCTTCAGCCCGCGGTAAGACAGGCTAAAAACACGAAAACACAAACACTTTCACACACTATCTTGGAGCATGTAATGTGATGCCACTGTGATCACACACCCAAAAAGCAAACTCCGCATTGTCAGAGACACCATAAAAACAGCAAAGCCACGGGCACACTCGTATCAGGCTAACACTCCATACTGCCTGCTCGCGCTAAAAAAACTGCGCAAAAAGGGTATCTCCCTATCAATCAGGCCTACCGATGGTGATGCTACACAGTTATCGGATTCTTTCTTCATCAGGTAAGCTTCCACCAACTCCCTGCATACCTGATCCCTGTGCTTAAATAAGATGTTGGTTTTGTTCAACCGTGGATAACGATCTTTGCCACCTTTGCAGTGCTAGGCAAGATTAGAGGAAGCCGCCCCCTTCAACAACCTGCGATGCTCTGCCATCCGCTCGTTAATCCATCGTCCCGTCTGGCCCATCTACTTTGTCCCACACGAGAGGGGGACTTCATACACGGCTCCAGTGTTACACTCGGTGAACCCGGTTTGTTTTCTGTGCGCTATCGTATCGAGCACTCAGCTCCAGCACCATTGCTCTCAGGCTCGAGCTTTGTTCGCACAGCACTACAAATCCTCACAAGCTTATTCTTCGCTGTGAAAATCACGTCCACCCCGTATCTCGCCCCCACTTTCTTGAGCCGGGGTGAAATTCCATGGACATATGGAATTCCCACCACTTTGTCTCCGTCCACTGAGCCCGTTGTAGCATATTGCTGGTGCGGGCTGGGCACTAATGCTTTCTTTTTAATAACTTCTCTGTCCGTCCACTGTCCTCTTTTTTACTGAAATGAGCACTCCCCATCTTGACCAGGATCCTTTCAGAGATCTCAGCCACCACCTGCTAAGGATACCCTGCTTCCTTCAGCCTCTCTGCCTGCCCCAGGAAGCTAACCTCAACTCTGTGGGTACAGGATTTGCCAAGGGACGCTTTTAAGCAGGAAGTCGCGATACCAGCCTTGACAAGTTTGGAATGCCCCGAACTGAAGTTCAAGAGAGGTTTTTTCGTCGTAGGGTGATATTCCCAACACACTCTGTTCTCCAGGTAAATGGATCCTAAGGTCTAAAAACTGTAGGGTAGCTGAACTGGGTGGTTTGAAAGTGAATCGCAGGCCACCACCTGTACCTTTGAAGATTTTGACGACGTCCGGGACTGCCCTGGGAGAGTTCAGAATGATCAAAAAATCATCGACGTAACGGAAAACATTTAGCGCAAGATCAGCAAGAATTTCCGCCAGTTCCTGATTGATCCTGCTCAAGTAAATGTTGCTCAAAACGGGTGCCACACGGGAGCCGGTGCACACACCCGATTTCTGTACGTACACCTTTCCGCCCCACCAAACGAAGGTCGACTCTAGGTAAAACGATAGCATCGTGACAGGGTCACCTTTTCTTCCTTACGCAGGTGCGGCTCAACACAGAACTTCTCATGCGATTTTGGTTCTCATGCGATTTTGGTGATCGTGTATCACCAAGTATAATCACTTTTCCTGGTTGCAGCGAGGTCCCCCTCCTTGACGGCAGATGCGGTCACACCATGCTCCATAAGAACTCCGTGCACATGTCAGTGCTTGTACACCATTCACGGTACACATGAGGATGGCGAGATAGACTTCCGCTGTGCTCGCAGGTAACCCCCAGGTGGTCCTTAAAAAACCAGCCTTGATGCCACCATTCCGAAGACAGGATTTTACACATGCAGCATTCGTGCCCTTTGGACGGTTGCAGGGACCCGCAAATCGCTTGAAGTTCTGGCGGACACAATCCTTTCCTTGCATACCATGAAGACACACGAGCCTAGCACACACACACACACACAGCAACCAGCGAAGCCAAGAAAGCCGGGTCTTCAGGGTGAGGGTTAGGAAACGTAACTGAGCCCGTAGTACTAGAAAGAAATTCAACACGACTGCAAGGAGCTCGAGTTGGTGATACATATTTAAAACATAACAGTGCGGAAAACGGGGACTTCAAGCGTAGAAAACACAGGACAAGCACTGACTCTGTGGGGACCTGCCCTGCAGCCCCCTGTGTTTGCTTTCCCGCGAGGCACCGTGCAGCAGCAGCCTCACCTCGAGAAGGAACGCATTCCCTTGTCAGTTACATTAACTGGCAAGAGAGGGCGCCAGCGTCGCTGCGCGGGAGACTGCTGAAGCCCGCGCGCGGGAGAGGGGGCATGGGGGCTCTTCGGCTGGGATCGTCGGCGTTGCTCGTGGCTCCGCTCTTCGCCGGCAGAGCGAGGAAGCGACGGGGAGACCCGCTCCCGTATTCTCGTCCCGTCCAAGCCGCGGAGTATCCCCTGCCCTAGCGCGGGTGAATATTCGCTCGGAACCTTCCTGGTGAGTCGGACGACCTTGATTCCTTAGCGTACCTTGTTGCTAGCTGGCGTTAATTATTGTTGCTGTAGCAATAAATGCCTGTTTGTGTCAGCCAATGTGTCGTTCCTTTGTTCCCTCAGAGCAAGGCCCGCCGTGGTTGGCGTGCGTTCGGCAGCGTACGCGATCACGGGGTGGGGTCCGGGCGGCTTTGAACCGTGTCAGCCGCAATTGAGTGGCGAGAACGTACTTATCTCCTCAAGTCAACCCCACAACTCTCAACTAAAGTTTAATCACAGCAAACAGGCAAATATAAGCGAACAGGCAACAACCAAACAATAAAACCACAAGGCACGTGCACTATGTTGGGTCAAGATAGGCAACCTCACTGTCACGCAGAAGCAGGGATGGCTTGCTGATGCACAATCTTGATTTCTTTCTCATTTTGTAGGCTTCTACGATTTCCCTGGTCAATTGATCGGGGTGTAAGACACATAAAACGGGAATACCGTTCTGGGCCATTGTGGCGGAGAACACCTGGCAACATGAAGTTTCTGGCTATTTACAGAAGCATTTGGCAGCATTATCTGTTAATCATCCTTTTTTGATCCGTAACTCTGAGTGTGTCGTTAAATTTTTACAGCGGCAAAACCCAGGTTTGTGTACAGCCTTTAGCATAGATATGGTAGATTTGTTCTACTCTCTTCCGCACAAGGAACTGATGACTGCTGTTTTTAATTGTATTCCTTCGGACAATGATTAAGAACAATTTGTAAAAAGATGTGGCATTTCAGTAGCTGGGTTCCTTGAGCTGCTGTCTTTTTATGTCTTCTACCTTCATTGAATGGGAAGGTGCACTCTATACCCAAAGAGCGGGCGTGTGTATAGATTCTAGAGTGGCGCCTGCTCTTAGTGATATTTTTCTGTCATTCGTGGTTCGAGGTACTCAGAAAGGTTTGGGTGGGAAGACGTCACGCATTTTCAGATATGCAGATGATTTTTTGATTCTTATTGAATAATAATAATAATAATAATTGGTTTTGGGGGGAAAGGAAATGGCGCAGTATCTGTCTCATATATCGTTGGACACCTGAACTGCCGTCAAGGAAGGGATAAAGGAGGGAGTGAAAGAAGAAAGGAAGAAGAGGTGCGTAGTGGAAGGTTCCGGAATAATTTCGACCACCTGGGGATCTTTAACGTGCACTGACATCGCACAGCACACGGGCGCCTTAGCGCTTTTCCTCCATAAAAACGCAGATGCCGCGGTCAGGTTCAAACCCGGGAACTCCGGATCAGTAGTCAACGCCTTAACCACTGAGCCACCGCGGCGGGTATTCTTATTGAAAAAAAAACAAAAAACAGAATCCTTTGGAAACATGTCTGGTGTGTTAGAAGTATTGCAAGCTAATGCATGTGGTTTATGAATTCCCGTAATGAGGCGGACCTTCTAGCTTTTAAACGTTTCCGTAATGTTTTAAATAAAGAACTGAAAAAGTGCAGGGACGCCTACTACTTTCGTTACTTTTCTATGTGCTCAGGTCGAATGAGTGAATTATGGAGTAAAATGAATGCTCTTATGGGACGTGGGCAGGAAAAAGATTCCGTAGTAGAGATTATACATGACGGAAAAACGCTGAGAGGGGACGCAATGGTTAATGCTATTAACGAGTTCTTTGTTAACAGGAATGTGACTGCACGCCCTTCAGGAAACAACACAATGCAAAGTACAGCTAACACCAATACTTTTTTCTTAGAACCAACCGACATTCAAGAAGTTTGCTCTGTGTTTGCAAATTTGAAAAATTCGCGTAGCTGCGACGCTGACGATGTGCAAATTAGTCCAGTGAAATATGTCCTTGACGTTATAAGTCCCATACTAACCTACATATATAATCTTTGCCTTTCAACTGCAGTTTATCCAACAAAAATGCAAGTGGCTCGAGTGACTCCGCTATACAAAAAAAAGGGTGATAACCGAGATGTTTCGAACTACCGCCCCATATCAATATTGCCTGTGTTTTCTAAAGGTCTGGAAAAAATCCTATTTAAACAACTCTCACGTTTCTGCCACAAATATGATATAATCACAAAATCGCAGTATGGCTTCCAAAAACATCGGTCCACAGAACTGGCACTTCTTGATCAAAAAGAATACATTTTGCAAAACTTCGAGGATAAAAACTACGTTCTGGGGATTTTTGTTGACTTTACGCAGGCTTTTGACAACATTAATCACTCTATTCTTTTTGATAAATTACATCACTACGGTATCAGAGGACATGCACTTAATATGTTAATTAGTTATCTCTCTCACAGAAAACAATTTGTTCAAGTAAGCCATTTAATATCTAATCAGAAAGCAATAGTCGCAGGCGTGCCTCAAGGAAGTATTCTTGGTCCCTTACTCTTTAATTTATACATTAATGATATAGTATGTATATCATCTGACCTGAAGTTTGTTATATATGCAGACGACACTAGTATATTTGTGCCTTCATCCTCTTGTGCTGACGCGTTCGTTAAAGGAAACATAGCCTTAAAAAAGTTGGAAGCTTGGACAGACAGTAATCAACTGAATATTAATACAAAAAAAACAAAAGCAGTAATTTTTCACCCTAAGGGTAAGCAGCTATCTACCGATTACGATCTTCTGTTTAGAGGTACAAGGATTGAGGTCGTCGAAATAATAAAGGTATTGGGCGTTTTCTTTTCCAAGATGTTGCAATGGGATGACCACGTAAACCATATTTTGCAGAAATTATGTTCCATAACAGGTATACTCAGTCGAAATCGTTATGTCTTTCCAATGTCTGCAAAACTAGCCATTTATATATATTTCTTCTTACATGAACTATTCTCATTTAGTCTGGGGCACAACGACCGACAAAAACCTTAGTAGTCTTTTAAGGATGCAAAAAAAGGTTTTACGGATCATTAATAATTTGCCTAAGTTTTACTCAAGTAAATTTATCTTCAGAAATCTTAAGGTCATTCCAATAACTAAAATGTATCATTATAAACTCCTACGCGAATATAAACTCAGCATCAAGGAAAATCAAAGGCTGTTTTTGGACATATCGAACTTAGAATTAATAGGCAACGCGGCCTACAATACAAGGACAACAGACCGTTGGAAAGTGCCAAAATGCCGTACGAACTATGGGTTTCAGAGTCTTAGGAATAACCTGCCTCGATTACTAAATGAACATATTAAAGCGGGAACAGATATTTTAGGACTAAATTTCCGGAACCTGAAGGCGTTGTTTTATTAATTTGCATGTCCCTAATACACACCACACATTTCACAAACAAAACACCTTGTACAGATATTTAGCCACTGTTTCATTATGACTGCATGTCTTTATTTCCCGACCGTTCCATGAGCTTGTCGCCATACCTTTCATAAAAATGCCAAGTTATAATTTTGTTTGTCTCTGTATATTTCTGTATATTTTTTTCTGTACATTTGTTTCTGGATTGTGTTGCTTCGTTGCCGTCAATGCCAGGGGGGACCAAGATTTTTTTTTCAAGCCGTAAAGGAACGGCTTTTCTTCTTGGCCCCTTTCACAATGTGTACGTCATGTTGTGAAGAACAAATAAAAATGAATGAAAAAAAATGAATGAATGAATGGTTTGCAGTTCACCACTGAGGTTCCGGTTGATAACATGATAAAGTTTTTAGATTTGTGTTTGAGTACAGAGGAGGCACACATGTGTTGGAAGTACTCACCACGGGCCGAAAAACCGTTGCTGAATTATAAATCGCATCATTCAAAGGAAGTAAAAAGCGAAATTGTTGTTTCATCTTTGTCATTGGCATTGTCAAAATCCTGTCACCATGCTATGAAGCAAAGCATTGATGATCAGGCTAAGAGGCTTAGGGATGCAGGTTATCCAATGAACTCATCACTTTGGGTTGCAATAAAATAGTTAAAATGCTGAAAACCTCGGCTTTGCCGTCATCTTCACAGAATGAACAAAAACAGAAAAAGTTTGCAGTCCTTCCCTATGTACACCGCCTGTCACATGGTCTTAAAAATGTGGCCCATAGGTATGAAGTTGATATAGTTTTTTTGGCAACAAATAAGCTAAAAAAAATTTGTTCAATTATTGAAAGTAAGGCTCGCAATGCTAGGAAATCTGTAGCGTCTTGTGGCATTAAGCATGATAAGAAATTTTTACCATGCTCTGAGGGCGTAGTGTAGAAAATACCTCTGTCCTGTGGTCAAATTTACATTGGTCAAACAGGACAGTGTATTAACACACGACTGAGAGAACATTTACACTCATTAGATTCTAACCGCTCCATGAATTTAGTTGATCATTGCCGAGAGTGTCAATCATGTTTTCCTTCCTTGTACTATAGTGACATATTGTATAAACACCCCGATCAATTGACCAGGGAAATCATAGAAGCCTACAAAATGAGAAAGAAACCAAGATTGTGCATCAGCAAACCATCCCTGCTCCTGCGTGACAGTGAGGTTGCCTATCTTTACCCAACATAGTGCACGTGCCTTGTGGTTTTCTTGTTTGGTTGTTGCCTGTTCGCTTATATTTGCCTGTTTGCTGTGATTAAACTTTAGTTGAGAGTCAGCGCTTGTCCTGTGTTTTCTACCCTTGAAGTCCCCATTTTCCGCGCTGTTATTTAAAAAAAAATTAAAGATCCTCTATGTTCCCAGTGCCGATTTCGTCAGCAACCCTGTTTTCCACAGAGCTCTTTCTGTTTCTTTAACCCTTTTATGAACCGATAATTGCTGATTTGCCCCCTACTGCTGTCCAGATATTTGCTTGTCAATTTTCTAGTTCGCTTTCTCCATTTCGTGTCAGCATTCTTTATATACAGGTATCTGAAAACTTTCCTAGCCCACTGCTTTTCGTCCATCTTTCTCAATCGTTCCTTAAATGCTATCTTACTGCTAGCCTTTCTGCTCTCGAAAGACGTCCATCCCATATCACCCTGTACCCCCCGATTTGGTGTATTGCCATGTGCTCCCAAAGCTAGCCTCCCTACGACACGTCTAATTTCTAACCTTGCTTGAACATCTGGACCGCATTACCGAAAGTCAGGCTAGGAACCATCACCCCTTTCCATACCCCTCTTACCACTTCGTACCTATTGTAATTCCACAGTGCCCTATTTTTCATGACAGCTGCATTCCTACTAGCCTTATTCATTACATATTTTTCATGTTCTGTCAGATATGCAGCACCGTTATTTATCCACACCCCAGGATACCTGTACTCATCCGCTACCTCTAGCGTGAACTCCTATCAGGCTAACATTCCAAACAGGAGTGTGCCCGTTGGGTTGCTGTTTTTATAGTGTCTCTGACAATGCGGAGTTTGCTTTTTAGGTGTGTGATCACAGTGGCATCAAGTTACATGCGCCAAAATAGTGTGTGATAGTGTTTGTGTTTTCGTGCTTTTAGCCTGTCTTACCGCGGGCTGAAGGTACATATATAGGCTTCTTTTCCTTGAATAAAAAATCAGTTGATAGTCTGTGCCCGTGTCGTCCCTTCTTCGTTTTTTTTGCGCAGTTAAACATGAATCCCTACCAACTCGCCCACTTTTCCGTTCTTATTGACTACATTTCTTGTTCAGTGGGCTCTTTTCCGTGTGTAACATTTCACCTTCATAACTGAGCGGTGCTGACCGCCTTAATAGCTGTGTGCGCGTGCCGAGCAAGGACGGCTTCGTGGCATGCAAGACAGCAAGTTTGCCCTCCTGACATCCAGGTGTTAAGCGGATGGCTTCAACCGTCCCCTGGTCACTCCAAACGGTTCTGCCGTATCCT
Source organism: Amblyomma americanum (assembly GCF_052857255.1). Lineage (NCBI taxonomy): Eukaryota > Metazoa > Arthropoda > Arachnida > Ixodida > Ixodidae > Amblyomma > Amblyomma americanum. Next base: position 217,594,239 of record NC_135498.1, on the reverse strand, counting down.
AGGTTGGAGTGGTACAAGCTATGCCTTAGTGTTCGCTGCGGCCTGGTGAAGGATGAACGACTAAGGCATCGGATTTGCGAGGACTGGTACAGGACAGCAGACCGTCTTACCGAGTTCCTGTGGAATACCATCTGCCCTACGCTGCGTGCCAGGAAAAAGGCTTCGGCGACCAGAGGGGAGGTTACTGTCCTAGGCCAAAGTGTGATTGAGGAGTGGCACCGACACACCCTAGAACTGGGATCAAATTTCTGCTTTGAACCTGCCATGACGCCGCTAGAGCTGTTGTCGCTCTCGCGTTCGGTTTCCAGGGTTGTCCCCGACGTAGACAAACCAAGATGCGTGAAGGAGTGTTCTGCAATTGTGATGGACCATAGAAGGGAGAAGACACCAAGGTGATTGGAAGGGTTTGTGAACTATTTGGTCGCTGAGGGCCTGAGGCCACTCCTCTCAGAAAAGGAAGGGTTCTTTGTCCTCGCTCCAGAAGGGATATTCGCCCAAAAAGCAGATGATGTGGAGAAAAGAACTTCAAGGAAGTAGCTGTGAAGCCCGTTGCCATCAAAAAGCAAGCCATGGTTTTGCTGCAAGGGATGAGCCTCCACGGATAGGCTGCTGCCGGCAACAATAGTAAAGGTACTGTTCTGGACTTGTTCTTCATGTCAAAAACCCACAAGCCGGACGTTCCGTTCAGGGCAATCATATATGAGCGCAACACATGGCAGCATGTTGTATCGGGATTTTTACAGCGACACTTCAGCTCACTCAAGCTTTCGGATCCTTGCTTGGTGAACAATTTTGCAAGTGTGGTTAAGTACCTGTCTAGGCTGGATAAGAAAAAATACTGTGCCTTCAGCATCGATACGGAGGATTTATTTTATACACTACCCCATGCTCAGCTCATGAAGAGAGTGAAAGACTGCATTGTAATAGACAATGATGAGTTGGTGTTTGTGGCGGGTTGCGGTGTTTCGATAGATAGTTTCCTGGAGCTGCTATCGTTTTACCTGGAGTTGACCTTTGTTTGATGGGGCGGAAAGGTGTACGTACAGAAATCGGGTGTGTGCACCGGCTCCCGTGTGGCACCCGTTTTGAGCGACATTTACTTGAGCAGGATGAATCGGGAACTGGCGGAAATTCTTGTTGATCTTGCGCTAAATGTTTTCCGTTACGTCGATGATTTTTTGATCATTCTGAAGTCGAACTCCCCCAGGGCAGTCCCGGACGTCGTCAAAATCTTCAAAGATACAGGTGGTGGCCGCCTGCGATTCACTTTCGAACCACCCAGCTCAGCTACCCTACAGTTTTTAGACCTTAGGATCCATTACCTGGAGAACAGTGTGTGTTGGGAATATCACCCTAGGACGAAAAAACCTCTCTTGAACTTCAGTTCGGGGCATTCCAAACTTGTCAAGGCTGGTATCGCGACTTCCTGCTTAAAAGCGTCCCTTGGCAAATCCTGTACCCACAGAGTTGAGGTTAGCTTCCTGGGGCAGGCAGAGAGGCTGAAGGAAGCAGGGTATCCTGAGCAGGTGGTGGCCGAGATCTCTGAAAGGATCCTGGTCAAGATGGTGAGTGCTTCTTTCAGTAAAAAAGAGGACAGTGGGCGGACACAGAAGTTATTAAAAAGAAAAAAAGAAAGCATTAGTGCCCAGCCCGCACCAGCAATATGCTACAACGGGCTCAGTGGAGGAGACAAAGTGGTGGGAATTCCATATGTCCATGGAATTTCACCCCGGCTCAAGAAAGTGGGTGCGAGATACGGGGCGGACGTGATTTTCACAGCGAAGAATAAGCTTGTGAGGATTTGTAGTGCTGTGCGAACAAAGCTCGAGCCTGAGAGCAATGGTGCTGGAGCTGAGTGCTCGATACGATAGCGCACAGAAAACAAACTGGGTTCACCGAGTGTAACACTGGAGCCGTGTGTGAAGTCCCCCTCTCGTGTGGGACAAAGTAGATGGGCCAGACGGGACGATGGATTAACGAGCGGATGGCAGAGCATCGCAGGTTGTTGAAGGGGGCGGCTTCCTCTAATCTTGCCTAGCACTGCAAAGGTGGCAAAGATCGTTATCCACGGTTGAACAAGACTGCAATTCAATTCAATTCACCTTTAATTTCAACATTTCGCAATGTTGACGGTCTTCCAGGCAAAAAGCTGTGGGGACAGCTTGACGAGGCCTGAAAGCCGACGGCAGGCAACAGTGACAGCAGTAAAAAAAAAAAAAAGTTATACATGTACTGTTATTTCGAAAAAGACACATTTTATCCTAAATTACAAATATAAGAGCAGAAGTAAGAGTAAAAAGACATCAAGGCGTTATACAAGGACTAGCGTATACATGCACACGAGATTACAACAAAGACAATCATTGCACTCAAGTTAGACATAAAGCTAACATTACTGTGTTTATAGGATGCAAGCACAGGTCACTCTAGAAATAGTGAACGCAAAACTTTGCGAGTTATTACAGGGTTAATAAAACTGGGCACATTGAGCTTATTAACATTGGCATTGTATAGCTTAATGACTGTAGAAGGTAATTTGTTCAGCGGTGTGGAATCACCCAGTTTTCAGGCGCGCGTTTTAGAAATATTGCAGCGTAGCGTTGCACCTGAAAGTGTCAATAAGAATTGTCTATACTTTTCATTACCAAAGTGAAACTGGTGGAGGAGACGGTAATTATAAAAGGAGTGAATATTGATTATATGATGCCGACAAAATAGCTCTGCTGAGGGATGTAAATATGATACATTGTTTAAGCAACGTATGGCTTTTTTTTCTAGACGAAGAAGTGTATTGACGTTCTTTTTAGTAGTCGTCCCCCATACTAGTGTACAGTAGTTAAGGTGTGAACGGAAGAGGGCGTGGTATACTTGTAATCTAATAGAAATCGGAAATATGTCACGCGTCCGAAATAAGGCACCTATGGCAGATGAGAGTTTTTTGGCTAGCTGTTCAACATGACTGCTCCATGTCATCTGACTGGAGAATATGACACCAAGTATTTTATGCTGTTTCACGACATCTATTTTATAAGGTCCTAGTTTTGGTTCATGACTAGAGGCCACACGTTTGTTTTTAGGTGCAAATAAAATTGCTTTCGTCTTTTTTTCATTCATTTTTAAGCTGTTTGTTTCGGACCATTTCAGTAGTCTTGACAAAGCACTATTCGCCATACTGAACAAATCGACTTCATTAGTGGAACTAAAGAACAAGCTTGAATCATCGGCATATAATACGGACACAGCATTATCATCAGTATAGATAAGATCATTTACGTAAAGATTAAATAAAAACGGCCCAAGAATATTGCCCTGTGGGACACCGGATAAAATCTGTTGGAAGGCAGAATAGTAACCATTAATGTCAACACATTGGGATCGGCTGGTTAGGTACGATTGCAAAAGAGTATTTGTTAACCCACGGGCACCGTAATGATCTAACTTATTAAGGAAGGTTATGTGACATATCGAATCAAATGCTTTACTGAAGTCTATATAGATTCCCAGGGTAAATCTATTAGCTTCAATGTTCGTAATGATAATTTCTTTTTGCAACAGAAGGGCAGACTCCGTTGACCTACCCTTACGGAAACCATGCTGGCATTCTGTTAAGATATTGTGCTTAGTAAAAAACTTGTCTAGTCGGGTGAGCATAATCTTCTCAAGGCCTTTTGAGAAGGTTGGAATTATCGATATAGGCCTGTAGTTGCTTATGTCGTTCCTGTTTCCTCCCTTGTATATAACAGAGACTTTTGCACGTTTCATGTCGTCAGGAAAAGTGCCAAATGATAGCGAAAGATTGAATATATGCACTAAGTATGAACATACAAGATCAAGAACATGTTTTATAGGTTTTATCTCAATGCTGTCAATGTCGAGGGCTTTACTATTCTTCAACATCTTACTTAAGGCCAACATCTTATTTAAGCACAGGTATCAGGTATGCAGGGAGTTGGTGGAAGCTTACCTGATGAAGAAAGAATCTGATAACTGTGTAGCATCACCATCGGTAGGCCTGATTGATAGGGAGATACCCTTTTTGCGCAGTTTTTTTAGTGCGAGCAGGCAGTATGGAGTGTTAGCCTGATAGGAGTGTGCCCGTGGGTTTGCTGTTTTTATGGTGTCTCTGACGATGTGGAGTTCGCTTTTTAGGTGTGTGATCACAGTGGCATCACGTTACATGCGCCAAGATAGTGTGCGATAGTATTTGTGTTTTCGTGTTTTTAGCCTGTCTTACCGCGGGCTGAAGGTACATATATAGGCTTCTTTTCCTTGAATAAAAAATCAGTTGATATTCTGCGCCCGTGTCGTCCCTTCTTGTTCTCGGTCTTCGTTTTTTTGCGCGGTTAAACATGAGACGATAACATCTGCCTATTTCTCTTTTCACACTGAATAGATAATAATCAATATCTGAAGTATTTTTTTCAGTCCACCTCTACAACAGGTGATCGCCTCTCGTATCAACATTGAGGAATGGCTGTGGCCATCTGGCATCATCCTTTATTGCCTCCATCGAAACGTGCCCACTCCAGTCGAGAATTCAGCCTGCGGTTTTGCACACACCACAGGACGAGACTGGGGCAACAAGCAGTGAAGTCCTACATTTTGCGGCACTCACACGTCTAGCTTTTGCAGAGCATGTATAAATTTCAAATGGACAAAATCAACTGACCAATAGAGAAAGGTATTAAGTTTCACATTTGCACAAGATGGCACCCAGAGGCTGCCCGAGCTACAGCAGTCATCATCATCAGAAATCCATGGATAATTCTGGCTGCTGGCGCTGTCCCGGCCAACGTTACTAGACTAGCTTCAGTTGTCAAACTCCGCGGCGCTGCGCGGAACCGCCACCGGCCCGCGCCTTCGTGGCGCTGCAGCCGCACCCAGTTTCACTTCTCAACTAACCGGTTAGAAGAACGGGCTGGACGAAGTACGCGGTGCAGCGTTGGCGTGTTTTGCGGGTGCTCGTTCACGGCGGATTTCAACAAGCATGCCATCTACGGAGATTTAGTCTTCGCCGCATGTGTTAACATCAGCAAACGATGCCGACGTGCTGCGTTCCGGGCTGCAAAAGCGGCTACCGGAACGATGTTAACAGTTCGGAGCGCCATTTTTTTCTGTGCCCCAAGCAATGAGACGCTTTGCTCGGCGTGGAACAGAGCGATTCCTCATGCCGACCGGGAACTCTGCAAAATCCAAGGTGTGTGATTTGCACTTCCATGAGCAGGATATCTTGAAGAGTTATGTGCATGTTATAAACGGACAGACAGTTGAGGTGCCACGAGGCAAGTGGACGCTTGCCGAGGGTGCGGTGCCGAAATTGTTCCCGAACCTTCCTTCGTACCTTTCGAAGCCGCCGGAAAAAAAACGAAAACGAAGGGAGCTAAACACTGCACAAGCAGGTCTCACGAGGTCACCTTCAAGTGGCGGTCAATGTGAAGACGCAGAAGAAATGCAAATCGTTTGTAGCTCAGGTTCCGGTCTGGAAGCTTTGAAGGAAGTCACTTTAAGTGATCTGGAAGGCGTTCGGTTACCGTCGTTGTGGCGGATGCTGAGTCTTGAGGACGCCAATGGCAAATATGTCGTGTTTTTCACTCTGAAAACACAACTAAGGCTCCCACAAATTGAAAAATGCGTCGCAGTGGGGACTGACAACAATGCCACGGCAAGTGCTCTCGGCCGTGTGGTCGTGGCATTCAAGAGCGTTAACATCCGCACATTGGATGACCTAGCGGCTCTAATAGAGAGAGTTGACGAGCTCAATGTCTGTCCGGGGCTAAGAGCACTGAAAGTTACAATTACAAGCTTTCCACGCAGGTGCAAGGTACTTTCTTCTGAAGCGATGTGCAAGCCATGCCAAAAGAAAATGAAAGAGCTGAAAATGCAGATGCTTCAGAAGCTAAAAAATGGCGTCGCACAGACAGAAAAGGATAAAAAATCTTCAAAAAAAAGCACTAAGAGCCGCATCTGCAAGAGTTTCTTTCATGGCCGAGGTGGATAAACTAAAGAAGCAGCTAGCAGGCCAAGAATCTGCGGCGATTGAGGAGGCACTGACCTCACTACCACCAGTCCAGCAACTTGCATTTCGGACGTCACTGCAGCAGGTGAAAGCAAAGGGCCCTCGAGGTGTCCGATACACAAGGATGTGGGTAATGAACTGCCTCCTTCTTCGTATCGTAAGCCCAAAAGCTTACAACCTTCTGCGAAGCACGAAGCTGCTTCCCCTTCCAACGACCAGCCGCCTAAACCAAATTCTTTCTGGTGTACCTTGTGAGTATGGGTACAACGAGGTTGCGCTTGAGTCCATCAAGGCCTTTTTCAAAGATGTACGTCCTGTGGAGCGGTGCAGCACTCTTGTATTGGACGAGATCAAATTACGGGAGTCGGTCGATTTCAACAAATCAACGTTGAAGTTTGATGGATTCGTCAACTATGGAGGCCATTCAGGGGAGCAAATTGCTGCTGACCATGCCCTAGTGACCATGTTCATACCCCTTTTTCATCGGTGGGTGCAGCCAGTAGCCAGCTTTGCTACCAGAGGTGCTGCTCCAGGCTTTGAACTGGCCAAAATAGTTATGGAGTCCGTGCTCAAACTTGAAGGCTATGGTGCTACCATCATAGCGGTCGTGAGCGATGGCGCAGGAAATAACAGGTCGATGTGGTCTCACGTCGGTATATCAGGCAAGCTGTGTCAACCAATCAACAAGATCCCGCGCACCCGACACTTGAGGAGGGACGTTCTCTTCACTTCTTGTGCGACGTGCCACATATTGTCAAGTGCGTGAGAAACCATCTTTTGACCCACAAGTTTGGAAAGGTAATGCCCGTCTAACTTTTCAGAAATTTCTCGTACATGTGAACGTTGCGATGTTTCACTAACCTGAATGCTTGCTTTTTTTTGCTTTTTGTAGGCTGGTTCTGACTTGGTGAATTTCGAGCACTACAGGAAACTTCACGACATTCAAGAGAAAGAACAGCTAAAGGTCGTTCCAAGGTTGATGGCATCTCATGTGAATCCGAAGAAGCTCGAGAAGATGAACGTCCGGCTTGCAACACAGGTATGACAAGTGTGCCTTTTGCTTTGTATCATCTTTTTGCAGTTGCTATCTTGGCACGGTAGCAGCAAAGCCTTTGCCTTGAAATGTACTGTCCACTCTGATCACGGGTTTTAACTGAAACATATAGGTGATAATGAACATTGCTCTCAGCTATTCAGCAGGAGCGTCGCTGTGGGCCTGAAGTTCTACCGGGAGCAACAGAAACCTGGCTTTGAGGGTACAGAAGGCACGGAGAGCTTCACAAGGCGGATGAATGACCTCTTTGATGCATTAAATGCCAAGTGCCCAGCCGAAGGCATACGCAAGAATTCGCCACAACTCAAGGTACAAAAAGTGTTTTTACGTGCTTAGGGTGTCTACTAGTTCAAAACGACATGCTACATGCCATTTCACTTTGAAATTCAGGTGATCATCGACTTCCTCGACATGCTGAACTCAACAGGAAAGGAGAGTGTTAAGAATAACACAAAGCTGTTTGCCTCTCAAATGACGACCGAATCTCTTCGAGTGACGCTATTGTCAGTCCTCGACATCGTAACTTGGCTACATGACAAGGGCGTCAGATATGTGTTGACTGCGAAGCTCAAGCAGGACCCGTTAGAGGTAACCCTTATCGTGTTTCCTTGTTTTGAAATTACCATGTTTTGGCGACTGTGTCCAAAGACTGACCTCTTCTTTTTTGTAGCGCTTCTTTGGCGTGGTGAGAAGCTTCGGTGGTGATGAAGACCACCCTACAATCACACACTTTGGGCAAATTTTAAGGCTCCTGAGCCTTTACACACCATTAAAAATGGCACTGAAAGGCAACTGCTCCGGAGATGCTGATCCGGTTCTTGTGACTGTGGAGGAGACCCTTAGCAAAAAGAAGTTGGAGGCTTTGTCCTGAAAAGAAGATCGTCAGCGGAAGCTCGCCGCAATTATTAGCCAGATTGACCTGCAGGAGGAGGCAGACGCTGATTCCCTCCAACAGAGCGACAGCCGCCCTTTTGCATCTACAGCTGTTCTCCACTATCTTGGCGGCTACGTTGCTAAGAAGTCTGCGAAGATGACGGACTGCAGTGACTGCCATGCTACTTTGGTAGCTGCATCAGATGTTCCACCGGCAGCCATTCTCACCGAACTTAGGTCATTTGTGCCTGGCGCTCTGAAGAACCCCTCTGGAGCCCTAACTTGTATGTTGTCAGGAATTGAATGTATTATAGAGCGGCAAACAAAGTCTAACAAGGTGTTTGGTGACTTGTTCTGGACCATCCTAGGAGAGCTGTCAGAGAATACGCTCAGTCGTGTTGGGTGCCCAATGCACTTTCAGGAACTCAGTGCACGCATCATTCAGTTTTATTTAGCCACGCGCATGCATTTTTATTCTAGGTTCCTGGAGCAGCGGCGGGGATCCAGCCTTGAAGTAAAGGCAGCGAGGAAACGTGCCAAGCTGCTTTAGGTGTAAATGGCCCACGTGGGCTCAAATCATTTGGCCTAGATTATTTCCCTTATGATAAGGTTTATCTTAGTTATATACGTGGGCCATACGGTTGTTTTTTACTTCATTTTCTTTAATAAAATGTTCGTTGATTCACAACAAAGTTGTGCTGTTATTTTTGTGGGTCGCACATTTTTTCTTACAATGTGGTCTATAACTGCTCCAGATCAAAGTGATTAGGCCACAGCACAAGACTCAGAAATCGCGCCGCGACTTCTGAGCTCTGCAATTGGCCCTGATTTGGTATCGGCATAAACAAGCGAATGTGTGCTGGGAACACATTTGCTTCTGCCGCACGGGGACGCGAGACCAGCCCGTAAAGCATGAAGGATGGACCGACTAAGAGAGCTTCAGCACTGTCAGAGAATACGCTCAGTCGTGTCAGGTTATGCCTGCACTTTCAGGACCCCGGTGCACGCGTCATTCAATTTGATTTAGCGACACGCGTGCATTTTTTGCTAGGTACCTGGAACAGCGCCAGGGATCTAGTCTTCCAGTAAAAGCAACGAGGAAACGTGACAAGCACCTGTATGTGGATACCGATTTTGCCTACTATCACAAATACCACAAGGAACAACGCGAGCGAGCGTGAAACGCACACAAGCTGCTCGTCTGCACGAACGCTAGGCTACGGCGGGGCGTCTGCTGTGGAGCTGGATGGAGCGGCGCCGCCATCTGGCAGCGGGAAAGGGAGTGGAGACACCGGCAGTAAGGGCGCAGGCGGAGAGTTTGACAACTGAAGCTAGTCTAGTAACGTTGGTCCCGGCCAACACCTGTGTCTCCATGGCGTCGAACACTCGTTAATTCTGACCCAACTGAGCTCAAACTGGCTTATTAAGTCTGGCTACAGGTGGGAGGCCGTGTCGATGTATAACCGAAGCAGCAAGTTAAAATTCAAATAGGCCTATACAAGCCTGATTTGTGAGCTGCAGGGTTGCCTGTGAACCTCTGGTAAGCACACAACGGCAGGTGTGGCGCCAATTGCAGGGCACCGTCAACAAAAAACACTCCAACCGCCTAGTTTCAGTTTCTCTCTTCGAGAGTCTGTGGTGATGGCAGGCAGTGTTGAACTACATGATGCTGCATAAGTTCGAGTCAGCGTCTTGCATTGCTGCAGGTGTTCCTCCACTGAACAGTACTTCGCCTGTACCATGCAGCAGACACTTTACAGGGGCCTTTGAATGTCTACTCTTAAAGAACTATAGACGCCAAATTTTTGCTTGCACGTTTTCTTATTTCAAATGATGCATTAGAGATCAATATACTTGGGTCAATCCATGATATTCGCCTCCAACCAGCGAAAAATTTATAAGTCAATTTCTTATTGACATTGTTTGAGTTTTTTCAACCAAACGGTGGCTTTAACGTGTATGTACTTGGTTTTTAAATGACGCGAGGCATCAAAAAAAAGGCAGTATAACTGCTGATCATTGTCTGCTATCATCTTGAAGCATGCTGGTTTAAGCGTTGTAGTGAATTAAAGCTTTTTTCGTGCCTCACATCACTGAGAGGTGAACGTCAACTACACATGACCACCATTGTTTGGCTCATGAAACTGAAACAGCGTGCAAGAAGAAATTAAATTATAAATTATTCAGCGGCCGCATGCTAATACCATGCGGTGATCCATGTATTCTAATGTCTAACGCATCATCTGAAAGAAGAAAACACGCAATAAAATTAAATTAGGTGTCTAGAGTCTTTAAAGAGACAACGAAAAAAAGTTAAGTTGGCCTGTATCCACAGAACATTGCAGTCACATGGCAAAGAGTTCACAGTGAAATAGAGATTCTGTAAGCTACCAAAAGCCGAAAAAAAAATTGGAGCACACAATTAAGCTCTGCCCTAAGGGTATGATGCAATAGCACAATCGGTTAATTCCCTTATACACAGAGGGTCATTCATAGATGCCTGGGAGTCCTCCTGGCGCAGTGGTGCAGCGGTTAGGCTACGCGCCACTGCCCTGCTCCCACCGGTGGGCCTTGTGCGACCCAGCTTGCTCTTCCCGAGCGACCAATCATTAATTTGACTGTCACGGTGGGCAGTTTGCTTGCTATCCGGTGACCAGGTTGTGATGACACCGCAAGGTAACGTGACCTAGGAGGCCCACCTGCCAGAGCCATGCCCGTGAATTTTCGTTCACAACAATTACACTGACAACACCAACACCAGATTTTCTGAACGGGCCTTTAACGCTGTCACGTTAAAAAATGACTAGCCATTTTCGCATGCTGCAGACTGTGCTGATATCAAGACAGTTTTCCGAGTGTGAATCCCAGAGGCTGCGCTATGCCACCATCTCCCAAGTCCTTCTCAGTCTTGACATCGCAAGCGTAACAACAGTGTGCTGCCGGTTATAAATCTACTTTTTTTTTTTTTCGGAAAATGACCTTCCAAGGTTGGGAGCTTGATCTATAATCGGAGCCAACCTATATGCGGAGTCGCAGGGTCCAAGTACGGAATCAAAGTACGCATTTGCTCACATAATGAACCCACCCCCAACTTTCGCCATAGAGAATATAATTTTTTTTTTTCTTCCAAAGTGTGGGCTTTCCTTTGCAAGTTCCTCAGTTAAGCCCATCTGGCTCACAGCTGTTAGTATTATCAAAGTGTGACCCACTGGCCTGGATGATGTGGTCCATGTCCAAATTCTGCAGGGGCTCCCTGGGCTGGCCAGACAGCGTCTGCCTCCAGGCAGTGTCGGCAACGGCCATGCTGGATGGTGGCATGCCAGGAAAGGCCACAGGGAGGTTTCCCTGCATGGAGGAGGGGAGCCCTGCTGACAAAGCCGCATATTTGCAAAGGCCATGTGGCTTCAGCTACTTTGGAGAAACTGGGCCATTCCTAGGAGTGTGTGAGGGAACAGTAAAGATGCAAACAAGCAAACAAAATCACAAGTACACAACGGAGCCACAGATGAACACCCCTCCTGGCCAACTGTTGAAATACTCCAAAAGCATGGGTCAATGTTATTCAGATACTTTTTGTTTAGAAAAATCTGTGAATAAGTATTGGTCATCATCATCGTCAGTCTGATTAGGCTCACTAGAGCAAAGGCCTCTCCAGTAGACATTGGTACATTTGGTTTAACATCCCATATTTGGTCTAACTGACACATGGGATATGAGGGAAATGGACAACTAATTTCTACCGCCTGGGGCCCTTTAATGTGCGCTGGCATCACTCAGCACATGGGCATCTTGCATTAAGTCTCTAACAAAATTTGGCCACCATGGCTAGATTGAACCCGCATCCTGGGGCTTGGCAGCCAAGTGCCCTAACCACTGAGTCACGATGGAAATGAACTGTAGATGGACATGGAAGACAATACGCTCCGTGCAGTGCCAATAGAGGTGCCATTGAAAACGTCCCAAAAGTCCCAAGGCGGCTTTTGAAAGCATGCACAGGAACGCAATTCCAGACGCTCATTTGTTGCTATGAGGTATGGCCAATTTCCCAACTCCCGCCGATTCCACATACTGTAGCATGGCATAGAAGAGGTGCAGTGCTCCACTGCCTTCGCCCAAACTCTTGCATGACACACATGGCAACTCCAGGACTGGCAACGAAACATCAGCGCTCTCCGGCAGTGCCCCAACACAGATCCAAAGGACCTACTGTTCATGGCACAGGTCGAGCATCCTTCCTCTGTAAAGACTACGTCCATTCACCTGAAGCAGCATGGAATGCTCAGGCCACCACAGTGAGTATCTGAGGCTGGATTACTAGTAATAAGAAAAGACCCAGTAGCAGTCTCACACTCGATGGACACCTGGACTGTGGCATGAAGGAAGGAGTGAAACGGGTGGCAGAACACCGCTATGAACCAAGTGTGCGTTTCTCGTGGTGCAGAAGCGATACAAATTCTATCTCGGGGGCGGCAGCTGTGTTTTAGTGGCGGGTGAAATGCAAAAACACGCCAGTTTGTTGTGCGATGTCAGTATATGTTAAAAAACTCCAGGTCGTCAGCGTATTCCACAGCCTTCCACTACTGCGCTTCCTAGCTTCTCTGATGGCTTGGCTGAGGTGCCCACCTAAAACGTGATTGAACCCTGACAGCCACTGCTACACATAAGCCACTAACCCAGGGTGTCTACCAAGTTGATGTTTCCGAATTCCCTGACAAATCCAGGTTTTCCCCGAGTGCATTTGTAAAATTCCCAGAGTGACACAGTAGTTTGTTTTATGCGAAAACAAGCTGATACAAGCCGCCTGATGGTATTGCTCTCCAGTAAGCATGTTAAAAAATAAAAGCAAGAATTTAATCCTATTTGAATAGTAAGGAGTAGTGTTTATTTTATTTAAAAGAAAGGGGAGAGATTAGCAAAATGCATGACAAATCGAATATCTTAGAAAAAATGCTAAAACAAACTGAGAATCGAATTGAACATTTTCAAATGTGACATATTTCTATCTACTGATAGTAACCGCAATGGTGTGGAACCTGAACGTTAGCGTCACAAGTGTAATTCTATCTCGGCAAGTCTATTAAGACGAACAGCAGATTACAGAAACTTTAGTTTATAGAAGTGAAAGAGCGACAAACCTCAAAGTAACACTGGAAGGTCAACCTCAAGTTCGTGCACAACGCTTCAGTGTTGTTTCACTGCTCTGGAGAGTTTATTTTCATTTGGATGAGGGACACTTGCATCTCGGCGTCAGCCAACACTGTTTTTTCAGCTCAAGCTCTTTCACAGAAGTGGCGGTACGCTTCCTTTCCCGTTCCTTCACGAGTGCATCGGCCCTTTCTGCTCTCGTCCCATCCAGCTCCTCTTTCCACCGTGCGTTTGCCCCACAGACCATTTGGAGCATCCTCTTGGTCAGCTGACATTGGCAACTCCTCCTGCCGACATTACGGCGTCATACACGATTCGCTGGGCGACCAAAGATTGCTCCTTCCGATTTTCAACAAGGCATTCTTTGTTAATAGAAAATCCCCGCTCGACACACGCATTTCCATGCGAAAGAGACAGAATCACCTTCACAACTGCGAACAGTTCCTTGTTCGAACCACAGATGCCTGCCCAAAGGGCATCCAGCCGATGCGTGCTCCTATTGGAAATTTTCAATGCCACTTGCGTCAAGGCTAGGGGGCATACATGCTTGTAGGACCACATCGCCGGTCAGCTTCTGTTCCTGTTATCCATTGGTGCTCCATTAGAACTTCAAGTCCATCATTTAGACGCCATTCCCTGAGATCAGGAATCAGCGTGCATGCGGGATCAAGAGATGATGATCCCCTCACCAGCTTGAACCGCAACGGTGACCTCCCCGCGATCTTTTTGGCGCAGTTCTTCACAAATGTGGCGTAGTGCCATCTGAACCCTAGGATAGCCAAATCTGAAAGTTTTGGACCTTTCGGAGCGCATTCTTCGTAGCAAACCCAAGGTCAACCTTGGGCGTCACAACTATGTTCGCAGTAAGGCCCATGTCCACCTTGATTTATTTATTTATTTCTGATACTCTCATGGCCCACAGGGCATTATTGAGGGGAGTGGTACACACATTTAAATAAATTTGTTACAAAAGAAGACAACGCATACAGTGAAAAAAAAAATTAAAAAAAAAAACACCGGAACAAATACATCATTCAAAAACCCGGAAATTGAAGAGAGTTCAAAATGATACAAATACCAAGAAACGCTAAATCACACATAGGAAAGTGATGCAAACTGCACAACGCCACCATTAGTATAAATATTAACACAGCAAAACTGGGGAAAAAATATATAAGAATGCGCATGATTACGAGAAAAAAGGAAATGGAAACAAAGCTATGGTAAGCAATAATGTGTTGATAATTTCTTCTTAAATTCTTTAAAGTCATTGGGATGTGCAATATCCCGTGGTAGGTGGTTCCAGTCCAATGAAGTTTTTGGAATGAATGAATTCATGCAGGATGTTGTACGCCACTGTGGAACACCAACTTTGCATGGATGATTAGTCTAAGCGGGATGAAACATAGGTTGGCGGCGTGAGTAATGTATCTTTAAGGGTGGAATTCATGTGGTAAATTTAAAAAAACACACACAGGCATGATATTTTCCTGCGCAGTGAGAGAGGGGTTAGTGACAATGTGGTTTTCCTTTCTGTGACGCTGGACAAACAATCATAGTTACGGAAGATGAAATGTGCTGCTCTGTTCTGTACGGCTTCGAGGGCGTCGATAAGAGAGTTAGTGAAAGGGTTCTCAGTTTGTTTTAGCATTTTTTCGAAGATATTCGATTTGTCATGCATTTTGATAATCTCTCCCCTTTCTTTTAAATGAAATAAACACTACTCCTTACTATTCAAATAGGATTAAATTGTTGTTTTTAGTTTTTAGCATGCTTACTGGAGAGCAATACCATCAGGCGGCTTGTGTCAGCTTGTTTTCGCATAAAACAAACTACTGTGTCACTCTGGGAATTTTACAAATGCACTCGGGGAAAACCTGGAAACGTCAGGGAATTCGGAAACATCAACTTGGTAGACACCCTGGGTTAGTGGCTCATGTGTAGCAGACGCTGTCAGGGTTGAATCACGTTTCAGGTGGGCACCTCAGCCAAGCCATCAGAGAAGCTAGGAAGCGCAGTAGTGGAAGGCTGTGGAATACGCTGACGACCTGGAGTTTTTTAACATATACTGACATCGCACAACAAACTGGCGTGTTTTTGCATTTCACCCGCCACTAAAACACAGCTGCCGCCCCCTGCACCACGAGAAACGCACACTTGATTCATAGCGGTGTTCTGCCACCCGTTAGCATATTCTAATTTGGAGCGGACAAGCGATTTGTACAGAAGGAGTTTAACAGGAGTCGGGGCTAAGGAAGAATTTCGTTTCAGCTATCCAAGCATGCGGTTAGGGGACGTGATGATGAGTTGATATGTGCCTTCCAAGTTAGGTTTGACGTTATAATGATGCCGAGGTATTTGTAAGATGTTACCGATGTTAGCAGGGAAGAACAAATAGTGTAGGGAGCAGGGCATGGATTGACGTGACGCAAATAAACGCATTACTTTGCATTTAGTATCGTTAAGTGTCATTTTCCATTGCGAACACCAGTTAGATATAGTAGCTAAGTCTTCCTGGAGTAGTACAGTGTCAGTAGTATTTCTTATTTCCCAGTAACCTCACAGTCATCCGCAAAAAGTCGCACTGTGGATGTTACGTTGTTAGGCAAGTCATTAATATATACCAGAAAGAGCAAGGGACCGATAACAGAACCTTGTGGGACGCCAGAGGTCACAGGAACCGATGATAAGTTAATGCCGTTAGCATGCACGTACTGGAACCTGTTAGAAAAAAAGCATTCAATCCAACGTAGTACATTTTGGTCTATGTTAAGTTTACTTAGTTTGTGAAGAAGCAAGCTGCGAGAGACTTTGTAAAATGCTTTGGAAAAATTTAAATAGATACAGTCAACGTCACTGCAATGATCAAGAATGAAGTTAATATCATTTGTAAAATTTATTAGCTGTGTTTAACAAGAAAAGTGCTTTCTAAAACCATGCTGTGCACGAGTGAAAAAGGATGATGACTCAAGAAAGTTAGCTAGGAATGACAAGATGACATGTTCCATTATCTTGCAAGGAATGCTGGCTAGTGATACTTGTAGGCGCTTGTCGCCTGATTTATGGAGTGGAACCACCTTAGCCAATTTTCATTCGTCTGGGAGGTCACAAGTTTGAAGGGATTGATCAAATATTTTCGATAGTATGATGGAAAAATATACTTTAGCGTTTTTCAGGATTTTAGTGCTGATATTATCAGGACCACATGAAAAGGATAACTTTAAATGATCTATGATAATTTTAATGCCTTCAAAGTCAAAACGAATGGGATCCATTGGAAATATGATATCGGGAGTATAGTCTGGTAGTGACGCACTAAAAGGGACAGAAAATGCATTAGCAAAAGTGCAGAACAAAAACTCTTTTTCAGTCATTCGTACCACGCACATCGAATGAGTGGAACCACCTTTCTTCTTTGATGGCCACCATCACCAATCATCAATTATTCAAGAACGTTCTCGCTAACATTGTATAACAAGGATACAGTTTATATTTTGTTATCTTTATTTTCTCCTCAATGCCTTAGCTTACAATGTATATGTAGAAGTCATGTTTGTACCTTGTCTGTTTCATTAACTCCAGTTTGTTAAATTTATTTCACTTTTTTGTAACCACTCCCCTCAATAATGCCGTAGTGGCCCTGCGGGTATAATAAATAAATAAATAAATAAATTAGGAACACTAGCACTGTCACTGTTAGGGACGAGATTTGACTGAGAATCCAGGAGAGATTGAGGGCTGATCTGACCCATTAACTATGTTCCAGAATTTTTTAGTATCAGTTAAAAGAAATGATGGCAGTGTGACATTAAAGAAATGTTGTTTAGCATCTTTTAACTATTTTTTTATAAGTGCTAACCGCGGCTCTTAGCGCTGCCCAATGCTCTGATTTTCCTGACGACCTCGCCCTGACGTATAACCGCCTTTTTCTGTTCCCAAGGCGTTTTAAGGAACGAGTGAACTGTGGGGACCTATGATTAGTCATGATGATTTTACAAGGGACGTGAAATTCGATTAATTCATGCAGTTTTTTTTTAACATGCACCAACTGTCGTTAACAGACCGTTTGGCACATGCCAGGACGAAATCGTCGAGAAAAAGCTGGAGGCCATCATTAATTGAAGAAAAATTTGCATTAGCATAATTGTAAATGGTTTTCGTCTTATTTGGCGTTTTATTCGACGGTAAATTCAACGTGATGTGCAGTAAACAATGATCACTTAAGCCTGGCAAGTATTTTACACCGGAAACAAAATCTGGGGCACTTGTTAGCAAAAGTTCTACTACGTTAGAACTGGTAGCTGTCGTCCTTTTCGGCTGGGTGACCATTTGAGTTAGCGAGACGAAGGAGCAGAGGGATGAAAAACTTGCCAACTCAGAAGATCCGTCACTGTCTACTGCAGGGCTAGACCAGTTAACAGTTAATGTTCGGGAAATTGCAAAAATAAAAATAGGACGATCAGGAAACTTTGTTTGAATTATGTTCAGAATACAATTAAGGTCATTAGAAAAGCCAACGGGCGTAGATGGTGCGCGGTAGCATGCACAAAATGAAAGAGCTTTATTGTTAATTTTAACCTGTACACATTTGAACTCCAGTGTAGTATCAACATTAACTTCAAAGCATTCTAGATTGTCGGACACAGTGATTAATACACCACCGCCTCCACCAAAAGAACGGCAACAGCGAAATACACAGTAACACTTTCCCGTTGAAAATATTTCTTTATTATGCACAGTTTCTTTCAGCCAAGTTTCTGTTAGTACAATGATGCCAGCCGCTGTAGTATCGACCGTGAAAGATAAGCTATCACGATTACAAATGACCTTGCGTATAATAGTAAAAAAAACTGAGACGTTGTGAGGGGCCTGCGCAGGTCGGTGCTCATGTTCATTGAGCTATCTCGGAGATGAAGGACCAGAGTTAGTTACGACACATTTTTCGTCCTTTTCTTGAACGGAATCAGTTATGGGGCAGTAGGTATAGCATTTTTTCTTCAGAATAAGCTTGTTGAAATGAAGACTAAACCGTTCACCGGACTCAGTTTGCTTTGCGAATTCAGCAAGCTTTTCCGTGCATGCCTGGTGTCCATGGCAAAATCTTCACTAATCAAGAATTCGGACTCTTTTAGCTTGCTTTTTGCGCCCAGTACCCGTTCTTTAATTTTGTAGTGAGTGAATTTTACAATTATTGGTCGCATTTTCTCTGTTACAGCCTTACCGATCCTGTGCGCTCGTTTGATGTCCAGTTCGGCTAAGGTTAGGGACATGTTCTCTTGAACAATACCTCTTCACTTCTCCTCGGATTCTGTCCATGTTTCATTGGGTTCCTCTGGAACATTATAAAACACAATATTGTCTCTACGAGACTTATCCTCAACGGATTTTGAGTATCTCATTTTGAGCTAGTGCTCTTTCAGCATTTTCTCTCACTGAGGTCATGTCATCCCGAACTGATTGACTTCAACGGATTGTCCGCCGCCATTATTACTTCTTTCTTTATTATTCTACTCATTAGTGATCGTAGAAGGTTCTCCAAAGCTGCACCAAGAAATGGAAGCATAAGCGAACCGGTCTGGAACTGAGCCAGGAACGGCTGCAGTTCCTCCGTGATGCCAAGCATAAAGGTTAGCTTTGCAGACAGCAGAGGATCGCGAATGTCTGTTTCGACCACGCAGTAACTGGAGCTGGTCTGTCAATTGTTCCCGTTTCGACACGACTTGATGTACACTTTTAGGTATGGCAGAATCTCAATAGCTCTTGAAATTACACGAACATTTTCAAGCCACCCGGATATGCATGCGTACTCAGCGCGTCGGGCCGGTACACATTTGAATAAGTTGTACAAAGCACGAAGAAATTCCACGAGTTGCCAACCTGTTGCCTTGTGTTCGGTTTTGAAAGCCCTGTTCACAACATGAAGGCCGCAACTACCAAATATGATGGCCGTCACTGGATTCACAAAGTTTTTGTTTAGTCTCACGGAGAAATTTTATATTTGCATTTGGCCCAACCATTGAGATCTGAAGAATTTTTGATCAGGAGAGTCCATCTGAGGAAGTTTTAAAAGCGGATATCAATTCTTCCGCCCGCCCGCGCCCCGAAAGCATGACGTCAAGTAGCAAGTTTTCACGCTCTGCTCTGCATCCGACCAAAAGCGAACCAACACGCCCAGTCAATATTTTTGTGCAACTTTGTTTAACGATTCGTCAAACGCTACGACGAGGTGCGAGGCTTGGCTTACTTCCGACATGAGGTTCTCCTTGAAGAAAGGTGCGAGGCCATAGACAATAGTATATCCTACTTTGTCTTTGCCAAGCTGCATTTTCTTGGCTGTAGCTGATGACTGGAACATCAAAGGGAACAGAGAAGCCGATGCCGCAGCAACGTGGAGTGATGTGTGCGTCACAACAGCGTTGAGGCACCACATCACTTAAGCATTTATGACTAAGTCACGCTGAAAGATATCCTTTGTTGTACGATTGGGTTGGACGTCCGTCGCAGTAGTTGAACCAGTTGAAGGATGTGCAGAAACTGACGGCAATGGGCCGGCATTGGTCACAACGGTGGTCGGCGGTGTCAAAAATGAGTCTACAGAGGGTGCCCCGCTCTGGTAATGGCCAGTTGGTGCTTCTTACTTTCAGCGTGAATTGTCACCGCTCTTCTTCCCACGTTGCTGAGCGAAAACTGCTTTCTGCATAGCGCACAGTACGCTGCGTTCGGGTTACTTTCGACGGGCCTAATCCAGGCTGCAAACTCGCCATGTTTCGTGTTCGTCCAGTCCTGGACGTAAGTGCACTTGAAGGCCGTCATGCTTGACACGTTGCACAAAGCTTGCCTGCGGCACCACAGCAGTCATTAAAATGAAGTCGGTTCAGAACGGCGCAGCTAAGTACGGACAGAATTCGTTGCTTTGCTAGTGTTGGCAGCTCAAGAAAAGGCGGGAAACTATTTCCCTTTCTCCCAAAGCTGCGCCGCTTGCGTCGCGTGCGTGCACCCCCTCCGGCAGAAATGGACGCTTCCATCAAGGAGATGCGCAGGGAGGAAGGGTCCATTTAGGACCATCGCAAGTTCTCAGAATGTTTTCTGCCGGCTTGTTGGAGCTGTCCACTCGGAAACACAGAAAATAAGGGGAGGCAGCTGGCCGTCGAACAGCGCACGTGCGAACCATAGGAAGCGCGCGCTCTGCCGTCGGCCACAGCGTCGGGGAAGCACAGAAATGTGTCCGCTTTCGGCGTAGTACGCTTTGAAATTGGAAGCGCTGCCAGTGCCGCAAAGCTTTTTGCCGCCTTGCTGGGATGCTCCACTTGACAGCACAATGTTGGAGGCCAGCGGTCGCTAAGGAGAGGACGCTTAATGCCGCACTGGACAATCCGTGCAATGCAAGTCCGCATTGTTTACACGAGGCAGCATTATCGCGACTTTAGTTCCTTTTATGTAGAACTGCAGCTAATTTTCCCTGATATATGCACAAATCCCCTGAGTTTTCCCTGAGTTTTTCCATATTATCCAAATTCCCTGAGAATTCCCAGTTTTCACAGTTTTCCCGATTGGTAGACACCCTGTAACCTTTGCCTAAAGGGCACTCTAAAAAAAGATGGCACTAACAAGTGAGCTATTAATATGAAACATTAGCAAACTGTGTGCTCCAGGTTGTACTGCAGGCTGAGATGCATTTAGCATTTGAACATCTGTAAGAAATTGTTGCTGGACATGCGCTGTCAGTGTCATAATCATCATCATCATCAGCCTGCAGGGCAAAGGCCTCTCCCATGTTTCTCCAATTAACCCTGTCCTTTGACAGCTGCACCCATCCTATGCCTGCGAACTTCTTAATCTCATCTACCCACCTAACTTTCTGCCACCCCCTGCTAAGCTTACTTTTTCATGGAATCCACTCCGTTAACCCTTAAGGGCCAGCGGTTATCTTGCCTTCGCATCACATGCCCTGCCCAAGTCCATTTCTTCCTCTTGATTTCGACTAGGATGTCATTAACCCGCGTTTGTTCCCGCGTTGTCCTTAAGCTGAAACCTTTTAATTAGCCTCCACGTAGCTGCCCCGTAGGTGAGTACTGGTAAGATATAGCTGTTGTACACTTTTCTCTTGAGGCATATTGGTAGAGTGTCATTCATGATCTGAGAGAACCTGCCATATGCTCTCCACCCCATTCTTATCCTTCTAGTTATTTCCCTCTCATGATCCGGATCAGCTGTCACTACCTGCCCTAAGTATCCTTTTACCACTTCCAGCACCTCACTGCCAATTGTGAACTGCTGTTCCCTTGTAAGACTGTTGACATAACTTTGGTTTTCTGCATGCTAATT
The DNA here is from genome assembly GCF_052857255.1 of Amblyomma americanum. NCBI lineage: Eukaryota > Metazoa > Arthropoda > Arachnida > Ixodida > Ixodidae > Amblyomma > Amblyomma americanum. Next base: position 217,572,826 of record NC_135498.1, on the reverse strand, counting down.
TTTAGACCCACCGTTCTGCTCTGCCTGTCTAACTCATTGATCGTGATTTGCAGTTCACCTCCTGAGTGACTCAGCAATGCAATGTCTTCAGCGAAGCGCAGGCTATTTAGGCATTCTCCATTAACTCTTATCCCCAACTGTTCCCAATTCAGGCCTCGGAATACCTCCTGTAAACATGCGGTGAACAGCATTGGCGAGATCATGTCTCCTTGCCTGATGCCCTTCCTTATTGGAATTTTATTGCTGACTTTATGGAGGACTACAGTAGCTGTGCAGTTGCTATATATAGCAACTGTATATATATATATATATATATATATATATATATATATATATATATATATATATATATATATATATATATATATATATATATATATATATATATATATATATATATATATATATATATATATATATATATATATATATATATATATATATATATATATATATATATATATATATATATATATATATATATATATATATATATATATATATATATATATGGGGTAGAGCTGTATGCTGCTTATATTCCTGTGGAAATTCTGAGTAAAACGAACTCGTGCTGACGTGACAGCACTGAACTGCAAGTGGAGCAGCCTGTGTGGCCCCCTCCCTTTCATGAGTGCACTTATTAATCCCACTACCAGTGCCTTCAAAAACACTAGCATGGAGTATGATGCAGAAGCCTAGCTGCATCACATTTATTCCCTCCATGGGGGAGGGAGCAATGAACAATTCACCATTGCTCTTCAGCTGCGCCAGCTGTCTGGCCACCTTAAGGGGAAGGTTAACGGCCCTCCCCGAATTTTCCCTGCCCCTCACGGTGAAAAAAATACCACAAAAAGCTGCCCCTTGGTTTTGATGCAGTTTTCCATCATCTGCTAAAGGCACAATTACCATATATCACTGAGAATACCATGCGAGCCCCAAAAGGGGACTAAAAAAAGGTTTGCTTGAAATATAAGTGGATGCACGCCAATGTCCACGGCAGCCAAAGCAGGAAGATGGGATGGGGTGGTACTGCAGTATGTGCGCAGCTCAGAACGCACAGTAGCAAAGCCGCCAGTTGGAGGCGGCACATGAAGATCAACGAAAACAAAACGGTGCACCTTCCTGCCATTTAAGCAGCACTGCTCCTGCAAGCTGGATGCTACCTGCCGCTCACCATCAGTGCAAGCGAGCTGGGTAAACAGGGTGCAGTTGAAATTTTCTTTAGCACAACCAATCTGCATAAGAATGAATAATTAAACACCAAGCTCCATGCATTCTGATGGGAATGGGCACTACCCTAGACCCCGCAAAAGTTTGGCTCTGTACATACACGCAGCAATGCACGAGAGGATGCAGTACCGCAGTACTAGACTGTCCTTGCTTTTTTAACACTTGACAAAGTAAGGCAAGAGCCCCGTACCTCAATGACATTGAAGACGCTGGTCTGGATTGAGCTCTTCTCCTCTTGCGTCCCAAGGATCCCTGGCAGCCACACAACGTCAAGGCTCTGATCCACTGACTACACTTGGCTGAGCTGGCTCACATCATCAGCAACACTGCTCTGCCCTTCCTGATGCTAAGAGGAGGGCTAGGCAGAAACATGTATTTAAAATTTTGAACCAAATCTCTCATAACTCAACCGAGTTCATTCAAAATCCTGGACAATTCGTACAATTTCTGTGGTCCATAATTTGCACTGTAAATTTTACTGGTGAATTCGAAGCGCCAGCTTGCACTGCCTCAGTTAACCCATGTACAACTTATTGCTTGGCTAGTTGATGCTTCATTCTCTTGGGTAAAACAAAGACGTTCACAAGTAAGTAAGACAGGACAACACGATAAACCAGACAAAGACAGAAAGTGTGTTGTCCTGTCTTTCTTAATTGGTAAACATCTTTACGCTGCACTAATTTTTACTGCCCATACATGCCGAAATTTCTGAAATTTGAGAAAATTAAAATATTCTTATATAAATTATTTATTTCACTTCACAATTCAGAATTATCTTTTTATTAGTGAAAATATTTTCCTTAACACTGACTTTTGAGCCGTTCTACAATGTTATATCCTCAGGCAAATTCGCTACCTGTTACATGTGGCAAAGCTTCAGACATTTGACATCAGCTTTAAAATCATATCTATCATCATGTGCAGTGGTTTCCTTATGGCAATATGCAAAAATTATTATTATTTTTTTCAGAATTACGATGTAGTCGATGGGTTGAATTTCAAAAATGGCATACAAAGGAGATTAGCGGATCTTTCTCGAAGCACACAACGCACAAAACTGAACACATACGACACAACCCTTGCACCAGAAAAGTTTACACCGCCTTAAACCTAGGCCAGCAGGTGCAAACTTTTGTACAATAAATTTTTAGAGATACTGAGCATAAAAGCGGCACCCTACATGTAGTCACTAGGTTGATTCGAAGCTATGGGGTGCTGAGCGGAAACACCAGAGTTTTCAACACAACCTACAGTGGACTTGTGGCAGAATTCAAGTTGAGACAAAAAGATTCACACTTATCCAGCTGATCGCCCCATTAAAACAATAACCTGATTCGATTCAATACACTCATATACGAATTTGAACACATCTACATGCAGCACGGAATAAAATTAATCTTCGACATCCACAGAAAAGAAATAGCTTAAAAACTGGAATATAGGTCTAACTTAAAAAAAAAAAAACAGCAGTGAAAAATCAACTCCCTTCTTATATACCGGTCATTGGTGGAAAAATTATGGGAGTATTGCAATAATGAGTGGATGAACAGTGTCCTGCAAAGAGACCAGGCCCTGGAAAGATGAAGGTTGTTCATATTTGCCTGATCTTAACAAATGGGGGGGGGGCAACAAACATCTGTTAGAGAGCTACTGCCCCATCTCAGTGACCTCAGCCCTAAACTGGTTGTTCAGCCACATTCTCCCTGCATGTCTACTCAGCTGGGCAGAGGATGAAAAAGTGTGAATGGCTTCTGATCAGGGCGCTGGACAATTTGTTTGCCATTGCCCCGGGCCATCCACTAATGCTGGCCTTTCCGGACATTTCTATACAAAATTCGTGCTGGAGTTTCTTCAGCAACCGCTAGCACTGCCTAGAGGCCATTGCTGCACTTACTGTGTAGGCAAGGTTGCTACTGCAGCCAGAATGGATGGAAAAATTGGTTCAAAAAACCCCGCCAGCATAACATGGAATTTGCAAGTGCCATGTGGAAAAGGGCACAAGTGAAAATGAGAGGCTGCAGAATTCAGGCAAGCATGAAAAATTTACTTGTGGCTTTTCCATACAATCTCTTAACACAATGCGACCTTGACAGTAATGGCGGAGCTACAGCGAGGTAAATGATCGTGAACTGTGTTAGGTTTTCAACTGTTCTTTCTAGATCGCTGCTCGCTGTTGTCAACAGCTGACTGAGTTTTGGACTGTGGCGTGAGTAAGGAGAGAGGTGCCTTAAAGTAACAATCATCATAGTCAAAGTTCGACAGAATCCTGTCTGGCGAGGGGGAACCATTGTGAATGAAACGTACACTCACCAAAGAAAAAAAAAATGGTTTTAAAACATGACGTTTCGGGACCCCTATGGGTCCCTTGTTCACAATGACGATGGACGGAATGGGCCGCTTCTTATATGCGCACTTGACAGCGCAGTGAATGGGCGCAGTTATCCGGGAGATTACCCTTCGTCCTGTTAATAACGTTATCCGTAGTCTGTATATAAAAAGAGTCTAAAACCAGTCGTGACGATAAAGGTTTCATTGTTTCATTTGCATGCTGCGAGAGGGTACTGGAAGAAGATGCATCACTGTCATCCCGGACGCCTTTTGAAACAGCTGATCTGTGCCACCTGCTGAAATTCTGTCTGCAGAACACATATTTCATTTTCAACAACAAATACTACAGGCAAGTCTTTGGCATTTAAAGCGGACAACTGGGCTAGTTGGTGATCTTTAGATTCAATGCTTAACGGAATAATGGCGCAGATCAAGTGACAGGACAGCAGGAGAGTACAAACACACAAACACACCTGCTGTCCTGTCACTTGATCTGCGCCATTATTCCGTTAAGCATGTCTGACGAACTTGCCCAGTCCTTTACGCTTCTTAGATTCAATGCACTTGGTAACTAGTGCTGGAGGTGCTGACAAGAATGTCTTGATAGTATTCTTTTCAGCTAAAACACACAAGCCTGTGCGATTGTCACAGAAGGAGGCTCTTGGCAGGGCCTCCTTTCCCAGTTTATCCAAAAGCGGTTGAAGCTCCTTCCTGTTAATGATCCGTTCAGAGTGGCCAAGTGCAAAGATGTAATTGATTTTCTCTCGAAAGAGGAGCTGTCTTCTGGGGCTAACTTTGCTTTTTCGACTGCCATCGAAAACATGTTTTATTCTATCGCTCACAGTGAAAATTTAATGACAGTGAAAGAGAGCATTGAATCTATAGGAACTGTGGACTTTCAAAACGATGCAGGTATTTCTTCGGGGGCATTTTTAAATGCTTTTAGAGTTTCACCTTTCTAGTACATTTGTAAATTTTGATGGCGGGATGTACGTTCATCGTGACGGTGTGTGCATCGGTTCTTGTGTCGCCCCCGCACTAAGTGAATTGTTTTTAGCCAGTTTGGCCACACGCATTGAAGCGTGCCTTGAAGACGACAAGATTTTAAAGACCTTTAGATATGCCGACGACTTCTTGGTAGTTGCAAAAACTATTCAGGATGATAGAAAGGATGTATTAGTTGAACGCACCTTGGAAGTTTTTAAGTGTTCTGCCTATGGTCTTAATTTCACTCATGAGATTTCTAAAGATGGCAGCCTACAGTTCCTGGATGTCTGGCTCTTTCTGAGTGACGCACGAGTTTGCTATATGTACCAGCCAAGGTCTAAAAAGATCTTTTGAATTTTAATTCGACCCATTCTAAATCGATCTTCTGAATTTTAATTCGGCCCATTCTAGATCACTAAAAAGAGGTATCGCTAAGATATGCCTTCGTGCTGCCCTAGACAGGTCCTGCTCACACAAGGTGAATGAGATTGTGCACCTGCAGGCAGATCGCATGACGAAGGCAGGCTTCCCTAGGGAACTCGTGACATCTGTCGCTGAAGGCCTGTTGAAAATGACAGCCTTTGCGAAACAGGCAACGACGAATGAGCTACAAGCTCATGAACGGGCTAGATGCGTGGCACTGCCTCATATCCACCAGCTCACACACCGCCTAAAGAAGGTGGCGCAGAAAGGCAAGGTCTGAGTAGAGCACACTGCACCCGATAAACTACGAAAAATGTGTAAAGCTGTTGATGTTACCTCAAAAAAGAAGAAGCCCCATTGCCCGATAAAACATCAAATGCCGTATGTGGCTTGTAGGACCAACGTGGTGTACAGAATTCCCTTGTCATGCGGGAATTGCTACATCGGCCAAACTGGCCGTTGTATCAATGTTCTGCTAATGGAGCACAAGCTGGCTGTCGAGGCATTATCAGGTGTGGGACACTTGGCGGCACAATGCAAACGTTGCAAGGATAAATGTGCTCCGAATTTATAATCAGACTAGGGTCATTTTTGCAAGTTCAGACCAGAAGGAACGCGAAATACTGGAAGCATTCCTCATTCACTTGGAACGACAGTCGTGCGTAAGAAACCCAACGTTATCTTTGTAATCCAAAGAATTACATTTCCTGAACGAGAAGGTGCCGTTGCACATGCGCTTTAGGGTGTGATCCGTTGCACATGTTTGCCTATATATTGAATGTCTCTGTCTGGAATAAAACCAGTTGATATCTAGCATTCGTGGTGTCCGTCGTTCTTCCTTCTGTCCTTGTCTTTAGCGCTAGTTACCATGTGCATTGAAGTCTTTGGCACGGCTATGGGTGCATCGATATCCATAACCTGCACTAATCTCGCGCTTGAATCTATTGAAAGTTCGGCCCTCCAATCGTTCCATACTCGTTCGAAGCTCTTCTTGTGGTATGTGGACGATTGTTTCTGTGCAATTCATCCCACGGACGCCAAACGATTTCCGGACCATCTAAATTCTTTTCAACCTACAGTTCAATTCACAATGGAAGAAGTCTCCGAAGAGATTGCTTTCCTTGATGTCGTTATCCTTCACACTTCTTATGGTTTTGCCACTACCGTTTTCCAAAAACCCACACATACTGGGACTTGGATTTTCAATCTGCCCACCCCATTGGCCACGAACGTTCCGTCGCGTCCACCCTATATAACTGTGCAGCTCGCCTTTGCTCCAGTCTCGGTCTGCGCTGTCCGGAGCAGAAAAAAGTCCCCGTCGACCTCGAGAATAGCTATCCCCGACAACTGCTGCAAAACGAACAACACCGCTCTCTGCAATCTGCCGAGCCCCGACTCATCAGAAACAGAAGCGCGCGAGCATTCCTTACGCCCAGGGAACAACTGAGGCTCTGGCACAAATATTTGCAAAATACGAAGTGCGCATTGCGCACGTGCCGTCCAGCAAGCTGAAACAACAGCTCTGTCATGTTCAAGGTCGTCTGGAGCGCCCACGTTACCCCGGAGTTGTGTACAAAATCCCCAGCAAAAACTGCGATGCATCATACATTCGCGAGTCAGGCGATTTTAAGAGAAGATTAAGAGAACACAAGAACGACGTCAGCAAATGCCGCACGTCATCGAAACCACTGGCAGAGCATGTTCAAGAAATAAAGCACACCATTGACTGGGAAAATGCCACAATCTTAGATACAATGAAACCTTTACCATCACGACTATGGTAGCTGTGCAGTTGATATAGATACCTTCCAGTGTTTTCACATAAGGGTCTTCTACATCCTGACTCCGTAGTGCCTGCATGACTGCACGAAAGAAACATTGAGCAAGATAAAGAAGGCCCAAATATGCCTAAGGAAATAAGGTCCTGCTGGTCACGCTCTTGTAAGCCATGTTTTTCCGGTGCGTGAATTCTCTCAAAAAGCAAAGATACAAAAGCCAGGGAATTAATCAAAGCTTTTTTTATTGCAAAGAAAGGAAGCATGTGCACCAACGACACGTCCATATCTTTGTATAAGGCTGAGAACAATTTTTTCACTCCTTCGCTATCATATCAACTTTGAAGATGATAGTATTCCTTGCATGTAAGATGGTACATATTTGTGCGTGTTGCCTTCAAGTAAATCAGTTGTGAGTGGCACTCCGTCCAGTCTTTCTGCCTTGTGTTGTGTCTGTTTTCGCGCCTGTAACCAAAGATGTACATTTACCAACTTGCCCAGCCAGACGTTCTATTAAGACTGCTTTTAGAATCTTTTTATATACAGACTATGGATAACGTTATTAACAGGACGAAGGGTAATCTCCCGGATAACTGCGCCCATTCACTGCGCTGTCAAGTGCGCATATAAAAAGCGGCCCATTCCGTCCATTGTCATTGTGAACAAGGGACCCGTAGGGGTCCCGAAACGTCATGTTTTAAAACCATTTTTTTTTGACGAGTGTACATTTCATTCACAGCAATCATCATCATCATCAGCAAGGCAATGTCATCAGCGAATCACAGATTATTTAGGTATTCTCCATTAACTTATCCCCAACTGTTCCCAATTCAGGCCTCGGAATACCTCCTGTAAACAGGCGGTGAATAGCATTGGTGAGATCCGAGTCTCCTTGCTTGACACCCTCCTTACTGGAATTTTATTGCTGACTTTATAGAGGACTATGGTAGCTGTGCAGTTGCTATAGATATCTTCCAGTATTTTCACATAAGGGTCTTTTACATCCTGATTCTGCACTGCCTGCATGACTGCTGAGGTTTCCACTGAGTCAAATGCTTTCTCGTAATCAATAAAGGCTACATATAGGGGTTGGTAATATTCTGGGCATTTCTCTACCACCTGTATGATAGTGCGAATATGGTCTATTGTGGAATACCCTTTACAAAACCCTGCCTGATCATTTGGTTGATTGAAGTCAAAGGTTGCCCTGCCTCTATTAGCGATTACCTTAGTAAATACCTTGAAGGCAACTTACAGCACAGTGACCGGGCTGTTATTTTTCATATCCTTGGCACCGCGATTATTATGAATTAGATAATGTTAGCATTTTTCCAAGCTTCTAGTACGGTCGAGGTGATAAGGCATTGCGTATACAGGGTGGCTAGTTTTTCTAGCTCAATGTCCCCTTCTTTCTTGAACAGATCTGCTGTTACCTGATCCCTATCAGCTGCTTTTCCCCTTTGCATTGCTCCTAGGGCTCTCTTTACTTCCTCTTTCGTTACTGGCGGGATGACGCATTGCTCTGTGCGAATGTCTCCCTCAGTAACGCTCCGATTACATTGGCTACTGTACAGATTTGTGTAGAACTCTTCGGCCACATTAACTATCTTATCCATATTACTATTTACATCTCCCTGCTTGTCTCTTAATGCATACATCAGGTTTGTAACTATGCCTAGTTTCTTCCTCACCGCTTTTAGGCTACCTCCGTTCTTTAGAGTATGCTCGATTCTCTCCAAAAAGGTATTCAGGAGCCGTAAATTATTTCTATCTGTGAACTCTACTAATAACTCTTCCCTGCTATTCCTAGAACCTATCCCATAGTCGCCTACCCCCTGGTCGCCAGCCTTGAAGTCGCCCATCAGTAAAGTGTACTGTGATTTTACTTTGTTCATTGCTGATACTACGTCATTCATAGACTGGGTCATTATGGCTGGATGTAGTCATGAAGGCCTGCACCACCTTCAGCTTGTACCTCCTATTGAGCCTAATTATGATAGCTGCCATGCTCTCGTTAATACTGTAAAGCTCTTCTACATTGCCAGCTAGATCCTGATTGATGAGGAATAACAAGATGATGAGAGTAACAAGTTGTTGACTAACTGCACAGACCAGAAGGCAGCCAGTGGATGATAGCAAATAAGGAGCAAGTATTTGTTGGAAATGCCAAGCGACGCAACACACCACGCAACATGTGCTGACAATATTCCCTGGATCATATTACCCCAAGGCTCTTAAGAATGACTCCTTGGGGCTGGTTGAGAGGTATAAAAAGTAAACTCAGAGCATTTCACTAGATAGGAGTTTCTCACTGTTTATAGTAAATAAAATGCACACTGGTTCGAAAGCTTTAAGAATACTTTTGTTTTACAGCTGCTTCAGTGTTCAGTGCTTAGTTGAGTAGGCACTGCCAAAAACTTTTGTGCAATATTTGTTTCAGGATACGTACTGAATACTGATCTCTAGTGACTACGCAGGTTTATATATTTTTTTATGATGCCATGGCAATTTTGCAGATTTTAAATGTACTGCAGTAGGCTGCAATTCACAATAACATGTGGTGTTTTCAAGGTATGTATGGCATTAACGGCTGCATCTGCTCGCATTGGGTGCACTAATGGGGATGGGGTAGGCCGTCACAGCGGTTGCACTATTAATGTCATACAGGGTGCTAATTTCGCTTACCGCAGCCCACAAATTGTTTTTCCAGTTTTACTGAACCACTTGAATGACACTGAATGGAACAATTTCCAAGGTATAATTTTTGGCTCATCAAAATGAAGAGCATGCTGTTAGGCCAATCTAAAGCTTGCCACTTTGTAGGCCCAAGCTTGGGTCTTTTCAAGGTGGCCTGCTTTTAATCTTGAAAACATCAACAGTGAAGACTCCATGGAACTGATGGAATCCTGTACAGTAAGCTAGCCATTTCATTGTTTCATGTTCTCCAACAGTATTACACGTATTGTTTGCGAGCTGGCTACCATTGATGAAACTGTGGACATATTGCTCTTCCTGCACCTCTCAAGGATGCATATGTGCTGCGATAGAATTAAATGAGTCACTGCCAAGGTGCAAGGACAAGCATTTGTTCACCCTCAGAGACCCTGCATGCATAACAGCATGAAATACAACCCAAGAGGACCTGGCTAAACAATCGGCATAGTTTTTCTGAAGTATAAAAATAAGCATAGAAAATGCCTACCTCGCACAGTGAAGGCAGTGGGAGCAAATAAACTCAAGTGTACCACAGTGCATAAAGCATTTCTTTATCAGCATAAATTTTTGGGTGCTTGCAAATTAGGGGTGCGCAAATACAGCTGACGACCGATTTTTCGGACCCTCTAGGGACAGCAAAAATGACCGAAAAATCCAGCAGTCCGGAAAATCAAATTTCATTGAAAAAATCACAAACTTATTGCCATTAAGCTGGAGGAAGAGGTAAGTTGTGTTGCACATATTCTACAGCTCCTAATGACTAAATTTCGCCGCGCGACACGTGCACAGACGACGGGCGGCGACCGCTTTCACAAGCTCGGCCTGGCTGCGCTGCCCTCGGCATGTCGCCGATGAACGCACGGGTTGGGACAAAGTCTAAACGGGAAAGCGAACACGCCACTTGGCGGCGAGTGCGAATGAGGTCCGAAAAATCGAGCAGTCAGTTGCGGTGCGTCCGAAATTTTAGGTGCTCTTATACATTGGCTCTATGGGCCATGTCGCTGTGCCACGAAAAAGTCCGAATAATCAAGCATGTCCGAAAAATCAGGCGTCCGAATTTTCGGTCGTCGACTGTAATGGATTTTTTTGTTCGAAGCAAATTAAAAAATAACAGCAACTTTATTCGAATAATTTTGAAATTAATATTCTGAATACTTCTAGCACACAAAAAAGGTTGAACGGCACAAAAAACATTTTCAAAAAGAGGAATCTATGAAAAGGAAAATAGTTGAAGGAAGCTTTGTCACACTCTCTGATACGCTCGAGTTTCTACCAAAGGGGCCACTGGAAATCGGGGGAGTCGACCAACATGCAGTACTGATGTATCTGTGGGGTGTGAGAACTACAGTGAAGGCGTGTTACCATATTTACACGATAGTAAGTTGACCCCCCCCCACATCACATTCCTGAAAAAAAACAAAAAACTTGGAGGTCGTTTACGCTTGGCTTTTAATAATAGAACATGATAGCACTGTCCTGCGGCCTCCGCTTATCGCCAGCCGCTATCGGCTCCCACGTGCGGGAGTGCTCGTGGGCACATTCCAAAACGAAAATGTATTAGTCACTAGACTACTCGTCCACACTTGCGCCATCGTCCTCACTAGCTCTGCCGTCGTGATCGCTGCTACGGTCCCACAGCTCGTCGTTCTAACATTGTCGTGCAGGGAAATCCCGCACTTTCCAAACAGCCACATCCCGACGTCGACTGGAAGAGCTGAAAATTTTTCCTCACTGCCGCTGCCACACATGTATCACCCGTTGTGAACATCGAACTTGCAGCCCGGTGCGCAGTTCGTTTTTTCGGCGTAAAGAATGACAGACACTTTGAATGTAGTCGTGACCGAGCGCTGGTCGCTTACCGGATCCGGAGCACAAATGACAAATGACGGAGCACTACATTAAAGACTTTTGAAGCACGGCCGGCAGTACATAGTCAAATGCATCAGAGCCAAAGAGAAACTACGTGTGAGCTGCATCGGCTCTTCCATTGGCTACCGACACTTCGCGGCGCAGCTGCGGTTCCGAGTGGGGGTGCTGCCGCAATTGGAACAGCGGCCCTTCCATCAACTATCAATGCTCCCTCAAGCGCCGAGTGCACGGTTGAAAGCAAACAACAACAAAAAAAAACTTGAATGACGCCTATTAAGAGTAGAATGCGAATACGTTATCGGCTGCCGCCGCTTATCAGCAGATGCAGCCACGTGTGGGGAGTGCGCTGGTGCGGTTTGCTGCTTATCAACAGCCACCATAGGCCGCCTCGCGCGGGGTGGGGATGCCGGTTTTGCGTGTTGACTTAGCAGCTGCTCAAGGCCAGCACCAAGAGCAATGTGACGGAGCCACGCAGCAAAAATGCCACCACGCTGCAGCATGCCTGATACCTTGTTTGTCCCGCCCTTATTTAATGGTCCGAAACTTTGGTTTCGATTTTAAGTCGACCCCCCCCCCCCCCGCCACCCCCTTCGGATTTTCAAAATTTGAAAAATAGGTAGACTTAAAATTGTGTAAATACGGTAGTTTGAACTTCAAGGGATCAAAAAAATGTATGGACTGTTCGAAAGTTTGAACTATCAAATGACCCCGAAAAATTATCAAGGACGGCTCGCATTATGAAAAATTTATCCCGTTGCCTGATTTTTAGATGAAACAGCGTGGCAATGGCACTTTTTCATGTTTCCATCAATGCTTTACTGCATGCATACTATTAGGACTATCAAAGCAGAACTGCTCCGTTGCTTGATTTTTAGATGAAACAGCGTGGCAATGGCACTTTTTCATGTTTCCATCAATGCTTTACTGCGTGCATACTATTAGGACTATCAAAGCAGAACTGCTCTAAAATCATCCCACATGCGTCACACTAGTCATAAGCGGAACTGCTGAGGAGGCTTCACTGCACACAATGAGCTTGCAGTTTTGGTGCAGACAGAAGCGAAGGAAATGGCCCAGCGGTGCTCAGCTGGGTTAGGTTGGCTGGCTCATGCAGGCTAGTCAAGCTGCTCACTGCAGGCTGGTGCGAAGCTCAGAAAAGTGAAACCGAAACTAAGCGGCCAGAATGTTCTTGGAGACGAGGCAACTTGTTCGTCACTATGGCTGCACATGTCAGAGCTACGGGAGTGACACTACAACATGGCAGTTGGGTTTTGGGTAGGGCTGTTACGACGATCCCTTGCCAAGCGGGTCATATCTGGACAAGGCCTCCCTACGGGAGTTTGTTCGAATTAACCAATGAGGGCCCCGTAGCATCCAAATTAGAGAGTGTCTGATGCCATAGACTTACAAGGGCACTGGCCAGGACCGAGCCAATTATCCGGATTTCTGAATTAACAGGGGTAGAATTAATGAGCTTTTACTGTAATGTGTCCCCTTGTACGCATACGCTAAACTAGTATGCATGATTGTGTCCAATGAGAGATTCTACAGCATGTGTATAAGTGATCATTTGTGCTCTTTTGCTACAGACACCTATCGTTTGTTTTCAGCTGAAAAGCTTTATGTTAATGCCACTGCAATGTGCCAAAAATAGAGAGAGCAGCAACCTTCGTCAGGCTGCTAATTAGCATATTTTTGTTGTTTGCCCATTGTGAAACTGTCAAAGATGATATAAAGTGAAAAAATGCTCATCAGGACAATGCTTTGCTTTCAGTGGCCACCCATGGCTACAGAAAAAACAAATGCCCACCCTTGCAGCAACTGACAGGTGCTGACCATGGCATTTCTCCTAGCAGCATGGCCCAGGCCTTCTGACAAAGGAAGATATCACACAGGTGGGCACCTTTTTTTTTTGTGTCCAGTTGAAACAATGGGGCTCTTGCCCGAAATGAAACACATAGCACGCTTACTTAATTAAAGGGTGTCTGCTACTGGAACTGGACATTTCCCGTGAATTGTGAAATGAATTGAAATGAACTGAAATATGCCTTTCACAATTCATTCCTCCCGCGTTCGATAAAAGAGTGGAATCACCTTCCCGACGCTCTTGTATCTATTAGAGATAAACCTTGTTCAAAAATGCTTTTACAGCTCATTTTGGTGTCCCTAATTAAAAGCATATGCACTATTTATTACTTTTTTATTCTTATCGTCGTATGCTTGGATTCTTATAGTTATATTTTCAAGCAGGGTTCATGCTGGTGTATATGACAAAAATTCAAGGGTTTTCAAGGACTTTCAAGGCCCTGTGCGTGGATTTTCAAGGACCACATTCCCTGTTAGAAATCCAAATATGACAGATGTACAGGGGTAGACAGAGGCGTGAAATGATGAGAATTCACTGAAAAAGGGGATTGTCGCTGGAGCCAGCGTTTTAACAAAGAAACTTGTCTTCAGATAAAACGATGGCTCCAGCTATATTTCCTTTTTGACCACTTCTCATTATTGTGTGTTACACGGATGACCACTTTCAGTGTGTTAGATGATGCAAACATTTATTCACTAAAGAAGATCAGCCTAGCAAACACTCACTCAGTCCTTAGGTGGCCTCACTTTGCTTCTCCTGAATTTTTACGTCGATGTCCAAGATCTCCTGCTGCTTGCTCTTGGCAGTCTTCCTTAGGCTGTTTGACTTCATGATGCAAGTCAGGTCACTGGTTACCTCTGCTTTTTCTGCATATGAGTCTGCTGATGCTGTCAATTCTGCAACTGCGGCTTCTAGTTTCTTTTTCTTCCTTCTGAGAGTTTCAATCTCTTCATCAATGCAGCGTTTCTTCCGCTGTTTCGCATCTTCACGCTCCTGCTTTTTCTGTGTTTCCAAAAAGGCACGGTAATGGATCCTCGCAGAAGCCACAGATGCTCTCAATTCCTTTGTGATGGGCACATTGAAAATTCCACCTGCTACGTGTACAGCATCACAGATAATCCGCTGTGAAATGTGAGATACTTCTTTCATGTTCTCTACTGAAACCTGGCGATTCACACTGAATCCTCTCTCTACACTTGCTTGGCCATGACTAAGTGTAAGCAGCAGTTTTACAACCCTCCAAAGCTCTTCATATGCTGAGCCAACCTTTAAAAGTTCATAGAAAAACTTGTCAAGTGTAACGGGGGGTTTGTTACGAGGTACTGGGGCGACGGGAACGGCAACGGCAGCAGTCTGGGATCAGATCGGCAAAAGACACACAAGCGTAGCGCTGGCAAAAACTCTCGAGAACACTGTCACGTCGTCTTCGTCTTTTCAAATCATCAGACGCATCTTCTTCTTTAGCCTTACAATCACCCCGGGGACAAGAGGAGCCATCCTGGCGACTTAGGATGATGGCAAGACGGCGGGGTCGTAGTAGGGCTTGAGGCGCTGGACATGAACGGTCTCCCGTCCTCGGCGGCGGAGATCAGGAGACGGCGTGAGGGGTTCCACGATATAATTAACCGGAGAGGTGCGCTCCAGCACACGGTAGGGACCATGGTACTTCGCAAGAAATTTTGAGGAGAGACCGGGAGTTCCTGAAGGGATCCAGAGCCACACAAGTGCACCAGAAGTGTAGTTCGGTGGGGTTTGGTCTTGGTCGAGGCGGGAGCGCTGGCGATGCTGGGTGTCAGTGGTGAGTGACCGGGCAATTTGGTGGCAGGCTTCGGCGTGTTGCGCGGCGTCGGAAACAGGCCGATATTCGGATTCATCAGGGCGGTAAGGGAGGATAGTGTCGATAGTAGCAGAGGGTTGGCGGCCGTAAAGTAGGAAGAAAGGAGAGAATCTGGTGGTAGACTGCGTAGCGGTATTGTACGCATAAGTAACGTACGGAAGGACGAGATCCCAATTCGTGTGGTCAGAAGCGACGTACTTGGAGAGCATGTCTCCGAGTGTGCGGTTAAATCGCTCAGTGAGGCCATTGGTCTGCGGATGATAGGCGGTGGTAGTTCGGTGAATCGTGTTGCACTCTTTGAGAAGCGCCTTCACCACCTCAGATAAGAACACGCGGCCTCGGTCACTGAGCAGTTCATGAGGTGCACCGTGGCGAAGGATGAATCGGTGCAAAATGAAGGAGGCGACGTCCGTCGCTGTGGCAGCCGGAAGGGCAGCAGTTTCGGCATATCGTGTAAGGTGATCCACCGCTACTATAGCCCAACGGTTGCCGTCTGCAGTGTATGGAAGCGGACCGTATAAATCAATGCCAACGCGGTCGAACGGGCGTGGAGGGCATGGTAACGGCTGCAGCTCAGCAGCAGAACGATGGGGAGGTGTCTTGCGACGTTGGCAGGGAATGCATGCGCGCACGTACTTCATGATAAAGGTGTACATTCCGCGCCAGTAGTAGCGCAGCCGTATGCGGGTGTAGGTCTTGAAAACGCCCGCGTGACCGCTGTGGGGGGCACCATGGAAGCATGCGCATATCTCCGAGCGTAAGTGACGTGGAATAACGAGCAGCCACTTGCGACCTTCGGAGTTGTAGTTACGGCGATAAAGTAGGGTGTCACGGATCGCAAAATGGGCAGCTTGGCGGCGGAGCGCACGTGACGGTGAGGCAGCCGTCGGGTTGGCGAGAAAGTCGAGAAGGGAAGCGATCCAGGGATCCATGCGTTGCGCTGAAGGCATGTCGCTGAGGCGAAGCAAGGGCAGAGAAGCGTCGGAGGTGGAAAGGCTGGCGATCTCGGCTGGAAGGGGGCAGCGTGACAGTGCATCGGCGTCTTGATGCTTGCGGCCGGTGCGATACACGACGCGGATATCATATTCTTGCAAGCGAAGGGCCCACCTAGCGAGGCGGCCGGAGGGGTCTTTCAGGTTGCAAAGCCAACAGAGCGCATGGTGGTCGGTCACAACGTCAAAAGGGCGCCCATAAATGTACGGTCGAAACTTCGCGAGGGCCCATACAATCGCCAAACACTCTTTTTTCAGTTACGGAGTAGTTGCGTTCTGCTGGTGTGAGTGTGCGGCTAGCATAAGCAACGACGTATTCGTCAAAGCCAGGTTTTCGTTGGGCGAGGACAGCGCCGAGGCCAACACCGCTGGCGTCCGTGTGAACTTCGGTAGGAGCGGCCGAGTCGAAATGGCGCAGAATGGGCGGCGCCGTGAGGAGACGGCGCAAGGTGGTGTATGCGTCGTCGCACGCTGGAGACCACAGTGATAAATCCGCACTTCCAGACAGCAGTTGAGTCAAAGGCGCAGCAATGGACGCAAAGCTGCGAATAAACCGGCGGAAATATGAGCACAAACCCAGGAAGCTGCGCAGGTCTTTGATGGAGGTAGGTTTGGGAAAGTCAACCACAGCACGAAGTTTCGCTGGGTCGGGACTGACGCCCTGCTTAGAGACAACATGACCTAAGATGGTTAATTGACGAGCGGCAAAACGGCATTTTTTTAAGTTCAGCTGCAGGCCGGCGTCAGAGAGGCAGGTCAAGACGTGCTTCAAACGGGAGAGGTGGGTGTCAAAGTCCGGGGAAAAGACCACAATGTCGTCGAGGTAGCAAAGGCATGTCTTCCACTTAAGTCCGCGCAAAATGGTGTCCATCATCCTCTCAAAAGTCGCGGGGGCGTTACAAAGCCCGAAGGGCATCACCGTAAATTCATACAAGCCATCCGGTGTCACAAAGGCGGTTTTGGGGGCGATCGGCTTCTTTCATAGGAACTTGCCAGTACCCGGAACGCAAATCAAGAGATGAAAAGAGTTCGGCCCCTTGCAAAGAGTCCAGAGCGTCGTCTATGCGCGGGAGGGGATAGACATCTTTGCGCGTAATCTTATTAAGGCGGCGGTAATCTACACAGAAGCGTATGGAGCCATCCTTCTTTTTGACGAGCACCACAGGCGACGCCCATGGGCTGCTTGAGGGCTGAATGACGCCGCTCTGGAGCATCTTGTCGACTTGGTCTTCAATAACTTGGCGCTCGGCGACAGACACACGATAGGGACGTTGTCGCAGCGGTGCGTGGTCACCTGTGTCGATGGCATGGGTGACAGTGGAAGTTTGGCCCAAGGAACTTTGATGTGAGTCAAATGATGAGCGAAACTGATTAAGTAAAGTGAGAAGCTGTGCCCTTTGCGGCGCTGGAAGGTTGTCGTCGATGGAGCGAAGGAATGCTTCGGTTGAGGAGGGATCGGGCGCAGCAGTAGGTGGGCTGAGTGCGGCCATGGAGAGGTGCGGCGCGTCGTCCGTCTCTTCGCGGATGAGCAGAGACGCGAATGGTTGTACCGTGCCGAGACATTCACCTAGGCGCAAGGCGTTGGGGAACGAGAATGGGTTAGACACGAACAGTACGGAGAGGCCAGCGGATATAGTCAGTACAGCGTATGGCAGAGGCAGACACTTGCGGTGCAGAAAGATAGGGGACGGAGTGAAGAGGACAGTGTCGTCGCGAAGAGGGCCGCAAGAGAGGGGTACGAGGACTGAAGAGCAGGGAGGCAGGTCAATGTTTTCGGCAACTAGGACCTTAACACAGGCACCAGGAGGGGCAGTGTCCAAGACAGCTTCGGGCAGGTGAGAGAACTCGACTTCAGCTCGAGCACAATCGATGATAGCAGCATGGCGCGATAGGAAATCCCAGCCCAGGATAACAGCATGAGAACAGCAGGGCAGTACGACGAATTCGACGGCATAAATGGTCCCCTGGATTACAACGCGAGCGGTACACGCTGCTGACGGCTGGATGTTCTGAGCGCTGGCGGTGCGCAGTGAGAGTCCAGCAATTGGCGTCCTTACTTTTCTTAAAGAACTACACAGCTTTGCGTCCATGACGGAAACGGCAGCACCAGTGTCGACAAGCGCCATGACAGAAACGCCGTCGACGGAAATTTCAATGAGGTTAGCGGCTGACGGATGAGGCCTTTCGAAGTTCGTTGTGGACGCAGTTCTCGCCTCAGGAACTGCGGCGCCTAGTTTTCCTCCTGGTTAGCGGTGGGGCGACGTCGCATAGGCGAAATAGACCGGCGTCGTGGAGAAGAGGGCCGGCGGCTGGAGAGGGTAGAACGGTCCGGCGAGGAAGTACGACTTTGCGGCGACGCAGCTGGTACAGAGTACTGACTCGGTGGGGGCCAGTACCCAGGAGCTTGGGGAGGAATTTCCGCGTCCGGGAGACGACGGCGGCAATGCCGAGCTACATGACCTGGGAGACCACAAAAGAAGCAAATCGGCCGATTGTCCGTTGTGCGCCAGGAATCGCTGACCCTTGGAGTAGGTCGTCGGTAAGCCACTGGCCCTCGCAAATGCGCCGGAGGCGCACTATAGATTGGCGGCTGCGGTCTTGCTACGACATCGGCATATGTCACTGGAGCCGCGACAGGAGGCGGTCTCGCGACGGCTTCGGCATATGTGAGCGGAGCCGCCACAGGTTGTGGTCTGGCGACAACGTCAGCGTATGTCAGCGGAACCGTGACAGGTGGTGACGGATGAGCCGGTGGAAGAGCCTCAGCAACTTGCTCTTGAATTGTATGTCGGAGCGCTGGAGTCAGATATGATGGTCGGTCGTGAGCGCTCGGCAGAAAGGAAAGTTGACGTGCCACTTCTTCCCGCACGAAGTCTTTAATCTGCTGTAGCAGCGAGGGGTCAGGAGCAGGCGTGAGCCCAGCGAGCGACTCAACCTGCTGTGGCCGCTGGCGTGTCAGAATCCGCTGCTTGCGCAACTGCTCAAAGCTTTGACACAGCGTGACGACTTCAGCAACGGTACGCGAGTCGCGCGCTAGAAGCATCTGAAAAGCGTCGTCATCGATGCCTTTCAAGATGTGTTGGATCTTGTCGGCTTCCGACATACGAGCGTTGACCCGCTTGCACAAGTCGACGACATCTTCAATGTAGCTAGTGAAGCTTTCACTAGCCTGCTGAGATCGTTCACGCAATCGCTGTTCGGCTCGGAGTTGCCTGACAGCCGGTCGACCAAATACGTCTGCAAATTTAGTCTTAAAAATGGACCAGGTTTGAATATCTGCCTCATGGTTGCGATACCAGAGGTTAGCCACACCGGCGAGATAAAAGATGACGTTGTATAGCTTCGTCACATCGTCCCATTTGTTGTATACGCTCACCCGCTCGTACGATGTGAGCCAATCTTCCACATCGTTCTCGTCAGTCCCGCTGAAAATGGTCGGGTCCCGTTGACGAAGAGAGCCGGCACAGATGACAGCCTGGCCCACTTGTACGGCCTGGTGTTGGACATCCTCAGGCATCGTGCGCGCCGGGAGAGCACGACTACGGAGCTCCAGGGCCGATGTTTTTACCCGGCTCCTCCACCAAATGTAACGGGGGGTTTGTTACGAGGTACTGGGGCGACGGGAACGGCAACGGCAGCAGTCTGGGATCAGATCGGCAAAAGACACACAAGCGTAGCGCTGGCAAAAACTCTCGAGAACACTGTCACCTCGTCTTCGTCTTTTCAAATCATCAGACGCATCTTCTTCTTTAGCCTTACAGCGAGCTCCTTTCAAATAGCTGCAACTCATGTTTGCGCTCCTGTAGCAGCTCAATGAACTGTGCAAGCACAGTATCCTTTGAATGCTCATGGATTCGCTCTGCTGAAATGAGTGCATCCAGAACTTTCTTTAAGCCTTCCGCACACTCATCCGGCTTCGATGACATCTGCCTGGGGTCTAGTGAAGAGAGGCCTCTCACAATGGGATATCGCAGGGGGCTCTTCTCCAGGATCTTTTTTGTGACACTTAGAAGAAACTGCTTGCACTGCATGCGAAATTAAAATGCAGCTTTCACACTTACTTTGTGGTTTTTAAGAAGCTGCTCGGCTGTGTGACCAACATCTATCTTCTCGAGTGGCACATGGTTGTTTAAATCTTCAAAGTCAATCTTCAGGAGGCCAGTGATTCCCACTGATGAACAGAGAACGGAAGACTTGAGA
The DNA here is from genome assembly GCF_052857255.1 of Amblyomma americanum. Taxonomy (NCBI): domain Eukaryota; kingdom Metazoa; phylum Arthropoda; class Arachnida; order Ixodida; family Ixodidae; genus Amblyomma; species Amblyomma americanum. Next base: position 217,552,603 of record NC_135498.1, on the reverse strand, counting down.
AACTTTGTTAGCAGTTTTCTGACAATATTCTCAAGGTCCTTTGCCAAAAAGAACATAACTGGCTTATCTGTCTGAAAGTGTGTCAGAAATGGCTGGAGGGTCATTGCAATAGCAAGTGCAAACTAGAGCTTTGCTACCACTAGTGGGTCACAGCAAAAGTCACAAACATTCTGAAAAGAAGCACACCTGGGAAGGTTCACTTCCTTGCTTCTTGCCACTTCCACATACTTCTTGACGTCAGGCCAGAGAAGCAGAACCCGCTCTATCACTGCGACGTTCTCAATCCACCGATGTGCACAGAACTTCAGAGGAAACAGAGTTTGCCCAGTGACAGCTACAAAGTCTTCTCTCCGGGCAGGTGCATCAAGAAACAGCCTACACACACTTGAGAGTAAAATGTCCAAGCTCCATTTGCTTGCTGTAAGACCTGCCTCGTAGGCATTATGCACAGTGTGCAAGCTATAGCTGCCCAAGTCTAAGCATCTCACCTGATAGTTCTTCTGTAGGTGCTCCTGCAGGCCTCTGAATGCCTTGAGATTCACATTGGGTCCGTCCATTGATATTTGCACTATTTTATGTAACGGAAGTGGTTCTAAGGTGCCAAGCAGTTTTTCTTGCAGGTCTTCAGCCCTGGCATGGCCCATAAACACAGATGTGAAGTAGCGTACGGTGACCGACTGTGATGCATCCCAGTACCTTAGATGAACGTCCAGTTGCTTTTGCTGGCAATTCGCATTCGGAGACTCGTCGAACAAGACAACGTAGTAGTCGCTGTTCTCTATCTCCCGCCGCAAAGAGGTAAGAAAGAATGGCCTCAAACCATGGCACGCGATATACGAGCACTTCTGCTCACCGCATGTGAAAGATTGTGCCACCTCACTGTCTGGAAACATCCTCTTAAACAATTCATTCACCTGTGATGACGAATTATATGAATAGTGCGATGTTATAACCTTCAATGTCCACAAAATTTCTGCGTCTATCACAAGTTCATGCTTCTTGCATGCATCCATCAAGTTTGACGACTGCGATGGCGCTGGCTGTGGGTCATTCGCTTGACATTCAGATATGGTCAGGAAGCTCCTTATTATGCAGCTGCTCCCGGCGGCTTGTATGTGCTCTCTATGCTTTGCACTTTTTAGATGGCTTTTTACTGCCGACTCCCCCATGGCAGTGATGTCGAAACACTTACAGCAAAATTTGCATTTTGCCTTGTGCGGATTTGACATGTACGGCGCAAGCCACTCTCGGTAGTTGTCGTTGTTCAGCCACGACCTCTGAAATTTGCATTTTCCGGGCATTGTTTGCACGCACGTTGACTGGCACACACTACGCTGAAGATGCACAAAATGTCACGATACCGCCGTACACGTGCAATAAATCTCGCGATACAACCGCACATACACATCGCACAAAATGTCACGATGGAACCAGACACGCACGCATAAGCGTTACACGTGCACAAAACGTGACGATACAACCGCACACGCAAGCGATAAAGACACGAAATGTCACGACGGAACCGCACACGCATGCATAAGCGTTACACACGCACAAAACGTGACGATACAACCGCACACGCACGCATAAGCGTTACACGAGCACAAAACGTGTCGGTACAACCGCACACGCAAGCGCTAAACGCGCACAAAATACCACGTTTCGAGCGTGCAATCACACACACACAGCGGCGGCCATTTGTCTACTCCAATACACTGTAGCGCAGCAAAAGACGAGGACACAAGAGACGAGAGACGAACACCACGAGCGCTAACTTCCAACAAATTTTATTCTCCTGAAGCATCACATTTATACACCAGAAAACAGTAATCACACGTGCGAGCAGTATCAATTTCTTAGAAAAACGAGCTCTTTCTCGCATGCAAGTCAAAACCCTGTAAGCCTTTCTTTGATAAAAGTCTTGTGATAGGAAAAAGTAGAGAAAAGTTAACGCGCGAAATCATTGAAGCCGAAAAGATAAATAGGTCAGGATGCTCGTGTGTAAGCACACCTTCCATTCTCCTCTCAGATAAAGAGCTCGTTTTTCTAAGAAATTGATACTGTTCGCACGTGTGATTACTGTTTTCCGGTGTATAAATGTGATGCTTCACGAGAATAAAATTTGTTGGAAGTTAGCGCTCGTGGTGTTCGTCTCTTGTCTCTTGTGTCCTCGTCTTTTGCTGCGCTACAGTGTACTGGAACTATGTACCAACAAGCCCAAAAAGCCACGCTACTTATCTACTCAACTGGAAAGTACACAGGAAATGGTTGAGCGGAAACGGTGGACAAGCCAGCGTCATTGTGGCCAGACGTTCACGAGCGTCCGCTAGGCACGTGCTTACTTGACTTTGTACGAAACTCGCACTCTATTTTTAACAATATCACAGCGGGATTGCAGGTGGGTTGATATTTTATTAAATACAATCACTGGAAGTTTATTAAGAATAAAAATTTAGGAAATTCAAGGATTTTCAAGGATCTGCGAAAATTCCAGGAATTTCAAGGCCTTGAAAACAAACTTTTCAAATTCAAGCGTTTTCAAGGGTTTCAAGAACCCGCACGAACCCTGTTTTGGTGTTCGTATTTAATCATTTTTGCACAGTTTAACATTTCTCGATTGACATCACTATATGTATGTCTGTGCTTTTCTCTTATTCATATTATGTTATGTATTCCACTCCCCTCTGTATCAGAAAAAAACATATAAATAAAAAGCACACAAGGATACAGCTGGAGATGAACTCCAGGCCCAGCATGAGGAAGGCCGGCATGGTGGCCGACAGGTAGGCGCACTTGAGCGCCGTGGTCAAGATGTTGGACACCAGGGGACGCCACCGCTCCGACCGGTAGTCCCACAGCACGTGCGTCAGGATGCTGCGCGCCAGGAGGAAGGAGCCGTCACAAGCAGCACCAAAGCTGGCCACGAGAAAAGGGCTTGCAAGAGGTGTCCCACAATGCTCATCACTCCATTACATCTGAAACTCATTAAGTGTGCACCCGTCCATATTTACAACCGCCATACACTGTTTGAGAGCACCAAGAAAAAGCTCCATTGTTCGCAGCTTTATTTGTTGCAAAGCAAGAAACAAATTACAAGATGAAATAATGAGTGGAAGAATTGTGATGCTACGATTCCTTTAAGGGCGGACATGGCTCTTTGACAAGAGAAAAATCTTTTTTTTTTTTAATTATATTTTCAGAACCTACAGGTAATACTCCTTTAATTCACCTAGTTTCCCATCTTGTGGATCAATTTATGACATCACTGTGAGCTCAATTCTGCACAAAAATGCTTTCTATTTCAAAATACCTATTTATCACTTCTTGCTAATCTGCGACAGCAATTGAAGTTCTGAAAGGCGCAAAAGACACACACAGGAAAAAAGGGGGATGACACAAAGAGCGCCTTTTTTCCCCCTTTTTTCCCCGCTTTTTTCCTGTGTGTGCGTCTTTTGCGCCTTTCAGAACTTCAATCATGAACCAACTAGCCCCAAAGCAAGTTCTTCTGCGACAGCAATATGATTTTTATTGTGGCATGTGGCTACGAGTGCAAACGTTAGTGACAAATTTTGAAATTATGCTTTAACATTTTGCAGTTCTCCTTTAGATTAGCGTACCCAAATCTGGAGCATTGCTAAGACTTGTTACATGAAAAAAGTACTCTAACATTGCATTCCTTATGCTTTCTAGTATCTATCCATACGTCAATAACATTGCATTCCTTATGCTTTCTAGTATCTATCCATACGTCAATATCAATTTCTGTAGTGCAGTTATTTTTTTGTTGTTTCTGCAAATTATGAACAATTAATTTCATTTACATTTGTAACTAATTGGCCCATTAAAAAATTAGATATTTGAAATCAGCGCAAGAAACTGAATAAGAGCAGAGAATTTCATCAAGTTCGGTCTAAAATTTTAAAAACTTATTTTTAGGAGCCATGTCCCCCCTTAACCAATCCCAAGCTGTGCTTGTCGTGGGAGATTGTACCAATATCGCCAATCACTCACACAGTCACACTTGTCTGGCCCAGTGTTTCAGTGCTCCCATTGCCAAAGATGAGTTACGGCCAGCAGCTGGTTGCAATTTTCAACAGTCATGGGGAGGGGGGCGAGCTCATCAAGCCGGTCGCTCGGCCTTTTCTCCTTACCTCCCCCATCCCTATGATGGCAAATAAAGGTATCATTATTTTTATTACTTATTGTCCATGAAGTGCGTTTGGCACCCTTGCATATTTTCAGTCTGAAAACAGTTATCTGTGCCAAAAATCAACATAAAATTTTTTGGGGGGATTTATCCACTCTAAACAGTACTACCCAAACACCAGTCAAAAGCACTGCAACAATACTGCTTCCAGTCTACTCTCATACTGAAGTCCAACTATACGATATTAAAAGAGCATTCTAGGCTCCATTTTCTTTTTCCTGTCCTGCAGAAGTGCCACCAGAGCTTCCACGCTATGGAAGCACCTTATAAGTAAGAAGCCAGCTTGCAGACATATTCTAGTAACCATGTTTTAACCATTGCATAAGGAAATAAGTAAAAACAAAAATAACATGCACATGAATCGGCAGTTAATTAAGGAGTTTTTAATCTCTCAGAGCAGAACTTTAGTAATGATGATGCGCACAGTTTAACTCACTTTAAAGGCATAGCAAATGCATTTAACTAATTTTTTCCACAGTTTGGCAGCCTGCTCGTTGGCCTTACTCTTTTTATTTTCGTCACAGATGTTATCAACCAGCTTAAAAAATACCGGGTGTGCTGTCCATGAATTGTCACCCATTCTTACTAATCTTATCAACAAAATATTAATCTCCTGTGTCTTTCCAGATCAACTTAAAAACGCCAAAATTAAGTTGCTCCTGTAAGCAAGCGAGGTGATAAAAGCAGTTTGGATAATTGTTGTCTAATAACAATACCAGTTGTTGGGCGAGTTGGTGCTGACGATGATCCATAAGAGCGCGACAGACGGGACAAAGAAGAGGAGACACAACACACAGCGCTGACTCACAACTAAAACGTTTATTGGCTGCCAGCCAGTATAAATACTGGCCTGGTGGCCGGGAAAAGAATACAAGCACGCTTGACTTGCGTGATATCAAACATCGCCAGTTCATCAGGCACGTGTCAACATACAAGAGTCATCAGTGCAAAATATCACCCCTACAGCAGGCACGAGTTTTCATTCACAATCAAGGTAGCGGGTTTCCTTATCCGACAAGGCTACAGAGGGAGTGCTGATACACTGATCTGAAGTCCTAGCTATCAGGTGGGCTTCCATTATTTCCGGGTCGCTTTTTCTGTGCTTTACAACGCTGTAATGAAATCTTGTGCGCACAGGTTGGAGCGCAGCTTCTGCAACCAACTTAAGCGCCTGTCAAAGGCTGGCTACCATGCAGACGTTTTGGGTTCTGTTGTGGAAAAACTGAGGAAAAAGGTCGGACTGGATAAGATAGGTGAAGCGAGACAGGAGGAAAAGAAAATATTGCCGTAGTACCGTATCTGCACCAAGTCTCGCATAACTTGAAAAGAATTGGGAAACATGCTGGTGTCGAAGTTGTCTTCTCGGCGCCTAAGCGACTGTCTAGCCTGGTCAAAAAAGTAAATTCAGTAGGAAGGGAACCACGCAGCTGCTTGATAAGGCACGCGAAACAATTCGTGCCTTGCCGGGAAGGGGTCATCTACTCTCTACCTCTGTCATGTGGCAAATGTTACATCGGCCAAACTGGCCGATGTGTTAACGAAAGATTAAAGGAGCACCAATATAATGTCTCTCGTGTCGCTATCACAGGCCACGTAGCAAAACATTGCAGAAACTGCAAAGACAACGAAGATGACGATGACGAGGAAGACAACGACGACTCAAAAACTTGTTTTCCCCTTTACAAGGAATGCTCTGTATTAGGTAAGAACCGCGACTCGCTAACTAGGGAAATAATGGAAGCCCACCTGATAGCTAGGACTTCAGATCAGTGTATCAGCACTCCTGTAGCCTTGTCGGATAAGGAAACCCGCTACCTTGATTGTGAATGAAAACTCGTGCCTGCTGTAGGGGTGATATTTTGCACTGATGACTCTTGTATGTTGACACGTGCCTGATGAACTGGCGATGTTTGATATCACGCAAGTCAAGCGTGCTTGTATTTTTTCCCGGCCACCAGGCCAGTATTTATACTGGCTGGCAGCCAATAAACGTTTTAGTTGTGAGTCAGCGCTGTGTGTTGTGTCTCCTCTTCTTTGTCCCATCTGTCGCGTTGTTATGGATCATTGTCTAATAACTATCCTACCATTTTTAAGTAAACTAATAGAAAAACTCATCGTTAATCATCTAATGAACTGCCTTCTAAAATTCAGCCTTCTGATACCCCATCAGTTCAGATTGTGCCCAAACTATTCCACTGAGCTCGCACTGATAGAATTTACTGACACAATTAAACACTTCATTGATAACGGACTTTGGACAGCAACTGTATTCACTAATGTTGCAAAAGCATTTGACACAGTTATTCATCCTATACTCCTTCTAAAACTTGAATCACTGGGAATTTGTGGGCCCACTCTAACTTTACTAAGTAATTACCTTGCTAACAGAAATCAGTTCGTCCAAATATCTAATACTTTATCCCAGCCAATTACAATTAATCAAGGACTCCCACAGGGCCCTGTTCTAGGTCCCCTTCTGTTTTTAATTTACATTAATGATCTTGTGCTGATGAGACTGTCATATTTTCCTCTAGAAAGATAGATAAAGAGAGGAGGGGAAAAGCAGGGATGTAAACCCATCACTGGGGAAGGGAATGATGGGATTAAAAAGCACAAGGGATAATTTAAGTGGCCTAACATTGAAAATTGATGCTGATTTTGAACATGTAATGGACTGGTGCTGAAGCAACCCAATTGAAATGAAGCTAACGACATTTAACTCACAACAAAAGCAGCTTCTCACCATTCCTGAAGTATACCTAGATAACCGCACCATTCTCCCATTTAGATCTGCAACATTCCTTGGTGTGACACTTGTCACATCTAAAATTTAACCTCCACACTAAATCCATATTAGCAAAAAAGCTGAATCTGGTATCCGTGCACTAATTAGAATGTATTATTATTTTCAGCAATATATTCTTATTTACTTTATAATGCATTCACTCATAGCCATCTCAATTACTGTTTATCATCAAGGGGAAAACATACTATAGCCATCTTTCTTCTTTATGTCATCTTCAAAACCAATCTATTAGAATAATGACTTTCAGCCTGTACAACGCATCCGGTGCTTCCATTTACTAAGGTAATTGCAAATAGAATCGGGACAACTTTAGACTTCAATCAACCAAGGCTTCCTTAAAGGGCACTAAACAATAGACCATATTCACAATAACAATCAGGTGAAAGAGAAATGTGCAGAATATAGCTAACACCCTATATATAGCCTTTATAGATTACGGGAAAGCATTTGACTCAGTGGAAACACAGCAGTCATTGTGGAATCAGGGCGTAGAAGAAGCTTATGTGAAAATACTGGAAGATATCTATAATGACTGCACACCTACCATAGTCCTGCATAAAGTCAGCAATAAAATTCCAATATGGAAGGGCGTCAGGCAACGAGACACGATCTCGCCAATGCTTTTAACTGCCTTTTTACGGGAGTTGTTCTTGGGCCTGGATTTGGAACAGTTGGGGATAAGAGTTAATGGAGAATACCTAAATAATCTGCGATTCCCTGCTGACATTGCCTTCCTGAGTCACTGAGGAGGTGAAATGCAAATCATGATCAATGAGCTTGACAGGCAGGGCAGAACGGTGGGTATAAAAATGAACAAGCAGAAAACCAAAGTAATGTTCAACAGTACAGCAAGAGAACAGCAGTTCACAATTGGTAGTGAGGTGCTGGATGTTGTAAAGAAATACATCTACTTAGAGCAGGTAGTGACACCTGATCCAGATCATCAGAGGGAAATAACTAGAAGGATAAGAATGGGGTGGAGCGCATATAGCATGTTCTCTCAGATCATGAATGCCAGTTTACCAATATACCTCAAAAGAAAAGTATACAACAGCTGTATCTTACCAATACTCACCTACCACAACGTGGACGCTAATTAAAACGTCTCAGCTTAAGTTAAGGACAACGCAGCGAGTCATGAAAAGAAAAGTGATAGGTGTAACATTAAGAGACCGGAAGCAAGCATAGTGGGTGAGGGAACAAACGCAGGTTAATGACATCCTAGTCGAAATCAAGAGGAAGAAATGGACTTGGGCAGGGCATGTGATGCGAAGGCAAGATAACCGCTGGTCCTTACAGGTAACGGAATGAATTCGAAGAGAACGCAAGCATAGCAGGGGGCAGCAGAAAATTAGCTGGGCGATGAAATGAAATTTGCAGAGATACAGTGGCTACAGCTGGCAAAGAACAGTGTTGATGTGAGAGACATGGGAGAGGCCTTCGCCCTGCAGTGGGCATAGTCAGGCTGATGATGACCATGATCAATGAACCCTGTATTTATTGTGTACTGCTTTTATTTATTGAGTATTTTTTATATAGTATTATGTTTTCTTTTTCATCATGTTTCTAAATGTGTAAAATTCGATATGCTTACCTAACTTTTGTTGAGTTTATTAATTCCCACTACACAGTATTTACTGCCTATCTGGTTGTTATCTGCCATATTTTTATCAGTTTCATATGTACAATTAATAACAGGAGGCCCCCATGACAGTTTCTACTTTGGGATCTCCTTCTGTGCAACTTTATTAATGCACTCTATACTTTTCCTTCTTTTTCAATAAAACCTAAAACAGTATTCCAGTGTTTTTCCAATCTTGTACCCTAAACATGCAATAAACGAACCTTGAACTCTGATTTTACCGAACTAACTTTGCTTCGAAATGACCAGCGCGGGAACAGACAAGAGAAGAAAAGACGCTGACGCCATGGTCTGTTTCCGCGCTGGTCATTTCGAATCATGTCCCACCAACTTGCCCAACTATGTGCCTAGAATGTCTGAACTGAAGTGGTACAAACAAGCCGGAAGCTCCAAGCATAGGTGGTGCTGTTATAGCGAGTGGTAGTTGTGAAACCTTACTTGTGGTTATACATTGACCAGATGGGATGTGTGAAATTGCTGTGAAAAAGGCCGATGAATGCAGCAGGGCCAAAATTTCGTACTATTTAAGTCTCTTAAAGCTATCTTTTCCACTGCATGTGCATTTGCTGTATTCGTTTCAGGCAATGCTGGCTGCGCCGTCCAGGCAGGCATGCAAAACACAAGCACATCTTGTACTAAAAGCAGACGATAAAGGGCTAGAAAGCAGAATGAGGCGAGATTGGATTCGGCAAGTCACCTTCTGGTCACACATTGAGAGAAAAAACCGCAGTCATGCCTGTGCACATTAGGCCTTAGCCACCTTGTATTCGCCGCGCCTCATGCTAGCTGGAATGATCCAGTAAAACCTCGATAATAAATGCAGAAAAAGTCTTATCTAATGAAACATATCATCCAAACCGCCTAATTTTTGAAAAATGTAACTGTTGAATGAGACCATTTATTGCCAATTTCCATGAAAATGTCGATCAGCACAAGGGCTGGACAGCTGCTTCTAGTGCGCGCAGAAATCAGTCCGCATTTGCGTTGTTTTAAGCTTGGGAGGAACTTTGTAACACATTCGGTGCGTTAACGGCGATGGCGAAAGTTACCGAAATCTCTCGGTCATTTTCGGATGCTTCGCCCCCTTCCACCCGTGCAATGCGAAAAAGCCGCCAGGGCAGCTGACCGTTTTATGGCTTTTCACGATCCATTCCCCAGGCCCGGGCTGCCCGTATGTAAGCGCATTGTGATAGTTCACAGCTGCTTGGCCCCCTTGCCCATAAGCACTTTTGTAGCAGCAAGCAGCAGGTTTGATTCAATGGTACAGGTTGGTGCAGTATTCCTACCAATGAAATCGAACCCTCACTAAAAAAAGGTCATGGGCTGAGGGCACGCACTGAATGAAAGAATAGTCCCACCTGAGGGCCTTGTCATAGTCTGTGCTGGAGTAGTACTCCTCAGCAATCTGCACCACTGTGGAGGGAAGAAAATGCGGGCACTGTGTTGTAGCTGGCCAGCCTTCCATTCTTGAATGCCAATTTGCGCAATCAGAAGATTTTACCAGACTGAACTTGATCAACATAACTGAGCCCACAGCTCTAACAAATGCTCGCTCATTACAAACAAAGGCAGTTGTACTAGATAAAGGCACTGCATCTGAGATACAACTCAGTCAGAGCGAATGAAGTGAGCATCAAACACTCAGGCTTCCCACAAGTGCACACACAGACCACCAAGCGCATCTCCCTGGAAAGAAATCGGTGACCCATAGAAGTACAAATGGTGAATCAGTGCATGCTGGCTGGGCAGAGTGCCTCAAGTAGGAGCAGCCACCGCTGAAAGTGAAACTACTGCGCACCACCAACCAATGGCAGCAAATAGAAAAGGTTCAACACCAAGCACATGGCATAATTGGTTATCCACCTTGTGCGTAGCTACCGCGTGCTTCGAGCCAGCAGGTTGCACACAGTGCCATTGTGAGCACACGTGTGCAGCATGGGCCCAGGAACGACAGGTGACATCGTCCAAAACCCCTCTCATCATATGTGTGTATACGATGCACCGCTGGCCAGACTTCGCTAGTGCAGGCGATGATGCCAGATCTGATGCAGATGATGGTGTAGAGGCCTAACTACCATAGGCTGCCATGAACTCTTCAACCCGGTTAGTTATATCATGTACCCAAGAAATTTTGGCAGCAAGAGTCTTGGCGAAGAGTGCATGAGCTTGGAGAGTGCTACGATAGAGCCTGTTTATGCATTATACACTTTATTAACCAGTAATCTCCATTTTTGTTTGCTTTTGTACTTTGGGGTGTAATCGGTTTTATGGTTTTATGGGGCTTAATGTCCCAAAGTAACTTAGGGTGTGAGAGATGCCGTAGTGGACGGCTCCGGATAATTTCGACCACCTGGTGTTCTTCAACATGCACTGACATCATACAGTACAAGGGCCTCTAGCATTTCACCGCCATCGAAATACAACAGCTGCGGCCGGGATCAAACCCATGTCTTTCGGGTCAGCGGCCAAGCATCATAACCACTGAGCCACCGCAGCAGTTACTTTGAAGTGTAATGTGGGAACACATACTACGAACTTCGGATACAGTGAACACAATCCACATGACCGTCAGACTCGTTATAAGTGGTTCAACTGTATGATGTCCACATTACATTAAAGCTATTAAACTATGTCCAAAACAGAGCTGGCTGCTTTTTCTCACGTAACTATAACTATATAGATATCCCTCACACCTCTTGCAATATGTCATTTCTGCCCATTTTTCTCTCGTTACCCCTGAAGCCCCACAGTGCCCATCCATACGGCTTCATAACCGATCCAGCTTCAAACATATCTTTGGCAAGACAAGTGGTCTCGATTTATGTGCGATGCGTCAAGCCACATCTCACTTCGAAACAATATCCTTGATGCCAGTGTCTCCAGCAGAGATAATGAAGTCTTCTCTGAACGCTTGTACACTAAAAACTTGACAATTAAATCTCTTAATTCAAAATCCCAGAAAATTAATAAATTTCTGTGGTCTCGTAATACGTAATCAAAATTTTAGTGGTTAACTCAATCCAGTGCAATGCACCGCGTCAGTTAAGTCCAAGTTCTGGGGTGCTATACAGGAATGGCAGTTCGCCACAAACTCGTGAAGAACAGAGTTTGATTACGCGGGGTTGTGCCACTTAGTATATAATTGGTGCAACCCTTAATCGAAATACTTAGTGCTTCATGTACCATCACGCAGAAAGAAACACGGCAGCATGCAGCACGATGACATTATGCCTGCCAAAGTGACCATTTGCAGTTCACCGTGTTTTTACACACTCAGACTGTGCCAGCGCCAACATGGAGCATAGTTTTTACTTAATGCAAGCCACGTGCCGCACTCGTGAATAGAAAATATGCAGCACCACGTCCAGATTGCCGGATGGACCGCATGTGCAATCTTGTTGCCCCTTTTCAATCGACACCTGTCTTCATAGGCAAGTGTCAGGCACGAAAATGCAGCGCTTGTGTCAGCAGTGACTTTCGTTGTACAGGCAAGAGGCGGGACGGTTCGTAATCAGTGCACCAAGCCTGCATGGTTTTGACTTTGAACACAATTCCCGATATGCCGACCAATTGTGATGCAGTTGGTTGAGCCGCAAGGCACAAGAAAAGAAGCAGCTTTAGCTGTCAGATAGGGATGACAGCGATGAGCGGCGACTGTAGGGCAGGACAAGTTCGGTGACAAATCTGGTCAATTTGCGTCTTAATCGGCATGGCTGCTACAGCGAACAGTTCAAGAATCAACACTGTGGCTAAGCAGGTAAGTTTGTGATACATTTTAAAGGCAACAGCACGAAATACGTCGTCATTCTGTGTTTTCTTTCCTTTCGTCCAGATCTTTCAAGCTGTTGCCATAAATAAAAAAGTTCAAGAATCAACACCTGAAACTTGTTCACATTCTATCGTACTCAGGCGAAAATAACGAAGCACCGACCAAAAGGTGTTGTCAAGATGGAAGGACGTTTCAACTTCCACATGGAAGTCTTGTTCACTGATGGAAAAATTTCGCACACAAAGCTTAAGTACGTTGTGCTAATCGTCGCAGGCATCTAGCATACGAGGGCGGCAGATTGCCGACGTTACGGTTGAGCGTCTGATCTGTTGTCTGGAAAAACAAAGACTCCAGATATTGGCGTGACATCCAGTTTTTCTCACGGCCGATAATTGCCGCTTCTTCCCAAGCGATATCATGCTTCGTGTTTTCAACGTGTTCAGCCAGTGCGTTGGAACAAGCCTTCTTTTTCTTGACATCATTCTTGTGCTCATTCAGCCGTCTTTCAAAGTTTCCGCTTTCACCTATGTAGGAGTGATCGCGGTCTGAGCAGGGGATTTTATAAATTACTCCGGGAAACTTTTCCTTTTTTAGCTTGTCCTTTACGGACACCAACTCGTGACGAAGCTTGCACGCAGGCACGTGAGCTATATGCACATCGTAGGTGCGAAAAACGCGGCCCAATGACTCGCTCACGCCTGGCACATAGGGTATTGCTCATGGAGGACAGTTGGGCTAGTTGGTGTGTATTCGTTAGTGACTGCGACATTGCAACTAGCGTGGAAAGCACAAGGACAGAGGCAAAAGGAACAGACGAGACTGTCTCGTCTGTTCCTTTTGCCTCTGTCCTTGTGCTTTCCACGCTAGTTGCAATGTCGCAGTCACTAACGAATAGGGTATTGCAGCTCGGGCACGGCAAGGTAGGCGAATGGGCTGAGCTGGTCTCGTTGTCTGCTGTATTACAGCGTTCACGAAGTGCTGTGGGTAGCCACAATTGTTGAGCTCGCGTCGCACTTGGCGTATGTCAGAGGCTTTTTCTTCGGGTTTCGAGCATATTCTTTCCGCACGACGGACGAGGGTAGAAACGACGGAGCACTTATGGCACGTAGGATGGACTGAATTAAAGTGAAGGTATTGGCCTGTGTGCGTGTCCTTTCTGTACACCTTGAATGATAGGCGGTCAACACGTCGCTCCACCATGACGTCCAGAAAAGGAAGACGGCCAGAAATCTCCTCCTCGACGATAAACTGGATGGAATCTTCCATGCTGTTCAAATGGTTCGTGAAAGCAGCCAAGGCATTCTGATTATGCAAAAGCAGTCATCAATGTACCACAGGAAGACCTTCGGGCGCGGCTCGAACGAAGCCAAAGCGCGGCTTTCCAGTGCTTCCATTGAGAGGTTTGCGGTTGTGACCGAGATAGATGCTCCCACGGCAGTGCCATGAACCTGCTTGTAGACAGTGCCCCGAAAGATGAAGTACGTGTTCTTCAAGCAAAACTGCAGAAGCTTCAACAGGTCCGATGGATCGATGGGTGTCCTAGCACTCAGTCGGTCATCGTCCCGAAGCGCTGAACGGCATACCTCCACCGCCAGATCCACGGGGACGCTGGTAAACAGTGATCTGACGTCAAATGACACCATTATCTCGTTGCTGTCAATCGTGATTTCGCGTATTTTTTCAGTAAAATCAAAGGAGTTGCGTACGAAAGTCGGTCTCTTGCCAACGAGTGGCAAAAAAACTTTGTGCAAGTAGCCTGAAAGCCGGTACAAGGAAGAGCGGGTAAAATCCACTATTGGTCGCATTGGAACGCCTGGTTTGTGGATCTTCGGGAGGCCATATAAAGTAGGGGCAGATCCATTGTGGCAGAGGAGTGTGAAGTATAACGACCTGTGCTGTGGTGGAACAAACTGGAAGACGTCTGTCAAAAGCCTTTGCAACTCTCGCTCTACCTTGAGTGTAGGGTCCCGCTTGAGTCGCATGTACGTGCCATCATCCTCCAGAAGCTTCGTCATTTTCTCAACGCAGTCGCTGTGGTTTAGGATGACGGTGGCGTTGCCCTTGTCAGCAGGTAGGATTACGATATCCGTATTGCTCCGCAGGCTCCTGACTGCATCACGCTCCTGAGCAAGGAGTGGGGTGGGGTGCCGATGTGGCAGCTTGGCGAGTATGCTGATCGCACGGGTACGAGCTTCTTCTCGGCGATTGTTTTCCACACGTCCCACAGCCTGTTCCACGGCACAGATGATTTTTCTTGCGTCCGGAGCCGCTCTCGTATTGAAGTTCAAACCAAGCTCCAGAACGGCGAGCTCTATTCGAGTAGGCCTATACGAAGACAGATTGTGGACGGTGGGGGTAGGTCTGTTGGCCGGACTCCCTTTACGGCCAGGTAGCAGTCTGATTACCTTCTCTGTGTGTGCGCTCACGCTGACCAGACTGTAGACTAGCTACGAAGTTCTCGTGCAACTTGATGCTGACGAACTCGTTCGGACACTGGTGTTCAAGGCGGCGACGGGCAAAAAAGGCTTGGTTCTGAAGGTGCCTTATTGAGTCCTTGCACTCCAGGATTCTGGCTTGAAGCAACTGTCGTTCTGCTCTTGACACCACGCTATGACCGAAGGGCGTATCGACCGGTCGTAGCAAGCGGAGGGACCGCGGGGTTAGGTTCCTGGCTTTGCACATGAGGTTGAATTCTAGATGAGCCTTGAACGCAGAAAGCCGGACGGTTAGCGAAACGAACTGGCGCACTTGAGTGATGAAATTCTGGCCATACGACCGTCGGAGCATGATGAAATCTAAGGTTCGACGAAATCTCGTCTGGTCGGGTGAATACATTGGCGAAAATAACGAAGCGCCGACCAAAAGGTGTTGTCAAGATGGAAGGACATTTCGACTTCCACACGGAAGTCTTGTTCACTGATGGAAAAATTTCGCACACAAAGCTTAAGTACGTTGTGCTAATCGTCGCAGGCATCTAGCGTACGAGGGCGGTAGATTGCCGATGTTACGGTTGAGCGTCTGATCTGTTGTCTGGATAAACAAAGACTCCAGATATTGGCGTGACATCCAGTTTTTCTCACGGCCGATAATTGCCGCTTTTTCCCAAGCGATATCATGCTTCGTGTTTTCAACATGTTCAGCCAGTGCGTTGGAACAAGCCTTCTTTTTCTTGACATCATTCTTGTGCTCATTCAGCCGTCTTTCAAAGTTTCCGCTTTCACCTATGTAGGAGTGATCGCAGTCTGAGCAGGGGATTTTATAAATTACTCCGGGAAGCTTTTCCTTTTTTAGCTTGTCCTTTACAGACACCAACTCGTGACGAAGCTTGCACGCAGGCACGTGAGCTATATGCACATCGTAGGTGCGAAAAACGCGGGCCAATGACTCGCTCACGCCTGGCACATAGGGTATTGCAGCTCAGGCACGGCAAGGTAGGCGAACGGGCTGAGCTGGTCTCGTTGTCTGCTGTATTACAGCGTTCACGAAGTGCTGTGGGTAGCCACAATTGTTGAGCTGGCGTCGCACTTGGTGTATGTCAGAGGCTTTTTCTTCGGGTTTCGAGCATATTCTTTCCGCACGACGGACGAGGGTAGAAACGACGGAGCGCTTATGGCACGTAGGATGGACTGAATTAAAGTGAAGGTATTGGCCTGTGTGCGTGTCCTTTCTGTACACCTTGAATCTGTATACCTTGAAAAATCATCTGTGCCGTGGAACAGGTTGTGGGACGTGTGGAAAACAATCGCCGAGAAGAAGCTCGTACCCGTGCGATCAGCATACTCGCCAAGCTGCCACATCGGCAACCCACCCCACTCCTTGCTCAGGAGCGTGATGCAGTCAGGAGCCTGCGGAGCAATACGGATATCGTAATCCTACCTGCTGACAAGGGCAACGCCACCGTCATCCTAAACCACAGCGACTACGTTGAGAAAATGACGAAGCTTCTGGAGGATGATGGCACGTACATGCGACTCAAGCGGGACCCTACACTCAAGGTAGAGCGAGAGTTGCAAAGGCTTTTGACAGACGTCTTCCAGTTTGTTCCACCACAGCACAGGTCGTTATACTTCACGCTCCTCTGCCACAATGGATCTGCCCCTGCTTTATATGGCCTCCCGAAGATCCACAAGCCAGGCGTTCCAATGCGACCAATAGTGGATTTTACCCGCTCTCCCTTGTACCGGCTTTCAGGCTACTTGCACAAAGTTTTTTCGCCACTCGTTGGCAAGAGACCGACTTTCGTACGGAACTCCTTTGATTTTACTAAAAAAAAAAAAAAAAATCCGCGAAATCACGATTGACAGCGACGAGATAATGGTGTCATTTGACGTCAGATCACTGTTTACCAGCGTTCCCGTGGATCTGGCGGTGGAGGTATGCCGTTCAGCGCTTCGGGACGACGACAGACTGAGTGCTAGGACACCCATCGATCCATCGGACCTGTTGAAGCTTCTGCAGTTTTGCTTGAAGAACACGTACTTTATCTTTCGGGGCACAGTCTACAAGCAGGTTCATGGCACTGCCATGGGAGCATCTATCTCGGTCACAACCGCAAACCTCACAATGGAAGCACTGGAAAGCCGCGCTTTGGCTTCGTTCGAGCCGCGCCCGAAGGTCTTCCTGCGGTACATTGATGACTGCTTTTGCATAATCAAAAAGAATGCCTTGGCTGCTTTCACGAACCATTTGAACAGCATGGAAGATTCCATCCAGTTTACCATCGAGGAGGAGATTTCTGGCCGTCTTCTTTTTCTGGACGTCATGGTGGAGCGACGTGATGACCGCCTATCATTCAAGGTGTACAGAAAGGACACGCACACAGGCCAATACCTTCACTTTAATTCAGTCCATCCTACGTGCCATAAGCGCTCCGTCGTTTCTACCCTCGTCCGTCGTGCGGAAAGAATATGCTCGAAACCCGAAGAAAAAGCCTCTGACATACACCAAGTGCGACGCCAGCTCAACAATTGTGGCTACCCACAGCACTTCGTGAACGCTGTAATACAGCAGACAACGAGACCAGCTCAGCCCGTTCGCCTACCTTGCCGTGCCCGAGCTGCAATACCCTATGTGCCAGGCGTGAGAGAGTCATTGGCCCGCGTTTTTCGCACCTACGATGTGCATATAGCTCACGTGCCTGCGTGCAAGCTTCGTCACGAGTTGGTGTCTGTAAAGGACAAGCTAAAAAAGGAAAAGTTTCCCGGAGTAATTTATAAAATCCCCTGCTCAGACTGCGATCACTCCTACATAGGTGAAAGCGGAAACTTTGAAAGACGGCTGAATGAGCACAAGAATGATGTCAAGAAAAAGAAGGCTTGTTCCAACGCACTGGCTGAACATGTTGAAAACACGAAGCATGATATCGCTTGGGAAAAAGCGGCAATTATCGGCCGTGAGAAAAACTGGATGTCACGCCAATATCTGGAGTCTTTGTTTATCCAGACAACAGATCAGACGCTCAACCGTAACATCGGCAATCTACCGCCCTCGTACGCTAGATGCCTGCGACGATTAGCACAACGTACTTAAGCTTTGTGTGCGAAATTTTTCCATCAGTGAACAAGACTTCCGTGTGGAAGTCGAAACGTCCTTCCATCTTGACAACACCTTTTGGTCGGCGCTTCGTTATTTTCGCCAATGTATTCACCCGACCAGACGAGATTTCGTCGAACGTTAGAATTCTATCGTACTCCCATGAGGAGTTTAGAACACCATATTCCTTGTACATGAGATTCTAAGTTGCAGGAGGACTGTTTTCAGATGCAAGCAGCCACTACTTGAACTATGCACCAAGAATCTCTTCACGTAAAGAAGAAAAAAAAGACAAAGCAGCTGCTGCCAGTCGCCTCCCATTCATAGCGAGCCACTAAATGTAAGTGCAAAGTATGAAGTGGTACCGGACTCTGGCAATACGATGTAAAGTTTTGTTTCTTATTTTCGCTTTTGCAAGCTTCAACAAGTGTCTATAGAAGACAATTAAATGCCGCCAGGATCTCAACAAGCAAAGTTATTTCCCTGATTATCTGAACTTTCTCGTTTCAGATCAATCAGAACATGGCAAACACTGCACTAAAAGCCACTCTGATCAAGCAGAAGACGTGCATTTGAATGCAAATTTTAAAATAGGAAGCAGAATGACGAAGTATTTAACTCGGCTGAGCAACGAAAATTTCTTCTGAAGCTCAACAAAAACAGACGTATACGCATTTGTGCAGCTCTCCCAAAGCCAAGAGAGAAAACCGTGAGAATTCTTGCGGACATTACCGGTCGAGCAAGATCTCGACTCCTGCTACAACTGTGTGGTTCATCATGCATCATGTGGTTCATGATGAAGATTCTTGTCATGAAGAACCTATCGAAACTCAAAGGGGAAAAATTTTACATCACTGAGGATTTTTCTGCGAATGTTCGAGCCCTTCGTAAGAAAATATGGAATGCATCTTCCTCGCTTCGTGGCGGTGGTTCAAAGGTGAAGCTTCGGTACGATCATGCTTTCATTGATGGTGTCAGGTACACATGGGATGAAGCCTCGAGTGGCTTGAAACGGGACCCCCATCACGATGCGTCCGAATCTTCTGAGCTTCCTTGGTTATCACGTCACGAACCCACAGATTATACTGAGCTTCCTTCGTTACCACGTCACGAGGCTGGCGAATCTACTGCACTTGATTCGTCACCCCATTGACAGTTACCTAGCTCTCCATCCAGTCTCGTTGTCTTAAATCTTAACGCTAGAAGCATCTCAAACAAACTCCCCGATCTTCTCGCGCTTGTGTCCTCCCATGACCCTCACATTATTGGCATCACTGAAACCTGGCTACACCCTGACATATATGACTCGGAATTTACCCCACCTGGTTAACTTGCTATCCGTGCCGACAGACATGAGGGCAAGGGCGGTGGTGTAGCTTTACTTCTTCGTTCATATCTTAGGTTTTCTATACTACCCGCTCCTTGCAACAGTGAGTCAATTTGGTGCAAGATTTATTTAGAAAAAAAGACTTATTATTGGCGTTTTTTACCGACCCCCCGGAACTTCTGTTGATGTTTCGCACTCTGTTGGCCAGTTCATGCATAGTCTTTTAGTACCAAACATCATCTTCATGGGTGATTTTAACGTGCCTGGTATTCACTGGCCATCGATGTCTTATTCTGGCCGTGATGCTTCTTTAGCAAAAGAATTGATAGATCTTTCGCTCTCTCTTGGACTCACTCAAATAGTTTCGTTTCCTACCAGACTAAATTCATTGCTAGACCTAATCTTCCTAAGCCACAACCTAATAATAGAGACCGGATTTCAGTGCACGGTTGTCGATGGTATTTCCGACCATGAAGCAGTTTTCCTTACTCTATCCCGCCTTAATAGTAACCCACAGTGCACGTTCACATCATTTCTGGATTTCCATCACGCTGACAACTCCATAATCGACAAACTGGCCGAGTGCTTCGACTCCTTTTGCGCGCTCAGCCGTGACGGCGATGTTAATGACCTTGTTGAATATTTTGAAAAGATTGTTAGTCTGTGCATTAAGTTGTTTGTTCCCGTCAAAACGAAGAAAAGAAATCCTACTCTCCCTTGGATTAATCGAGATGTTTTGCAGATGTCACGTTGTGTGTCTCGGCTGAGGCGCATGACGCGTAACAATAACCCTGATTCCATTGCTCGATTTCAAGCTGCGAAAAATGAACTTCGTAATAAAATGCACTCTGCTAAAGGTTTCTATTTCCGCGTTTAGCTTCAAGGGCTGCTTAGCAATAACCCTCGTAAATTTTGGCGATCTGTCCTACCCTCAGGCACTTCATCTACCTCATTCGTTATTAATGGAGAAATTGTCTCTGACCCCGCTGAAATATCTGATGCATTTAATGCTTACTTTCATTCTGTCTTTGCACGTGATAATAACATCATTCCATCTTTCAGTCTTCCTAATCATGACCGTTCTATCTCCGATATCACGGTTAGCACTCAGGGCGTTTGAAATCTTATCTTGCACCTTGACCAAAAAAATACGCTGGACCGGACAGTATCCCAAATACCTTCCTTGCACGTTATTCTCTTTGGTCGTGTCGATATCTCTCAATTATTTTTCAACAATCTCTTTCTACTGGCATTGTCCCTTCCTCATGGAAACTCGCCAATGTACTCCCGCTCTATAAATCCGGCAACAAACAACTTCTTTCTAACTATAGGCCGATCTCTTTAACTGCACATTCATGTAAGATCCTAGAGCACATTATTTATAAACACATCATGGAATTTCTTGAAGCAACTAAACTTCTGTCAAGGGCTCAACACGGGTTTCGCAAGGGATTTAGTACAGTGACTTAGTTAATAGAATTTGTGCATGACATTTTTCTCAGCATAGATGCCGGTAACCATATCGATGCCATATTCATCGATTTCTCAAAAGCTTTTGACACGGTTCTTCACTCTAAACTGTTATGCAAACTAAAAGTCATTCTCAATAACTCTCAACTCGTTGACTGGATTGCCGAAATGATTTCCTCTCGCACCGCTCCCAGTCTGTTCGCTTCAATTCCGTCGATTCTTCGAAAGCTGACGTAACCTCAGGTGTTCCCCAAGGCTCTGTCCTTGGCCCTTTGTTGTTTTTACTTTATATTAATGATTTGCCTGACAGTATAACCTCAAAGATCCGTCTATACGCCGATGATTGTGTATTGTACCACACTATTAACTCTGTCAGTGATCACTTCCTTCTGAATGAGTCTTTTGGTATATTCTGTGATTGGTGCAATACGTGGCAGATGAAAATCAACTTCAGCAAAACAGTTGTCATGTCTTTCACCAACCGCCTATGCCCTTCTAATTACAATTATTCATGCCCTTCTAATTACGATTACTCATCCCTGCAAAGGGTACATGAATATAAATATCTTGGCGTTGTTTTCTCACACAATATGTCATGGTCAAAACACATCGATCATATCACAGCTAAAGCTCTTAAAAAGGTAGGTTACTTGAGGCGCACAGTACGGGATGCTCCTAAAGAGACGAAATTGGTCATGTATAAAACTCTAATTCGCCCTATTCTTGAATACGCTTCCAATGTTTGGAATCCATATAAGCAATGTGAAATTGATCAAATAGAATCTGTACAACGAAAAGCTGTAAGATTTATTTTTCGCCGCTACGACTTTCATTTTTCACCCTCATCTGCGATATCTTCCTTAAACTTAAGTCCGCTCTCATCCCGCCGGAAAACTGAGTCCTTAAAACTTCTTCACTCAATAGTGCATTCTGCTAATTGCCTCTCAGAGAGTAAGCATATCACGTTTTCAAAATCATCTCTAACCAGGAGCCATCACGATCTTAATATCCAACCCTTTTTTGCCCGTACTAACGCTTTCAAATACAGTTTTTTTCCGCGTACCGTGGAGAGTTGGAACTCTTTAAATGGAAATATACGTGCCTTTTCTGTGTCTGATTTTGCATCCGAAATTGAGACGTAGCATTATATGATGTTGTATGCAGCGTTTGTTTCACATTTTGCCATGTACCCCTTTATGCGCGCAACTGTACCGCATGATATATGTAACCGCTCCTGCTATAGCCCCTGGAATGGGGCTGCAGTATTTTCAAATAAATAAATAAATAAATAAATATGACCTACTGACATCACAATCTGCCCACCGCGGCAGGGCCTGTCACGTGGCAAGTCATGTGACCTACTGAAATCATCACAATCTGCCCACCGCGGCAGGACCTGTCACGTGGCAAGTCATGTGACCTACTGACATCACAACCTGACCACTGTGGCAGGACCTGTCACGTGGCCGGTCATGCGACCTGATATCATCACGATCTGCCCACCGCGGCAGGACCTGTCACATGGCAGGTCATGTGACCTACTGACATCATCACAACCTGACCATTGTGGCAGGACCTGTCACGTGGCCGGTCATGTGACCTGACATCACAATATGCCCACCGTGGCAGGACCTGTCACGTGGCCGGTCATGTGACTTACTGACATCATCACAATCTGCCCACCGTAACAGGTCATGTGACCTACTGACATCATCACAATCTACCCACCGTGGCAGGACTGTCACGTGGCAAGTCATGTGAGCTACTGACATCACAATCTGCTCACCGTGGCAGGTCATGTGACCTACTGACATCATCACAATCTGCCCACCGTGGCAGGACTGTCACGTGGCAAGTCATGTGACCTACTGACATCATCACAATCTGCCCACTGTGGCAGGACCTGTCACGTGGCAGGTCATGTGACCTACTGACATCCTCACAATCTGCCCACCGTGGCAGGACCTGTCACGTGGCAGGTCATGTGACCTACTGACATCATCACAATCTGCCCACCGTGGCAGGTGGCAACTGCCCTATCGCGCATTTCATAGACGCTTTAGAGACAATCTGTTCAACAGTGTGTGTGGCGTTTGTGAATGTAGCCATGCAAAGGAAGCTTTGCTTTCGCTTCTCACCAGGGTTAACCAATGTTTAAACCACAACTAATTTTTTTTTTGCAAAACCCCGCTTGTTCAATTCTACAGAGAAGTTTCCTAAATATGCAGATAAATAAAAGAACCTTGGGCCTGGCCTGCCAGCTGGCTGCAGCTAGAGTTACTGTACAAGTGCCTACAGTTGCGTGTAGCTCTGCCGAGTAGCCGCAGAAAGCATACAAATTAGGAAGGAAAGCCACCAGTCTTGCATGCAGGAGGCAGACTTGGTGCAGTGGTTAGAGCGAGTGCAGGCTCAATCCGCTTTTTTCTGGCTACCGAAATTGCTTTACTTTAAGCAAATTAATGTTGAATTGAATGTCACAGCTGGCTAGTAATGAGTCGGCTGCACCGAGGCCTAAGTTAAAAATGAAGTACTCGCTATGTCGATGGGTGGTGCCATCTGTTTTAAATGCGACAAATCACAGACCTTTTCTTTTTAACTGGCGAATACTTGTCGTGTTATTGATAAGAAAACATCGTTTTCAGTGAACATGCACTCTGGGACAAAAAAAAAAATGCCGCAAAGCATGAGAACAGTGGGTGTACGAATCAACTGTCAGCAACAGTCTGGTGCTAAACGATTCACAGGAGTTGATTTCTCCGCAATTCATTTCGACCATGTGATTGTGTTTGGCAAGTAGCGACGCATGCGGGTCAGGGAAACCAGTGCTGCTCCCACTCCTCCTGTCTTTTTATCATGACCATATGGTAACAGTCACTTCCGCACCCCCCAGCATGCAGCGCAGAGGATCATCGCAGCGAGGTGCTACTCAGTCTGTAGCACATGCCAGGTTGGCGGCAGCCACAGAAACAGCATTGCGCCACTTCTCTAAGAATGAATGACAAGCTCAGGCATCAACAAGGCCAAGTGCAAAGGAAAAGTGCAGTAGAGGTCTGCTTTGATAGGAGCGAGCTCGTGCCAACCGACAAACTTTTTGTGCCGTCAACTGCCACGTGTGTAGATCTTCTTGTGACACCTTTCGGTCAGAACCACATGACGTCATCGACAGCCACCGCTATAAAAGAAACGCTCTGCTGCTTCCGCTTCAGTGGGCACGGTGGACCCAGCGCTACAACGATGCTGACCAGGCACCTGTTCTTCATAGTGCAGGTTGGTCCTTTGGTGACGTTTCACAGTGTGTGTAGCGACAACCATTGCATTGTGGTCCTGCCGTGCCCCCAACAGTGTATCAGTCTTGCTTAAGAATTTTTGTTAGTCTGCAGGCTACTTCTTTGTGGTGATGTAGAAACGAATACAGGACCTACACAAAAGGAGTTGTATGAGCAGCTACTTGAAGGCCAACAAGCTATCCTTACTGATGACAGTGAAATTAAAGAGCAGTTATGCAGCCTAAACAATCTACTGGCCAGTATGCAACGTACACTAGAGGACGTACAAACTGAACTCCCCGACTCTCCAGCAACACAAGAGCAGGCTGGGCAAGCAGAGACGACTTTGAAATCTTTAACATCGTCATTCAGAATGATTATTCTCCAACCACAATGAAAAAAAGAAAACTCCTCTGGGACAGTTGTAAAGAAGAAAGCAGCTTAAAATAAGTTTCACTGATTCATGATAAGCTCATGATTGGCAAGGACATATTTTATTGGGATGAAAGCCTCAACAGATGCGCTCACATTCTACAAGGCTCATCTCGCATTCACACAGCGGATGTGCAAAGCGACTCCTAAAACACACAGGATTGACGCGCGACCCAAACGGCCGATAAGCAACTGAGACTAATCAATGTTAATGCTCGTAGTGTCAAAAACAAAACAAGCATGATCCTCATATTACTGTCATGACTGAGACTTGGCTTCATGAAGAAATAAGTGATGATATATTTCCTGTTTCCTATACAGTGTTCCGGAAGGACAGGTGCAGGGGGGGTGGGGGGGGGGGGGTTAGTTGTGTTGATCAAGAATAGCATATCTGTCCAGCTCTTAGAAGATATTGATGATATTGAGTGCTTGCGCGTGAAGGTAAGTGCTTGGGGACACAGCTTTATTGTTTATGCCATTTAGAGACCATTGGATACTTCTCCAGAATATTTGCAAAAGTTACAGGATGAAATGACCGAGAATCAACAGGCTAAGATCATATTGGCGGGCGACTTTAATTTGCCGAGTATCGATTGGCAGAGCCTCAGCACCGGAAACGTGTACAACAAACACTTCAGCATTCTCTTTGATATTATGTTATGTTATATACAATCTACAACAGGTCGTACACGAGCCAACACGAGAACAGGGAAACTGCAGCTCTATTCTCGATTTAGCATTCCTTAGCCGGGAGTTTCCGGATACTCTTGTTTGCGTAGAGGAAGGATTGTAAGATCACCACATGGTCAGCTTAACCCTGCCACTTGTACAGATGACAGAAAACTATTCCTCACTGCTTAGTTACAAAGATTATTCTCATGCCGATGAAGTGTCCATTATAGAGTATATAGAAAACTGTCTTGTCGAATTTAACAACGCTGATGTCTCTTCCCTTTGGATTCGGTTCAAGGTAATGTGCTACTACTCCATAAAACAATTCATACCCACAAAGAATAAAAAAATTCACAAGCGTACACCTTGGATGACACGCGATGTTATTCATATTAAACATAAAATAAAAAGGTTAAAGAAGAGACATGGGAATCCAAATAAAATAAGAGAAGCACAGATCTCTCTTGAACAAAAGGTGTACGCAGCAAAAGAGTATTATTACAATACTTCACCGCCTAACTTCATCAAAAATGACTCTGAGAAATTTTGGAAGCATATGAAAGAAAAAAGGAAGCTAATTTCACAAATAATAATTGATGGCATCCCGATAACTAAGGGTAAAGACATAGTACAGCATTTTAATGAGTATTTTTAAAACGACTTTTCAGTATCAAATGTTTGCATGACGAATTTTCTAGAAAGACCGGTATCTGATGTGGATTTTATTTCTTATGCTGGAATTGTCAATATGCTAGTAAACCTGAAAGCAAAAACTTCTTGTGTAACGGAATAATGGCGCAGATCAAGTGACAGGACAGCAAGAGAGTACAAACACACACAAGCGCCAATACTCTCTTGCTGTCCTGTCACTTGATCTGCGCCATTATTCCGTTAAGCATGTCTGACCAACTTGCCCAATCCTTTAAACTTCTTGTGGCCCTGACGAAATCCCAAATATCTTTCTAAAACGATACCCTGAACTTATCGCCAGATTGCTTGTAAAATTTTTTTGTTTCCCCCTTGAGGATAGCTGCCGGATGACTGGAGGGTGCCCCCATTGTTCCTATAATCAAAAAAGAGGATTGCTTGAAATTACAAAATTATCGCCCTATTTCTTTGACCTCATAATGCTGCAAACTCTTGGAACACATTGTTGCCAACTGTATCAAGGAATTCCTGGCTGAAAACGATGTGCTCACGGGGTTCCAATATGGCTTCAGGAAGGGTTATTCCACTATAACACAGTTGGTATCAGTGATTCATTCTTTTGCTTTATCCCTTGACAATAATGGCCAAATGGATGTAATATTTTTAGACTTCACTAACGCGTTCGATAAGGTTCCTCACGACAAATTAATAAATCAACTTAAAATTATTGGCATACCTGATATTTTTGTAAACTGGATTATTGCGTACCTGACCAAACGGACTCAATACGTCACAATAGGTGAACATAGCTTGGCCACTCTTCCAGTCACATCAGGAGTACCGCAAGGTAGTGTTTTGGGCCCCCTGCTCTTCCTACTGTACATAAATGACATCTTTAATGTCATGTCTCCCGGTGTGCAAATTAGGCTTTTTGCCGATGATTGTGTACTGTATAACGATATAACCTGTCCACATGACCAGACTGTCCTTGAAAGAGACCTAAACAGCATATTGAAGTGACACAGTGAATGGGGGATGCTTCTCAACGCTGAAAAATCAGCAGGTCTTCGTGTCACTCGTAAAAAAAAAAACACTTATTTTTTCAATACATTAGGTTCTTCTCCACTACGCGAAGCTATCAACTACAAATATTTGGGTGTTACTTCGACATTAAAATTGTCACGGAACACACATATTAATATTTGTTCTTCTGCTTTCCACAAACTGTGCTTTTTGAGACACAAACTAAAAAGCGCCCCTACTAATTTAAAATTACTCTGTCACTTTTCATTTGTTCGACCAAAGCTCGAGTATGCATGTATTTCATGGGATCCTCACATTAAGTCAAATATCAGTCACCTTGAAAGAATACAATGAAAGGCGGTTAGGTTTATATTTAATAAATTCGCACGGCTTCACTCTCCCTCTAAAGTTATGGCAGACAATTGTATACCTACCCTTGAATCACGTCGAAAGCAGTTGAGACTTGAATTCCTTTCCCTCCTTCTTAACAACAAACTTCAAATGAATAAATCACCTTATATAATGCCTGCATTAACCTGCCACACAAGACATCGTCAACCTGACACACTCACACCCTATTTTTCCTCGGACAATATCGGACTGGAACTATGGTTTACTGGCTACAGTGTGACTAATAATTGTATAAATGTGTACTTGTTCGTTCCTGTTTTGTTCATTATTATTTGTATATACTCTAATGCCCCTCTGCTTGGACCCAAGGGTCTGCAGTTTGTAATAAATAAATAAATAAATAAATAAATAAATAAATAAATAAATAAATAAAGAAAAAGATATCAGCTGTTTGGCTGCCTCAAAACAAGTTTCCGGGACCCTCTGGTCTCCTTGACAGCTGCTATACTGCACTGAACTGACCTGGCCAAACTAGTAGAACTATTCCAGGCACGGCCGGTCTCGAGGGGGGCGCGCTCTTTCCTACGGTCTTCCCATTTGCCACGGAAGCAATGGGAATTGTTCTCCAGAGTTGCGCCATCTGCTGCCGCTAGCGGCACGACAACCCCACCGCTCACTCCCAGCCTGCATCTGCAATGGCAGGTGGCGTTCGCTTGGTTTCAAACTGTCGCCTGCTGATTCGTGGTGAGTGCAACACTGAAATCAAAGAAAACAAAAACTAGCTGCTTGGGCTGCGGGTCCTCAATGCAGTCTACATGTGCACAAATTTTTCATCACCAAATTTGCTCGATGAAAACATTTAAAAGGAAGAATCCTCAGAACTATGTCAGCCATTTGTGGTTTTAAATCCAGAAGGACGTACTCTGATGAATTTGTCTTGTATGTCTCATGGTTAATGCTAAGGGAAGAGAATGAAAACTCAAAGAACAAAAGTTTTGGGCTCGTTGCATAAAACTATACTGTCGGGGAGAAAAGTCACCACGATGAGTGAACGGTAGAGAGGGCCACTATTAGCTCATAGCTTAAGACGATACTTGTACCATTTAAAGACAGATTCACATACTTAACTGACAAATAAATTGATTACTGGGAGATGTGCATAATACTTAATTACGCAGATATCGCTTTTTGTGTGTCCTAAACAGCGCGCACTCCCCTCGAGACTGGCCATGCCTGAAGCTGCCTATAAATTATTTCGTTGAAAATATTTTTGTAAAAGAAGGACCCAGATTATCGTCAGCTATGTAGCCGAATGTTCAATGCCTCTCATTTTCTTAAATTCAGGGACATTTATTAACATATAAGCATCACAAACCTTAATTTTCAGTAGGTAAGCCAGCTGGTTTAATGCACTGCATGAGGTTTATTAGACCTAAGTTGCGCGAAAGATGCTTTTTGGCATGTTGCGTCATTTCCTGCATGATATGAGTAAAGTTCATGTCCTCGGGAGGTTTATCGAAACTGATGACAAGGCTGTAGAAATGCAAGAGAATGCAATATATTGAATGCTGGTAGTCATCGCCTCTCAGATAAGTCTGTTTGCTCATGAGGGCCGATTTTATTGAGACAGAGTGCAGTTCCGAAGTAACTTTGCCTTGCTGGCAGTAATTACTGTCAACAACTGACTTAGTTTTTGCGCTGTTATCAAGTGGGATGGGCAGTCGCGAGACGCCGCCCTTCAAAATGCCTTTCTAAGAGCAGCAGATTCGTGCCTCTTGGTCGTCGCGTGCGTGTAATGTGTGCTCATCGCACCATGCTCCTGTGGCCAGGGTTGGGATGTATGTATACCTGTTCCTTTGGCGAATGAAACGATGCGCCACGACTGTGGCATGTTCCAAGTTGCGCGTCCGCGCCGTGGGTGCCGCCACAGTCAAAACAATTGCAGTGATCCTGGTATCAGTGGTAAACACAGCTGAAGTTAAGCCTAATAAAAGTAATATTTCTCGACCATAATAGACAAGAAAAACCTGCTTGTGAACTAAATTATAACCAGCCATAAGTATTAGAAATAAAATATCAAAAACATGATTTGCGTAGATGATACATCACGTCCGGGCCCCAAGCGCCGCCGCGAGCAGCACAGCCGGTGCAGCTGCAGACGGCCGTGCGGGCAGCGAGGGCGAAAGTGGGAGAAACGAAACCTCAACGTGTCCGACGCTGCCGACGCGACGTATACACGGGAGCAGCGCAGAGCGGTACAGCACATCCGAAAAGAGTGGACAATACTTCTCCAGTGTTCGTGCTCGCCTCAGGTATTTATGAATTCACTGCATATTATATCCCTCTTGGCGTAACAAGTTCACAAAACCGTTGCATCCTTCGTGCCTTTGTTTTGGTCGACGTTGACCGTTGCGATTTGAAATTGCCGATAGAATACAACAAATTTCACCTGGTGCAGTTTACTGCAGCGGCTTTGCTTTTGCAAGATGCGTTTAAAAAGTACGTTTAGATTCATTAAAGCAAAAATAAGAGGCCGTGCTGCAGTTGTAGATGGCTCAACGTGGCATTGCCTTTCTGAAGTGTGGGACCGTTCGGTACTTTATTTTGCTTGCTTACATTTGTGTGGCACATGCCTCACTGTCTGGCTTAATCTCAAGTGTCTCGCTGTTACAGTTTGGTTTAGCTTTTATAGAATTTAGAGCTTGCATATATATTATGTGCGTGTTGTTCATGCGCGTTTTCTGCAGCCGCGATGTGAGCGTCGCATTCAGAATTATCCTGCAGGCCTCACTAACAGTAGGTAGGGGCAGCGCGCTGAAAGTTGAAAGCGCGCCTTGAGCTGCATACAGAAAGGCTGCTTTTTTTTTAGATGCACAGGCAGCTTTGATGGGTGATATTCATGCTGAACACCCCAGCAGTGTGCCTCGTGGAAGCGTTGCTCGAAACTGTTGTGCACCATAGTTCTGCCACTCCATGGTAGGACCTGCTCTAAGCATTGCCCTCAGCCTTCCACCCCGGCTGTCCCCGACGTTTCTCGCTCTAAGCGCACAAGATCGACCATGCACCGAACTCTCCACAGTATCGCTTATCTCATTCCTTTCTGATGTGCCCGCTTTCGTCAAGATCCCAGAAACAGTTTCGCCCAGTTCTTCATGACTTTTTCGCGGCGCTTCCGAGGGCGCTTCAGGGTCTTTATAAAAAAGGCAGCACGGGCCGCATTTTTAAAAATTTTTTCTGTACCCACCTTCGTTCTCTCCCCTTCTATGTTTTTTTTTTTTCACATATGCAATGCGAAGCTAGTTTATGAAAAATTACACCTGAGCATTAAAACACCTGGTTTCCAGCCTCCTACAGTGCGTTTGTTCTTTTTCAACAGGTGCTAGCCCAGGTACACCCATCAGAGTGCCCACAACAGCACCACGGAACTTTCCCTATGACGGTAAGAGAACAACGAAAACGAGAATTTATTGCAAAATGCTCATTTTTTCATTTCCATGAAAAACTATAAACCGGTAGCCTTGACATTTTCGTGATGGATATCGAGAGGTCTGTAATAGTGCATCAGTTTTACTTTAATGCAAAAAATTATTTCTTGATTTTCCCATTGCATAACACCTCCATGTCATGAAAATGTAGACAATGTTCAGACACAGCTGTGTCTGAACATTGTGTACATTTATTGTTTTCAGAACAAAACATATGGTTATAGGCATACTTTCAGTCACTTTGTTCACAAAGTTTTTAAATTGCTGATAATGCAACATATATACAGCACTCGAGATACCAGTTGTCTCGCAGCCACGTTTACATGAATGTGACCAGTCTCGACTTTATAGCATATCAGATGAGGGAAATGTGCACCTGCCACCTGCACTTGATACCAGCTGCACTTGATGAAAGCAGCATGCACTTGATGAAAGCGCGTGGCAACAAACGCACTGGCTGATCATGCTGTCTCCGAGGGCCATGACATCGACTGGGACGGCACGAAGATAATCGGAAAAGAAAAGAGCAAGACGACAAGGCTTTACCTAGAATCTTTTTATATTCAGACGACGGCAAACACGCTTAATCGCAACGTAGGCAATCTACCCCCGCTGCTTGCGTCATATCATGAAACCTATATAACTTGCCTTCACTCCTGTCTTTCTTTCATTGTGAACAAGGCCAACGTAAGCCGGGGCCGAAACTTCATCTTTTTTAACGATTGGTCGGCGCTTGAAGATTTTCCGCCTTGATATCAGCTGCAGCTAACAAAAGCATCCTAAGCTGAAAGTGGGTGCAGCTTGCCGTTCCACAGCCTGCACTGGGCATGGCACCACCAAGCTTGATGTGGTGCATGTAAACGATGACGTAGCAGCTGAACGAGATACATGAGGAAATACAATGCGCTACAGTCGCATTTCTGTAAACTTCACTTTTGCAGCCGAGTAAGAACTAGTACAAACAAAAACTATTACTTTGCAATGGTTGTTGCTCTCTGTCAATGTTTCATAAAACTTTGCATGTTCTGTAATGAACTGCTTTCTTTTTTTTTTAAAGCGAAATTTGTTGCCCCAGGGCATCAATGATAGGTGAAGGTGTGATGAATGATCTAAATGAATGGAAAAAGGCTAGCGGATTTGATGAAGTCCAGTAAAGAACGATGGTACGGTCCCTGTGTCCAGGCAATGTATGAAGAAGGGTTGCTTGGTGAAAGACCTGCTGCCATCAGGTGCCGGGTCCTTGTAGGCTTGAGAGTTGGGCAGTCCCACAGTAAGTGATGAATGTCGGCCTCAATGTCCTCGTGTTTACATACCGGACACCCTGGCCAAGGAAACAATTCTCGGTACTGAGGCCACTTCCGAGTGATGGCTGGTGTGAGGGCAACCCCGACCCGGAACCTCCTAAGCGCAACCTCCTCTGCACGGGTAAGACCGCGGGGGAGGGTTACCGCACATTGAGGGATGAGAGCACATGTGCGGCGCTGGAGGAGTTCCTTTCTTGATGAAAGGAGGTTAAAATTGTCCAAATGAAGTAGCCGAGGCGGTGATGAGTTTGGATTCGCAAGGCGGGTCGCTAAATCTACCTGCCTTTGATAGGTCAGCAGATACCATGGAACCCATTCAATACGTACTGGCTGCGGGATGCGTGCCGCGAGCTGGTGGATGTCCTGACATATCGTGGGAGAGCGGCTAACATGTCGTAGCAACCGGACAGCTTGAAGGGCGTCAGTGCGGATGACAACGCGGGCCGCAGGGAGCATAGTTAAGTCGGCCACAGAGCAGAGTGCTTCTTGAACTGCAGCGAGCTCAGCACGAAAGGACGAAGGGGGTTCCGTAAGCTGAAACCAAGAGGTTTGATTCAGGGCAGGTCTGCACGGGCAGTAGATAGATGTTGTTGCTTTGCAGTCTTGTATGCTTGCGTCTACGTAGACAACAGTGGATCCTTCAGGCAGGCAAGCATCTTGTTCCTCAAATTTCTGGCGAAGCAATGATGCCGAATGAGCAGATGTTGGCCGGCGATTATCTGTTGGCTTGTTGTCGCTGAGCTGTACAAACTTCCATGGGGGAAGAACTGGCGTTGGCGGCTGAAGAATGGAGTGTGACGTTGCATAAGTCCTCAGTGCATGCGTGGAGTGCGATAGACTGGCCTTAAGGCTGCGCGCTTCACAGCACTGCTGCACCAGCTCATCAATGGTATTGAGCTGCGCATTCTCTTGTAAAGCTTGCTCTATTCTCTTGTAAACTGCTTTCTTGCCACGTTGAATTTCTGTGGTTGTGAATTTGTGGTCCTTAGACCGGAAAATCTTCCGACCACTACATGATAAACTTCACCTATGAATGCTCACTTCCACCTGAGTATGTTCATCACTTCAAACAAAACACGACATAGCATTGCACGGTGGGCAATTAGTCGCCCTGTGATTGCACCCTAACAGCAATTTGTATGGGATCTAGGCTGCTCTGTGAGGTTTACAGATAGACGTCTCTTTGTTTTCTTTCAGGTGAAGCTGGCCCAGTGGCTTCAGCGGTGCCAGACAGGCCAGTGTTGGACAGGCAATGGTGACATCTGCACCGAGAGCACCAAAAAGACGGACGCGACGCACATCTGCTTACACTGCCCAAATCAACCAAAGGGGATTTAGAAACTGCATTCTCAAAGCGACAGATAAGCGACAGTTACAGGACAGTACTGGGCCGGATTAGAAAAAGGCATGAGAGAAGGCAAGCAACACATCAGGAGGCTCTAAAAAAGCATGAGCTGCATTTGCTACAATAGCTTTTTTCAGATGAGGCTCTGCTCTTTTCCAAAATCCAAAAAGCACTGGTAAAGACAAACAATTTGCTCTCAATTTGTTCTTTCACTACCAAAAATCTTGGTGGTTCTTTAGAGCACTGCTTCCTTTGCCGCATGTGAGGAAGCTGAGGCACTGGCTGGCAGACATCCCAATGACACTTGGTACCATTACAGGTGCCATGACAAAGCATGTTGCCTTTTATTCAATGAAATAGCCTTGAAAAGAATTTTGGTGTATGACAGTCACAAGATATTGTTTATGGTTTAGGGGGGTTGAATGTCCCAAAGCGACTCAGGCTATGAGGGATGCCGTAATTGGCTTCATAGATGATGGGAATACAAGGACTTCTCATATGGCAAACAAAGCTCTTGTTATGGCAGTGTCTGGCATATCAAGAACTTGGACTCAGCCAGTAGCCTTTGCGGCGGCCCGCAAAGCATCATCAGCTCTTGCAATATACAAGCTGCTATTAGATTTAATTCAGTGGCTTGAAACAAAAGGTCACTTGGTGACAGCAGTCATCTGTGCTGCTCCATCCCATCCATGAACCGCATCTGAACACACCAACCAATATCTCAAAAGCAGATTAGTAAAGAAACTAAAGAACAACCCATGCCCTTCACTGACATGAGTGTTAAGTATGGCACAAAAGTGCTCAGCAAATCTGCGCCTGTGGCACTTCTCGCTCTCATTACTATTCAGGGGCTTCCTGTTGATGCCAAATTTACAGCGGAGTTCGTGGAAAAGGCAG
The DNA here is from genome assembly GCF_052857255.1 of Amblyomma americanum. Classification (NCBI taxonomy): domain Eukaryota; kingdom Metazoa; phylum Arthropoda; class Arachnida; order Ixodida; family Ixodidae; genus Amblyomma; species Amblyomma americanum. The sequence goes on along the minus strand of NC_135498.1, from coordinate 217,518,427 downwards.
ATAAGTTTTTTGACAGCCTCAACTATTCAACCCTGAAAAAGCAGGATGACGAGTTGTGGTGTGAGGGTTCGGAACACCATGTCTTCCTTGAGTCACCCATAGATAGGATTGCCCTCGGGACAAGCAACCGCGCTACATCAAAGCCTTGCTCCTGCTGTGGACTATCTAAAAGAAGATTTTCAATTTACTCATCTTTTCACTAGTTGATTTCTGTAAGACCCTTTGCAAACCTTTTTTGAATTATTCATTAAAAAAAAAGGCCAAACTGAGACACACAATCTGCACCAATTCGTTGCCACTCTAAAAGATATCTGGATTGGCAAAGTTTTCAAGCTTTCTCAAGGAGACTGTGCAGTGAAAACAAATGCATTCCTCATCAACTTGGAGGGTGTTTCCGTATTGTTGTCATGAAGCAGCATACAAACCGCAAGCCACAGCAGGCCGCAGGGTTCCAGTTCATGTGACATGCAAGGGTCACCACAAGATGCCCCTCGCATAGTATATGGAAATGTGTACCATATTGCTGCCACTCTTTTTTGATTTGAGAACTACTGAGTGTACATGTGAGAGAACACTGCTTACAGCAGACGGTGGCTCTGTCCATGAGTGACACCAACTTTTCATACTACTCAAGGAGAATGGTGATCCTGAGCGCGTTTTCATGTTTGCTGCCGCAACCCCTGAAGAATGTCTATATTATTAAAGAAATTAGATTCCGCCTTCAGACAAGAAATCACGTAGTGTGTACAGTGCCCACATATCGAATGTGTGTATGATTCCGGTTGAAAGGATGCCAAACCGGCAAGGTATGTTCTGTTCAGTAGGCTGCAGTCTGAAGTTTCTTAATTATTGTGCCACACAAGGCTACATGGGTGCACCTCATTCGTCAACAGAAGCACAGATACAAATTCGAAACACAGTGCTCCCACTAGAAAGAGAGTAAATATACTGTTTATATTCATGACGGATCGTGTTAATAAATGATTAAAATATTTAGTTTTTTACTGCTGCCTACTGTTTATGTGCCCTCTCTCGAACTTTTGTTGAACTATTTATTTGTTATGTTCATAAGTGTTTGGTAATTGTTATGTAAAGAAAGTTGTGGCTTTTCTGCTGAGCCACAACACTCTTCTTCTAAGCGTCTTTCACACACACAGTTCACCACAGTGAGTGAGTGTGGTTGCAATGCTAGTTTATAATTCTGCTCTGGTAGCACATTTATTGTACTTGCTTTTGCTCTTGCTGCGCTACTTTTTATGAAATGCAAGGTTGCTTTCTGGAACTATTGTGTGCCTTGTTAGTCTGAGCATTGTTATGACCAGGGGTTTTGAATTTACTTATTATTGATGAATACTAACAGCTCACAAAAGCTACCAGGGAACCCCGTGTTATATGGTTTTTTTCTCCACCTGTTCAACAACCACATAGCCATAGAGCCACTCAAGAAATGCCAGAATTCAATTAATAATGACTAGCTGTATGCTGAAATCAGTCTCTATAAGCAGTTTTAGCGTGATTAGTAGAAAAAAAAAAGTAGTAAAACTTAATGTTGAGACAGCTGCTCAAAAAATCCAATAAGTACTCTGCAGAACCCAAGGATTTTATGGTATATAATTTGCCATCCTCTGGTCATGACTGTTGCACTCTATTTTGCAGTTGGGGAAAATAGTAACATCTGGAATCCAGCGCCAGCAAAAACAGACTGGCTCAAGTGTTCGGCTCTGTAACAATTAAGTACGGTATACGCATAAGATGTCACTTGGTTGACATGTATGCTAGTGTGCAAAACAGGCATTCTCAAACTGTGATAAAGTTCAACACGATGGCAAGGTGGACGAGTTGGTGATACATACTTAAGGAAAAATAACGCAAAAGACGGGGACAAGTGAAGAAAACAACAGGACCAGCGCTAAGTCACAACTGAAGGTTTATTCACAGAAAACAAGGAATATAAACAGTGCAACCAAACAAGATAACAAAGCAAACAAACGTGTAGTTAAGTGGGATCAAGGAAACGAACTTCGCTGTCATGCAGGCAAACCGACGGGCTGCTAACGCACAATCTAGCTTTTTTATTCATATAGAAAGCCTCCATAATCTTCCTAGTTAACTGTGTTGGGTGATTGTACAAAACATCCCTGTGATGAAAAGAAGGGATGCAAGATTTGCAGTCGCTGACATGATCAACTAGATCCGTAGGTTTATTAGCCTCCAATGTATTAGCATGCTCAGTTAGGCGCGTGTTAATACAACGACCCGTCTGGTCAATGTACACTTGTCCGCAAGAAAAAGGAATTTTATAAACAACCCCTTCAGAGCATGGAACATACTTAGCTTTATGTTTAATTCCACAGGTACTTTGGGATTCGTTTTTTTTTTTCAGCCTGTCTTTCTACCTTAGCACATAACCTATTAACCTGTTCGCCACTTTTTTCAGGTTATGCGAAAGGCGGAGCACATACAGGAGAACTGCGACCTTCTTCCTTTCCTTCTCTCTGTCTAGCCCAGGCACACCAGCCGAAGTCTTAAGTTTTTTTGCTATCTTGCTCCAGCCCAACAAGATGGCATCATTCGGGTAACCTGCTTCTCTTAAACTTTTAGCCTGTTCCTTAAAGCTCTGATTAATCAAATGGTCACAAGATTTGGACAAAGCAGAAAACAACAATGAGACAACAATTCCTGTTTTTACTGTTTTAGAATGATGTGACTTGTAGTTCAACAACGGCTTGCCAGCCCTTGGAAAGTATTCCCAACAAATATGTCCCGTCTGAACTTCCAGGCTCAAATATAAAAACTGCAGCTTGTTATCGGCCGTGGCCTCTGTGGTGAATTGCAGACTATGAGCATTTTCTTTAAACACTTTCAGAACATCAGTCATATGTCTAGGAAAATTAGTTTTATCAACAAGGATTAAGAAGTCGTCAACGTAACGGAAAATCCGCGACGCTATCTCAGTCAAGTTTGCTTGAATACCCCAATCTACGAAAGATAAAAAGATGTCACTTAACACCGGTGCCACCCTGGAACCAATGCAAACACCCGCTTTTTGCGTGAAAAGCTTACCTTCCCATTCAATGAATGTAGCCTTTACATAAAATGGAAGCTAGCTACTAATATGCCACAAGCCCCCATAAATTCTTCATCGCTGTCTGCTCTGATACATTTTTCCACCGCACTCATCCTTTCATTGGGAGGGAGAGAGTAAAACAAATCTACCACGTCTACACTAAGTACATTACAGGACTCTGGATTATCATGCTGAAGAAATTTTACAATGATCTGGGAGTTGCGAACCCTAAAAGGGTCACTAGCAGCCAGGGAAGCCAAACGCTTCTGTAGGTATCAGGAGACTTCATATTGCCAAGTACCCTTCTCCGTCACAATCACACGAAATGGCAAGTCAACCTTATGTGTCTGGACAGAGAAAAAGACTTTTAAACAAAGGCCTTTCGCTTTTTTCACTCCTGCTCTGAGTCGGTCGGGGTTCAGTCCTTCAATTAAATGCAGGGCCGCAGTTTTTACTTGCTCCGGTTTATCCTGGATCGGAACAAAGGTCTTCTGGACAGCTGGCATCGCCTTAGCCGAGAACATTGTTTCAGGCAGGACCACGAAACAGCCCTCCTTATCTGCTGTCAGTAGTCTCGACTGGTTCGATACTAGAAACTTAACCAACAAGTCGTACCCCTGCCTATATTTGTAAGCACTTGCTGTCGTGGCCACAATAGCAGCACAATCATGAATACACTTCGGTCGGTGGTCATCGTGCACAAGACGCGAAATAGACCGGGTGAGTGTCACCTTTTCCTCTTTACACAGGTGTGGCTCGACTGTGAACTTTGGTCCCATTCGCAGAAGGTACACGCGCTTCTTTGGAATTTGCGTATCCCCTAGGATGATTACTTTTCCGGTGGTCCTGTTATTTTCTTCACTTGTCGCCGTCTTTTGCGCTATTTTCCCTTAAGTGTGATAAAGTGCTACTTATAGTGGCTGTTTTAGGAATTCTTTCTGCAATTTGTAACATTGAGGGTTTTATGTCCCCAAGCAACACATACATTAGGAGGGACGTAGTACTAGTGGCCGGCATGTTATTATGTTATATTGGATCCCTTAACATGTGCGGACACTGTACAGTACAAGAACCACTTGCAATTTACCATTTAGTAAATTACCTGACATTGTGCTAGATGCAATATAATGCCACACAGACAAGAATTAGTGGCTTGTTATACACATTGCACATTATATTTGTTCTCTCTGATGACCTCTTTATACGCATGCATATTTTGGGTTACTCTCCAGTGTGTCATCACTGCAATCTGAATTAATGACCTCTGATTATTGCTGTTGCGCACCAGCCACGGCCACAACTGTTGTGCGAATTTTCGAAGTCGTTTATCGACCTGCCTTGGCCACATTTTCCTTCCCTTTGTGTCTACATTAAACAAGTAACCGAAAAAGGGCGTGCCAGACGAGCCATGCCCTAAAGCAAGCAAGCCTGCAACTCATTAGCCAAGAGGTAAACATGCCCATTGTTAGCAGAGTTGGGTGAACTTTTCTTGGTGTCTGTACATGAAGCTATATGTAGCACTGGAACATATTATGTTGTCCTCGGTCTACTTATGCACAGTGAATTCTTCTGCACAAGTTAAAGTTTGAAATTTTTCGCTGGCTAACTTTGTATGTGAATACTCATTGAAACACATTGATACATTTCAATACATGTGAAATGTTTTACTTCACTGCCAATTACCTGAATCTGTACAAAGTTATTGTGTACGCACATATATTGATTGACGTAGCATTTGGTTATGTATGCCATACTTATTTTGATAGTACCGTACCTTTTTGCAGCATACTGGCATTTTCCGATACTGATTGTTTGGAGCGGCTGTCACTGATATTGCCATGCCACTGACGCTAAGAATCACTACTTTTGTTTGCACTGAATTGTTTGCGCTTTTGCTTCTCGAGCGAGCGCCCCAAGTAGCTGCTATGCAGTCGCGCCGCTCGCCACCATGCCACCTCAACAGACACGTCGAAATACACGCAGCACATAACGCAAGTAAATCGGAAGAAAAGCAGCACGGGAGCAGTGAGTCACCAGTATGTACGAAGCTTGAATCCAGCTAGCGTCCGCCAGCACCATGAACGCGCGAGTAACCGTCCGCAACCAGCCGCCTGAACGCGTGCCGCCATATTGGATTTCTGGATTGGCCTGTCTCAGCTTGTATCAGGGAGTTTTGAGCAATCCATGCGTTTACCGCCACTCCCAGGCACTGCCACCGTCGCATTCAAAAATCGGCCCCAATGGCTCTATGGGAATGTCGCACCCTTGTGATGTGCTTTTGTAGGGAGCGCCATAAATCCTTGCTAATGCCGCTCTTATACAAAACTAAAGCAGCTGTGCTTGAAATTGCAGGAGCTATATCTACGCTGCAGAACCCTTTACTCTTTGAAACTTGCCATGCAAATGCTACACATCGCATATCATTCTACACACTCTTTCAGACCTGCTGGAAGATGAACTACAGAGGCTGATAGCCTTGCCTTTTAGCCATATGTAAGCGGTAGGGCGTGTTGACGTCTGTGCTCTAAGGATACATTCGACCATGCACAGTCGGACTAAAGGAGAGCGTGCGCAAATGTAATGTTTCAGATTGCTCACATGGCAAATGGGGGGGGGGTTGATTACGCGACCTTTGCATAAAGCGAAAGGGGTGAAATATAAGGGCCCGACAGTTACCACTAACGTGGGCCATACTGGAAGCGAGTGCGCGTTCTCCTTTTGGATGAACGGTATTCGCAGCGGTGGAGTTGTGGGGCAGTGGCGACCCCACCGAGGTGTGGCAGGAGACGTAAACATTGTTAAGACCAGCCAAGCTCGTAGCAGCAGCACGTGGATCGCAGTAGCCCCTGACTGCAAGCAGAGAGAGAGACTACTAACAAGCAGCAGAGAATGAGCAGGCACTTCTAGGTCTATCTCTCCAAAGCAGAGGCTCTGTCTGTTGTTGGCTGTACTTCAGGGAGTGGCTGCCAGGCCTGACATAGCACAAATGTTTGGGTCAATCCTCACGTCTTGGGCTCTTTTATACAGTCTTCTTCATGTCCAGTGGAACTCGAAAAAATTGTCCAAAAATCAATGAAATTCAAAAATATTGCTGCAAGAAAACTGACGTGAAAAATTGTTAACTTGGCCATTTCCCATGTTCTGTTTGCAAGTGACAATATTTATTTTATTTATTTAAAACATACTGCAGTCATTGAAGACCAAGCAGGAAGGGCAATACAGGTCACAAAAAATGCAATTCAGCGCCACCATTGGGAAGCAATCACAAAATATAAAACGAACAGGGTGCAGTGCAAACACATGATATAAAGTAGAAAACGGGAAAATGAATCGGCGGAAAATGAACCAATCTTACCTAATAAATAACATTGAATCATTGCAGAACCGCGCCGTTCGTTTTATTTACTTTGATTATTCACGTAACACCAGCATCACAGCCTTAAAGAAACGCGCAGGTCTCCAGGATTTATGTCTCCGCCGCAAAATTGCACGACTATCACTTTTTCATAAACTTTATCATCATCCATCACTTCATAACGACTTTTTTTCTTTGCCTCCTTCGACTTTTGACCGCCGCGATCATCCCTTTAAAGTTAGGCGTTTCACGTGCAGAACATTTAACTATGCGCATTCATTCTTACCACGCACAATATCTGACTGGAACACTCTGCCTTCACATATCGCAACCACCACTGATCCTGATAAATATTTTAATCTTATATCTTCAATAACTACTGCTTAACTCTTCGCATACATTGTTATTTTTTCATGGCTTCCTTTATAGGGTATGTTATTGCAGGGTATGTTATTAAATGATTCATTGCATTAGTGTTCTGTTTGTATAATTTTAATACTGCAGTAATCTTCGTTCTTTGCCGCGCTGCCACTCTTTTGATTCTTTTGCTTACTTATGTCATGCGAAGTGTCTTATTTTTGCTTTTGTTGTTTTATATTTGTGGTTTTGTTTTATTCTGTTGATTTGCCTGTGCCCCCCCCACCCCCATGTAATACCCTCTCGAGGGCCTTTAGGGGTATTCTGTATAAATAAATAAATAAAAACCATTAAAGCAAAAAAATATATATATAAAGGAAAAAATCAGCACAGGGTTTTTCGTACACTTGCTTCAAAAACTGTTACATTATCAGCGGAAAAAACATCTCTTGGAAGAGCATTTCACTGGGTGACAGTGCGTGGAAAAAAAGAACTTTTAAATCTGTTCGTACGTGCAAAGATTGGTTCCAGGTTGTGACGGTGGGAGTGCCGAGTTTGACGACTCACACGTGGATGAATGAACAATTGTGGATTTATGCCAAGTTGGTGATTGTTGAGCAGATACAGAAACCGCAGCCTGGAAATCATTGGTCGGCTTTGTAACGTCAAAATGTTGTTAGCACTCATCAGAGACGATGGTTAATCTAATCGGCCATATGAATTGAATATGAACAGACGGCTTTTCTCTGTACCATTTCTAGTTTGGTTACGTTTTTCTTCAAGTAAGGGTCCCATACTACACAAGCATACTCCCGCTGAGGTCTGATTAGGGTATTGAATGCAAGCAGCTTAACATGGGAAGGGGCTGATCTTAATTTAAAATGAAGAAAACCTAGTTTCTTAAAGGCTGATGCACAGGTTTTATTAATGTGGCTCGTCCAATTCAAATGATTAGTTATCGTCACACCTAGGTATTTATACTCGTCGACCTGAACTATTGGATATTCGTTGATTTTGTACAAAAACTGGGACGGGGTTTTCTTGTTAGTTACCTGAAGAAGGACGAATTTTTCTCGGTTTAATTCCATAGACCAAAGGCTACACCACTGGTGTACAGCATTAAGGTTATTGTTCAAAGCAATTCGGTCATCGGTACAACGAATAGTTTTGAACAGAACGCAGTCATCTGCAAATAGCCTGATACTAACAGATGCGATGTCAACTGAGGCAACGATGTCATTAATATATATTAAGAATAAAACAGGGCCAAGGACACTACCCTGAGGGACACCAGAGCCAACCGGTAAAATTTCAGAGGAGCAGCCATTGACGTGGACGAACTGTTTTCGGTTACTGAAGTAGGCTTGAATCCATTTCATTATCGGTAGAGGAAGACCAATGTTCTGAAGTTTTAGGATTAGTTTGCTATGTGAGACACGATCAAACGCTTTGCTGAAGTCTAGGAATATCATATCTATTTGCTCGGCCTTATCAAGAGAGGATGCCACTTCGTGAATGGCAGTTACCAGTTGAGTAACAGTTGAAAGACCTTTCCGAAATCCATGCTGAAGCACGACAAAATATTGTGTTTTTCGAGAAATGCAATTATGAAGTTAGACACGATATGTTCCATGAGTTTACATATGCTGGAGGTTAATGAAATTGGACGATAGTTTCCAACATCAAGACGGTCACCTTTTTTGAAAACCGGAATCACTCGAGCCATTCGCCAATCGTCAGGAAGAACATTGTTTCGAAATGATAACTGGAACAGATGAGTAAGAATATGGGCCAGGGGTTCCGCATAGCGACGTAGGAATACGTTAGGTACATAATTAGGGCCGACAGAGGTCTTCACTTTAAGGTTGAGGAGCATATTAAAAATACCTTCGTACGTAATGAAATCGGGTGATAGATCCGGGAGCGAATAATCAAACTGGACGTCATCATGTGCCATGGTGAAAACAGAGTGAAAGTACTGATTAAAGCAGTTGGAAATAACGGACGGGTCATGTGAAATGCAATTATTAACAGATAATTGACTCGGCTCTTTTTTAGTTTCGCTGAGGTAACGCCAGAACTTCTCAGGTCTATCCTTTAAAAACCTCGGGAGTGAGTGAGTGAAGTATTTTGCTTTTGCTTCGGATAAGTGAGAGGCTAGTGCAGTTTTAAGGGATTGATGGCTGCTATTGAAATGACCGCTATGTTTAGCACGTTTTAGATTGCGATGGATGTGAATAATTTCTCGTGTCATCCATGGGTTCTTTTTGTTTGTAAACGTCTGTTTGGTACATGAGTTTCGAGGCAAAACTGTACAGTTTCCATGAAAGACTTCCATAATGATTTCACATCACCACATAGATTATCAGAAAAATGCCACAGGGTGTCCAAAATGGCTTGGTCATTGGCTCGTGAAAAGTTTTTACAGTACAAACAGGTTGTTGCTTATGGCCTTGTCGATTTGCTATTCGAAAGGACAAGTTTACGACATGATGATCAGAAATGCCAGCGTCCACCGATACCGTATAGTCAGACACATTCCTGTTGACAAAGATTAAATCAAGAGTAGAACCGGCATTTCCAATTTCCCGAGTATAATCAGTTACAGTTTGCACAAGATTGCACGTGAGCATAATATCAGTCAGAGGGTTTTCAATAACATCAAAAACAGATTTTGGGTTACTCCAATTGATTTCGGGAAGATTAAAATCACCAGCAAGCATGAGGCGGTCTTTTTTAAGTAGGCATAAGTGATCGTAAAGCCTAAACAAATAATCAGTAGAGCATGACGGTGCTCTGTAAACAGCACACACTGTGAATAAATGGCCCCAACAATTTACTTGGATAATTAGGCTTTCATGATCTGGGATTTGATTAAGGACAATGCCGTTTAGGGGGTTTTTTAATACCACTGCTACGCCACCGCCCCGTGTGGGTCGGTCGTGACGAAATATTTGGTGGGAGCTGGGTATCAGGACGGAATCACTTACAGCATCATGCAACCAAGTCTCAGTGATGACTGTTATGTGAGGGTCATGCACTAAATGAAGGTACTCAAGCTTATCTGTCTTATTGAGGAGACTCTGGGCATTCACATTTAACACTCTCAGTTCTTGAGTATTTTCGCCTGCTTTCTGTCAGTCATTCGTGGAATTTGCTGCTGAAGGAATCGAGCGCTCATATTTTGTTTCATTTCGTGATGGAAGAGCCACACGCTCATTTCGTCCGTCATCCCAGACATACAACACGCCGTCAACTTTCAGCTTATCGTGAACAAGGCTCACGCGTTTCTTGGCATCACGTTCTATCTTTGAACTTTCCCACAACAGTTTACGTTTGCGCAGCGTGCATTTGCTATAGTCATTTTGGAAATAAGTATTCGACCCCTTGAGTTGAGCCAAAGTCATGTCACGAACAACAGATGGTACAACATGGCTGCAGGGCATGCAAAAAATTGCGAGGAAGCGAGAATCGAGTTTTCTTTTTCAGGGAAATGCGAAGATCAAGGCAGGGAATGCCGCCAACTGCACCTCCATCCACATGTCACCCCATCATCAACGGCATCGTCTAAGCCATTGCAGACGCTATCCTATATTCAACACAATCACCACCTCAATGGTAACAAAGCGAATGCCGTTGACTTGAGTGGCTACAATGAGGAATAAATAGCAAAACCTGTCCAAGCCATACATCCGGCCGATTCCATTTAAATCCAAGATGGCACCCTTCATGGCAGCAAAGAGCCGGTTGGTTGCGAAGGCGATGCCCTGTCACGTTTCTGTCAGGTAAGTCTTCACAGTATTCTACTTTAGGCTGAAAAATCAAACTTCTAGACTCCTCGGAAAACGAAATATTGTAGAAGCTTGGGCAAGTTGGTGTGACATTGTTTTTCAGCAGCGTAGGAGACAAAGGACGAGACAAGTGCACAGACACAGTGCACATCAGCGCCGTGTCTGTGCACTTGTCTCGTCCTTTGTCTCCTGCGCTGCTGAAAAATGAAATATTGGTTGTGAATATGCACACTTTCCTGCCTGTGATTTACGCGACGATTCTTCAACAAAGTGCAAAATGTCGTGCAAGTCCACATTACTGGAGTTGGAAAAATGGGTCTGCATATATGAGGCTAGGCCTCCATAAAACACTGCAGTAGGTGAGTAGTGCAATGTCGGAGCTGTGAAGGAGAGCGCCCACTCACTGAGGTGCCTCTTCATGCGGGGGCAGCGGTACTTCTTGAACTGGGCCACAGCACTGCTCAGCAAGGGAACCACCAGGCCCTGCACACACCGACTTCTATCTTGGCACGCTTTCTGAAAGCTACTAAAGGTCAAAAGATGAAATGCTGCTCCCACAGGCCATTTCCACATACTAGTTTAAAGAATCTCTAGGGCTAGGCTACACAGCGACAGCACAATATTCAACATCACCCTAGCCTCAAAGAGGAGCCCCATCTCTACTAAGAACAAACACACTGGGTGGAGCTGTCCTTCTTGGATTAAATATTTCGTTACCACGGGAAAAATCACTGTCTTTGATAGGTCTGAGACAATTTTTTTCATGAAAAATATGGACAGTTAAAAACTGAAACTTACATGAACATGATAGAAATGGAATGAGTTTTCAGAAGACATTTATTTCAACAAAAATAATTTGTATAAATATTGCAAAAAAAATCAGCACACACAAAAAAAGTTGGAATTCTTGAACATACAAAATGTTCCAATGTATTGTTAACTAGCCACAAAAAGTTTGAGTTTATAACACAAAAACTCTTCAAGCTAGAAATTTTTTTTCTGACACTACATGAAAAAAATCAAAATTTTAAAGTGTGTTTGATATAAATTTTTCATACCAAGTAAATTTTCACAGTAAAATGTAATTTTTCAAAATATAGGTGATAAATGTACTTTTCGACATTATTAGTTTCAGCTAAAAAAGTTTTAAAAGAAGGAGCAAAAAAAATTCCAGAGCACAAAAAGTACATTTGCCATACCATTTGTGATAATTTACACACAGGAAAATTACAAAAAGCCATGCAGTGGTTATAGCAAGGGTAGAAAACGTAGCGGAAAAAAAACGGACTCAGAAAGACAGCACACACAGCGCTACTGGGTGTTGTCTTTCTGAGTCCCTGTCTATTTTGCACAACAGTTTCAACCCTTGAAATGAACCAACAAGCCCAAGTGTCTACCCTCCTTATAGTGATTAGGTAGAAACTATAAAATGGCTCGACATAGCCAAATTTCTATTATAAAATCTCTCTAAAAACTAACGCTTAAGACGAAAATTTTAGTCAGCCAAAGAACAGCAAATGGGAGACTACCGTCGTTTCGAAGCCGCTCATGGCGATTGCAGAGGGCGCAAAAAACCGAGTGGCAAACGTGAGCTAGGTTGGCTTCTCCGCAAAGCACTACGGTACGCGATGGTAGCAGGTCTGGGGTGGCTTTCTCACATTACAGCCGTGTTAGACACCAAGACAAAATTTATCGCCGCTGTCGCTACCACCGCTCCTTGACTAGAACAGGGGATGGCTGTTGGAAAGAACCAACCATGTCACTGCTTCCGCTACCAGTTGTTTTTGCTATCATATCTTTTGTGGTGCTGTTGGCGAAAATGAGATAAACCGTGGCACTTACGCTTCACCACTATGCACTACGCTTCACCACTATGCACTTTCGTAGTGAGGGAAAGCCTGCCGCCTACCACCCTAGCGGGCACAGCTTTGAGTTCGCCAGTTCAATTTATCCGTTTTATGGCAAACTGCGTTTGATATATAATGCAAGAAATGCATGCATTTCTTGAAAATGTTTAGGAGCACTTCGAAATGTTTAGTAATTCATAATACCCATGTTTGTTAAAAGGAGATTTGACTGTAAATTGCTTGAAAATGCTCCACAATGCCTCAGTTTTACAAGACGCCATTTAGACAGTTCAGACAGTTTAGGACCAGTGCGAAGACATCCACACCTTTCACAAAACTTTGGGATATTACAAAGCGTCTCAATCTGAGGTCAGTACCTTGATTTCTAGCGGGCTTGGAGTCTATTCTTTTTTTTTTGGGCAGGTGGAAGTAAATCTTGGGCTTATGATGTCGCAACACCACAGAAACCAGACATATAATTCATTACATCAGTGCAATCCGAAAACCAGCTCCATGAGCGAAAAAACAGAAAAGAAGTGGAAAACGAGCCTATGGGCAAACAGGTGCCCATGTTTATATACCGTCAGAGTCACTGCTGCTTGAAGCACCGAAAATCTGCTACAGATGCAAAAGAATCGCATCAAGTGGGATTTTTCTGCACCTGGGATCTGCAAGTGGGATCTCTGCAGCTGATGCCGTACCGTGAGCGCACTATGCCGGAACCTGAACTTCAAAGGTGTTTCGAAAATCGCTGCCTTACGAGAAAAATGCAAACTACGCAAGAAACTAAATTAGAGTGTCTAAACAACAAACTAGACAGCGCAAAAAATCCTCAATGGCCTCGGCAGCACTGAAATCATGCTTCGAATCTATCGATTACTGGTGACTGAAGCACGTGGCGTGGTAACGAAAGCCCTACAAAAAGAAAACACAAAAGCACCCCTTGCCAGCCATGGTGTCCATGGGATATGTACTGCCACCTCGTGTGCCCTTGGTGCAAAGTGCAGTGGCCACTGGCTGACCTGGTCGTTTTAGTGCAACTCACTCTGCAGCAGAGCACTCTCACTTGATCCGCCAAGAGGTGGCAGGTTTAGCAGCAGGAACTCCAAGGGTGCGGTGCCGTCACTTCAGCAATGGCCAAGCACTGTTAGACTGTTTACATTCTGATGGCATCATCGCAACCAAGAGTGACGCTGCTTGCCTCGAGTGATTCGAAAAGTGGTTGATGATGGGGAGATGTACGTTTCCTCAGAGGAAATTATTAAAATACTGTTTCTCGAATCACCTCGCAAACAGTCGAAAAATTGCCAGCTACATGACGCTGACCCATACGCTGGGTGTTCAGTCGTGGTTCTCACCGACCATTGGGCATAACAAAATGCTGCACATCTCACAAGCTAAGTGCAAGATACAACTCAAATGTCATCATGGCTGGTCATTGTCAAGCTAGTCAAGCAAGAATGTGAAGACAGATGCCATGCCCAACTTCCAGGACCATACACGCATGACAGCTTCCGTTGGGTTCCTCGCCGAAGCATGTTCGTGTTTCGCTGGTTGATCAAGATTGGGTACCCTGCGGCAGATTTGGTTGCTCTGGCACAGATTCATCACCCTGCTCTTGATCAATCAGTGGAATTCACCATTAGGCAATGATAGTGTTTGCAAGTCTGCATCAGTTAGGGGTGTGCAAATATTTGATGTTCAATTTGATCCGAATGTTTGGTATTCGAAAAAGCGGGGTATTCATCTCTGAGCGAATAACATACAGTAAATGTTTGTTAATTTGAATTCCATGGGGCCACAAAACCAGTTCGAATTAACCAAAATTCAGACTAATGAAAGTAAGCAAAAAAGGACAAGTTTGGAGCCCTGGGGAAACAAAAAACATTTATTTACCAAAAAAATTTGTTATCACCTTTTTACTCTTTTCTTTGAGCTGTGCGAATGCGATGCAGGGAGTCCTGTTCCCCCTCTTTGCAGCTGAAGGAAAGGCACGTGACATTCAGCACTTCCATAACTTTTGATGTAGACAGATGTACAGCCGCCTGTTTCTCTTTGTCGTCCTTGTCTTCTGGGACAGACTGCTCACCAATAACTTCAGCAATAATGTCCTCATCATTCAGGGCACCGTACACTGCTGCACCGCTATCCACTTCAACGTAATCACATAACTGATGTCCCAGCATGTATAGGCAGGGGTTCCTGACTTCTGTTGTTGCACCTCTCCTGCATGCTTCCAGCAGCAAAGCCACAGTGGTGGAAGCACAAGGGTAGAAACTTGGGCGAGTCGGTAATGGTGATCCATAGTATGTGAGGGTAGCGCAAAACGAGGCAAGGGACAAAGAAAGACGCACACAACACAGGCGCTAGCGCCTGTTGCTAGCGCCCTTGTCTCGTTTTGCACTACCCTCACATACTACTGGTGGAAGCAATTCACAACTGTGGGCAGCGTGACCTGCTCCCATGCACGCACCAACATCTGCACTGCTGTGAGCAACGTGATGTTGTACATTTCCTGATTTCTTGTGCAAAAAATCATGCGCTTGAGCATGTGGAACGAATAAAAAAATTTCATATTTCTGATGATGCCCTGATCCATCGGCTGTAGAGCCGCAGTCATGTTGGT
Source organism: Amblyomma americanum (assembly GCF_052857255.1). Taxonomy (NCBI): domain Eukaryota; kingdom Metazoa; phylum Arthropoda; class Arachnida; order Ixodida; family Ixodidae; genus Amblyomma; species Amblyomma americanum. Next base: position 217,503,384 of record NC_135498.1, on the reverse strand, counting down.
GGGCAGAAGGCCAACCTAGTGGCTATCAGCTCGGCGTCGACCTTGTGTGCCGAGCAATTATCTATCATGAGCAGAACATGTTGTTTGCTTGGCTCCGTCCTCCGATCGCACTTCAGCAGCCGCTTCTTCGCATCAGCTAACCGGTCATTGGGTTTTTTGAAACGTCACCTACGGCACGCCCCTCAAAGTATTAAACTTCTCGCCTACCAATCACTCATTCGACCAAAACTAGAATACGCATCTGCTATCTGGAGCCCGCAACAAGCATATCTCATCAGTTCACTAGAATCTGTCCAAAATCGCGCCACGAGGTTCATTCATTCTGCCTATTCATACGACATCAGTGTATCGTCACTTAAACGACAATCAGGTTTATCAACTCTTGCCCATCGTCGTCGCATTGCTTCTCTTAGTCTGTTTCATAAGTTTTTTTACAGTTCCCTCGGACAACCACCCTACATCACACCGCCCGCTCGCATATCTCATCGCACCGGCCATCCACTGCAAGTGTCATGCCAACGCTCCCGCACCGTCACTTTTTCCGCATCCTTTTTTCTTCGCACTGCTAAAGACTGGAATGGCCTTCCCCACGACGTTGATGCCATCACCTGCCAATCAAGTTTTGTGAACAATTTAAATATGCATTTCATAAATATCATGTAAGCAACCATATTCAACCCATATTTGTACTCCCACCCCTTATGTAACACCCCCAAAGTGGGGTCTTTAAGGTAATAAAGTGAAGTGAAGTGAAACTCTTCCATCCTCCATGCCTTGCAGTTGACGGTGTATTCTGTAGGCACCGTTTTAATGTTCTTTAATCACCAGGGCTCATGTGCCTTCCCAGCCACAAAAAGTGGGGCCTTCCCCATCCCGGTCATATTCATGGCAACCAAAATGGTAATCCACTCTTTGCTGGGCTCACTGCCAGCACAGCTGTCCCCTTTGAATGTGATCGTTCTGTCCAGCTGAAGCTGGTAAAACAAAGCTGGCTCATTACCATTAAATATATCCTGTGCCGAAAAACTATCTAGGTACTACAGCAGGGCACCGCTTCACCACATCGCGCATGTTTCCGCGTCCACTTCCTTCGCTTCATTGAACAACACCTGGAAAACAAGACAGTCTGTCCCTGAAGCAGTGGAACCATCCTTGAGAGGTGAAAAATTCTTGCACATTCAAGCACAAGGTGAAATCGGCCACCTTCGCCATGATAACTGGGCCGCTCAGTGGCGTATTACCGCTTCTCATTTCTTTCAGTAACGTGATGACAGCGGTCTTAACTTCAGGATACTTTCTAATCCCAGCCTTTCCTGCTGCTGGCGAAATCTTCTGCTTCGTAAGCATCTTCGATGGTCTTTCTATTGCAGAAAGATGCCAACGACGTACTTGGCGGAATCCCTGCTTTTTTGCTATTTCCACTTTCCTGGCCTTCCCTTCGTCCACTTTCAAGTAAAATCGCCACTTTCTCTTTCACCACCTCGGTGCAGTACTCTCCACGTGAACACATATCGTGGACACAAGATCACGGCAAGCGGCATGCAAGTCGCAACACCATAATGTGGCCTACCACACAAAATATAGTCTCTCAAAGAAGTCACTGCACAGAAGAACCGGTTGGTACTTGTTCCAGATTTCCCAGTCTACCAACATGACATCGATGGCCCCCTGATGGTTGTGCCACCTATCGTTCAGCCTTGAAAGCTTCCAACGGCAGTTTTCAATGACCCTTCATGGTGTGGAGTTCGAATTATGGGTGGCGGCGCCAATTTTTCACTGCATTAATGAGCTGTTATACACACAGACTTCTATGCACTGCAAACCGAACCACAGTTACTAACTTGAATTAACCGAAATTTTGGGTTAATGAGTTAAAAATTAATTAGTTTCACTGTAAGTGGCGCTTGCTTCGTCGTGTTCCGGTTTGCGTCCTGGTTCAGTGCACCTCCTCCATCTCACTGCGGTGCATGCAGAAACGTAGAGGCTAATGAAAACGTTTCGGCTTCCATGCGGAAGCCTTGATCACTGGGCGGAAAGCCCAAAGCATCAAGCTTAAGTGCGTCGCAGTAATCGCCCCAAGCATCTTGCGTATGTAGGCGGGAGATTGCCTGCATTGTGGTTAAGGGTTTTTTCTGTTGTTTGGATTATCAGCGATTCTAGATGTCGACGTGACAGCCAATTCTTTTCTCTTGCGATGATTGATGCTTCTTCCTAGGCTATATTGTGCGTCGTGGCTTCCACGTGTTCCGCGAGTACATTAGATGCAATCTTCTTGTTCCTTACGTCGTTCTTGTGGTCCCTCAATTGCCTTTCGAAATTCCCGCTCTCGCCAATACAGCAGTAGTCGTAGTCTGCGCAGAGAATCTTATAGATGACACCAGGAAACTTCTCTTTCTTTGTCTTTGACAGCCACCAGCTCGTGCCTCAGCTTGCATGCGGGAAACGTGAGCGACGTGCACACCGTAAGTGCGCAGAACGCGAGCCAAAGACTCGCTCAAGCCCGGCACATAAGGGATAGCGGCTCAGGCTTGGCAAGGAGGACCAACTGGTTCAGATGGGCGTGATGACCTTTGAAGAACGGAATCCACAAAGTGCTTGGGGTAGCCGTATTCACTCAGTTCTCGGCGCACTTGGCATAGGTCAGTCACCCGATCTTCTGGCCTCGGGCAGATGTTTTTGGCACGTCGGACGAGGGAAGCCACGACGGAGCGTTTGTGGCAAACCTGGTGAACTGAATTAAAATGAAGGTACCGGCCTGTGCGGGTTTTCTTTCTAAAAATTTTGAAAGAGAGGCGGCTGCCACGGCGTTCAACCAATATGTCCAGGAAAGGAAGACAGCCGGCAGTCCCCTCCTCTACCGTGAATTGAATGGAATCTTCCGTGCTATTGATGTGGTCTGTGAAAGCACCTAACATATCTTTTTTGATAAGACAGAAGCATCATCGAAGTAACATACAAAAACCTTTGGGTGCGGTTCGAAGGTAGCCAGTACACAGGCTTCTATTGCTTCCATGGTAAGGTTTGCAGTTGTCAGCGATATAGATGCGCCCATAGCGGTGCCATGAACTCGTCTATAGACTGCACCCCAGAAAACAAAATAAGTGTTTTCAAGGCAGAACTGCAACAGCTTCAGAAGATCTGATCTTTCGATAGGGGTTCCTCACACAATCCGTTGTAATTCTGCAGCGCTGAGCGGCACACCTCCACAGCCAGATCCACGGGTACGCTGGTGAACAGCGACTTCACATCAAAGGACACCATGATCTTGTCGTCTGCCGCCTAACGTCACATACTTTTTCAATAAAATCGAAAGAGTTACGTATGAAAGTCGAGCCCTTTCCAACGAGTGGCGCAAAAACATTGTGCAAGTAGACTGACTATTGGTCGCATCGGGACGTTTGGCTTATGGATCTTCGGGAGACCATACAAGGTGGGAGCTGATCCATTGTGGCAGAGGAGCTTGAAATAAAGCGACTTGTGGTCCGGTGGAATAAATCGGAAGAGTCGGTCAAAAGAATGTGCAAGTTTCTTTTTACCTTGAGCGTACGGTCCCACTTCAGCGGCAAGTACGCACTGTAGTCCTGCAGAAGGTAAGTCATTTTCTCAACGCAGTCATTGCCTTTGTCAGCGTCTTCGTTTTAACAACAACCTTTGGTCGGCGTTCCTTTCTTCCCGTCCTACGTGCCATAAGCGCTCCGTCGTTTCTACCCTCGTCCGTCGTGCGGAAAGAATATGCTCGAAACTCGAAGAAAAAGCCTCTGACATACGCCAAGTGCGACGCGAGCTCAACAATTGTGGCTACCCACAGCACTTCGTGAACGCTGTAATACAGCAGACAACGAGACCAGCTCAGCCCGTTCGCCTACCTTGCCGTGCCTGAGCTGCAATACCCTATGTGCCAGGCGTGAGCGAGTCATTGGCCCGCGTTTTTCAAAGCTGTTTTCAAAAGAGTGTCCGCTGGTTTTTCATATAATAGTCATGTTGGCACGTCTTTGCGGAAGGTGGTTACTTACTTTCAAGATAAGGGGCTCTCTCTTCTCCAGGCTGACAAAAATGGAGGGTTTGTTGTTTTACCGGAAGGTGTTTTCCGCGAAAAAGCCCTTCAGGCTGTGCAAAAAAACTTTACCCTGAAGAAAAGCCGTCCCAATACTGCAAAAAAAGAGAGTGGCCAACCTTTGCAAAGACGTGGGAAATAATAAACTGTCCAGGCAGATTATGAATTGTAAAGGCAATGCTTTGAAAGTGTTTTTTAGTGCCAAGACACACAAACCAGATGTACCGTTCCGAACTATTGTTAGTGAAAATGGTACATGGCAGGTGCTTGTTAGTCGGTTCCTGCAGAGATCTTTGCGAGGGCTCACCATTAATGACCCTTTTCTTATAAAGAATTCTAGAGAAGTTGTTGATTTTCTAAAAACCAACCGCAGCATTGGCTTCGCATTCTCTGTGGATGTTGAAGATTTGTTTTATTCGATACCCCACCAGGAATTGTTCGCTTCACTGAAACAGTGCATTGACAAGAGTGGCGTCATCCCCTTCCAAAATTCAGCTGGTATGTCTGTTGACAATTTTCTAACACTTTTAGAATTTTACCTTCAAGGAACTTTTATTGCTTTTAACAACCAGCACTACTTACAAACCAAAGGAATATGCATTGGGTCCTGCGTAGCACCCATTTTAAGTGATACTTTTTTAGCTAGTATTGACCAGTTGTTAGCAACTGTTTTTAAACCGGACGAGGTCACAAAGGTGTACCGATATGTTGACGATTTTTTGATCTTATTGGACAAGCAGAGCCCTTTACACTGCTGCGCTATTGTTGATAAGATTTTAGACGTTTTTAAACACCATGGAAAGGGACTGACCTTCACTTGCGAAGTGCCAAACGATAATTTTCTACAGTTTTTGGATATTCGTTTAAAGTTCGGGGGGGATCACGTGTGTTGGCGGTACTCTCCACGTGTGCAGAAACGTCTTTTGCCATATGATTCTGCACACTCTAAAATAATTAAAAGAAGCATTGTGAACTTATGCCTAGAATCTGCACTAGATAAATCGTGCGAACATGAAATGCAGACCAGCTTTGACGGCCAATTGGCAAGAATATTGGACTCGGGCTACCCTCAGTCGATCGTGACGGCTGTTGCGGAAACCCCCCTGAAAAAGGTGAAGGCGGCGACGTCCTCGAAGACAAGGGAAGTTGAGCGCACTGTGCGTCCGGAAGTAGCCCCCTACCTGCACACAGTCCCGCGTAACTTAAAGAAAGTAGCGAACAGGTTTGGGGATGCCGCTGGTTTTTTCAGCTCCGAAAAAGCTCGGCCAACTATGCCCTCGCATCTCCGGTAAGGAGGCAACAAAAACTGGCTGCGGGAAAAAGCATACTAAGCCCCATGTAGAGTGCCAGGCAGGAGTGGTCTATGAAATTCCGCTGTCATGCGGAAAAGCCTATGTCGGCCAGTCTGGCAGATGTGTCAACGATCGATTGAGGGAGCATGAAAGAAATTTAGAGAGAGATGAAGATGTTAATTTAGTTAAACATTGCAGGTCTTGTCAGGATTGTTCGCCGCATTTTGAAGGTGCAAGGATTCTAGGCAAAAGCAAAGATCAAACTGCACGTGAACTACTGGAAGCTTACCATATAAAGGAAAAGGGCGTTTTTTGCGTAAGCGATACTTCTGTTCATCTGTATAAAGCGGAATGTGACCTTTTCTCTGCAAGGCGATAAGATGGGTTTCACGGTGTGATAAAGTATTGGATTTGGTTTTTTTGTTTGGTTTCTTGGTTTTTTTTTTTGGTTTTTGTGATCGCGGTACGTGTACTTGCTGCGCGCGCATCCGCGGCGGAACCTTTATATTTCCCATTCCTGGCGAAATAAAATCAGTTGTGAGTGCAGCTTTTGTCCGTGTCGTATGTGTTTCCCCCCCTTTTTTGTGCTCGTAATTTTTTACGCTGCAGTTATGTGGAAGCAAAGTAACCAACTTGCCCAAAAGCTCGTTTTACTAAACCAGAAGTTATGTGCAAAAATTATGCAACAATTTTTATATGACATTATATTTTATTCGTGTCCACATATGTGGACACAGCGCCTCAAAGCTACTACATGAATGTAAACACTGCAATCGCTTGCCTTTTCTAACTGCAAAATGGCATTTTTCTGGGCCAGTTGGTATGAATCCATGATTTGGGCCAGCATGAACTTTGGGACACAAACGAAGAGAGACACAGCAGTGTGTTCCGTGTTCCATGTGTCTCTCTTCGTTTGTGTCCCAAAGTTCATGCTGGCCCAAATCATGTTTTCTAACTGATTGTTAGACATTACTAAATGTTTAAATATGAGAATACACACTTCAGATAATTATTTTTTGGTTCATTGACTTATGAGACAGACAAGAACAGTCATTCTGTGATGACAGATTTGCAGCTTTCACATCTGCACTACTGTGCAATAAACATGTTCAGAAGTTGGGACCAATGGTTGCTTCCATCATAAGCAGTGCTTAAAGTCTGGCTCCACCAAGGGGTCTCGAGTGATCTGAACACAAGTGGAGAGGGAGAGAGAAAAAGCAGCTTGCAGCATGTTTTACACACAGTTTTTACAAAGAGAAATAATTTTTAAAGGTCGTTATTTGCTCAATTTATGTCAGAAACCTGAAACAAACTATCCCCACGTTCCACGTGTGTGCCGATTGTTGTTTTGTAGATTTGGAGCTGAGCGGCCAGCTCAGAACTGACTTGCAGTGTGAGGGCATAGGTTCCCCTTTTTCATCCCCCTTGTGTAGTGCTACCATTTTTTATTTTTCACCATCTCTTGCTAAAAACTACAATGAAATTTTCAAAACTTTAAGAGCAGATATACTGAGACCACCATTGACAAGAAGCATAAAAAACGGTTTCTTTCTTCAGATTCAAGCAGTCTACATTCTAGCATTGGTGGTCTCAGATCCGTTTTCAATATATTAGTAGGGGCGTAAGACCCCCTGAGACCCCTTGACTTTCAGCACAGATCATAGCAGGCTGTGTTTATCGGCAGCAACTCAGCGTTGCGAGGGTTCTTTGAGACCATCTGCGGGTTCATTGCTCGGTTAGCTGCACATCTTTGGACGTGCTTCTACATAGGCTATTTTTCATAAACAATGCTTCAGTGCTGAAGTCATCCAACATTCTCCTTGTAGAAGCATAGTTTTCAACATCTCTATTTCCAAAAAAATGGCGCACAGTGGACAGAAAACACCACGTTGATCTGAAGAAGAACGGCAGATTGGGCACGTTGGTTTTGTATGGTTACTCATAAAACAGCGTTACGGACACAGGACAGAGAAGAAAAGGACACATACACAGCGCCGACTTTCAATTTCAATTTCAGTCCACATAAGCCAGTTGAAAGTCAGCGCTGTGTGTGTCCTTTTCTGCTCTGTCCTGTGTCTGTAGTGCTGTTTTACGACTAGCCACTTTGATATTTTCCGCATTATTGCATCATGTACATGTTTGTGGACGCACCACTCTGAACGTCCACTGCAAAACTTTTTCTTTCTTCGTCTGTGACAATGAAATTGGTGTGCCATTTCTAAATTAACCTACTGACACATTCCGAACGGCGAATTGCACCTTTCCCGACCATTTGAAAAAACAGCATTCAAAAATAAAAGCTATTTATTCATCCTGCCAAAATATGTTGCAATGTCCATCTTATCTTTTGATTTACAAACACATTTCACTATAACTGCAAGAGATGGCACCACAATCTTGATAGGGAGGGTCAAAATGGTAAGAGCGCAGAACTCAAAGGTAAAAATTCGCCTTGTATACGAATATATGAGCAGGCTTAAGTCGCCTCCACATATGTGGACACAGCACCTGAAGGGGTTATAGTGACTTTGTCCATTAGAAAAACAGACGATTTTGAAAATGCATATCGTACCAGAAGTATTCGAAATATTCGCTTTGAAATTATTCAAAGAAAATTACCATTAACTTCGAATTCGCTTTGAACTGAAAAATCACTAACCTTGCACCCCTCCCATCTGTAGATCATTAAGACCACACATAAAATGGGCCTGTTGTAACATTTCTCCCTTGCAGCTTGAGCTATACCTGTGATGTCCCCCCAAAATCCCCAGATGGCTACAGTAGCACTAACCACAGAGTCTCTCAATATTCTCCCCAGGGGAATAAGGGGATGCTCAACGAACTTCAGTGCATGGGCTGCTAAAAGTTGAGGCGCAGCAGCAGTCATACAGTGTTTGGAAACCCAGACCGTGCCGCAAAGGAAGGGACTTGGGAAGCTTAAAAAAAAAACAACAGATAATGCTTAAGTTTGCTTTTGCCAAAGTCTACAACTTACACAGCAAAGCCTCTAGAATTCCGTCTCCATCGAAATTAAACCGCCGCGGCCGGGATCGAACCCGCGTCTTTCAGGTCAGCAGCCGAGCGCCATAACCACTGAGCCACCACGGTGGCACCACAGTTTGTGCTCCGGCTTGAAAACCACACAAGCAGCATTACAAACCAGTCCACCACTCACTGTGTCCTGCTGTATGCATTAAGGGCAGCGTATGATCTTTGCCTGCTGCCCAGCTGGCTGTTGCAGCTAAGACAGCATCGTGGTTTGTAATGCCGCATTTGCGCAGGCAGAGACTGGAGAGAAACACAGAGATGACCAACCGAGTGGTCTACTTGGGTCTTCTCTTTGTACTGGAGTGCCTGGATTCCAAGGTCCTCCGTCTGTGGGTCCAGGGCATCACCTCGACCTGCAATGTTGCAAGAATAACACCCAAATTAAAAACCTTTCTTCCAGATCAGCTCCACTTTCATTAAGCACGTCTACTCTCTGATGCCCAGCCATATTTTTTTTCCTGGCCTCCCCTCCAGCTGCCACATGTGTGAATGCTTAGCTACCACACACATGAAGAGCTTCTTTGTCATTTTGTAGTTCAAACTACTGACGTGCTCCTGACTATCGTCCATGGCTCACCAATTTAGATGCTGCTCAAGGCAGGCAGCATCCAGGTGTGACTGGCATGGCAAGAGATCATGCAAATAACCTTACTCAGTCCTCATGCCAGTCCTCAGTCCTCATGCCAAGTGACAAAAAACAGACGGCCCAGTCTTGGATAGCTGAGCCGCTTAGTTTCAGTTTTGCTTTTCTGAACTTTGAGGTCCCCTGATCAGCCAGCCCATCAGCTAGCCAACTGAGCTCATTTGCACACCATTTAGGAATGGCGCCACTACGCGCTTCCCTCATTTCCACTTCACTGTTTTTCCACTGCAGCGAGACTTCGTGCTTGTCACATAGCATTCGCTCTTTTTGCGGTGCAGCCTCCTCAATGTGACGCATTGTAAAAAAGCACGAAAACGCAAAAATGGAATGAACATGACAACATGAGCACCGACATGAATGTTTGTTCTGTCCGCGCTGCTTTTGCAATGGGTGACTGAAACCAACTTGCCCAGCTTTCAGTTCATCTAAGCCAGTGCAACTGCTTGTGATGGGACACCACCGCTACCATGTCTCACTGTGAAAGGTGCCGGGGAGGCTCTTGTTCATCAGAGTGCGTATGCCACAAAGCATTGATGGCAATGTGAAAACGGTTGCTGTTCTTACCTGAAAAGCAAGCGACTATTGGCCAATCTTTCACCAAATAAATTTTTCGTGATTTAAGTGGCCCTTGTCAGTTTTTTCATAGTCATTTCATAATTTCAACCTTTTTCTGGCCCTAGAAGTTTGCACTAATGAGGTTCTACTGTAGTAAGTTAATTGGTTTGATCATAGAAGGTTGTGGCCAAGTACTACACCAGGGTGGCCAAATCCTGCTCTGGTGAGAGAGTGCGTTGTCGGTTCTGGTCACCGAGATCAGGCCGCACTCCAGGCCTGGGTATGCAATTCCATCGATACGCGGATTTTTTTTTTTTTTTGAAACCCGGTGGGGAATTGCGCGGCACCAGGATTTGAACCCCGGTCCTCTTGCACGCGAGGCGGATGTTCTACCTCTACGCCACTGCTGCTAGGTGTAACGTTAAGAGATCGGAAGCGGGCAGAGTGGGTGAGGGAACAAACACGGGTTAATGACATCCTAGTCGAAATCAAGAGAAAGAAATGGGCTTGGACAGGGCATGTAATGCGAAGGCAAGATAACCGCTGGTCCTTAAGGGCAATGGAGTGGATTCCAAGAGAAAGGAAGCGTAGCAGGGGGCGGCAGAAGGTTAGGTGGGCAGATGAGATTAAGAAGTTTGCAGGCAAAGGGTGGATTGCAGCTGGCAAAAGATAGGGTTAATTGAAGAGACATGGGAGAGGCCTTTGCCCTGCAGTGGGTGTAGTAAGGTTGATGATGATGATGATGACTGTAGTAAGTACAACTTCGTTTTCTAATGAAAGCCGCAGGGTGAAAACCTCCCACTGCTATGCTAAATATTGCCAACCTGCTCGGATTTCAGAGATGAGCACATCTTCCTTCTGCCAGCACCCTATCTCCACAGACAGCATGGACAGAAAAGCACACTACAGCATGAAGCCATTTCATTCTTGTTTTGTAACCTAGAATATATGCAGGCTTTTACTGTTGCCCCACGGGGAGGAACGGAGCTTTGTACGCAGCTGCAATGAAACAGCATTTTTTCCTCCTTCAATTTTCACCTCTCTTGTCAATGCATTTACTCTGAATGTTCTGATTCTGAAGCCGGCAGAGCACCCCATGCATACTGGGTGTGCACGACCGCACCCAAGCACGCATCATCATCATCATCATCATCAGCCTTACTACACCCACTGCAGGGCAAAGGCCTCTCCCATGTCTCTCCAATTAACCCTATCCTTTGCCAGCTGCATCCACTCTTTGCCTGCAAACTTCTTAATCTCATCCGCCCACCTAATCTTCTGCCGCCCCCTGCTACGCTTACTTTCTCTTGGAATCCACTCCGTTACCCTTAAGGACCAGCGGTTATCTTGCCTTCGCATTACATGCCCTGCCCAAGCCCATTTCTTTCTCTTGATTTCTACTAGGATGTCATTAACCCGTGTTTGTTCCCTCACCCACTCTGCCCGCTTCCGATCTTTTAACGTTACACCTATCATTTTTCTTTCCACGGCTCGCTGCGTTGTCCTTAACCTAAGCTGAACTCTTTTCGTTAGCCTCCACGTTTCTGCCCCGTAGGTGAGTACCGGTAAGATTATGCTGTTGTACACTTTCCTCTTGAGGGAAATTGGTAAACTGCCACTCATGATCTGCGAGAATTTGTCATATGCGCTCCACCCCATTCTTATCCTTCTAGTTATCTCCCTCTCATGATCCGGATCAGCTGTCACTACCTGCCCTAAGTAGACGTATTCCGTCACAATTTCTAGGCTCTCGCTGCCAATTGTGAACTGCTGTTTTCTTGGTAGACTGTTGAACATTACCTTGGTTTTCTGCATGTTAATTTTTAGACCCATCGATCTGCTCTGCCTGTCTAACTCATTGATCATGATTTGCAGTTCACCTCCTGAGTGACTCAGCAAGGCAATGTCATCAGCAAATCGCAGATTATTTAGGTATTCTCCATTTATTCTTATTCCCAACTGTTCCCAATTCAGGCCTCGAAATACCTCCTGTAAACATGCGGTGAACAGCATTGGCGAGATCGTGTCTCCTTGCCTGACGCCCTTCCTTATTGGAATTTTATTGCTGACTTTATGGAGGACTATGGTAGCTGTGCAGCCATTAAATGCAAGCTCAATGCAAAGATGGCACCCTTCAAGTGCACAAAAGCGACAGATCAAGAGGCCATCTCGAGCATCTGCCTGGCAGCCATGTTTTACAGCGAGCAGCAAAGCACTATTCCACGCTGTCGCAAGCGGTATCATACAGGCAAGCGCTATTTCTAGGGGCAAACAGTACTTTCTCCAAACAGAATTGAATAGGAATCGAATAGTGATACAACCGAATCTAATATGAATTGAATATTGGCTAGTACAAAACGAGCAATTGCACGCAACACTGAAGCGCTGGTGGTGGCACTGCTGTTAGGCGAGATAAGTTTGAAACTCAAGAAGCTACAGACATAGCTCCTAAAAGACGCAACGCTGATCTCCACTAACGGGTCACAACACAAAGTCATCATATAGTCATCATATAGCGGAATAGCTTTTTTGTTTCGTGTTAATGCTTATACGTCCTGCCTGCCATAGGCAGAATGTTCACGTCTTCTTGTCATCCGTTTCACCACGATCACGGACCACGAAAGAAGGACGTCTCTTCACCGCTCGTTACGGTTGGTTCAATCGTAAGCCACTATTCTGCCTGAGCACACATTGCACTGGCACCTCGTGAAAACCAGCGCCGTGCACTTGGCATCGCACAAAGCAAGCCCTGGTTGTGTAACGGCTCTGGACAAGACGCGCTATAGCGGTGGCACATGGTAAATGAGGGTTATAAATGTGCCCCCTTTTTCTCCAATAAACAGTTGGTAGTGTGAGCATGTGTTGTCTTTTTCTTCCTTGTGTTGTCTTCATTGTGACACAGTTTTTTCAGTCATGCACCAACTCGCCCCATAGGCCGTCATTCTAAAGTGCCAGCGTACGTCTGCGCGACGCACTTTGTGCAGCTCGCAGACATCAAGCTGAACGAAACAATTCCCAGCACTCTTTGAAGGGCGTGTTTGTCTTACTCATCAGCTAAAAGCACAGATCGGAGCATAGAGAGTAAGGTCGGGTGTGCTTTAAATGCACATTCAAAATTGGCGCTGCGTGGCACGGAGATTCCGGCAGTTATATTTTGACAAGGTGAAGTCCACGGCAGCAGCAAGGCGGCGCTGCAGAAACTTCAGTTTCGGTTGCCTTTTTTTTTTAGCTACCACGGATTGTTTGCACTAAAACAAACTGTGATTTAAAATAAAATAAAATATAAAAACAAACTGTTCGTTCAGCGGGAATCGCACCCTAGTCTTCCGCATGTGAAGCGAGTTCACTAACCACTACGCTACGCAGCACGCGGGTTTTGCCGCCTCTAAAAAGGCACCTAGGGAAGGATAACGTTCGCAGCGATCCTAGCGGAAATTACCCTTCTTTTGCCTCACTTTTCGGCTTTCATTTGGCACACTCTCTCTCTCTCTCTTCTAGTTCACTCTAGCTGGGCCGCACCGTAGCTGGTTGTGCTGGTGAGCTTCTTTATGGCTAAATTTGCGACTGCGCGCCCAATTCTGATTCGTGCCATGGCGAACCAAGGTTGTGGAAACCGAAAAGGAAAGAGTGTCATATGAATATACTTTTTGAAGATATCGCCATCGACGGCGGAGTGCACCACGTGCAGCAAGGTGCTTAAAATGTCTACAGGTACGACAAAGCCGTTTGTCAACCATTTGAAGCTGAATGCAGCCGAGATGAAAGAGTATCGAAAGATGGTTGCATGTGTACCGGAGAAAGATCAGCCGACCATGACCGACTTTGTGCGCCCGACAGAGTCGCTTTCAAAAAAGATGATGCAAGCACTATTTAATTAGCAAGGTAGCTGCCATGGTGGCGCTTGATTTGCAGCCCTACAGCGTTGTTGAAGATTGCGGGTTTAAAGGGGCTGCGAAACACTGCTTGAACGGATGCCGGTCACATTTCAGATGGATTCTTTATGTCACACAGATGCTGAATCAAAAAGAATTATAAGAATTGATGCATAGGAGCGGGAGATATTCAATGAAGAAATTTAAAAATACAAGAAAACAAAATGCTGCCCTCAACTCGATTTTCGCGCAGCTTCCCATTCCCATTTCACTCTCCCAATGACGACACTTTGTGCGCCCAGTAAAAACAGCCTATCTGAGCACGTGGCGGAAGTTTGCACTTTATGGTTGCCTGTTCTCTGTAACTCGTTCTTGCCAAGGCTGGGGGCGCCGTTTGCATGGTTACAACAACCATGTGAACGCCAAGCTGACCCAGTCATGCTTCATTGTCACGCCGATGGCGCAGTAAGGAACACTGATGAGTGACGTTCCCTGACTTATGGATCCGAACTCGAGTGCGAGATACTGCAATGGTGTGACGGCCTGCGCAAGATACCAGACACATTTAGCATAGCGCGTACCGCTAGTGCTTACCGCCTACCATTGCCCATTGCTCCTAGCGCGCTGGTTGGTCACGGCGAGCAAGGAGCGTGCGCTGTTGACGGGAACGTGGCGCCATCTGGCGGCGTCGCCTGATGATACTCCACAAGCTGACGATGCGCACTGCTAAATGTGAAACGAACGGAATTTTTCTTTGCACCCTTCCTTGGGACCGAAACAAACATTGTGCAATGGCTCGATCACATCGATTCCGCAAAGCCGTTCTCAAATACATAGAGAGTAGCCACAAGTGCTGTGTGCTAGGTCATAGCATGTTTACAGAAAAGCGCAAAGTCCTTCGATGCAAAAAGTTGCCAGAGCCTCTGGAGGTGTATTTTAGTTTTACTTGCTTTACACCACTTTTATCTAAGGCAAACAAGTTGGTTTTGTTGATGTAATATAACACACAAAAACTTGACAAAACTTATCTTTAGTTATTAACCCAATTTTAAGTATATTTACTGTTTGTCCAATCATAAAGCTTGCAGTAAGTGATGTCATATCCACTGCTAAAAACCGCCACTGTATGGTGACACCGTCAGCGTCATGAATTTGTTTTTGCGAGCTAATTAAAATATTAAAAACCGGGGTTTACGTGGTACGACCGATGCTAATAGCATCACTATAACTCGTTCTATGCAACCAAGAGGCAAAACAATGCACTGATTATGTGTTTCGGGGCCCCTTTAGAGAGCAGTTGCTGCTGTTCCAAACTGTCGGCTACCGTCGCGCTCTACACTTTCGCGCTGCTTGTTCCGCGCATGTATGACGATACGCAGAAGAAGGTAAAAATGGAGCTCAGCAACGCTTTTGAAGGCGGAACTGCAGCTGTTGCCTTTACCAGCGACATGTGGACATCACGAGCGAATGAAAGCTACATATGCTTCACTTGCCATCTCCTAACTCGCAATTTTCAAATACAGCGGTTCACGCTTAACATGCGTCATATGGCTGACAGTCACCGTGGTGAAAACATCGCAGCTGTGCTG
Organism: Amblyomma americanum; assembly: GCF_052857255.1. Lineage (NCBI taxonomy): Eukaryota > Metazoa > Arthropoda > Arachnida > Ixodida > Ixodidae > Amblyomma > Amblyomma americanum. Next base: position 217,488,331 of record NC_135498.1, on the reverse strand, counting down.
GACGAGATGTGCAGCGAGTGGGGGATACCTGACGACTGTGAAAAATACATCGTGACAGATAATGGGCGCAACGTCTGTGCCACTTTCAGGAGGCTCCCATGGGCTGAGCGATCGTGTTTCGCCCACACCCTGCAGCTAGCCCTTAACGACGCAAGATCTCATATGCCGCCCATTAATCGTCTGTGCAAGACGGCCAGAAAAATTGTTGGCCACTATAAGCACACTCCATTGGCACAAAAAAGGCTAGAGGAATACCAAAACAAAGCAGGCAAAGATCCTCTCCGTCTGGTCCAAGACATAGAGACCAGATGGAACAGCCAGTACCTAATGCTGTCTCGTCTCTTGGAACTAAAGGAGGCAGTTACTGTGGACCTTGCCACTTCGGACAACAGCATTGATAGACTCAGTTCACAGGAATGGAAAGAGGCTTCTGAATGTGTATAAACGCTCAAGCCATTCTTTGAAGCCACTGTTATCACCAGTACAGAAACGTATCGATCACTTTCAGCTCAAATACCACTAGGGGAGTGCGAATATTCGAAATTTTGAATATGAATCGAATATTTTTGATATGAATCGAATGTTTGATATTCAATTCGTATTCGTATTCGAAAATTGATATTCGTGAATTTCCGAATATTCGAAAATTTCCGAATACTCGCCAGCGATCCTATACTGCGCATACTTTCATAAATTCGACAGTGGCAAAACCACAATATCTGGGCAAATTAGCTAATAATCGAGTTAAAAATGCAAGGAAACCAATACAGAGGTCCTATCCGCTTCCTTCTCCGCCATTTATCACGCGGCTAGACTGCATCCTGACGCCGCAAGGTTCACCTGGCGAGAATTTCCCCAAGTGGGCTTTCCCACATATCACCCGTGCTGCGAACAAGATGGCCGACGACCCGCTTCGAGCAATCGCAACGTGAAATCACGCTTTTTTTTTTAATACTCCGGTAATACGTTACATATTTAATGTCCACATCTGAAGAATGCGTCCTGTCGCCTTCACAACTCTGCGAGCGTGACTTCCGCTATCCCAATTTGTAAACTACACTATGCGGGAAGGCCTACTTGCGGAATGCCGCGGGAGCCTCCTAAAGGGGCGCGTCGAGTAGTCACAATAGGGCAAGCGATCCTGTTAAAATGCCGCCTATTGCATGGTGCGTTGTAACCTGCACACCTCTTTAGCGGGAGTAACGGAAGGCGTGGCAACAATCAGAAGGCTAGGGCAAAAAAATAGCCTGGCTGCGTAGTTTCGGTTTCTGAGCTTCACTGCTGCCCCGCGGAAACTTGAAATGTCGGCCCGTGCATTCGCCGATAGTCCAATCCCAGCTCCGCGCGGCTTATTTCTTTTTCCTTTTTCGAAACCGCCTCACCGCTCCGACGCCAGTGTGTGTTCCCCGGCCCCTTGCTTGCATTTGTGTTGTTCTTCCAGCACTCCAAAACGGCCGGCTCGTCACGGGCTTACAGGTGTTAGCGCGATGGAGCCGCCTCATAAGGCCTTACTGCATCTTCAGCATTTTCGGCAGCATTTCTTTTTCGGAGGGGGGGGGGGGGGGGGGGGGAATTTTATTAACAGAGGCCTTCGGATGAACCGGGCATTTCTTCCAGTCCCTTGAACTCCGAATGAATGAGGTTTAATAGTCATCATGTTATTTGTTGCCAGCCTTGTCATTTTATGGATTTTGTTTTGCATAACCTCATACTGTTATGCTGTCTAATCAAGTAGTATACATTTCTGTGCACCTTATGTTTTTTTTATATGGTACTGAGGCAGTCTAGTTTTGTTTATTTTGGTTGTAAAGACCGTACACTATTTTGAAAAAACATAAGGGCAACAATGTTTGCTTGCTCAACATTTTCTGATATTTTTTTTTGTACTGAACAGATATTCGCTATTCGATTCGATATTTGAAGCCATTTTTTCTTCATATTTGTATTCGATTCGTATTAGAAAATTTCAATATTCGCACACCCCTAAATAAAATTCATTTTTGGAATGCTGCACTATCTAGCCAACTTCACTGGTACTACTGAATTTTGTACAGCCCCGGCATGTTCGGTCAGATCAAGGTTCCTCCTGTATGCAAAGGACAAGGAGGCATGCTTGGCCATGTTTTTGGACCCACGCTTCAAATCTACCGTATTCAGAGCCGAGAAAGAAAAGATGATGTGGCTAAAAGATTTAGTGCTACAAAAGCTGTCCCTGTGTGCTCTTGACCCAGAAGCTCAGAAGCAGGGGCCAGAACTCTATGCACAGCAGTCTTCTAATGTCTGGAATGCCTTTGACAATTTGGTGAGGAATTCTGTGGAAACTGAAGCATTTTCTGCTGCAGAATGGGAGTTTGCTGCTTACTCAGAAGAGGCATTGTTGACCCATGCGACTGGTGGCGGACCGTGGGTTCTTTCAGGTACACCAGTCTGGCAAAGCTGTGCACCTCGCAATACCTCCCACTTCAGTGCCAAGTGAGAGGGGGGCATTTTCTGTGGTTGGAGAAGTCATTTCAGCTAGAAGGGAAAGACTTCTGCTTGACCACGTGGAGCAGCTGGTTTTCCTTCAAGATAACCTTTAATGTTCATGCCAGCAACACGCTTTTGTGCTCATGGCAAGCTAGCCTTAATGCTCTGTGCTAGCCATTTTCTGTGATAATTCCACTCTTCTAAGAATAATGTTCTAGAATTTGATGCTTTTTGTGCAACCACACACACCTTTTGTGTTCATTTACTCATTTATAGTTGAACTGTGACGTCCTTGGATGCTCGAATAAATGTTTTGTAGTGGTTAAATGCGTCTGTTTTTAATTATTCGATGTTCTATTTGATATTCGGAACTAAATATTCGTATTCGAAAAATTTGATATTCGCGCACCCCTACCAAAAACCTTTGCACAGTTGCTTTCTCGAATTCTTTGTTTATTGTCGCCAGAACACATTATCACGAATTTTCTATGCGAGATGCAACCAGAGCACTTTAGAACGATCACAACCATGTGTAGTTGAGTCCCTTCCCAACAACCACCGGTTCCCAGTAATCTTCTTTTGTGGGGAGAGGTTCTGCGGCAAAAGGTTTGCGTGGCCAACCAGGCCTCCATCCTGGCCTGCCTGCTGTCACCCCTCCTGCTGAATATTTCCTAACCCTTGCTCACAAGGTCACTGAAAGAATACACTGACTTGCAATCGAAGCAAACAGTACAACGGGGAAAGGATCATGATGACTGTGCACATACCCTTGGCCTGCCATGGCCTCTGGCCGTAGAACTCGAGCGACTCCTCTCCATCCAGCATGTTCACTTCGGGGGGAGACGTCACATCCTGGAACCAAGGGCGCAGGCAGAACAAGAATGACAACTACTGCCTTCCTGAACAGAATTTCTCCGCAGATTACACATCCAGAATGGTGTGTGTTCAGATCTGCAGGCACTGCAGCTTCTGTACATGGTGCTTCGTGGTGAATGCTTTGGCCCACTCATCTCCAAACCTTTCCGATCCAAGAGTGTGTCAAAGCTGTATTCGTCAATCCTGAGACTCCTTAGTGCAGAAAGTTTTCTTTATGTCCTCTTCTCCTTGCATTTTTCTGCATATGATATGCTTTCTTTACCAACTAGTACAGCAAAAAAAAAACAAAAAAACACATTAATTCAGCCCGCATTAATTTCGAAATCCAGATCAAGCACAACACCCATGCATGCCTATGGGGACGCAGCTGGGCCCATACCAGTCAAATCTGACAGAAGGGCATTTCGACGCATGTCCAGCACGGCAATTAGCAGTCGCCCTCCTCAAGCCTGAACTGCACGGTATAGCGCCAGCAGCACACCTGTAACATGCATGCAACGGGAACATTCGGAGTTCCTGTCACCCAAAATTAGTGTTCCACATAGTTTCGTCCCAGACTGTGGTGACAGTGGGCCAGCTACAGATTGGCCAGCCAGCTAAGCACAGTTTTGCGCAGTTTCGAACACTGCCTGATGCGACACTGGTCGTTTCATTTTCTCACCAAAAGGTGTCTCGCCATTCGATCTATGACATGTTTTCCCCTCACTGTAGTTCTTCCTGTGGAATGAAACTGTGCGTGCAATAAAGCACTGTACACTTTTCATCTTAAAAGCAGATGACTGCTGCCTAGGTTTTACTACGACAGATTTTTGGCAGTTTTGGGGGGCCATTAGTTAATTCAAGCCTCCAAACACTTAAGACATTATCCCCGGTGCATTAAAAGCCCGAATTAATGAGGTTTTATTGAATGTACTATGCTCATATAGCATGCCTTTTCTGAAAACTGCCATTCTTGTTACCCCTTTAACAAGTAACCCCTCGAGGACATATGCAAAATAACCGAAACAATATGCACAACCCTCAGATACCACAAAACAACCACTTCTCGTTTAGAAACTCCTGCCGTGTCTCAAAAAAGAACCCACATAATTACTACTACACCCTCCTCCCTCTTGCTCATTAACAGCCCAGAGGAAAAGAATTGGCAGTGGCTTAGCTCGACTATGCCAGGATATACGTAGCGAAAGCTAAGGCATAGCTTGGCTAGCCTTGATTAATCTTGACTGCAAGTCCAGGTTAGTTTGGTTTTCTGGCTAGTTGTCACGTGGTTCGTCACGCAGTTGGTCCACGTGACCAGTCACGTGGTTGGTCACGTGGTTGGTCAAATGGTGCGGTGCGACCCCGGTGGGAATGTGACCACGGCGAAACTGAGAGTTCGTGGCCAATGTAGCTTTCGCTAAAAAAATTAAACAATGCAGTTGCACAAACACAACAGCACACATGGCCATGAAAGGCATGGTGCTCTTTCTCACAGATGCCGGCTCTAGGCAGGGCCAACTCCTTGGCAGTGGTGTGCACGCATTACTGGCACTTTAACTCTGCGCATTACTTCTTGCTTTGGACAGCCTGCTACCAATGCTTTTAGGTTGAGAAGGGCTACTGACCCTGCACAGCCGAGCGGCCTGCTCCTTGCGTGCCAGGGCATGGTTGGCCGCCTGCTGGAAATAGAAGCCTGGGTGCTGCGTCTGGATCGCCGTCAGCCCAAAGCCCACCGCTTCCTCGAACAGGTCCCCAAAGTGGCTGAACCTGCACAAATGGCATTTCAAATTGGTCTAGTCAAAGCCCCAGGAAGTTTAGTGTTGGCACCAACAAAGGACACCAGTGACCCCCGGATGAAGAGCTCGCCAAATTTGTCCCAGGCCTTCTCAACTCCGAGCACAGAGAACACAACCACACTGCTTTTGCATCACTGTAAGTGTCTCAGAAATGGCTAACTATGTAATCTGGCTGCATCCAGCCTGCACACTTTTCTTGCTTCTCGCCTAAAGTGAATTACCATACTTACTCAAATGTAATTCGGCCATCACATTTTTTTTTGCTTCAGCTGCTTGACTCCTGGCATCTTGCACTTCCCGTTGTCGCCTTAGCCTCTGGACTGTTGCAACCTCTTCAATACAGTCAACGACCGATTTTTCGGACCCTCTAGGAACCGGAACAAAGACCGAAAAATCAGGCAGTCCGGAAAATCAAATTTCACCGAAAAAATCACGAACTTATTGCCATTATCCTGGAGGAAGAGGTCAGTTGCATTGCACACATTCTAAAACTCCTAATGGGAAAATTTCGCCACGCGACACGCTCACAGACGACGGGCGGCGACCGCTTTCATGAGCTCGGCCTGGCTGTGCTGCCCTCGGCATGTCGCCGATGAACGCATGGGTTCGGACAAAATCTAAACGGGAAAGCGAACACGCCGCTGCGGGAACTGCATTGCACCCGCAATACGATGGGCCCAGAACGAGAACGCGAAGATGGTGAAACAATAAGGACCGAGAAACGGCCGAGGCAAGCGCTCTGTCGGCATTGGCCTCCGGTCATTAGGCCAGCGACTAGAGCCAAAATTGGCATCATATTTGGCGATGTGCACTCTGCGGTGGCTTGCGTATAATGAGGGGCGCCTTGCCTGTCATCGAAACGCCAGTTATTTAAGGTTTTAAGATAGAAAAGTCACGGTTGTGGCGCGTTTTGTTGCGGGTACGCTGACCTCGCTTTAAAATGCACCACCATTCCCTCCCGCGCTCGCCGTCTCCGTGAAGCCGTATGCCTCCCACACGCTTCGAAACGAAAGACTCGGCATAGGTGAGTTCCGCGAACTCTGACTGCTTTTAAAAAAGTCTGTGCGGTGGAGATGTTCAAGAACCGTACGAATTCGAAACCACGCGGGCGCAATGAGCCGACTCGTGCAGAATTTCAATATCGCAAGAAGCCGCCTTTAAAGGGACTATGCAACAAATAAAAAGTCACTTGTAAATGTTTTCAATGCTTAGAAATGATGCTAAGAAGCATTCACACCAAGTATGAGTCTTCAGAACTGAGCCAGCAATTTATTATGAACTTTTAAAAACCGTGTTTTTCAAAATTCGCGGGCCGATTGGTGTACTCGTAGTGACCGATTTTGGAACTAAAATCGTGGAACAAAGATGTCACTGTACCATGACGTCGCCAGGCCACCACACACTCTCATTCGCTGGAGCCACGGCTGCCACGACGTCACGGGCACACTTCCGGTAGCCGTGAAAATCGTCTGCTCGTGCCGCCGTGCGAGCCTCGGGCAAGCGCGAGCCAGGGCATTGCCTTCGCGCATATGGTTTCAATTTTCCTCCTCTGCCGCCTCCTGTCGGGAGTTCCGGAGCCACTCGCACGGCTCTTCGTACGTACGCATAGGGCTCGATGCCCATCGCGGCCGTAAAAGCGAGCAGTTGCACCTCGAGGTCCGGGTTTATTACTGCTAATTACCACAGATGACAAGCAAAGAAACCTGACGCGCGCCGCAATCCAGCAAGGAGAAGAGACCGGAGAGATGCCGCCACGCCGCCGACGCTGCTTCTGGGGGGCTAGGAGCGACAACCGGAAGTTGCAAAATAAACGTCAGCGGATGATGTATTCATGGGCGGGGCCCAGTCCCAGAGCTGTTCTCTTTATTTTTTTCTGGTGCTCCTCGTGCACGAGTTGAGGGGGGAGAGGAGGAGTGCAATTTTTAATCGTCTATATCTTCGCTGTTATTGATGCTAGCTCAAAAATTCTTGCACTGGGGTGACGAGTGATCGAATGCCTATCTCTCGTCTGTTTTACGTAATCTCAATTAATTTATTGCATAGTCCCTTTAAGCTTGAATTTCGTTTTATTTGATCAAGTTTTCATCTCTCCTGCAGTTTGAAGTGATGACGTTCCACTGTACACATTATATGGCGGCTGGAGTATTGGCGGCGAGCGCGAACGAGGTCTGAAAAATCGAGCAGTTAGTTGCGGTGCGTCTGAAATTTCAGGCACTCTTATACATTGGCTCTATGGGCCATGTCGCAGTGCCGCGAAAAAGTCCGAATAATCAAGCATGTCCGAAAAATCAGGCGTCCAAATTTTCGGTCGTCGACTGTAATTGAGGGTTCGAGGGCACCTGTCACAAATGCAAGGTCAAACACGACAGCTGCACTGAACGCAACAGACTCGTTCTGCACCTCACCCTCGCACTAGGGACACTGCTGGAACGGCTTACAGCGACTTTGGTGAAAGAGGGCCATAATGTTGTTGCATTCAAACTGGTGCTTTAGAAGCCTCATCATAAAAACAAACTTATTCTATGCATTCCACCGCTTGGAGGCTCATGCCTCCCAAATGTCAGTGACCATTCTCAGTAGCTTATATGCAGAGCCATTAGAAAATTTGCACGGCAACTTGACAGTTTTATGTCCCTGAAACTCCTGTCACATTTGCTAGATATTTGCAGCTCGGAGCTTGCATTGGTTGACATGGCATTCTAACATTTTTTCATTATTTTTCTGTTTCCTGAAGTTAGGAGCCACCCTGCGCAATGCATCAACTGGTGCGCAAGTAAATACAAGATAGTGTGCCTTTGTCGCTCCATAACATTACAATATATTGTTACATTACAATTGGGTATCTGGCTGGCTAATAGTTGCCTAAACATATGGCTTCACCTCAGAAAACATCACTAGAAGTATTCTAGGTGGCGTGATTGACGTGTCAAACTTTGAACCACATTTTCTTCCTGTTCCCCAAGATGGCACTACTGTAGCACAACTGAGGTGATTATCTCATGCAATATCGATCAAAACAGTACGGCCCCTAAGTGCACACAATATTTGTGCAGGTTTCCATTTTGGCCCAAAACTGGCAGGCTGTGCTCCCACTTATGCACCAGAGATGCACTTGTTTCAAACAGTGCTTTTCGTCTGCTTAGTTACATGCAGGCATAAATGTTTCTCTGTGGGGTGCCTCAAAGGCAGTCTCGTTCCTCCAGCTGAATTGGCATTTTGAGTCAAACGGAAGTCAAGGCAAGGCCTACGCTGCACAGCACTTCCTTGGTGGACGAATGACAGCACCGCTAGGACGTACACAGCCTGGGATTTCTGCAATGCATTGCAGGGCTGGGCTCTACCTGACCAGCATGTTAGCAAATTCATCCAGAGGCACGCACTGCTTAGACATCCAGGCGCTGTGCTCGAAGGCGAGGCGGGGGTTGCCCACCCGATCCTTGAAGAGGTCCACATGCCGCCGGAACTGATGGATGGCGTCTAGCGGAATGTTCTGCATGAATGCCAGCTGGCACAGCTGCACAGCACAGGCAGAAAAGCTTCGATCAGCACAAACTGTAGTGTCATGAACGAGCAGCCTCGAGAAAGAAACCATAAATGGCAGCAAGAAGCAGCTGCAATGAGCCAGTGCATTAACCCATTCCTTCCATGACAGCACAGCACAGCATGACCTGGGTTGCTGGAAAGAATTAGCAAATCTTCCGCTGAAAACACAGCATGCGAGAGATTTTGATTCTAAATGTTCGCGCAAAAACTTGAAGCCGTCGGAAGGTGTGTCAAGTACCAAGTGGTACTTGACACTGTATTCAGTGCGCTAGCATTAGATGTTATATTCCGCCACTTAGCCGTTGTCTGTGAGGTCCCTCTGCTTACTGGGTTGTAAGCAACCTGCCACCCAAGTGGCCACCTAGATCACGTGACTTCGTGACACCGTCACAACCTGCCCACCGGATTGTGGTGAGCAAACTGCCCGCCCTGGCAGTGGCGCATTGCCCAGACATTCCTTTGCTCAGATTCTAACTTAGACTCACTGAAAGCCATTATCACACAAATTCAAGCCCACACTGACCAATATGTGCTTGCATACTCACGGACAGGCCGTGTCATTTGAGCACTTTCAGACCCGAGCTATCACAAAACTGCACAACTCGCACACAGCCAGTTTTGGTTCTATGTGGTTTCGTCTTTCGGGTCAACAGCTGAGCACCATAATCACTGAGCCACTGCAGCGTCATTCTCAGAGCCAGTATTATTTGCAAGTGTACGCCCAGATAAGCCTCAGTGACCAGACACATGAAACATTCAACCCCAGCTCACACTGTTCATGGAATTCCTTGCTGTGAAAAAAATTTGCAGAAGAGCCATTCATGTAAAAATGTGAAGACTGCAGACTGTAATAGATGTCATTCTATCGACACATCAGCTAAACAAACAAGGCACAAAAAAAAAATCAACCTCAATGTGTGTGCTTTCCATGACTTGTACACTTTAGCACACACAAACTGATTGGAGTAAAGTACTAGAGGAATCAGCAAGAAATGGAAGCGACAGCAAGTTTAACCGCAACGGTCACATGCTGTGCAGTCTATATAGACCATAGCAAAATGGCGACATCTCACCTTGTAGTTAAGGATTCCAGCGACAGTCTTGACCTCAAGAATGTTGGCATCAGTGGTCTTCAGTTCCAGCAGGTCTACGTACGCCTGCTTGTAGTGGCTATGCAATAAAACAGAATTTAGTAAGAAAACAAATTTGTCCTGAAGACACTAGCTCCATGAAAAAACCTAAAAAAAAAAGATATTAGCAATTTCGACGAAGTGCCTGCAAAAGATCACAAACCAAATCTACAAGCTCCAACACAGGAGAGGCTGCACATTCCAATTATGCAGCTGGACTCCATATGAGTTCCAAAACCACTACGCTGACGACGCAACCAAAATGTACGGCTTATGAGGAACATCTTTCTTAAAGGGCCATGCAGGTTGCTCCTTTGACCCTTGAGCAAAGAACAGCAACACTCGGGTGATGCTCAAGGCACTGCTCAGTAGCAAGGAACTTGAGCCAGAACGTGCGACTACAATTCCAAAACCCCAGAGAAAAAACGAAGAGGCCAGCTGGGGAGCAGCAAAGAACAACTCTTATTGGCGAATGCCAAAGTTTGACAATGGGGCCAGGCCATGCACGTTGGAAAGTAGTGACGAGATAGCAGGAACCCTCCTGTCAACATATTCTAAATGCCCATCATCACCATATTTTAAATGGTATACCGATGATGCAGAGAAGGACTGCCGCATCGCAAAAGCTCTGGAGTTGATTGTTCCCCGCACTCTGATGCTTCAGCACAATCATGGTACCTCACCATCAAGCATTATATGTGCAATGTTAGGCACAAGAAACACTGCTAGCAGGGGTTCATATTCCATTCAAGAAATAGATTTTCTAGAATTTCCAAAAATTCTGCAGTGACCAAATATTGCTGGCTTTCATAAAGCTGACCATAGCAAAACCAAAATATTGGGAAAATTATCAGGAGATCCGAGTTTAAAACGTTAGGAAAACAGTTCAAAGTTGCCTGCTTCACTTTCTTCAGTGTTGTTTAATGTGTGGGCCGGTCATAAACGGACGTTGCCAGGCTTGGATGTCATGCAAAATTACGGAAATGGGCTTTCCCACATACCACACTTGATGAAAACAAGATGGCCGACCAGCTGTTGGACACCTATAACAGCGAAAAGGTGTTTTAAGGAGCTCACCTACACTGGATGTTCGGACCCCCTCCGGAGTGCTCTTGACATGCCATTGCACAAGTCTTAAAGGGGTACTGCATTAAATTTTAGGTGGTCTGATTTTCTGCTGGATTGAAAGCTGGAGTTCCTAAGACGACTGAAACCACATCATTTTTTGCACGAAGCCAGCGAAAGCCCTTTTTCCCTCATTTTTTCCTTGAACTGGCAGCGGCGCACCGAACAACTGCTCCTTGAAAGATGTGATGTCTCCCTGCCTCCGTGCACGGCCGGCCTGGCCACTTCGGAGTCACAGCATGTGCCTGCAGCAGCTGCATGGACGCTACGCACCACCGTCACCATGTAGGAGACACGCTGTGAGTGTTGTCGTTTGTGTCCTCTGAGGTCAAATTTGATCCACGCGGCTGCCAGACGACCAAAGGGTCGGGGTGCCAAAGCACTATTCGGCTAGAGGGTGTAACAGTAGTGCGGCGGGGGAAGAGACACGCCATGTCATGCCTTCCCATAGGATGCTAAGCTCTGAGGAATGGATTCATCGTAAGGAACGAAACAGCGCGACTAAAACGAAGGACCAGGAAAGGAGGTACGGACAAGCGCCTACTATGCAATGTTGCTACAATGGATTAATGTGGCGCAGCTAGCCTTCGCGACAAACCTTCTGGGTCCGAATTTTTATTGCGGAAATTCAATCAACAGCGACTAAGATATGAATCTTTCTCTGTTCCGAATCCACATTACTGAAATGACAGTGCCTCAAACCTGACTCATTTCTGTACATAAAGTCCCGTATATTTGTGAGGGAGACGCTATTGAAGACTTAGAGTCAGGCAGGAGGGAGCGGTTGTTGTTGTCCCCATATAGCTGTAATGGCGGTCGATAAGCGAAAAGGGGACCTAAACCACATCAAAATTACAAGTCACTTATAAAGAGCACGGAGTTTACTACAAAAAATGTACGCTCTGTAGCAAAGGTTAGTGCACGTAATTATAAAGGAAAGCCAAAAACGCAGCAGAATTTGTTACATGTGCATTTTCCATGTCAAGAGACAGTTCGGAGATATTTTCACTTATTCTAGTTTTTTCCCTGTTTCAAACAACCTCAGACAGATAGTCATCTCGGATGCGAAGAGGAACAGAAGTACATATTGTCACGACTGACGTCACAGGGAAGGTACACGTTGCCGAGGACCAGAGAATAAGGTCGGCTTGCCGTTCCGATCACAGAGTCACAGAGTCAAGCACCAGCGCGCCGCTCGTGCCCACAACAACCGCTTCGTCGTCGTCGGCACCAAACAAGGCTGTCGCGCGGCGCTAGGCACGTGGCATTATTCCCCCCCGTGAGAGAAAACATTGTCCCGATGACAAGGTGAGAGGAAGAAAAAAAAAATGAGGTGAACTGTACAATAACGCAAGGTTTCACTTGCAGGAAGCGCTCAGTAGCGCGAAAAGTATGGCTTTAAGCGCACCACATGCACAATTTCAGGCCGCTGGCGTCGAACACTGACGGTCACAGTTCCATCTGGAATGACTTCGTAATTAACGTTGTTTAAGCGGCGCAGGACTTTATAGGGTCCGAAATAGCGGTGGAGTAGTTTCTCGCTCAAGCCTTTATGGCGCACGGGGGTCCACACCCACACTGGTCCCCTGGTTCGTAGTGGACTTCCCTGTGCCGGAGGTTATAGTGGCGAGCGTCGGTGGCATGCTGCTCCTTGATGTGCAGGCGGGCCAGCTGACGGGCTTGCTCGGCCTGTTCTGCGAAATGGGCGGCATCGGGTTCGACCGCTTCTTCCCTGCACGGGAGCATCGCGTCCAACATCGTGCGGGCCTCTCTGCCATATACGAGACGGAACGGCGTAAACTTCGTGGTTTCCTGCGGCGCCGTATTGTAGGCGAAGGTGACATACGGCAGGATCTCGTCCCACGTTTTATGGTCGACGTCGATGTACATTGAGATTATGTCCACCAAAGTTTTGTTTAGTCGTTCCGTTAATCCATTTGTCTGAGGGTGATACGCTGTTGTTGTGCGATGCTCGGTATGGCTGAGAGTTAAGGTGTCCCGCAGTAGCCGAGCTGTAAACGCCTTTCCTCGGTCAGTAATGATGGTCGACGGTGCACCGTGTCTGAGCACGATGTCATTCATAAAGAATCGAGCAACTTCGCCGGCAGTACCTCGGGCAAGGGCCTTCGTTTCGGCGTAGCGTGTTAAGTAGTCTGTGGTGACTACGATCCACTTGTGTCCGTTCGAGGATAAAGGAAATGGGCCTAAAAGGTCCATGCCCACTTGCTCGAAGGGTGTGAGGGGTGGTTCAATAGATTGTAACATACCGGATGGCTTGAGCGTGGGTTTTTTTCGCCGCTGGCATTGTCGACAAGTCTGTACGTAACGTCTAATGCTCGGAGAAAGATGTGGCCAGTAATAGTTCTGCCGGACTCGGTTTAGGGTGCGTGTAAAGCCAAGATGCGCTGAAGTTGGTTCGTCGTGGCAGGCCAGGAGGATTTCGTGCCTTAGATCAGCCGGTATGACTAGCAGGTATGTTTTCGCACTCGACGTAGAATTCTTCTTATAAAGCACCCCATTGCGGAGGCAATACGACGACAACCCCCGAGCAAGATACCAAGGTATTGTAGGATGCCCACCTTCAAGATGGTCAATAATCAGTCACAGCTCGTCGTCGGCACGCTGTTTGGAGGCGAGATCGGACGTAGTGACTGCTCCGAGGAAGCTATCGTCGTCGGTGGCATCTGACGAAGGAGGGCCGCCGGGCGCGCGGGACAGGCTATCAGCATCGGTGTGCTTCCGGCCAGACTTATAAATAACATCGAAATCGAACTCCTGCAGGCGCAATGCCCAACGTGCTAAGCGGCCACAAGGATCCTTTAAGTTTTTCAGCCAACACAAGGAGTGATGGTCAGTGATGACACGAAACGGTCGGCCATAAAGGTACGGGCGGAACTTGGCAGCGGCCCATACTACCGCCAAACATTCTTTTTCAGTGGTGGAATAGTTACACTCAGCACGGGAAAGTGCACGGCTGGCGTAGGCAATTACTTTCTCGACCCCGTCTTGGTGCTGAACTAGAACGGCACCAAGGCCGACGTTGCTCGCATCCGTGTGTAACTCTGTGTCGGCATCATCGTCGAAATGTGCCAGGATCGGGGGTGACTGGAGCCGGCGTCGTAACTCGTCGAAAGCCATCTGCAGCTCGGCGCCCCAGAAAAATGATGCGTCATCTCGAGTTAGGAGAGTCAGAGGGCTGGCCATCTGTGCAAAGTGTTTGATAAAGCGACGATAATAGGAGCACAGCCCCAAAAACCGTCGGACTGCTTTTTTGTGGGCGGGGACGGGAAAGGCAGCAACGGCAGCAAGTTTCTCAGGGTCAGCTCGGATGCCATCAGCACTCACGATGTGCCCAAGAAACTTCAATTCGGTGAACCCGAAGTGGCACTTTTGAGGCTTGAGAGAAAGGTTGGCAGACCGGACAGCTTCGAGAACAGTTCTCAGGCGGCGCAGGTGTTCTGTGAACATCGGTGAAAAAATTATCACGTCGTCGAGATAAAAAAGGCATGTCTGCCACTTAAGACCTGTGAGCACAGTGTCCATCATCCGCTGGAAGGTGGCAGGAGCACAGCAGAGCCTGAATGGGAGGACGCGGAATTCATAGAGCCCATCTGGTGTTACGAAGGCAGTTTTTTCACGGTCCCTCTCAACCTCTCATCAACTTCAATTTGCCAATAACCACTCCTGAGGTCAATGGAGGGGAAGTACTTGGCTCGGCGAAGTCGGTCGAGAGAGTCGTCAATCCGTGGCAGCGGATAGACGTCCTTCTTTGTCATACTGTTAAGTTTCCGATAGTCAACGCAGAAACGAAGTGTTCCGTCTTTCTTTTTAACGAGGACTACAGGCGACGACCATGGGCTGCTTGAAGGTTGAATGACGCCATCGGCGAGCATCTCCTTGACTTGCTGTTGGATAGCGTCTCTCTCCCGAGGAGACACACGATAGGGCTGCTGATGGATGGGTCGAGTGCCTTCATGCGTGATAATCCGGTGTTTAATGACCGACGTTTGCTGCACTTTAGATGAAGAAGTGAAGCACACACGAAACTCCAGCAATAGATCTTGGAGTTGCCTCTTTTCAACGGAGGAAAGGCTAGAATTGATGTCGACAGCGTGTACGGCATCATCCGGTTCAGTGCTAGGCGTAGCTTCCTCTGAAGCAAAACATTCGGTGACTTCGTGCAGATGGTCGACGTAAGCGATGACAGTGCCACGGAACAGATGTCGATGTTCATTGGAGAAATTGGTGACAAGCACCTCCGTCTCTCTTCCACGAAGGAAACAAAGACCTCTTGCCACAGAAACTCTCAAGGCGAGTGAGAGGGAGACATTAGGCTCAACAACCCGGAGGCCGTCATGTGGCTCCTCACAAGTAACTCTGGCGAGGATGCTGGCACGTGGTGGCACTGTGAGGCTATCATCGGCGACTCGTAGCGTGGAGTGGGACCCGCGGTACTCATGCCTTTCAGTGGCCAGTTTGGCGGAAAACGTCACCAAGCGGTTCGGTAGATCTATAGTGGCACCGTGCTCACGAAGGAAGTCGATGCCAAGAATAACATCACGAGAGCATTCGCGTAGAACAAGAAAAGTCGCAACAAATGTGCAGCCTCGCACCGTAACCCGGGCTGTACACATACCCAGTGGTGCAACCACATGTCCGCCTGCCATCCGTATGTCTGGTCCGTTCCATGGCGTCACCACCTTTTTCAGTGTCCTTATAAGCCGCCCGCTAAGGATAGAATAATCGGCTCCCGTATCAACTAAAGCGCTGACCTCCTTCGTGTCGACGATAATAGGGATGTCCAGGGAGACCCGGCCAAGACCAGGGCCTGTCGACGTCGGTTCGGAGTGAAGTGAGCGGTGTGGCGGCGGAAGCTGGACGGCGGTTGGGTGGTCGGCGTCGGGACAATTTAAGCGACACGGCGGTGATAACTGGTCGGCGATGCGGACGACGTCGGGGCGATCTGGTCTGTGCGGCGAAAACTGGACAGGAATTCGGCGTTCGACGTCGGGGCGAATCGAGCGGTGCGGCTGTGGAAGCTTTACGGCAAATCGGTGTGCAGCGACCTCGCCCCCAAAGGTCGCCGGAGCTAGTTTTCCCGATGAGGGCTCGAGGAACCATGGCGTCCAGCGGTATACCATGGCCCAGAAGGCGAAGAGCGACGAGGTGAAGGCGAGCGCGACTCGCGACGAGGAGAATGTGGCAGACTACGCTGGCGGGTGACGTACTCGGCGATGTCCTGAGGCCGCTGACCAGGCCGTGGACGGGGGCTGTCGGGGGAAAATCCTCTAAGGCCCATCTGACGATAAGGGCACTGCCGGTAGAGGTGACCTGCTTCGCAGCAGTGGTAGCAGAGAGGGCGGTTATCTGGAGCGCGCCAGAGATCAGTCTTCCGGGGCGCCTGGCGCCGATCTGCCCAAAGGGGCAGCGGTTCCGCAGCGTGCACAGCGACCTGAGGTTGCGTGTAAGGCGAAGAGGTAGGTAGCAGGGCTGGGCGGCGTGTGACATCAGCATAAGTCATCCGCTGGGTGGGGCCCGGGGGTGGTGGTGGAACGACTGTACTTGTCGGTGGCGTGAGTGCGTTCTGGACCTCCTCACGGATGATGCTGGCCAGGGAAGCTGCACCAGGAGTAAATGATCCATGAAGTTGCTGGAGCTCCTCGTGAACCACGGTGCGAATGAGGTCGCGAAGGGAGCTCATATCTTCCCCGGGATTGTAGTCTGTTCGGTCAGACGGCGGTAGTGTGGAGATGGAATTCAGCGGCCGACCGTACTGGCTGCATCGCTGCTGTAGCAGTTTCTCCATGGTCACAGCTTCAGCCAGAAACGCCGTGACTGTGGTGGGCGGGTTCCGCACGAGGCCGGAAAAGAGCTGTTCTTTGACGCCGTGCATCAGGTGCCGCACCTTTTTCTCCTCACTCATGGACGGGTCGGCGCGATGGCAAAGGCACATGACGTCTTCAACGTACATTGCGACCCCTTCGTTCTGACGCTGAACTCGAGAGGTTAGGGCACGCTCGGCATTCTCTCGGCGGTCACTGTTAACGTACGTACCGAGGAGCTGGCTTCGGAAGGCCGGCCACGTAGAGAATGTGGCCTCGCGGTTCTCGAACCATGTCCGAGCAGCGTCTTCAAGGCTGAAGTAGACGTTCCGCATTTTCGCAGCGTCGTCCCAGCCGTTAAATGTCGCGACCCTTTCAAAGTGAGCTAGCCAGTCCTCGGCGTCTTCAAACTGCTCACCGTGAAATGGTTTAGGGGTGCGTGGGGTCTGAAGGATGAGACAGGACGAAGGGGTGGAAGGGACAGTCATGGTACGGGCGGGCGGTGTCGTTGCTACAGCTAGGGTCTCTTCGTCAAGAGCGAAAGCCTCGGGGGGCAAGCCTCGGAGCCGTCGGCTGGTACGATGAACAGGAGTGGTCACGAGAGGCGGCCGCATAGGATCGTCCGCAGGAGAAGGGATCATCGATGGCACCTCCACCAGTGTCACGACTGAAGTCACAGGGAAGGTACACGTTGCCGAGGACCAGAGAATAAGGTCGGCTTGCCGTTCCGATCACAGAGTCACAGAGTCAAGCACCAGCGCGCGCCGCTCGTGCCCACAACAACCGCTTCGTCGTCGTCGGCACCAAACAAGGCTGTCGCGCGGCGCTAGGCACGTGGCAATATTATAAACTCACTCGTCTCCCTCATGTCGAATTTGCAGTACATTCAACGAACAAGCCGCTCGCAAGCAATAAATGAGTATGTTTGAATGGGTAGAAAATAAATATATCGCGTAATAGTGCTTTCATGCGAGCATGCACAAATACAAGAAAATTTAGGGAGAACTTCTTTGCTCATGCCGAGAGCATTAGAAAGTAACAGCGTTGACAATTTACTAACACGCCAATGCCACGAGAATCACGCGCCAGATCCCGTTCATGAGAGTTACGCAAGCAAGTCTGGCAGCGTAGTAACAGTGCTTCAGTCACAAAAACTGTGTGCTGCATACTTTTTGATTACACCGATGCAATTAAGTTGGCTGCTTTCATATGTCGAGCACTCACTCTGCTATTCGCGCTGCCTATGTAATGTATACGTCTTATTTCAAATCCCCCTTCCTGCCCCATCACGGCACCACGGCTGTTATTTTTGTGTGGCTGGAGCAATTAATTAAGGTGATGCCCTGATTTGCCTTCGGCAAAGGAAATGTTTTAATACTTAATTCAGGAAAACTTGTCTGGGTGATATCAAATTGGATTACAATATGAACAGCTACCACTACGGGGAGCGCGCCAGTGCAAAAATGTCATCCTGGAGACTCGTTTTGCTCGTCGTCGATGGATGAGGCTGCGGGGTTGTCGCCGTATCTCTAGTCCATGGTCATTTTGATATCTGAATGATATAATCACTACTACCACTATCACTTCCCAGGCTGTAACTGTCAATCTGTTTCATGTTTCCATGCTGCCAACTCTGAACTTACAGCCGCGACAGCTGAACTGATGTCAGCACGGTGCGAAGGGAGCAGGCTGCCGCGAGACGCGCAACGTCCCGCACATCTCCCGCCTGGGCGGGCGACAAATGGCCTGCGCGCACAAAACGTATGACATAACGCCAACCCTTCAAGAAAAAATGAAATACAAACTGAAGCTTTAGATAATCACAACTTCTGAATCTAATTTCGGGGATTTTACAGAAAGTCGCAATTTAATGCAGTATCTCTTTAAGCGCCGAACTGCCGAGTGCGAAAGAGAGGGGACGGATGTTGCAGTAAGTAACACCCTGACAGAAGCTTTTGCAATAAATTAGCTACAGTCGTGGTATCCGTCATCCCGGCATGTCTTCGTATCGGTGCTTCAAAATCCTCCTGCACGCTCATTGTCGTTCCCCCGTGGAAGGCTGGCATGTGGGAACTGGGAATGACACTGTGGGGACAGGTTTTCGCTCAATTTTCGTGTTCAGCAACAGCTTAGCTGATGCAATTTTTGTTTGCACCTTACACAGCATGTTACATACTTAAGACCCACGCCTAATGAAACTCGCCACCATCACAACTCTTACAGTGTTAGCTCCACCACAGACAGTTCTGTGCAGGTGTGCAGAAAAGACCACTAGGGAAATTGTTGGGGCTGGGGAAATCGTAAAGCTTAAAGAAAATTGCGTCAGCACGCCTTCTTTATTGTTAAGTGACAAGCAGCGTCATTTCTTGGGCGTAATGACGCAGTAACGATTGCTCCGAGGCTGCCCTTTAACATGTATTTAGCTCAGTTGTGCAGTAATGTGTTTGTGTTTAGTTTATGAAGTTGCCTCGTGTTGCATGTAGTTCATAGTCGCTATCAAGGAGGATTCCGACGTATCATTTATATGTAGTATTTCTGCATGCACTTTTGCACTGTACTGGCACAGAGCTGTTGTGATTCCTGTTTTTAAATTCGGCAGTCCAAGTCAAGTTAGCAACTATCATCTGATATCGCTCACTTCTGTGATTTGCAAGGTTATGAAGCATGCGGTAGCAAAGCATATCATTCATTTCCTCAAGGCGAACAACTTCTTTTATCCATCACGGCATGGATTCCAAAGTGGTTTGTCCACTGTTTCACAGCTCATTTAAACTGTTCAGGATTTCTATCTAGCTTTGAATGCCCGCGAACAAACTGACGTCGTCTGCATAGATTTTGCCAAGACATCTGATAAGGTTCCACATAGTCTATTGCTTTTTAAACTTAAGAATGCAGGTATTGCTTCAGACACTTTTAGTGGTCGTGTACA
Source organism: Amblyomma americanum (assembly GCF_052857255.1). Classification (NCBI taxonomy): domain Eukaryota; kingdom Metazoa; phylum Arthropoda; class Arachnida; order Ixodida; family Ixodidae; genus Amblyomma; species Amblyomma americanum. The sequence continues at coordinate 217,468,665 of NC_135498.1, read as the reverse complement.
ATCTGTCCATATTGGAAACTGCATGTCTAGTTCACTAGAAGTTTTGTCTGGAGTTCCACAAGGGTCAGCGTTGGGGCCGTTATTGCTTTTGATTTATATAAATGATATTCCTTGTGTTCTCGAACCACCTGTAAAAATGCTGACGAAACCGTAATTTACCCCAGCGTTACAGATACAACAGATCAAATTAAAATCAACCAATGCCTGCAAGGTTTACATGACTGGCGCGTAAAATGGGGAATGGAAATAAACTACTCGAAGTTGACATTTGCTCATATCACAAGAAAAAAAAAAAAAACGCGCTTTCCTTTGACTATAAAATTGGTGAAAACTGCTTGTTGAATGTGCCTAGCTTCAAGTACTAAAGAGAAATCATTCGTCATGATCTGTGCTGGCGCACCCATGTGGAGGAGGTTAGCTCCAAAGCCTAGAGAGAACTGCGGTATATTGAGAAAATTGCACCAAACAATTTGAAGCTATCTGCATACAAGACGTTTATTTGCCGGTTTTGGAGTATGCCGCATCCGTTTGGAGCCCTCACCAAGTGTATTTGCGAGATAGACTAGAAAAAATTCAGAGAACCGCAGTGCGTTTTGTTTGTTTGCGTTATTGGAGAACAGATCCTGCAACAGACATTTTGAAATCTTGCGACCTGGAACTGCTAGAGACACGACGAGAGAAAAACCGGTTGAAATTGTTTTTTCAAATAACTAGGAATCAAATCGAAATAAACAAAGCACCCTATATTCATACACCCTTATACACAGTGCGCGTTTAAATCACAGTGCCACAATACAGTCTTATAAAACACGACTAGATGGTTTCAAAAACTCATTCTTTCCCTCATGTATTGATATGTGGAATGGCCATTCTAAGTTAACCAGATGGTGCCAGGAAGTTTCATGTCGAATGCCACAGCTGACGCTGTTGCAATCCAGTTTCTTCTGTGGATATTCCCCCGTGCTTTTGACCTTAAAAGAACGTCTTGCTGGGAAAGTTGTTAACTGTACATCTTTGGTTACAGGCGCGAAAAACAGATACAACACAAGGTAGTAAGACAGGATGGAGTGCCACTCACAACTGATTTATTCGAAGCCAACACGCACAAATATATGCCATCTTACATGCAAGGAATGCTATCATCTTCAAAGTTCATATGGTAGCGAACGAGTGAAACTGGGTAGAGCCATGGAGCAAACAAAATTGCAACCACACTGTAGCATCCCCAATATTTCGTATGTCTCACCTTAATTTAGGCACTATGCTTTGGTTTCGACTGTAAGTTGACCCCCACTTGGGATTTTCAAATTTAAAAAAGTAGGTTGACTTACAATCTTGTAAATACGGTTTGCCAATGCATTTGAAATGAACAAAGACGAAAAAAGTGAGCGGAGGTAAGCTTACTTACCGGATGGCAATGCCTGGATCCTGCTTCAGTTCATGCAGAAACGCTATCTTGAACTGGTGCCGAATGAGCAGTTGCTGCAACAGCCAGATGCCAACAGGTGCATGAGTTGAGAGCTCCGAAACAGTGCTTTTGATGTATGAGCACTCTTTAGCTCATGAATGGCCACTCAAGGTGGCCGTTCATGAAAATGGTTCCCCAAAGGGTGTATGCGTATAACCATGCCGGTCACCTTCAGCAATGAAGGTGATATCGCAGGCCAAATACCACATCGTTCCTCCTACCTAATGTGAGGATGCTGCCAGTTTTGGGCGCCCACTATGCCCTCAGAGTTGGAACTGCACTGCCTAACTTTTATTTTCCTGCTACACATCCCAATTATCATGAGGGCGAACAGCTTCGAAACAAGCCATAAAAGCTCGCAGAAATGCATTCAACCAAGAGAAAATTTATCATGGTAGCTCCTACACAGTGTACACCAGAAATTCACTGTTTATTTTGAAAAATTAGTCACAAACCTGCACTCAGGAAAGCTGGCAGCTCATCATAAAAGCCCAAATAAGCCCGAATTTTTCAAGCTGGAAAAATTTGCCAGCGACTGTGGTAGCTGCAGGGCATGACGGCTTCGCGCAGATAAAAACCATGTTTCTTTCTTTTTTTTTTGTTCCAGAAACAAATAATTTCCAATAGTATCGAAGAAAACTTTTGGAAGAGCGTGTTCGTACAATCGGGAGGGTTGCTCGAAATTCAGTAGACTAGGCAGGTATGAAATAGGCTCATAGTGGCTCGTAATATAACGGGGAGACACAAGGGGGAGCAAACACCCGCAGCAAAACTATGCAGCAGGCCCAGCCTCACCTGGTGCGTGTTCTTGTTGACAAAGTCCTTGTGGGCCTTGACCCGCTTGCACTCGTTCAGGTAGTAGCCTTGAGTGATCTCCAGGAAGGCAGTCTCCAGCCTGGGAGGAAAAAAAAATGATGGTCGATTTGCGTAGTTAGGCCAAATGCAAATTAGGTGCGCTAGCAGTTCAGTATTCCCTTTGGTTCCGGTGTTCAGGTCCAGTGCTCACGAATGCAGTTGTCCGCATAGCGACAATGGGTTAATATTATCCCCATATGCAGAATTGGTCATTCTCTGGTAGTCTTCCTACCACTCCTGGCGCCACTGCCTTTCTATAGCAGGTGCTGCCATCGGGGGTTGGGTTGCGACCTCTTCTCATCGCAAGAAGGTCGGCCTCCCTGGCCCACCCACATGCACTCCTCTTTAAACTCACTCTCACGCTTAATAGAGCTGCCTCTTGAGGCAGGTGAGCCACTGGCTAAATGCGGAGAATGGCCACTATAAGTGCACTAAAACAAAACAGTCTCTCCTCTCCTAAACACTGCCCCTTTCTGGCCACAAAACTCACTGCCTTCCAAGCCTTTTGATAAGCCTGCCTTCCCGTCTTTCTGCCTTGTGTTGTGTCTGTTTTTGCACCTTTAACCAAAGATGAAGCTTGATAAGGCCAGCTCAGGGATCAGCACTCCGAAGTGTAGATTGCTTTGTTTGGACCAGAGGTGGAAAAGCCTGTGTGAGAACACCAGGGCTGCTGTTCTTTTTTCTTTTCTGTTACGTCAATGTACATTTTTGTTACTTCAGATATGAGGATAGGCTGCATGCTGGCTCTCAAGTTACAGGAGTATGCCAAAATGGTTCACATAAGTTCTTTATCCCAGGACTGTAGAGTTTGAAAAAAGTGTTGACACAGTGAAATTATTTACAGTGAGTCCTCAGTAGGTACCTTAGACCAAGACAGGAAAAGTTATCAAAATTTCCTTGCTGAAAAATTTTAGCACAGCACTAAAATTAGTGCAATTGATTAGACTAGCATTAACCAAAATTTCTACAATTTATCACAAATCTCAGACACAATATTTTGAACAAACGGGCTTGTTATACCCTCAGAAATTTATTCAGGTACGGAACAAAAAAGCCTGAAGGAAATCCGATTAGTGATTCCCAAGATGCTGCTGGGATGAGCAACCGCACAAGGCAAGAAACTCATTTAGAAATCATCCACCGATCACAAGAGAGCCACACTTCGACTATGCCACGACCACACTGCCAAAGGCAGAAAAAAAAATCAGAACAATTCACAAACAAAATAAGACCAAGATGGCAATGCTCAGTCTGGCGGCGAAGGAATGCCGCTTGCATGTAGTTAGGGTATTTTCAGTGCCTGTTCACAGCTCAGGGGCTGCCACGGTTTGTTTTACATTTTATTTGAAGTACCTTCACAAAGAATCAAAAGTTGATAATTACAAAAAAGGGTAGTTTATAACATACACTGCTGAAATATTGTCACCAAGAAACGGTTGACGTAAGCAGGGCAGGTTTACTTGAACGAGCAAGAAGTTGCTGGGCATGTGCAAGGCAGTAGGCAGCTCGAGAGAGGAAGACGACAAAACATCTAGCCCCTAGACAGCTCAAGGCTTACCAAGTGCCAGGTAATACAGTTTAGCCATGGTACGGTGTGGCATTACTCCCCCCCTCTGAAAGACATGGACTCGGTGCGGCAGCAATGGGAGGCAGGACAGTCGCATGTGTCTGGCATGCGGTATAGACACGCACGAGGCATTAGCGGACGTGGTACAGCTTCATCCGAGCGACGTGGACAATTTTGTAGGTCGGCCGTCTAGGAGAGCGAACTGTTCCCTGGGAGAGAACTTTGTAGGTAACTTCACTGAGCTAGTGGAGCACCTCGTAGATGCCAAAGTATCGGCGTAGAAACTTCTCAGAGCACCCTCGCATGCGGATTGGGTTCCACACCCCGACTTGTTCGCCGCGCTGGTAACGCACATCTCGGTGGCGGAGGTTATAGCACCAAGCGTCATAGACTTGCTGGTGCCGGATGCGCTGTCGAGCAAGTTGGCGGGAGGCCTCAGCGTAGCGAACGTATTGGGCAACATCCATAACAGAGGAGGTAGTGCTAGCTGGAAGCAGCATTGCATACAGCATGGTTGTGGTTTTGTGACGATGTACTAAATGAAATGGAGTCAAGCGTGTCGTTTTCTGGACCGCAGTATTATAGGCCCACGTCGACATACATAGAAATCATGTCGGCGATCGTCTTGGTGAGCCGTTCGGTGAGGCCGTTCGTTTGAGGGTGGTAAGTAGTTGTTTTGCGGTGACTGGTGCCGCTCAGGTGCATAACCTCCTGCGTAAGGGCCGAGGTGAACGCTGTTCCCCTGTCAGTTAAAACGATGGTGGGTGCACTGTGACGAAGCAGAATGTTTCGAATGAAAAAGTTTGGAATTTCATCAGTGGCACCATGGGGAAGAGATTTAGTCTCACAGTATCGGCTGAGGTAGTCGGTGGCGACAACAATGCAGCGGTTACCCAGCGAAGACTCCGGAAATGGGCCTAGTAAGTCCGTGCCGACTTGAGGGAAGGGGACCTGAGGCGGATCAATAGGCTGCAGAAAGGAAACCAGCGCAAAGGACGGAGACACAGAACAGGAACACAGGACGACGCTGGACTATCGACTTTCAGAAACGATCACATTTGTACCCTTCAGTATCAAACCACGCTTGCGCACACATGACAGATTTACAAGAAAAGGTAGATTGCAGCATCACAGACAACCATCAGGACCGCAATCATTGTGCAACACGTTACGTTAAGGAGTTCAACTTCTTTATCGAATCTAACTTCTTTATCGAATAGACTAACCGTCGTGTCAGTTACACATCGATCTGATTGTTTAACGATATGGTATGCCTCTAGAATTTCATGTTGACTCTTAGTTTCACCACATCCAAAAATTGTAGTTTTCTTGAAGGCCGGAGTGCATTTGTGCTTCCTGCAATGTTTAGGCAAATTTGCCCCGCCATTTGTGGAAAGCGACCTTTCATGTTCTCTGAGCCGGGTGTTAAGACAAGCGGCCAGTTTGCCCAAGCGTGGGACAAAACACAAATGTGTTTGTACCGACTCGCCCATGTACCGACATGTACCGACTCGCCCAGCTCTCCACTCTACAAATAGGCTGCAGTAGGCCGGCTGGCTTAGTCGGCAGCGTCTTGCGACGCTGAAACTCATGGCAAGTTTTTACGTAACACTTCACAACTGCAGCAACCTTGGGCCAGTAGTATTTTTGCTGTATTTGTGGAAAAGTTCGGCAAAAACCCAGGTGACCAGAAGTTGGGTCATTATGGCACGCGCGAAGGGCCGTAGGCACGCCGAGTAGATAGACAGCTTCTGTCAGGCTGTAGTTTTTCTTGTACAGAACGCCGTCGCAAAAACAGAACGACTACAGTCTCCACGAGAAGATTAGCAGGGGAGATTGAGCGCTTCCTTCCAGGTACTCAATGAGGGGCCGTAGTTCACTGTTGTCGCTTTGATGTTGAATGAGAATGGACGTGGAGATGATGCCAAGAAAAACAGAATTGTCTTTGCGGTCAGCTTGGGGGTCCTCAATAGGAGCACGAGACAAACAGCTGGCATCACTGTGCTGCCTACCAGACTTAGAGACGATGGTGACATCGAATTCCAGAAGCCGAAGGCTGCAGCGTGCAAGCCATCCCGAGGGATCTTTGAGGTTCGCCAGCCAACACAGCCAGTGGTGGTCGCTGACGACCCGGAGAGGGCGGCCATATAAGTACGGGTGAAATTTGGTCACTGCCCACAGGAATTCTTTTTCGGTGGTGGAATAGTTCCGCCTCAGATCATGACAGTTAGCCTCAGATCGCGTATGCAATTACACGTTCTGAGACCATCCTGCTACTGCACAAGGACCGCACCAAGGCCGATGTTACTGGCGTCGGTGTGCAGTTCAGTGTTGGCTGACTCGTCGAAGTGTCCAAGCATGGGCGTACTTTGGAGACGAGTTCGGAGGTCTTCAAAGACCTCCTGTTGCTCCAGGCCCCAGAACGACGGTTCGGAATCTTTCGTGAGTCGGGTGAGGGGCTCAGCAATCTGGGAGAAGTTCTGCACAAAACATCAATAATAGGCGCAGAGACCCAGAAAGCGGCGCACACTTAGGTTTTCAGTGGGCACAGGAAAAGCAGCCACGGTGGCTGTCTTATTGGGGGTCTGGGCTAACCCCTCTAGTGCATACGATGTTGCCCAAAGACCTCAACTCTTCGAAAGCGAAATGACACTTTTCGGGCTTCAGGGAAAGTCCAGCCGACCGAACTGCTTCAAACACAGAACGCAGGCGTCTCAGGTGCTCATCGAACACGTCAGAGAAGATGACAACGTCATTCAAGTACACGAGACAGAACTGCCATTTCAGTTCAGCAAGAATGGTGTCCATCATCCGCTGGAAGGTTGCAGGGGCCAAGCATAGGCCGAAAGGGAGCACCCGGAATTTGTACAGACCGTCCGGTGTAATAAAGGCAGTCTTTTCCCGGTCGCGTTCGTCCACCTCAATTTGCCATTAGCCACTGTGTAAATCTAGTGATTGGAAGTACGTGGCGTGGCGCAGCCTGTCCAGGGAGTCATCGATGTGCAGCAGAGGATAAATATATTTTTTGGTGACTGTTTAAACGCCTGTAATCAACGCAGAACCATAGGGTTCCATCTTTCTTTGCTACTAGAACAACAGGCGACGCCCACGGGCTCGTCGACAGCTGTATCACGTCGTTCTGGAGCATTTCTTGAACTTGGCGGCGAATGGCATCACGCTCCTTTGAAGAGATCCGGTAAGGAGACTGACATAACGGCCGCTGGTTGGCGTCGACTATAATTCGGTGCTTTGTGAGCGGTGTCTGCCTAACCTTAGAGGTCGAGGCGAAGCTGTCACAGAAAGACTGGATAACGCTTTCAAGGCAGCGTTTCTGATTAGACGGGAGGTTCGGGTTCACGTCAGTTTTTATGGGAGTGGTCGGTGCCTCCACTGATGCCGAGGCTTCGGACAAATCGTGTTGTCCCGCGAATTCGCTGAGTTCTTCGAAATACGTAATAACTGTTCTGCCAGGCAAACATTGAGGTTCACAGCCAAAATTGGTCACCAATAGTTCGACCATTGTTCAGTTCAACAATTCCGCTAGCAACAAAGACTTGCTGACCAAGGAACAGCGACATGTTGGTTTCAGCGATGCCAAGAGTTCCGGCGCTGTTATCGCAATCTACGGTAACAAACTGGCTCTTGACGAGATCAGTACGTGGTCGTCACAGATGTGTAACTTAGTCCTGCGTGTCTCGGGATCGTTGTAAACAGGAAGTTGAGTGGAAAATGACATGACCAGCTCCTGAAGGTTGACGACAGCACCGTACTCCCGCAGAAAATCCAAACTGAGTATCAGGTCTTTGGAGCACTCAGGCAGCACAGCAAAGCGACCAGGGAAAGTAGCACCGCAGATCTGTATGCGCGACGTGCACATGCCAATTGGGGTAACCACATGGCCGCCAGTGGTGTAGATCTCCAGTCCAGACTAAGTGTTCAGAACCTTTCCAAGGACCGTGGCTAAACGACAGCTCATTACAGAAAAATCAGCACCGATATCCACAAAAGTGGTCGCATCGCGGTTATCAGCAGCTACTAGGATTTCGGCAGACACCAGTCGGTCACAGCACGTCGTCGTCGTTGAGGTCGTCAGGTCAGGTCGTTGTCGGTCGGATCGTCGCAGTGAATCGTAAATTTCGGCATAAACCAGTAGGTCACAGCGTGTTGCTGTCGTTGAGGTTGTGAGGTCAAGTAGTCGTCGGTCGGATCGTAGAAGCAGCTCGTCGGGTGGAGGCTCTTGAGTCGGTCCAATAGCGGCGACCTTACCCCGGAGGACACCATCTTCAGTTTTCCAGATGTGGGGATGTACCTCTGAACTGGCCAGAAGACGACGGGCAGGTGGGCGAAGAAAACTGCCTGGGGAATGGCGGCCGGGACTGGCGTCGCTGTGAGGTCAATGGCTGCACATTTTGGGACAGGTACTGCTCAATATCCCACGGCCGTTCTCCGTAATGCGGTTGAGGTGCATCAGGTGAAAACTCCCTTAAGCCCATTCTGCAGTAGGGGCAATGGCGGAGGATGTGGCCGGGTTTCCCGCAGTGGTAGCAGAGCGGCCTTTTGTTTGGCGTATGCCAAATGTGCGCTTTGCTTATGGCGGACCGAGACTCCTACGGTACGGCGGATACAGCTGCAATTGGGTACCGCAGAGAGGCCCAGGAGTGACGGGGGAAAACGCTTGCATCACTGGCCCAGGACGACTTCGTAGTGCTTCACTGTAGGTCATCACGTAGGGCACCGGCTGCGCAGCCGGTGGCGGCTGAACCACTTGCCAGATTTCATCCCGGACTTCGTCCCTTACGGCAGCGAAGCTTGCCTGTGGAGCTTATAAGCGAAGTTTCTCGAGTTCTTCGTGCACAAGGCTCCTCACAAGCTTTATGCCTGTTGCCTCCTTGGCAAAGTCGGCCAGCATTCTTGGCAGGTCACGTACCAGTCCGGCAAACAATTGCTGCTTTGCGCCGCACATTAATTGGTGTGCCTTCTTGGCCTCGGGCATACCAGAGTCAGTGCGACTGAAGAGTCGCGTCATGTCCTTGATGAACATGGCAACGCTCTCGTACGGCTGCTGCGACCTCGACTGCAAGTAGATTTCAGCCTTCTCCTTACTTTCGTTGGTGTTGAACGTGGCTAAGAGCTCTCGGCGAATAACCTCCCAGTTAGTGAAGGAAGATTAGTGGTTCTTAAACCACATCTTGGCTGAGTACTGTAGTGCGAAGTAGGTGTTCCATAATTTGCGCTTGCCGTCCCACTAGTTAAAAGCCTGCCACACGGTCAAAGCTGGCCAACCAGTCTTCGACGTCCTCGAACCTCTCACCGTGAAGTGATGGTGGCGACCAAGATGTGTGAAGGACGAACAGCGTGGCATTGCTGACTTGTCTAGCTAGCCGTGGTGTACATCATGAACCTTACCAATGTTGTGAGTTGGCCGAACTCCGGTTGTAGGCCTTGAAGGCGGCGGCTCGCATTGTGGACTGGTGTTGTGGCCACGCGTTGAGAACTAGTGTCAGGGGTGTCCTCGAAGTCAGCGTACATGGGCCACACCCAGCACCTCCACCAAATATGCCACCGGGAAATGGTTGACGTAAGCAGGGCTGGTTTACTTATATGCGCAAGACGCTGCTGGGACGCGCAAGGCAGCAGGCAGCTCGAGAGAGGAAGGCGACCAAACATCAAGCCCCTAGATGGCTCAAGGCTTGCTAAGTGCCAGGTAAAACAGTTTAGCCGCAGTACGACGCTACTAGAGGAGTTGTAGTGTGGCAATATGTACTTTCCAAAAATGAACTTCTTCACAATTTTTTGGCTTTCAAAGGCCGCCTCCCCCCACCAACTAAAGCAGCACATCAGAGAACAATGTTTACCAGACCTAAAATCCTTTCATTTAAATGTCCAGTCAGCCACAGACAAATATGTAGTTAGAAACAATAATTAATCAAATTGACCTTGATTGCAATGTCATTATGCTGTCTGAAAAATGGTATACTGAAGACAAAGACATATTTAAAATATCTGGATAGTGTGGCTTTAACACAAATTGCATGGTTCAACATCGGGACAGCATGTCGTTACTCATAAAAGAAACTCACTGATGAGACTTTGTAGATAATTTTTCGTGTCCAAATGTTGACTATGAAGCACTAACAGTTGCATACGGCCAACAAATTTCAAAATGTCTGCCTTTTTTTACTATTCGGATAATTTTTCAGTTCTCTATTAAAAACAAGTGGTGATCAATAGCGCTGGCTTCAATATTAATCTACTAGCTGCATTCAATTCAGCTGGGGTCCCCTGCGCTGCCTGCACCAGTTCATGGTGCACTGTACCAAAAGGATGAATAGAAGATAGGAGCGTCCCCTTTGAAAACGGGTGGTGTCAGCTGCCATGCGTTTTCAATCCTACACTTCTAACATCATGTCAATTTTCTGCTTTTGAGCCACCAATTGCATTTTGCTAACTTCCATCGTAGATTCATTAAAATTGCCATTCTGATCTCTAAACCCTAGGGCTTCAGGGAGAGCGACTGTGACTGCATCGACATCCGGAGGGATACTACATTTGAGTATGAGGTGTTCCAATTGTTTCTACATGTTTACCACACACGGTGCATGTGTCATCTCCTTTGTTAAATTTGTTTTTATAGCTGCGCGTTCAAAGACATCCTGACCTAGCTTCAAAGAGTAGGGCACTGCCTCTTGAGTTATCATAAAATGCTTCCTTCCTAATCTGCCTTTTCTAGCGCCAGTATAGTTCTAGACTATGCTTCTTTTCCATTGAATTTATCCAATTTTCACCTTCCGTGCTTTTAACCTGTCATTTAATGCTCTTTCTTTCTCCGTACTCGTGTCTGGCATACTTACTGGTTAGCTTTCTAGTTCTTTTTCGCCAGTGTGAGTCAACGCTCTTTCTGCATAGGTATTTAAATACCTTAGCTGCCCACCTGTTGTCGTTTAGTTTCCTCAGGCGTTCTTCGTATATTATTTTACTGTGAGCTTCCCGTGCTTCAAGCGAAGCCCAGACCATATCCCCTTGTATTGCCTCGTTTGTGGTTTTCCCTTGGGCACCTAGTGCTAATCTTCCAACAGCTCTCAGATTTACTTCTAATCTCGACTGAACTTTTGCCCTTCAGCACAGAACTGCACCCCTGAAAGTAAGCCCCTGCACCATTATTCCTTTCCAAATACTTCTCAGTACTTCATATTTGTTGTACCCCCATAATGCCCTATGTTTCATTATCCCGGCATCTCTTTGCCCTCTTGCTCTAGCAGACTGTTGAGGAAACCGGAAAACCCGATCAGCCCGGGATCCAGCTACCAAACGAGCCTGTATGCGGTTGCGTCGAAGAAATGAAGCACCTCTTTTGCCACATCGACCCTGCGGTGACTGAGGAAAAGGAAGTTCAGTTTTTAATGCGTGGCATCAAACAATAACTCTTTGCCAGCCTCATCCGCTAGCCAGCAAAAACTGCCGAGCAATTCATGCAAGAAGCCTGCACAATCAAAAAGACCCCCGACGTTCGAACTCGGCAGTACAACCGCCCTGCTTGTACAATTAGACCGGACACGATGACCACCACCAGCTGCGGGAACTTACCCGTGAAGAACTACGATGACTTCTGCAAACTTCCCCACAGCCTCAAGCAGCGACCCTCATGGATGTGGTACGAGAAGTGCGAAAAGCACTTGGCACAGTGTGAGTGGCTGACAAGAGACATACCTATCCTGCGACCTTTGTAGTGCTACAGCAATGTCCCCGTGATGTCATATTGGGCAGACTTTCTAAACGAACATAAGGCAATCATTGAGCTTTGATCCAAGCTCATCACGCTTTCGACAGACGAAGCCATCCCTTCGATGATGACCATAGAGCAGCATGCTGCCCTGGGTGTCCAGAATGAACAAGTGAGCGTCCCACCCCGATCAAGCGTCATGGTCACCGTAAGTGCCACGGATGCCAAGAACATGGAAGCTCTCATTGAGGGGAACACGGAGCTGCTCCTCACACGGACACATGTGCGGCGAAACCATCCGTGGCATAACAGAAAAATGAGATAGCCTTCCTCGATAAGAGCCTTCCATCTGCTATGTAATCTTTGATGTGTTTGTTTTTAGTTTTGTTTTTTTTTGGTTTTGTGCGTTTTTAACCTTATATACTTCACGTGGTTTTCCAATAAAATTCAGTTGCTAGACAGCACCCATGTCGTCTTCTCTTTCCTAGGTCCATTGTCCGTTTTGCGCTGGTTCACAATATGAATTACTTCCAACTTGCCCAACACAACGTATTGTTCAATAGCTTCTAGAGCAAGGAATTGGCATCGCAAGAGGCATTGCACATTTCCGCAATGGCTAAGCTGAAGTGCTGCTGACGAACTTCGTGTTGTGTTGGGTTTTATGGTACATAGGCAACTAAGGCCATCATGCACCAAGCTCAAGGTACTTTCCTGCAGAATTCTACACAAATGTGGAAAATCAACGGTGTTGCAGTGCCTAAAATGTTACTACTACCTAGTAATGATGAACGAAAGATATTTAAGAAAGAGCTACTCAGAAAAGCTTTCAAGAGGGTTGGGTAACCTCAGCAGCCATCCTTGCCCAGGCAAGGATTTCGAGGCTCCCAACCACAACAAAAAAAAAAAACCTCAGCCTTCTCAGGAGTGAGAAAGTGGCTGAGGTGTATCAGTTGGTAAAAATCTGGAGTTCGCCGAGAAAACTTCCTTCCCTTAAAAAGCTTGCACATATTGTGAAGAAGAAGATGGGCATTAGTCCAGCCGCATTGCCATTGATCCAAGCGAGACCCTGCTCAGCCTACCACGGTGGACCACCACTGCTTCAACGCTGCTTCCATCGCCCCCAGTGTGACCAAATAAACCACTATTACATTTGGTGGAGGTTTGGTATGCCGTCCACGTATGCTCTGGAACTCTGCAGCCGCACGCTACCGACCTCTAGTATGCCCGCAGACGCCATCCATCAAGCCGTGCAGGTAGACCTTCCGGTGCCCTCCGCCAGCGGGACTGCCCCCTCTTCAGCGGGACTGACAACCACGATGTAGAAGACTGGCTAACATTCTACGAGTGGGTGAGCGCATACAAGTGGGACGATGCTACGCTATGAAATTGACTAACGTCATCTTCTATTTGACCGGGTTGCGAACGTGTGGTATCGCAACCACTAAGGGGACCTGACCTCTCCACATGGGACACCTTCAAAAAGAACCTCTCAGAAGTATTCGGTCGTCCTGCTGTCCAAAAGCTGCGCGCTGAGCAACGCTTTAGAAGAACTTTTTGTTGGGCTAGATGGTGCATTTTGTAACAAAAGAACTGTAGCGCAACCAAGACGAACACAGGAAAGGGGCACAAAGGACTAGCGCTATTCTTCATCTAACTTTATTCACTGGTAGCGCAGCAAACATTAAGAAAAACCAGATCACGCGCAGATACCAGTTCACACACACCACTATCAACAGAACCGTTTAAGATATGACATCTCCGCAACGCTTGCGCTAACATTCACAGCATTCAGGCGAGACCTTTAGAAGCTACATCAAAGACGTAGATAACCTGTGCTTGCGCTTCAACGCCCAAGATGTCCGAGGCTGACAAAATCAAGAATATTCTGAAGGGTATCGAGCAGGACACATTTCAAATGCTGCTAAAATGTCGTCGTCGATACTGGTCGTCGATACTGGTGCTGCAGTTTCAGCAATGGCCGCAACCTTTTGCTGTTCCATGCAAAAAGTGACGCCACTTTCTGGAATTCTCGCCGCGCACAGCAAGCGCGCAGCCTATTGAGCCGTTAGCGACATGCACTGCCAGAGTCGTTATACAGAACGTTCTGTACGCAACTGAATTCGTCATTTTGCCAATGTGTTCTGATGACAGAATCTTGGGTTGAGACTTTCTGTCGTGCCATAACACTCATCGATTGTGCTCGTGCTGAACCAGAGTTCTTAGCGCTCAGCGATTTTTCGTCGGCTGCTGCCCTTTCTGCTGCTTCTCACAAAGCAGCAGTTGCCAAACATGTTGCCCTACCTGTGTGCTCTGCTGTTCTTGTGCCTATCACTTGTGACTTGCTTCACGACGGACCTGTACTTTTTACGCCATCGCCCACATTTCTCCGCCGCAAGTCACTGCCACTAACTTACGCCGTACTCACCCTGTCAGCTGGCCTTACCGTGTTGTTTGTGACCAATACATTTGCGTATCCTTCTGCTGTGCGTCGCGGTGAGTGTCTCGGAACCGTGCAGGCCACTGATTTCATTCTCCATCAGGATGAGAACGACCATCCACTGTCCCTCGCCGTCAACGCCGTCAGCCCGCTGGTTCCCACTCCCGACACTTCGCCTACAGACGTTTTCCTTTGCTCCATCGACGCAACCCTTCCAGCACCTCAACACAATCAATTTCTTGCGCTGCTTCATCAGTTTCGCTCCTCTTTCGATTGCCATCAAACCGCTTTGAGCCGCACGTCGACTGTCGCCCATCACATCGACACCTGCGGCCATGCCCCTCTGCGTCAGTGCCCATACCGTGTTTCCGCCACTCAACATCATGTTATTCAGGAACAGGTCGACTCCATGCTTCAGAGCGGCGTGATTCAGGCCTCTCATAGTCCATGGGCCTCACCCATGGTACTCGTGAAGAAGAAAAATGGCTCTATTCGTTTCTGCATTGATTACCGGCACCTGAATAAGATAGCACAGAAAGACCTTTACCCTCTCCCATGTATTGATGCTCTGGACTGCCTCGAAGGAGCGGAACTCTTCTCTTCTCTCGATTTGAGCTCTGGGTACTGCCAGGGCCCATGGCAGCCAAAGATCACCCAAAAACCGCATTTGTGACCCCCGACGGCCTGTGTGAATTTAACGTCACACCTTTCAGCCTCTGTAATGCTCCGGCTACTTTCGAGCGCATGATGGACAAAATTTTGCGCAGCCTGAAGTGGAAATCATGCCTCTGCTATCTGGACGATGTCGGGGCATTTTCGCCTGATTCGAGACTCACCTGGCCTGGCTCAAGCACGTCTTGACCTGCCTTACGGACACCGGCCTGCAGTTCAACTTGAAAAAGTGGCGTATTGCTGCTTGTAAATTAACCATTTTAGGCCGCATTGTTTAAAAGAAGGGTGCCCGTCCCGACACCGCCAAACTACGTGCTGTGACTGCTTTTCCCAAACCTACTTCCACTAAGGACCTAGGAAGCTTCCTCGGCCTCTGTTCCTGTTTGCAACGTTTTATTCCGAGCTTTGCTATGATTGTTGCCCCGTTAACTCAGCTCCTTGGCAGTAACGTGGATTTTGCGATTTGGTCGCCTGCATGCAACGATGCCTACAACATCTAACTCAATCTCCTCACGGCACCACCCATTCTGTGCCACTTTGACCCGCAAGCTCCAACCGAAGTATACACTGACACCAGTGGTATTGGGTTGGGTGCTGTCCTCACTATGCGCAAATCTGGATACAATGAATATGTAGCTGCTTACGCCAGCCACACCCTGATTAAAGCCGAGTCCAACTACTCCGTCACGGCAAAATAGTGCTTGGCCATCGTTTGGGCCCTCAGCAAGTTTCGCCCTTACCTCTATGGGCGTCCTTTTGACGTGGTCACGGACCACCATGCCCGTTGTTGGCTTTCTTCGTTAAAAGATCCCTCCAGCCGCCTGACTTGATGGGCTCTCCACCTCCAAGGATATACCATACGCGTTGTTTACCAGCCGGGCCGCAAGCATCAGGACGCTGATGCCTTGTCACGCTCCCCACTACCGGCCGAGATTGCCAGCCTCTTCACCCTTGAAGTCACTGTGCCTTCGCTCACCATCAGCGACATGTCTTCAGTGCAGCGTAAAAATCAGTGGCTTGTCTCTCATCTCGACTTTCTCTCCAACCCATCTCCGGTTCCGGCATCCTGCACTCTTCACCGCCAAGCTTCACACTTTGCAATTCGCGATAACCTCCTTTATCGGTGTAACCACAACCCTGATGGACGCTCCTCGTCAGCCCCCGCCATCTACGCTCCCGAATCTGCACCTCTTTCCACACTGACCTGCAATCAAGACTCACACTCACATCAGTCTCAGGTACTAGTGGCGCGGCATGTACAACTTCATACTCAAGGACATCCGCTCATGCCCGGCCTGCCAACGTCGTAGGCAACAGCTTCATTGCGCTGCTGGCGAGTTGCAGCCTTCACCCTGTCCACCTCGCCCTTTCGACCGCGTTGGAATCGATATATACGGCCCTCTGCCATACACCGCTGTTGGCAACTGCTGGGTCATTGTTGCATTGATCACATGACCAGGTATGCTGAGACCGCTGCGCTCCCAGCTGCTACAGCTCGTGATCTGGAGTCGTTCATTCTGCAGCGTTTCATTCTTTGCCACGGTACTCCTCGTAAACTGCTCAATGACAAACGGCGCGTTGTCTTGTGTGACGTCGTTGAAGCTCTGCTCGCAGAGTTCATTTACAACCTTTGTCCATAAAGTTTCGAGACTGATTTAATTTCTTCTCTGGAAATGATTCCCCAAACCAACTGTTGGTGCGTATGTGCGACGCAATCTTTTCAGGCTAACCCGAGCTATTTATGTTAATTGCTGTGGCAGCCGCTAGATGGCACTACATGCCATGTTGTCACCAGTTTTCTGCGCATTCTACTCTGAGGGAATGTGGAGAGATGGACGTCCACTTCGAACAGCGTGTAAACATAAAATTCTGTGTGAAGCTTGGCAAGACAGCCACACAGACGTGTGAGCTCCTTTGTGACGCATACGGCAATGAGACATTATCGCGGGCACAAGTTTTCGAGTGGCACAAGAGGTTCGTTTTGGGGAGAACGTCAGTGGAAGACGACACAAGGCAGGGACGCTCTTCAACCTCACGGAATCAAAACAACATGGCTCGGATCAGGAAAATCATACAGCAAGACCACACCATTACAGTCCGCATGCTATCAGATGCTATCGACATAAGTAAGACAACACGCCACCAAATTTTGCGCGAGAACTTGGGGAAACGAAAGCTGAATGCCAGACTTGTGCCGCACTCCCTCACATAGGACCAGAAGGACACATGGGCATTAGTGAACGCTGATATGCTCTCCGAGGCAGAGAAGGATGCTGCATTCATCGACAGCATCATTGCTGAAGACGAAACATGGTGTTATCAGTATGATCCTCAAACAAAGAGGCAGAGCGCCGAATGGCAGTCCACAAGCTCTCCGGTGCCGAGAAAGGTGCGGCGACAGAATACTGAAACAAAGACGATGCTGATAGTTTTTTTCGATGCCAGAGGTATCATACACCATAAGTTCGTCCCGCAAGGGCAGACGGTGAATCAGGAGTTTTATATCCGCGTGCTCCAACACATGCGTGATGCACTGCGACGCCGTCGCCCTCACTTCTGGGCATCTGGTCAATGGAACCTTCTCCACGATAACACAAGGCTGCACACAGCTCTCAGCATGACAAGATTTCTCACCAAGCACAGCATTACTGTACTTCCCCATCCGCTATACTCGCCTGACCTCTCCCCATGTGATTTTTTCCTGTTTCCTCGTGTGAAGAGAGCCCTAAAAGCTCACAGGATGGGGAGCATGGAGGCCATTCAAGATGCCACAACAAGAGCTGACAGCCCTGCCAAAAGAAGCGTTTTCCAACTGTTTCCAAGACCTCGAGAAGCGTTGGAATCTGTGTATAGACTGCAAGGGAGGCTATCTCGAAGGGGTGCTGCACAAATGATTGCAATGTTAAACGCATTTTTTTTAATGGAATCGGTCTCGGAACTTTACGGACAAAGGTTGTATATCATTGGACTTGCACCGCTTACCATCCACAAACAAATGGCCTAACTGAACGCTTTACCTGCACCCTTGGTGACATGCTGGTGAAGTGCGTCGCTGCCAATCACACGAACTAAGACCTTGTTCTTCCCTATATGTATGCCTATAACACTGCTACACAATCCAGCACCGGCTTCACTCAGTTTTTCCTGCTTTATGGCCGGCATCCATCCGCCCCCATCAACACAATTCTTCCCTACTGTCCTGCCGCATCTGAGTGTACAACTGTCTCTGAAGCTGCCAAGCACGTCGAACACTGCCGCCAGATCGCACGGTCGCTCACGACAGACACTCAGGGATGCTACAAACACCGCCATGACGAAGATCAGCTTGTCCCGGCCTTCCCACCTGGTTCACTTGTGTGGCTATGGATACCCTCCAGTACTCACGGCCTCTTCAAGAAACTTATTTTAAAATATTATGGCCCCTACCACGTGCTGGAGCGCACATCACCAGTCAACCACATTACTGAGCCACTAATGCTGTCTGCCGATCTCCGCCGCCGTGGCCGTGAGACTATGCATATTCAATGCCTAGAGCTGTACGACCACCCTGTTCTATTGATGGCACCTTGAGTCGCCAGGATGGCTCTTTTCTTCCCCAGGGCCATTGTGAAGAAGAAGATGGGCATTAGCCCAGCCGCACTGCCATCGCTCCAAGCGAGACCTTGCTCAGCCTGATTGACGGCGAGCGGGAGAAGCGTGCCCGCTTGACTCCCGGGTGAACACCACTCGGCCAGCCACGGACCAGCGAGGCAACATGTGCCAGTCTGCGGATAGGCCCTGTCGTGCTCCTCAGGTCGTCGGACTGCCGCAGTGCCCGGTGAACAAACTGTGTTTTGTTTATTTGTCTCACTCTGTGTTAGTGCACTTTAGGTGATTTAAACAAAAAGGTGTCGCGCAAAACTGGGTTGCAAGTTCAACGTTTCCGCGCAGCTGGTTATCCGCCCCACCTCATCACCGCAGCATGTAAAAGCTTCAAGGCCGTAGAAAGAATGAAAAGGACAAGGAAAAGCCACTGCAGGTGATGCCTTACATACACCGGGTATCCCACAACTTCAAAAACGTGGCGAACCGATATGTTGTCAGGATGGTTTTTTTCAGCACGGATTAAGCTGAGCAGCATCTGCCCTTGGATGTCGACAGAAAAGAGAATCAGGCCGCAATGCTATACCAATCACGAAAAGAAGTTCACAAAGTGCGATTCAGGCCTTGTCTACAAAATTCCTCTCACATGCAGTAGAGTTTACATTGGCCAGACTGATAGGTGTTTTAATGAACAGGCACACGAACATAACTTGGCAGTGAAGAACAATATGGGAGGTGATCCGGCACACCATTGTAAGAACAGTGAAGAGAAGGGCAAGGGCAAGAAAAAAGAGCCTTGCAACCCAGTTTTGCGCAACACTACCTTTTTGTTTAAATCAAGAGATAAGACGGAAAGGGAGGTGGTCGAAGTCTATCACATCGTAAAAAATTTTGAGAAATTTGTCAGCACTCCATCTATTTCGCTTTCACTGAGTGAAATCACGTTTTTAGAAGGCCAACTATAATTGTATCACTTCTGTCCTAATTTTGTTCCTAAGATATATGTATCTCAAGGCAGGAAATGTAGTTTTATCTGGTTTTATGCTCACTATACACTTGTTTTTTGTTGGCTTCCATGTCCTGCTTGTTTTTCCATCTCATTCCACTTTTTTACTTGGTTTTAATTTCCACCTTTACTCGTGTTCTTTGTTGTTTCCATGCTCTCATGCCGGTTTTTCTATATGTCACACCATAAATTTATCGCGTTTTCATTCTTTTTTTTAATCCTGTTGTCTGTTGGGCCACCTGCATTGTCACTTCGCGTATTTTCACCCTCTTTATTCAGGTTGATTGTTCAGCTCCTTACTTCTTTTTAATCATTTTCTTGATATAGAGTGTCTGGGGACATGCTGACTGAGTGCTTTGTGGTTTATCGGCCCTTCTGCAACGTAAAAATGTGATAAATGTGGTCTGGATTTTAATCAGGTCTTGTGAGAATGACAGTGATGGTTATGCGCCTAGGTTCATCCCTTATATAGCGCTTGCCTTTCGGTCTTGAAAAAACAGATGGAAGTCTGTGCCTGTGTTGTCATTTTTCTTCCTGTTCTCCTGTCGTGTCTCATTTGCGCAGTACTAACCTTTTTTCTGCAATGAACCAACTAGCCTTCAAGAACGTTCTACTACATTTATAATATTAAAAAAAAGCTATGAAGAACCTTACCTATTTAAAAAGGTCTCTCCGGTACTCCACACAGGAGTTACTAGCATACAAAACCTTTATTCATCCTGTTTTAGAATAAGCCTCTGTTGTATCGGACCCTTGTACAAAGGAAAACATTAAAAAACTAAAAAATATTCAAAGAAAGTCAGTGCGAGTTATTTATAATTCATACAGCTGGCAGACATCCCCTACGATGCTACTTGACAAAGCATATTTGAAGTCTTTGCAGCTCAGGACATACCGCGAGAGACTTAAGTACATGTTTATGATTGTTCACAACAAGTTGTGGTTTGTGGGGGTTTAACATCCCAAAGCAACTGAGGCTATGAGGGAGGCAGTAGTGAAGGGCTCCAGAAACTTCGGCCACCTGGGGTTCTTTAACGTGCACTGACACCGCACCATACACGGGCCTCTATAATTTCACCTTCATCGAAATTCGACCGCCGCAGCCGGGATCGAACCCAAGTCGTTCGGGTCAGCAGCCGAGCGCCAAAACCACTGAGCCACCACGGCGGCTTTTCACAAGTTAGGAATTAACAGCAGCAAGTACAAAGAGCTCGTCCCAGGTCGTTCAACATGATCCTGCCATTCCTTAAAGTGAAGGAGTACTCATGCCGCACTGAAACATATAAGAATACTTTTTCCCTCGTACTGTGCGGGAATGGATTGTCCTGAAAGCAAATATGGTAGAGGCTTCTACTGTGGAATCGTTTACGGCTTTGCTTAAGAATTCATAATGATTTTGTAGCATTCAACTTTTTTTTTTCCCGGTGCTCATTTTGACGCGAGGTGTCGTCATTGTAGAATGTTGTTTCTTTTTCTCGTTTATTTCTTCTGTATTGTGTACTGAATAGTGTGCACTACAAAGAGGTTTTCTTTTTGACAATCTGTACTTTAAAACCCACTCCTGCTTAAGGCTTTGCAATAAAGCCAGCAGTCTTTTGTAAATAAATTTAAACAAAACATCTCTTCAAAACGTAAGAGCAGTGGCCTAGCAGTCTGCAGTTTGTTGTTAAATATAGTTCTAGATGGGCACTTTGTTGTTATTTAGTGAGAAATATGTTTAGGTAGTGAGCAGATATTTAGAATGTATGAACATGTCAGCATCGTTCTTCTGTCTAAGTGATGCTTCGTTAGTTCCTACATACAGACTATTTATAGATGACGTCCTGTATGCACCAGTGGAAAGACGCGAACCTAAATTACCGTAAAAACCGGACTATAGGTCGACCCCCTAACTAACCAATTCTAAAAATGAAAAAGATCTTTTTCAATGGGAAAAGTACCGAAAGACATCCTTACTTTGAAACAAATGCGACTCGAGAGGTTGCACAATGGTGACAGTATTTAATTTCATTTAAATGCTGCTTGTATGTACACCCGGCAAATTTTTTAACAATATCGCGCACCAATCGGCCCGCGTGTTTGTTTCTGGCACAGGCAAGTACGGCGCCGTAGAGCAAAGCCCTCCTCTTCATGAATCGCCGCAACCAGGATGGCGAGCCTTTGAATTGCGCCCTCGTGAGTCTAGAGGCACGCGCGATCTCTGCCGCTTTCACGCGGATGCATTCGGCAGTCACAGGCAGCGATCTCGCTCGCAGCGCAACATTTCCTTCCTATTCTCGACACACTACGGTCTGCCCACGAAATGATGTTTTCTTCTGGTTGCTGCAAGTTGTAATACGCAGCTTCTGCCTCCGCCAGTACTGAATGCTCTTTTCGGATATTCCAAATTCGCGCTGTGCCGCCAGGTTCCCGTGAGCTTCCTCGTACTCAATCGTGTTTTTCTTGAAGGCGACGGTAAATTGCCGTTAGCTTCCGCTTTGCATCTACTGAAACGCAAAATGGCGGCACTGCTGCAGATGGCGATGGGGACGAGGCTCGTCGATCGTACAGTGCTGTAGTGCAGCGAGCATTGAGTGAGAAAAATGAGAACGAAATGAAAAAGTTTAAAGCGGACATGGAAACTCGCGACAATAGCGTACAGCGGCAGGAGAGTCAGCTAGAGCGATTCGGAGGCCAACAGATGGAATTAGGAAGCGAGCGTGTGGGGCGCAGGAGAGTTCTGGTGGTCGGGGACTCGAATGTAGCGAGGGTTGAGGGAGGCGTTCTGACGGCAGTGAAGGCAGACAGGCGGGTGCAGGTGGAGGCTCAGTCGGGAAAGTGCATGGTGGATGCAATGGCCAGAGCCCGGGAGGTGGTGGTGGGCAGCATGGATGGCGAACACCTTGTGGTCATCCATGCTGGTCTCAATGATGTACTGCAGGGGAGGAGCCAGAATCTTGAGACGCAGTTGGAGGTGGGGATGCGTAGGCTTAGAGAGGCCTCTGAGAGTGTGCATGTGACCATATGCACAATCCCAGAGGTCCAGAGGCAGGCTCGCGAAACGGAAAGGAGGGTCGTGGAGACTAATCGGGTAATTAGGCTATTGAGTCGACGACTAAGATATGAGGTGATGGAGGTCAACAGGGAAGTGTACGAGGTTAGGCCCCACCCTTTTGCACAGGATGGCATCCACTACAGTGGTGCCACTGGCAAGAAGGTGGGTAGTAGGATAGGTCGCCAGGCAACAGCTTTTTTGGGGGGACCCAGAGCTCTGAAGAAACCAGTGTAGAGAAGGAAGAATTAAGATCAAACGGACAATGGAACCATAGGGGAAGAAAGACGCAAGCGCCAGGGCCAAGTTAATTCAGATATAGGTTTCATTAACACGCAAGGTGGCAGGAATAGACTGAAATGGGAGGAAATAGAAGAACAGTTAAGACAGGAGGAATTAATGGTATATGGTTTAGCGCAAACACATCTTAGAGACATGGAGCAACCACTCTGTAACCCAGACTACCCATGGGAATATTGCAATAGAACAGAGGGCAGCAGAAAGGGAGGTGGAATTGGGGCATTCATTCATAAAAGTATGAATTTTCAAAGGGTTAGACTGGGATGCAGGGAACATTTATGGCTAAAAGGAACAGTGGCAGGCAAGCAAACACTCCTTGGCTTTGTATACCTGTGGACAGGGGTTAATGCCAAAGAGGAAAACAGGAAAATGTTAGAATGTATTGCAAGCGACGTTGATGAGCTAGGAGGACAGGGCGAGATAATTATATTAGGCGACATGAATGCACACATAGAAGACCTGGATGGGTACACGGATTCGACAGGAAGCATGCTGCAGGACATGTGTGACAGGCATGATTTAGTGGTATGCAACAGCACCGAGAAGTGTGAAGGGCTCATAACATGGGAGGCGGGGAGTCTGCACTCGACGATAGATTATGCACTAATGTCACAGAGTATGTATAACAGATTAGGGGTAATGAGCATAGATGAAGATGGTTCCAGAAGTCTAGGTAGTGACCACAAGCGTATCAAGTTGAGCTTCAGAAGAAAAAGCAATGCAGGACTGAAGCAAGATAAACAATCAGGGGGAAATTTTTACTCAGAAAAGCAATTGGAAGTAGCAGCCAAACAAATCGAGAAAGTAATTTTTGAGGATAGTGAAACAGAATGGACTTATACCAAATTAACTCGATTACTGGAGCTAGAGCTAGCTAAGGTGCGAGTAAAGCTAAAAGGGAAAAGATACAAACCCAAGAGTTGGTGGGATGAGGAGGTCAAGAGGGCAATAGAAAAGCGCAAGGAAGCATCCAGGGAACACAGATATTCCAAGAAGAGAGGGGAACCAAAACCCGAAGTAGACAGAAAATGGGATACCTTCATGAAGTGTAGAAGGGACGCATCCTATTTGATTAATGAGAAAATTAGAAGAAAGGGTGCCCAATGGATGTCAAAAGTAAATAAAAAGGATAGAAAAGCAGCCCAAAAATTCTGGAAACATCTAAATGCAATGAGTAATAAAACTAGGCTAGAACAAAGGTTTATTGTTACAGATGAGGGTATTCGACTAGAAGGGGATGAAGCAATAAAACACACAGGAACAAGGATGACGGAAAAATTTTCAGCAAAGCACGTGGTACATAATTTATCGAAGGAGGATAGACCGGTTACAGCAATAGCTTCACTTGAGCAAGGAGAGTGGGAAAGGGCAGAGAAGAAGGTTCCTAGTGGCACATCAACAGGACAAGATGGTATCCCGATTATATTGATAAAGAAGTTAGGACCAAAATCCAAGCAAACATTAATACAGGTAGTGAACAAAATGATAGTGGATGAGAAAGTCCCCGATGAATGGCGGTTAAGTAGAATGAACATGATATTGTTACGGTGTGGGATGCCACGGGGTGGCCACGGGCCCGCCCAGAGAAATATAGCAGCAGTACGGAGGAGAGCCGGCGAAGCACGACCGGCGGCCGGCCGGCCAAGCTTTCTCGTTCTATATCCCTCGTGCTAGAGCCGCGCGCTCGCTCTCCGCCTCTTCTTTTATTCCCGTATCGCCTTTCCACCGGGGGGGGGGGGGGGGGGGGGGAGAGAAGTTAGGTTGTGGTTTGATGCAGGGTTTCCTGGGGCGATGCAATGTGGGCTCGCAGATAGGAAACGGTCACACTCTTCGTTGAATTCGAAGTGTGTGAGCTGGGCGAAGGTGTCTGCAGTCGCCGAAGAAGGTCCCACACCGGTTAGGCTAACTTCAGGGAGTTTTATGCATATTGAGCGGCGATCCGTTTATGGGACTGCATTGCGTGGGGAAGGCATGGAGCCAGCAGGCGACGAAGGCACTGATGAGGACCCGGTAGCTAAGTCGGAGTCACCGCAGGCGCCGTAGACATATCGCTTCATGTTTGAAACATGCTCTGGGAAAATGTGGTGCACACCGCATGGTCGATGCTCTGGCAGGTCTTCGAGGCGGTATGTCACGGGGCCGAGTCGGGCAACGACACGGTAAGGGCCGCGGTATCGGGGCAAGAGCTTTGCGGCACGGCCAGTCGCACGGATGGTGCGGCGAACGAGGACCAAGTCACCGGGCCGGAAGGGGGGATGAGGTGGTGCTGCCGCGTTGGCCGCTTGCACACGCGCGTGAGCCGTGAGGAGGTTGCGCTGGGCGTCGAGGCGGGCGGAATGAAATCGTTGAGCAGATTCAGTTGGTGACGCAGTAGGATGGAGAAGGCCCAACTGCGCGTCGAGAGGGATGGAGGGCGTTCTGCCATAGACGACTGAGAACGGCGTCACATGCGTTGTTTCTTGCGCTGCAGTGTTGACTGCAAAAGCTGCAGCAGAAACAAAACGATCCCAGTTTGTGTGGGACAGAGCGACGTAGGATGCGAGTATATCCGTGAGGGTACGGTTAACACGCTCCACGAGGCCATTGCACTGCGGATGATTGACGGATGTAGTGGAATGCGCAATGCCGAAGGAGCGGAGGGCTCGCTCGAATTCATGGGACATAAAGCAGCTCCCACGGTCCGTGATGAGGCGCCGGGGAACACCGTGCCGAAGAACGAGATGCTGTTCCACAAACGCGACGGCATGAGCGGACGACATGTCTGGAACGGGCAGTGCTTCGACCCACTTGGAGAAGTAGTCGATCGCAACCAGAACATACCGGTTGCCGGCACGCGTCTTCGGAAACGGGCCCAAATGATCCAGTCCAACCAGCTCGAAAGGTGAACTTGGTGGCGAAAAAGCCTGCAGGGGTGGCTTGGTTACACCTGTGGACGGTTTTCTGTACTGGCATGTCTGGCAGAACGCCACGTGTTCTTTGACATCTCTGGACATATTAGGCCACCAAAACCGCTCCGACACTCGTGCGTAGGTCTTGCCGCGACCAAGGTGACCAGCCGTGGGAGCGTCGTGTAAGCCGCGCAAGATTTGCGACCGCAGTGTTGCCGGCACAACTGGCAACCAGACGGGTGGGCGACCACGGAGCCGCTTCACATGACACAAGAGGTCGTCCTTCATTTGATAGACCCGGCGTAGTTGGCGGAGGCCTGCGCCGGCGGCGGTGCCAAGGGAGTGGATTATGGCAGCAATGGCGGGATCTTGCATTTGTGCAGTCCTCAGGTCCGTCAAAGCCGTCACGGAACAAGGGTGGCGAGAAAGGAAATCGGCATCTTGATGGGCAGAGCCGCACCGATGCACTATTGTGAAATTGTACTCTTGAAGTTGCAGGGACCAGCGTGCAATCTTGGCATTCAAATGTTTGGCGGACTGCAGCCAAGTGAGAGCGCTATTGTCCGTGACTATGGTGAAGTGACGGCCGTACAGGTAGGGGCGGAACTTCTCGACGGCCCAGACAACGGCGAGGCACTCGAGTTCTGAAGAGTGGCGGCGGCGCTCAACGTCGGAAAGCTGGCGGCTGGCATAAGCTAGGACTTTGTGGTCACCAGACTCGTCTTCTTGCAGGAGGACAGCGCCGAGCCCATCTTGGCTGGCATCCGTGTGGAGGACGATGGGGGCCGATTCGTCGTAATGGGCCAATGTAGGAGGCTCGAGGAGGGCGTGCTTGACGTCAAGAAACGCGAGCTGTTGGGCCTGCGTCCAACTCCACGGTGCATTCTTCTTCAGCAGGGCGGTCAATGGAGCGCTGCGCTTGGCAAAGTCCGGAATGAAACGACGGAAATACGAAGCAAAACCAAGGAAACTTTTGAGCTCCTTGGCGGTGGTGGGAGCTTCGTAAGCTGTAAGCGCTTTTAGCTTTTCAGGGTCGGGACGGATGCCATGCCGGCTCACAACGTGACCCAAGTACGTCACCTCCGCGAAACCGAAGAAACATTTTTTTGGTTTTAAGCGAAGCCCAGCAGAGGTAAGGGCTTCGAGGACGAGTTTGAGGCATCTCTGGTGTTCTTCAAATGTAGCCGCGTAGACAATTACGTCATCCAGGTAGACCAACACCATAGTCCACTTCAAATGGCCTAAGACTCGGTCCATGAGACGCTGGAAGGTGGCTGGAGCGTTCGAGAGACCGAAGGGCATACGGTTGAACTGGTAAAGGCCGTCGGGAGTCACGAAAGCCGTCTTTTCCGCATCATCGGGGTGAACAGGCACCTGCCAGTAGCCCGAGAGCAGATCTAGCGTGGAAAAATAACGGGCCCCCTTCAGGCGGTCAAGCGCATCGTCGAGGCGAGGCAGCGGGTACACGTCGCAATTAGTAATAGCATTTAGCTTCCGATAGTCAACGCAGAAGCGGAGTGTTCCATCCTTCTTGCGCACAAGGACGACATGGGAGGACCAAGGGCTACAAGAAGGGGCAATGATTCCCTGGTCAAGCATGTCGCACACGTGCTGCTGGATGACTCTCCGTTCGGCTGGCGCTACACGGCGAGGTTGGTGATGAACGGGCCCGTGGTTTTCGGTGTTGATCCGGTGTTGAGCCCAGGAAGTGCACCCGAGTTCACCGGCGCTGAGAGCAAGGCAACTGCGATGCTCGAGCAGCAAGGTCTTCAGAGAGGCGAGCTCCGCGCAGGTCAGGCTGGGTCCAAAGTTAAATTCTTCCCATGATAGGATCGCCGGCGCTGGAGGGTGGCGAGGCGGGGCTTCAGGTTGCAGAGACGCCACTGGTGACCCGGGGTCCAAAACTGAGGCTGTACCCAATTGCGTGCCGGGAGTCAGCGCGAGAGGTACGCTGCTGATGTTGAGTATAAATACGTGGGCCTCTCCTTTGAGCACAGGCAGAAGGCTTCGAGGGGAGGACATCTGACGGGCTGGAGCTGAACACCGGATGGGTTCGAACAGCACGTCTGCTGTGACCGGACTGTCAAGCTTGGCATACACCCACGTTGCCGCACCCGGTGGCAGGGTCACGGCGGACGCCACAGTCACGGTAGTGACGTCGAACGGCTTGACTCGACACGGCCACTTCGTCGCGAGGTCACGCAGAGATGCTGAGGCACGCTTGGTCACCGACACCAGGGACTGCCACAGGGCGACACCGAGGCTGGAAACCCGGCTAAGCCAGCCCGGCCCACAGAGAGTTCGGCTCACCCGTGGTTTGGTTCTAGTAAAATTAAGGACGACTCCGGCTTGCTGGCACCACCCGCACCCGAGGACCACTGGCCAAATAGGGCTGTCTGCGACAACAAACTCGGTGGAGATGGTATTTCCGAGTGCTGTCAGGTTGACGACGACACGTCCGACTTGCTCCACAGGGGTGCCGTTAAAAGCTAAGAGCCGGGTTTTGGCGGCTGGCAGAAGCAGGTGGGGCGCGTTAGCAACAAACGATTTGTGCAGTACATTGACAGCCGCTCCAGTGTCAACCAAGGCCTTTACGTGCCGGTCAAGCAGGGCGACGTCGACGAGCACGTAAGGAGCATCAGTGGTAATCGGAGCCGACGAAAGGAGGGGACGCGGAGAACGAAGGAGTGTGGGGACGGAACTCCGGGGGCACCGTTCCGCCGAATCGTTTCCCGACGTTGGAGGGCCGGCACAGTCCCTCGCGTAGTGTCCCCGCAGGCCGCAGCGGAAGCAGGTCATGCGGACGTCGTTACGCAGGCGTCGGATAGAGGCCGCAGTTGGGGCTGCGGACCGAGGAGCCTGCACCCGGACGCTGCGCTCGGCAGACGGTGGCGACCCCCGCGTGGCCAGCAAAGTCAATTCCGCCTCGATGTCGAGCGCCATGGCGGCGCGGACGGAATCAGGACGGCCAGAGCGGACCAAGCGCTGCACCTCGGGGAGTCGGATGGCGTCGACAAACGCCTCGATGCCGACCAGGGCCACGGCGTTCTGAGGCGCTCCCGGCAGCGACTGCAGAGCCAGGCGCTCAATGGCGGCGGCGAGGTCCTGGTACGTCTCCCCGGGCTCTTGACGGCGGGCTCGCAGGCGGTGGTACTGCACACGGGGTTGACCTGAGGCACCATAGTGGTCGGCGAGGAGGCCCGCCAGAACAGTGTAAGAGCCCAGCTGGTCGGGCGGCACGTTCTGCAGCAGCTCGGTGGCGCGGCCCCTCAGTTTTGCAACGAGCATCCATGCCTTCATTTGCTCGTCCCAGCCTCTCGCCGCCGCAATACCGTCCAGCTGGATGCGGTAAGCATCCCACGAGATGGTGCCGTCAAATGTGGGCAATTCCACAACGTCCAACGAACACTGCGGCGAGGACGCACCCGCGCCGAGCACGCCATTGGCGGCCACGACCGCAGGCCCAGCGACGGCAGAGCCGTAAACAGCGGCGGCGGGGACGCCCAAAGGCACCTGACCTGTGCTCGGCTCGGCTGGCACCAGGCGACGGAGTTCGCGCCGGAGAGCTTCCATCTCCCCAGCCTGGGCAGTCAGACGGGCCTCCCATGCGTCCATCCGTTGGGTGACTGTATCCAGGAGGCGCTCAACACCGGCGTCCGGCTGCTGCGAAGAGCCGAGCCTCTCCGAGCGCCTAGGTCTAGCGGCGCCGGCCGCCGCGTCGTCGGCGCTATCGGCTGGTGGTGGACTCCTGTCGTCTGGCACGTCGGGTGGTTGATTCTGGGAGCGGGTGAGCGGCATGATCCCACCGCTGCCACCAAAATGTTACGGTGTGGGATGCCACGGGGTGGCCACGGGCCCGCCCAGAGAAATATAGCAGCAGTACGGAGGAGAGCCGGCGAAGCACGACCGGCGGCGGCCAAGCTTTCTCGTTCTATATCCCTCGTGCTAGAGCCGCGCGCTCGCCGCTCGCGCTCGCTCTCCGCCTCTTCTTTTATTCCCGTATCAATATATAAGAGAAAGGGGGACAAAACAGACGTAACTATCGCCCCATAACAGTGACATCTGCGGTTTACATGGTGGTGATGCAAATTATAAAGGATAGACTGCAGGCTTGGGTGGAGAACGAGGGGGTGTTAGGGGAACTACAGAATGGGTTCCGGAAACAAAGGAGGTTGGAGGACAATCTATTTTCATTGACACAGTGTATAGAAATTGCGGAAAAGGAACATAGGCCCTTATTGCTAGCATTTCTGGATATTAGGGGAGCCTATGACAACGTTACTCAGGAGCATTTGTGGGACATATTGGGCACATTGGATGTGGAAAATGGATTAATTAATCTTTTAAAAGATATATATAGAGGTAAAAGAGTGCTCATAAAATGGGAAAAAAATGTATCAGGGTCTGTAGAGATACAGCGGGGGCTTAGACAAGGATGTCCTCTGTCCCCTTTGTTGTTCATGTTGTACCTGCAAGGGTTGGAGACCAAGCTAGAGGGGAGCGGACTAGGCTTCGACCTATCTTTTTTCAAGCAAGGGGAATTGATTAAACAGACATTACCGGGACTAATATATGGGGACGATATAGTGATAATGGCTGACAACAAGGAAGACCTGCAGAAGTTGTTAGACATTTGCAGTACAGAGGGAGATAGATTAGGCTGCAAGTATAGTAAGAAAAAATCTGCAGTCATGATATTTAATGAAGAGGGTGGCGAGCATAGAATACAGGAGTTCGTGCTAAAAGTAGTGAATGAGTACAAGTATCTTGGGGTGTGGATAAATAACAGTGTTGAGTATCTGACAGAGCATGAAAAATATGTAATGAATAAAGCTAGTAGGAATGCAGCTGTCATGAAAAATAGGGCACTGTGGAATTACAATAGGTATGAGGTGGTAAGAGGGATCTGGAAAGGGGTGATGGTCCCTAGCCTGACCTTCGGGAATGCGGTCCTGTGTATGAGGCCAGATGTTCAAGCAAGGCTGGAAATTAGGCAACGGGGAGTAGGGAGGTTAGCTTTGGGAGCACATGGCAATACACCAAATCAGGGGGTACAGGGTGATATGGGATGGGCGTCTTTCGAGAGCAGAGAGGCTAGCAGTAAGATAGCATTTGAGGAACGATTGAGAAGGATGGAGGAAAAGCGGTGGGCTAGGAAAGTTTTCAGATACCTGTATATAAAGAATGTTGACACGAAATGGAGAAAGAGAACTAGAAAATTGACAAGCAAATATCTGGACAGCAGTAAGGGGGCAAATCAGCAATTATCGGTTAAGAAAAAGGTTAAAGGAACAGAGAGAGCTTTGTGGAAAACAGGGATGCTGACGAAATCGGCACTGGAAACATACCGGACCTTTAAACAGGAAATTGTCAAAGAAAATATCTATGATAATTGTAGGGGAAGTTCTTTGTTGTTTGAGGCCAGGACTGGAGTTTTGCGGACTAAGACATATAGAGTCAGGTACCAGGAGATAGACACTTTGTGCATTGCGTGCGGAGAGGAGGAGGAAACCGCTGAACACTTGATACTTTTCTGTAAAGGGCTTCACCCTACAGTGGAAGGCAGCGGGGCTGACTTACCCAAGGCATTGGGGTTTAGGGATAGTGAAGGGAAAGTGGATTTTAAGAGGTTAGAAGTAACCAAGCGAAGGTTATCTGATTGGTGGCTAAAAGCAAGACAGGAGTAAAATTTCACAAGACATGGCTAGGTGGCTTGAGCCACCGCCCGATGTAAAGGGTTCAGCCGTATCCATCCATCCATCCATGGTGATGGAGGCTGCTGACTTCATCCACCCATTGTTGCAAGTCTTCCGTATTTTTTTCCGCCAATGACCAGTATATAAGACGGGGGTCGACTTTTCACCATGGTTTTTTGAAAAAAAGTTCGACCTATATTCCGGTTTTTACGGTATGTATTGCATCCAGTCGTTTGTTAGATACGATGGTCTCACTGACCCATAAACTACTCATCCTTAATCTAATGTAGAACGAACAACAGCCCGATAAATTTGTAAAAGGCATGTCCTATCAGAACCCCAGTGTTTTCGGGAAAGTACTTTAAGCATGTTCAAGGATTGGGAGGCTTTCTCTTTTAGAGCATTAATGCCAGCGTTTTGTCAAAAGTGATGCCTAGAAATTTTACCTCACTTTTTATAGGCAGTTCGATTTTGTTTAGATGTAAGCTAGGGTTGAATTGTAGACTTCGTTTTAGTGAGAACAGCACGCCCCCTGCTTTCTGTGTGGAGAACTGGAATCCATTTTTGTCTGCCCATGTCTCTAGTTTGTTTATTGTTAACTGTGTTAGTCCCTCGCATGTTGCTACATTGGAGGATGTACAAGCTATTTGAACGTCATCGTCATAGACTGAGTACATTATGGACTCTGAGATTATTTTGTTTACAATAAACAGTGTTGTGCTTAAATACACCCCTGAGGAACCCCAGTCTCTTGAACAAAGTTCCTGGAAAGGGTTGATCCCAGGTGTACTTGAAATGAGCGGTTCAACAGGAAGTCGCTTAGGCAGTTTAACATCCTGCCACAGATGCCAAGTTCTGCAAGGCCGCTAAGAGTCACAAATCTCCATGTTGTGTCGTATGCTTTCTCCAGATAAAATAAAAACAGCAAGGCAGTGTTGTGTGTTGTGTTGTGTTGGGTTTAATGGCACATAAGCAGCTAAGGCTATCATGCGCCAGGCTCAAGGTATATGAACACTTTTCTGTAGGTGGGAGGAAACATGGTTGTGTAGAGGACTTAAATTGCTATTTCGTTCTGGTAGTAATAAGAGGAAGAAGAAATTTTATAAATGGCTAAAAATAAATGCGTTCAAGAAGGTCAGATAACCTCAGTAGCCATCCTTGGCTGGGCAAGGATCTTGAGGCTCGCAACCATTCAAATAACCACCTCAGCCCTCTTCTCATGGAATGAGAAAATGGCTGAAATGCATCATATTTTAAAGCAAAGCTGTGGATCAAAGTTTACAGTCTCTGAAGAACATCTGTCTCTTTTAAAAAGCTAAAAACGGAAGATATGTTAACAATGGCATTTTCGCCTAAAAGCAGCGCTGGGTGTAAAGGAATGTATTCATTATAAAACTTCGTAAAGTGCTTATTTCTTAGTTTTTCGAGTTTTGCACACGAGAATAAAATATGGTTTATTGTTAGTTCGTCTCCACATCTTTCACAACGAGGTTTATCTTGTTTCGTTAGTAAGAAATTATGTGTAATGTGTGTATGTCCAATGCGGAGACGACATAAAATTACTTCAATAAATCGTTCCTGGTGCCTACAGGTCTTCCATTCACCCAGGACAGGTTTTACAAAGTGCAGCTTGTTGTTAACCTCGTTGTCCCAAGAGGCCTGCCATTTTTCTCTCAATTTATTCTGGACTGACTTGATGCAGTCCTTATGCGGTATGTTTACTGGTTTTATTTTTGCGCTAAGGGCAAGTGCGGCGCTTGCATCAGCCCTCTCATTTCCGCTGATGCCCACGTGACTGGGAACCCAGCAAAACTTTATTGTATGTCCTTGTGAATCAGCTCGTATTACATTAAGTTTCCTATTAAGGGTTCAGTTGCATTTCTGGGGTTTATTGCTGTAATTACGCTGAGGGAGTCACTGTAGATACCACTGTTCTGTATGTTTTTCTTCAATATTTGTTCTACAGCTAGAGCAATGGCGTAGCATTCTGCTGTAAATATTGAAGCGCACTGAGGCAGCCTGACTACTTTTTCCCATTTCCCTTGCACTATCGCGCTCCCTACATAGAGTGCTGTCTTAGATCCATCTGTGTAGAAATCTGTGCAATTCTTGTATTTTTCACTTACTCCAAGAAACTCTTGCTGTATATGTTCCAGTGGGGTATGTCTTTTTTGAATGTGTGTCAGTGCGAAATCGCATACACCAGGAAACAAGTACCAAGGTGGCAACCTATCGGGTCTCTGGGCAACATCAGGAAGTGCATCTAGTATGTTTATTTCTTGGCATATTTCTTCAAAGCGGAGGAGCAATGGTTTTACAGCTTGAGGTTTGTTGGTGAACAGTGTTCTGGATGGGCATTTTGTAACTATGGTGTAACAAAGATGTTTCGGTAGCGACCTTATTTTCAGTACGTATGCACAGGTAAGCATTCATGCAGATTGCTAGTCACTGGCCAAAGTCAAAAGATGAAAAGACGTTTCGGGAGCACTACGGCTCCCTTGTTCACTATGAAGCAATCGGCGCACGGATTCGTCCTTTTGTAGCACCCAGTAGCGTTTTTAATGATTTAGCATAGATAGGATGTAGAGTTCCGTCGTTCCTGTTTAATGTGTTAGACGATGTCTGTATGATAAGGGACTCAAGATTCTGCCGTGCTGATGTGTTCTTTTCTGTTGTCAATATCTTTACTTGATCCCAGTTAATCTCGTGGCTGGATTCTTGCACATGCTCGGCGATGGCGTTCGATGCTGCTTTCCGGTTTCGGACGTCGTTCTGGTGCTCTCTCAAGCGTCTCCTGAAGTCCTTTGTTTCACCGATATATATTGATGAGCAATCGGCGCAGTCTATCTCATATACAACACCTGGAAATCTTTCACGAGGGAGCTTGTCCTTCACATTCACCAGTTCTGTTCGCACCTTGCCAGCGGGGACGTGCGCGATGTTGACGCCATGCTTGCGGAAAATACGTGCAAAGCGCTTCGCTAATTCCCGCCACGTATGGGACAGCAGCTCGTTTTTCTTTTGTTTTTTCTGTGCTCTCACGTTCTTCGGAGGTAGGCTGATTCGCTGTCATTCTTCTTTCGGTGTTCCTGATGAAGGAAAGAGGGTAGCCGTTTCTTCGAAGATCCGACTCTATTCTTTTCATTTCGCTCTTTAGATCGGCATCTTGACTGCAGACCTGTCTGGCACGGTTGATCAGGGAGACAACCACAGACCGTTTGTGAGCGACTGGGTGCACAGAACTGAAATTTAAATATCTTCCAGTGTGCGTGGGTTTGCGGTAAACATTAAATACGAGGCCAGTCGGAGTACGGGTTACCGTGGTGTCCACGAATGGGAGGCAGCCGTCGGTTTCTTCCTCAAAAGTGAACTTGATTAAGGGTTCAATGGAGTTCAGGTGGTCTAGAAAAAGGGCCATGTGCTTGCGCTCTAGGACACAGAAACAGTCGTCCACATACCTTAAAAATATTTTTGGTCGCGGCTGGAAAGTGGTTAGGGCTTTGTTTTCGATGACTTCCATCGTGATGTTCGCCGCTGTCACCGAGATTGCTGCGCCCATTGCTGTTCCGAAGGTATGTTGGTAAAAGGTGCCATTGTAAGTAAAATAGGTGTTAGCGAGACAGAAGCGCAATAGCTCGCAAAGCTCTGCTGCGTCGAAAGGGGTCCGATCTTGCCATGAGTCCTCATCTTCGAGACGTTGCCTGCAAGCTTCAATGGCCAGATTGACAGGAACGCTGGTGAACAGTGAACAGACGTCGAAAGACACGAGCATGTCGTTGTCTTCATGGACAATGGCTTTTACCTTGTCGATGAAATCGGACGAGTTCTTGACGTTCGTTTCTGTCTTTCCAACCAGTGGAGCCAAAACACCGTGGAGGTACTGTGACAGAGAGTGCACAGGAGACCTTCTGAAGTCTACTATTGGGCGTAGAGGGGTGCCTTCTTTATGAACCTTTGGAAGCCCGTATATGGCGGGTGCCGAGCCGTTCGTGCAAAGCAGCTGATAGTAGAGGCGCTTCATGGATGGTGGAAGGCCCTCGAAGTGCCCACGCCTGCAAGTCCTGCCCACGCCAGCTGTACACCTCAACTATAACCAAATCCGACACAACTCAGGGTGGTTGGCCACACAAGGTTAACCCTCGCCGCCTATGAAAAGTGAAAAAAACTAAGAAGTGAGTAGGAGACAGGAGAGTTGTGAGAAAGAGATAGGAAAGTGAAAGACAGAGTGGAGGATAGGAAAAGGCGACTGCCGATTTCCCCCGGTCGGGTCAGGCCGAAGGTGCCGTCTACGTGAAGCTGGGGCCAAAGTGGTGTGTTGCTTCCGCCGAGGGGCCTTAAAGGTCCAAACGCTCAGCATCGGCTCAACCACCAGGATCCCCTTTTCCCCGGACACGGCGATGCCACGCACGGCGAAGCATGGGTGCTCGGGTCCGTGGTGATGCACAGTTCACCATCATCCCCTTGCGGGGATGTCCCTGCGGATGCTCGGGAACCCGCGGTGTCGCCAATCACCGTCGCGATGCCTGCAAGCTGCAGGCGCCCCCCTGCGGGGGCAAGGCAGTGTTGTTTATGTATAAAAGCCTCTCTGATTGTGTTTTTGAGGCAAACTAGATGGTCAGTTGTTGAGCATGCCTTTTTAAAACTGCATTGATGAATGCCAAGATGTTTGCAAACTTCAAGGACTGTGGGGACCTGCCCTGCAGCCCCCTGAGTTTGCTTTCCCGCGAGGCACCGTGCAGCGGCGGTCTCACCTTGAGGCTGAGCGCATTCCCTTGTGAGTTACATTAACTGGCAAGAGAGGGTGCCAGCATCGCTGCGCGGAGACTGCCAAAGCCCGCGCACGAGAGAGGGTTTTGGGGGCTGGGATCGTCGGCGCAAGCGGACGCGTCGCTGGCAGCTCCGCTCTTCGCCAACGGGGCGAGGAAGCGACGGGGAGACAGGCTCCCGTACTCGTCCCGTCCGGCCTTCGGAGTATATATCCCTTGCCCTAGCGTGGGCGAACATTCGCTCGGAACCTTGCTGGTGAGTCGGACGACCTTGATTCATTAGCGTACCTTGTTGCTAGCTGGCGTTATTGTTTCTGTAGCAATAAATGCCTGTTTGTGTCAGCCAATGTGTTGTTCCTTTGTTCCCCCAGAGCAAGGCCCGCCGTGGTCGGCGAGCGCTCGGTAGCGTACGCGATCACGGGGTGGGGTCCGGGCGGCTTTGAACCATGTCAGCCACGATTGAGTGGGGAGAACATAATTATCTCCCCAATTCATCCCCACAGGACAAAGTAATATTTTATTTAGAACACTTTAAAAAAATTTGGCGAGACAGCTTGTAAGGGCAAGTGGCCCATAGCTGCTAAAGGAGATTGGCAGCTTTCCAGGTTTCAGAAATGGTACTATAATGGCTCTTTTTCATTTGTTGGGGATTTTTCCTTCTATGAATATTTTACTAAAGAAATTCAAGAGTGCTTCTATGGCAGGCTGAGATGTGCAAGCATTTCACTTTGCTGACGAACTTCAGCAAAAGAATACCGGCACGTTAACAAAGAAACGACGATTGTTTTCTTCGACAAACTATCCGACGCTGCCGACAACTTCACAGTCTCCAATCGAGCCCTGGAAGAATCAGAGCTGCTGACACACGGCTTTATCGCTTCGTTTGTGATGCAAGGCGCGACCAGATTTATCTCGATTGATCACATCCAGGCGGAGCCGATTCTATGTTGTTACAGACTGCTGTGGTAACTTTGCACGCCGCATCTCAAAAGTTAGTTTACTATCAGCTTTAAATTGAGCACAGCCGAAAGTGCCGGGCTTTCTGTTCGACAACCGCCGAGCACGCTTGTTGCTATGCCTGTCTTATTTTCACATAAATGTTTTATGTTGCGCTAACATCTACCGAAGATTACTTTCTACCAATGACTGCATTTGTAGTTTCACCACCTCCATTGCCAGCCTATTAACAGATAGTATCATAATCAGTCTGAACGATTTTATGTGCATCCTATCTCCTTTCCCTTTATAAATCAAGTTCACTTTACTTTGTCTCCAGCTGTGCGGAATAATCTTATCTGTTATGGCTGTCTCCAATGCTTTTAACAGCGTTTCCTTGGTTCTTGGAGCAAGTTCGTTAATCAGCTTGATTAGAATTGCGTCTATTCCTGCAGATGTGCATTTAGGAATATTTGCTTCGTCTTTTTCCAGTTAAGACTGGCAAGTTCTAATGTTGATCGTGAGCGCTCCACCGGATCACGAGCGCGTAGCTTCAGCGGAGATCGTTGCCTCCCATTCTGCGAATGGAATGCGTGCGCTCCTGCGGGGACACTTCGTGCAAGCAAAGCTCTGCGTTCAGGCAACACGGTGGCGCCCGTAGAAGCGGGGCCTCTCGCTTCACCACAGCTTCGTCCTTGATAGCAGCCTTTCAAGTTCAGGGCAAACAAAGCTTTCATTAAAAAAAAAAGAAGCTTTCATTATGCCCAAAAACTAAAAATTTTGATAGATTTACCTGTCTGGTTGGGTTTGAAGACTTAAAATAAACTGCACATCTCCAACCAAAAACTTTCATTTTAACCAAATGTTTCGAAGCCGACTCAGCTCCTTTATCAGGGGTGGTTGGAGATGTGCACTTTATTATTTCATTATGCCCGCACCGCAAAATTTTAGCAATAAAACGTGCCAAATTTTCAGATTTATTCCGTGTTTACAGAGCTGCTAGGCTTAGCGAGTATGCATCGTATGACGTCAGAAAGCGCGGGAGGTTCGAACAGGTTAACGATTTTGGTTTAAAAAGCGGTCATAAAGAACTCAAATTCTGTTAACACAGTTTTTTATTTGTGCAATAATTTTTGTTATGCAGGCACAAGAAAAAAATGAAAATAATTATATTTGGGAGAGTTACCATTGCATGTTTCGGCTGATATGGTGCTGCACGTGGCAAACAATCCAAAAAGAGGTCAAAACATTCCCTGTATGATGCTCGGATCACCACGTAGCGAGGACAAGAAGGAAGCAGCCACAGCTGGTTGTGACAGGAAGCAGACGCAGGGAAAGGAAAACGTCAAGCGGGGTTCCGGTCAAATCTGCCAATATCAGTGAAGCAAATATTGTTTCTCCACGGAGCGATCCGGGATCGACGCCTGATCCCGATCTGCCATTGGAACAGACAACTCATGCTCCCATTTTGCCATTGGAATATTACTCCAGTAGTGTCGTCTCGGGCCTTGCTCCTCACCCCACTGACCAGCTTTTCTCGTTTTTTTCTTTTCTGTCCATCTGGACGATTCTTCTTTCCAGGCTGGAGCATCTCTCTCACTGTCTTCTAGCGGAGTGTGCTTGACCAATTGAGTGCTTGTCGGCGTGCGAATAAAGCTGACGTTCAGGCTGTCGGCCTTCACACCCCTAATGACTCTTGGCGCCCAACACCCGGTTCATGCCACCATACAGTCGCTTGTTCAAACGCCTCTGGAGTCCCACAAAGGGAATATGTCGCCAGAGATAATGGCCCTACAGGGATGTGTAGCACACTGTCACACTGCTTTCAATCATGTTGTCCAGTGTAGCTCCCTCATTTGGGGAGATTACTCTATGGTAACTCCTAAATGACTCAGGTATAACTGATGTAATGTAGTTCACAGCGTCGTTTCCCTCAAAATCTTCCCTCAGCATCTTGAATCTGCTCCTGCTTTCTTTGATTCGTTTTAACCAGCCAGCTTATATATATGATTCCAGAATTTTTTTGGTCCCCCTTTAGCTTCACTGCGAACCACAGCCAGCCAGAGATCAGTGGACTGCTTTATTTTAGCCTGGACGAGGACCCGCATTTGCTGTTTCTTTTGACGATAAGATTACCATGTTTGCTCTATTTCCTCTTGACATAACTGCGCTTTCTTTGCTTCTCTGTGTTCCCTTGAGCCAAAAACTTTAACACCGCCCCCTGCACAGCCATCCGCGATTGATTCGGCTGCTTCCGTGGTGCTGTTGTGGTGCAAGCAACCACGGCACCTGCCGTCAAGGAGGTGCAAAAAAAGTTGTGCACATGAACACGCTTTTCAGCAGACGGCTTTCAACAGACAACGCACAGACGACACTAACAAGCTTGTGAATATTAATGGTGAATTGAGAGAGGTCTTTCCTGCGTCGATTGGTCCGACGTCATTTTGCGAGAAAATCACTGAAATCTACACGACAGTAGGTAACTTTCTGTATTCAGTGTTGTAGCTGCCATGTTGTGACAGGCTGTCTGTGTGCGTGCAAGTTCACACAAAACGTTTACAGACAGGGCAAGAGGAGCACGTGCAGTTAAGAAACTGCGGGCAGGACGAATTCGAGCATGTTTTGCCACAACCAGCGCCGGTGCTTTTGCCCTGCTTTGCCTGCTGCATTAAGCATGCAGCCAGATGCTGCAGGTTCGCCACTGCCTCGCCCTTCCGCTGCGGGTATGGGGACATTGTAGGTATAGCGCTAAGCAGCAAGTATGTCCTCTGGAGCTGATGGATGACTTTTTTTTTTAAATCAGTACCTACAAAAAGCTAATGAGCAAGGCATGTTCTCAGTGGGGATTTGTGGGCGCCCTTCCCGAGGCAGTGGAAACTATACAGAGGCCTTGAAGAGCGCCGAAAGTTCTTCCA
The DNA here is from genome assembly GCF_052857255.1 of Amblyomma americanum. Classification (NCBI taxonomy): domain Eukaryota; kingdom Metazoa; phylum Arthropoda; class Arachnida; order Ixodida; family Ixodidae; genus Amblyomma; species Amblyomma americanum. The sequence continues at coordinate 217,428,826 of NC_135498.1, read as the reverse complement.
ACGTCTCTCTAGGGAATCTGAAGAGCCTCGTGAATTCGAAATTGAAGTATCTTGCAATGGTACTTTCATAGTAGTTTGGAATTCGACTGTGGCCTGTCCAAACCAAGTGAGTTGCAGTGAAAGTCAGCACGGCGTCGGTTTCCTCACCCTCACTGTCGGAAGAGTAGACAAACTCCACATAAGGAACTGTATGGCATAGAAAAGGAACCAGCGAAAATAGACGCAAGACAAGAACAAAGGAGGCACACACCACAACGCTGGACTTACAACTGGTGTATTGCGATGAAAATCGCTCATTTTAAAGGAATTTCCTGCCTGCGCACCCACCCTACAGACAATACACTTCGCGCACCACATGATGACATGCCTACTATAACGATAAAAACTTGTACTCCTTTTCAGTGATAATCACAGACGGCTCGCTGACGCATTTCTGCTTATTCTTTCTGATCATGAATGCCTCCAATAGCTCACGCTCACGTTTAGATTTCCCCCGCCCGATAATGCTGGCAATGTGAAAACTAGGAGAACATTTGCAGTCCTTTACATGTACGGCTAGATTGCTGCCTGTGCCTGTGCCCAAAGTTGTGCGATGTTGCCTCAGGCGCTCATTTAAGCATGCTCCAGTTTGGCCTATGTAGATTTTCCCGCATGACAATGGGATTGAATACACCACGCCCACTGCGCATGTGGTGAACATAGTCTGGTGTTTCGTGTTGCAAACACCAGTTCTGCGCATGTCTGCAAAGGTTTGGGCGCACAAACCGGACAGTTTGCAAGGAGCAGAAAATGCCATAGTGACACCAAACTTCTGAGCCACTTTTTTCAGACCATGTGAAGTCTTGTGGAAGTAAGGCATGACTTCCAACTTTCTTGTTGGCACTTCTACTGGCCTGGCATCCTTTGAAGATAACTTCAGTTTTTTCCCCAAAGATTCCGCCACCGCCAGCAAAACCGAGGGAGGAAACCCAGAACATTGTAGCCGTTCAACCTGCTCCGCCAGACTTTGCTGCATCACATGAGGGCAACTCTTCTTTAAGGCATTCAAAAAACATAAGTTTGCAATGCTGCGCTTCACTAACTTTGAATGGGCCGAATCATACGGCAACAGTGCCTTCTTAGACCTGGGCGCATATTTCCAGCACACGTGTTGATTGGGTAAAAAAGTCAATTCTAAATCCAGGAACCTAATGGTCTTGTCAGAAGGAATCTCATGCGTAAAAACCAAGTTCTTAGAACAAGTGCTAAAAATATTTAAAATCTGGTCTGCCACAAGGGTGAACTGGTCAGTTTCGGTTAAGTTCAAAATTACTAAAAAATCGTCAACATATCTAAAAACCCTTACAACACGTGTGTCGTTTAGAGATCTTTGTAGCATCGAGTCAAACTTTGCTAAAAATATGTTGCACAGCCCCGGCGCAACACATGAGCCGATACAGATTCCATGCTTTTGCACGACATACTCATCTTCATGCTGTGCTATCGTAGAATTCAAGTACACTTTTAAAAGTTCGAGAAAGGACTCTAAAGTGATGCCACACTTATTCTGGAAGGAAATTGTCCCAGATCTTTCAATGAATTCGCGCACAGCAACAAAAAGTTCGTCATGGGGCACAGAATAAAACAAGTCCACAATGTCCACCGAGAAGGCTGCATTAGCGTCGGGGAAACCGCGATTGAGGCACTCCACCAGGCTCATCGAACCCTGCACAACAAAAGGATCCGCAGGCCCCAGGCCCTCGAAGGAACACTTTAGGTAGTTTGAAATCACTTTTTGCCATGAACCTTCTTCCGTGACGATCGCCCTGAAAGGGATGTCAGGCTTATGTGTCTTTGCTGTGAAGAACACACGCAGGGAGTCTTGCTGGCATTTACGAACTTGCTTCTCAATGCTGCCCAAATTCAACCTATTGAGAAGCCTTAAGGCCAACGCCTTGGCCTTGCGCGGTTTTTCTTCTGCCTTTTTGAAGTTCTTTTTTATAGCTTCGGCCGCTTTCGTCTTAAAAAGGGAAGAGGGAAGCACCGCGAACCCACCTTCCTTGTCAGCTTGAAGGAGACTGAGGCCTTCTTGTTGGAAGTGGGCGACCAAAGGGCGCAGATCCCTGCTTGGTTGACGTCGGCCCGTCCAGGTTCTCATGAGACAGTCAACACCCTCTGAGACGCAACGAGCTTTCTCCTCAAAAGGGGCCTTGTCAGCCACTCTGTGAACCACTGCCAGAAGCTCGTGCTTGCGGGACCTTGGTTCAAGGGAGAACTTAGGTCCGCGCTTCAGGATGTCGTCGAAAACTGAGGGAAGAGTGGCTTCGCCCAGGTACGTGACAGCTGTACCAGTTGCTTTTTGTACCCTTTTCCTGGGCAGAAATCGCCGAAAGTCATTCCAGTAGGCTTCAGTGAGTAGTGAAGCGAGACGAAGATGCTCCCGAAGCCTACTTGCAGCCGCCCAAGGTTTTCCGGCTTGAAGGCACATAAGTCGCATCCATTCCCTCAAGTGTCGGACCTGTCGGTAGAGCTCCGATTTCAAGATTTTGCAAACACGCTTCCAGTGTCCTGTAGAAGGTTGCAGAGGTCCGAAAAGCTGGCAGACTTCTAATGGTGGGATTCCGCACTTCAGTCCATGTGACAGCGCTCGTGCCTTGCAAGTAGTGAGAACAATAGCGTTGACGCAGGAAGATAAACCATCAGTAGATGTACGAAGACACATGATTATCACTGAAAAGGAGTACAAGTTTTTATCGTTATAGTAGGCATGTCATCATGTGGTGCGCGAAGTGTATTGTCTGTAGGGTGGGTGCGCAGGCAGGAAATTCCTTTAAAATGAGCGATTTTCATCGCAATACACCAGTTGTAAGTCCAGCGTTGTGGTGTGTGCCTCCTTTGTTCTTGTCTTGCGTCTATTTTCGCTGGTTCCTTTTCTATGCAATATGAACCAACTAGCCCAGCAGTTTGCACTACTGAACTACTATTCTTCTACACCGGGCTCTTTTATGTGTCTTCGTACATCTACTGATGGTTTATCTTCCTGCGTCAACGCTATTGTTCTCACTACTTGCAAGGCACGAGCGCTGTCACATGGACTGAAGTGCGGAATCCCACCATTAGAAGTCTGCCAGCTTTTCGGACCTCTGCAACCTTCTACAGGACACTGGAAGCGTGTTTGCAAAATCTTGAAATCGGAGCTCTACCGACAGGTCCGACACTTGAGGGAATGGATGCGACTTATGTGCCTTCAAGCCGGAAAACCTTGGGCGGCTGCAAGTAGGCTTCGGGAGCATCTTCGTCTCGCTTCACTACTCACTGAAGCCTACTGGAATGACTTTCGGCGATTTCTGCCCAGGAAAAGGGTACAAAAAGCAACTGGTACAGCTGTCACGTACCTGGGCGAAGCCACTCTTCCCTCAGTTTTCGACGACATCCTGAAGCGCGGACCTAAGTTCTCCCTTGAACCAAGGTCCCGCAAGCACGAGCTTCTGGCAGTGGTTCACAGAGTGGCTGACAAGGCCCCTTTTGAGGAGAAAGCTCGTTGCGTCTCAGAGGGTGTTGACTGTCTCATGAGAACCTGGACGGGCCGACGTCAACCAAGCAGGGATCTGCGCCCTTTGGTCGCCCACTTCCAACAAGAAGGCCTCAGTCTCCTTCAAGCTGACAAGGAAGGTGGGTTCGCGGTGCTTCCCTCTTCCCTTTTTAAGACGAAAGCGGCCGAAGCTATAAAAAAGAACTTCAAAAAGGCAGAAGAAAAACCGCGCAAGGCCAAGGCGTTGGCCTTAAGGCTTCTCAATAGGTTGAATTTGGGCAGCATTGAGAAGCAAGTTCGTAAATGCCAGCAAGACTCCCTGCGTGTGTTCTTCACAGCAAAGACACATAAGCCTGACATCCCTTTCAGGGCGATCGTCACGGAAGAAGGTTCATGGCAAAAAGTGATTTCAAACTACCTAAAGTGTTCCTTCGAGGGCCTGGTGCCTGCGGATCCTTTTGTTGTGCAGGGTTCGATGAGCCTGGTGGAGTGCCTCAATCGCGGTTTCCCCGACGCTAATGCAGCCTTCTCGGTGGACATTGTGGACTTGTTTTATTCTGTGCCCCATGACGAACTTTTTGTTGCTGTGCGCGAATTCATTGAAAGATCTGGGACAATTTCCTTCCAGAATAAGTGTGGCATCACTTTAGAGTCCTTTCTCGAACTTTTAAAAGTGTACTTGAATTCTACGATAGCACAGCATGAAGATGAGTATGTCGTGCAAAAGCATGGAATCTGTATCGGCTCATGTGTTGCGCCGGTGCTGTGCAACATATTTTTAGCAAAGTTTGACTCGATGCTACAAAGATCTCTAAACGACACACGTGTTGTAAGGGTTTTTAGATATGTTGACGATTTTTTAGTAATTTTGAACTTAACCGAAACTGACCAGTTCACCCTTGTGGCAGACCAGATTTTAAATATTTTTAGCACTTGTTCTAAGAACTTGGTTTTTACGCATGAGATTCCTTCTGACAAGACCATTAGGTTCCTGGATTTAGAATTGACTTTTTTACCCAATCAACACGTGTGCTGGAAATATGCGCCCAGGTCTAAGAAGGCACTGTTGCCGTATGATTCGGCCCATTCAAAGTTAGTGAAGCGCAGCATTGCAAACTTATGTTTTTTGAATGCCTTAAAGAAGAGTTGCCCTCATGTGATGCAGCAAAGTCTGGCGGAGCAGGTTGAACGGCTACAATGTTCTGGGTTTCCTCCCTCGGTTTTGCTGGCGGTGGCGGAATCTTTGGGGAAAAAACTGAAGTTATCTTCAAAGGATGCCAGGCCAGTAGAAGTGCCAACAAGAAAGTTGGAAGTCATGCCTTACTTCCACAAGACTTCACATGGTCTGAAAAAAGTGGCTCAGAAGTTTGGTGTCACTATGGCATTTTCTGCTCCTTGCAAACTGTCCGGTTTGTGCGCCCAAACCTTTGCAGACATGCGCAGAACTGGTGTTTGCAACACGAAACACCAGACTATGTTCACCACATGCGCAGTGGGCGTGGTGTATTCAATCCCATTGTCATGCGGGAAAATCTACATAGGCCAAACTGGAGCATGCTTAAATGAGCGCCTGAGGCAACATCGCACAACTTTGGGCACAGGCACAGGCAGCAATCTAGCCGTACATGTAAAGGACTGCAAATGTTCTCCTAGTTTTCACATTGCCAGCATTATCGGGCGGGGGAAATCTAAACGTGAGCGTGAGCTATTGGAGGCATTCATGATCAGAAAGAATAAGCAGAAATGCGTCAGCGAGCCGTCTGTGATTATCACTGAAAAGGAGTACAAGTTTTTATCGTTATAGTAGGCATGTCATCATGTGGTGCGCGAAGTGTATTGTCTGTAGGGTGGGTGCGCAGGCAGGAAATTCCTTTAAAATGAGCGATTTTCATCGCAATACACCAGTTGTAAGTCCAGCGTTGTGGTGTGTGCCTCCTTTGTTCTTGTCTTGCGTCTATTTTCGCTGGTTCCTTTTCTATGCAATATGAACCAACTAGCCCAGCAGTTTGCACTACTGAACTGTATGAATTCTGGCCGCCCAGAAAGTGTTTACCACCAAGGTTTTCCAGAAAACTCAATAAAAAGTCAAACAATTTGGAACAAATGACTAGTAAAGTCCACAAACGAACTAGTGTGACAAAATCCATGAGGGGGTGTTGAGTACGGCCTTGAGAACCAAGCGATATTGTCATCGCAATCCCTCGAGGGAGGCGAAAAGAGCTTGCTTGGCCGCCCCCGCGTGTTCTTCAACCCTTTCAGACTGTCCGCAGCACAGGCCTTGGCAACGCACCAAGATGCTGTGCACTGATAAAATCACGGTGTGTTGATCTCTTTATGGGAGGAGGAGTGGGGGTTCACAGAGCGAACTTTGCAGAGCGCCAAGATGCTGTGCGCAGAAGCGCCGGTGCCAGTAGATAAGTGCATGGGGGAATGTGGATTTTTATTTTTATTTGCCAGTCCAGATATAAAGATGATCGGTTATAATGATCAGATTTCCTGTTTTTTCTAAATATCGTTATATGTGGACTGCACTACAGCAGTCAGCGGTGGGTGCATTGCCATGGTAACCACTCAGAGGGAGGAGGGCATGGTGAGAGCGTAAGAAGGTGCCAGCCAAGGGAAGCCCCGGGAGGTAGTTAAGCAAGAGGATGGCAAGAACTGAGGAATGCAGCCCAGTCCATCTGTGGCAGCTGTGGAGAGCGTCATCGGTGGGACCGCTTGCCTAGAGCAGCCGAGTGGAGGGAAGATCTAGTCAAAAAGCAAGTACGTGTGGAAAACTTAGACAGGTTTGAGGTCGCTCTCATATCCTCTCCCTCAAGATATAGCAAAATATAAATACGTAAACACCTGCTGCTAACTCTCCCGTTACACAGTGGTAACCGTCCTGTCAATTTTTTTTTTGCAGAGATTTATGCACCGTATTTACACAATTGTAAGTCGACTCGAATGTAAGTCACTCCCCCCATATCTCAGGTCAGGAAAAAAACTACTTGGAGGTCGCTTAAGCTTCGTGTTTAATAGTAGAAAGCGACAGCATTATCAGGCCACTGCCGCTTATCATCAGCCGCGAGCGGGCGTGCACATTCCAAAACGAAAATGTATTACTCACCTGAGTATGAAGCCAAACAGGTGGTCCGAATAGGGCAACACAAAGAGTGCCTTGGGTGGCAGTTCACAAGCATTGCAGAGGGCGTGTGCACGCTCTGTTGCCAGCATGTTGTCCCCTGGGGCAGAGGAGACGACAGATATCAGCGCCACGCTGAAGCATCAACAAAATGCATGCAGGGCAGGACCATCCGCCACATCATTCTGAAACCCTTACTCAAACAGCCACTGCAGCAGGTGCATCACATTAACACCAAATCACATCACTTGCTTGGCCCCTGGGTGCATACAAAAGGGCGCCCAAAGAGAGTGTCCTTCATTCGACAAATGAAAACATCTCAACAGGTGCCTGTAGAACTGCACCTCTTTTAAATACAATTTCCACAAACAGCAACAGTACAGTGCAACTGCAGAAGTTGCCAGCAACTGGTATAACCACTGAGCCATTTCGGTTCCACTGGAACTATGGCTGCTGTTGATGTGCTGAACTGACTGACTCTTTGCATGGTTCCACTGCTGCCTGATATCCATAAAGATCCAAATCAATCTCTAGTCCAATGTCTCCAACAATCTAACATTCCTGGATGAAGAAGAGTTTAAGCAGCACAACCTGGCTGAAAAACACAGGCACTGACTGGCCCAGTGTGGAGAATAATATGGTCCCAAGCAATCAGCCCTGCTGGATTTCAATGTTAGCCATGCATCGAGTCTTATAACTGATTCTTGTAACTGCGTCTTGTGGTGTAGTAGCAGCAGACATAACTATGCTCACCCTCATATCACTAATGACTGTAACAATAATATGGCACTCTTGCCAACAGTCTCCACTGCCTACCACCAGTTGCATCCTTTTTATACTTTACGCTTGGCCCCATCTCTTCTTTGGAGATCTCATAAGCTCACCAAGTATGTGCAGCTGTTGTCTCAAGACAAAGCAGGCAACCTGAGCCTGTCAGAAAGGAGTAAAAGGGAGTACTCCCATTTCTTACTCTCACGCAGGCGTGTTTAGGGCATACTTTGCGCTAGGTGGCTTCCACCTCGCCTTATTCACGAGTGACATCCGACAGCGTCGAGAATCAACAAGAGCACCCATAACCAAAATGCACGGACAATGGCCTTAGGCGTATGTTCCATGAAACTATATAACCAATTATTTAGGCTTATTTCAAACCTGCAAGTGTTTTTTCCATAACTCAGTCACTTCTTAAGGTAATTAATTTTAATTAGTGACTAACCTTTATTAGCTCAATGAAAATAATTTTTAATTTAATCTGTAAAGAGCACAAGCATCATTGAAGAATTATGCTAGGATTATTGTGAAGCAAAACACAATGACACCTCCATCTGTCCTAGGCACAGTGTTATCGGCATACCAAGGCAGACAGGCGTCTTCTCAAAATTTTCCTGCTGTTAAACAGTCTGCTCCTACCCAAATTCAGTCCATGCAGTGATCTAAGTTTATTACTATGGCCAGAATAATGACATCTGGAAGGAAAGAAATTGTAGAGTTAAAAAGCATTTTTGGGTCATGTGAATGCTCTTTTTTTTCTTTTTCGAGGATTTCACTTCCTGCCAGTGACCACGGAGCCCTTTTGACGTGTTTAAACTGAGTGGCAGGAACGGAATGTTGCCCTTTTATTTAAATGCCCTTTCGACACTGCTTCTTTCACTGCCAAACAAACGTGTGTAGAACCGGCGACATGGCAACGCCTATCTCAACTGTTCTGCTATTAATGCAGGTTTTTTCTGCGTGCCGAACTGCTGGAGGAACGTCTACGGAGCCTGCCTTCACGGACGACATGTGCCGGCTCAAGGATGAAAATCTCCGTCCTTTTCTCAAGCCCGACAATCAAGTGTACCCCGACAATCAAGTGTACCCAGCAACGGCTAAATCCGAACTTTTTTGAATGTTGTGTTTGCAACAATGTGCACTGGGCGTCAATGACCTTCGGCTACAAATGCTGCGAAGCAGCACTTCACCAGCGGGGCGTGGAACCGGCGACATGGCAATGCCCATCTCAACTGTTCTGCTATTAATGCAGGTTGGTTTTTGTCATCATTCTCTTACTCGCCAAGCTTCCTTGCTGCCGGTTCCACCCCACACGTTGTTTTTGATTGTGTCATCACAGCAGAATTATGTGCCATCGGGGAATGTTCATGCTAGGCGGCAACTATCTCTATTTCGTAATCCTGCATTTTACTTTTTCCTGTTGCTGGTGTGTTGCGGAGATGTTTAACTGAACCCAGGTCCCTCTGAACAGTTGGCTCAATTACTCAAAGGCCAAAATAACATGATGTCGAAATTAACATCAATAGAAGCAAAACAAAACGAGATTACAATGGAAATGAAAGATTTGAAAGGGTGTCTATGTTCTCTTGAAAAACAGCTTGCAAAAATAGATGACATGAGCAAAGCAATAGATTCTATTTCAGTCGAACAGCGCCAGGACCATGAAGCGTTGAAGTTTCTCAATGCCAAAATTGAAGATTTAGAAAACAGAGGTAGGAGGAATAACCTGATCTTTTTGGCTTCAAGGGCTCTGAGAACTGCTGCCAAGTCAGAAGAACTTGTTCTTGGTCTATGCGGCCAGTCATTGCAGCATTTTCCTCTTTCAAGGTATGGCAGTCGGTGCTCTCAAGTGCGCATAAGCTGAAGGACACCTCTTACAGCATATTTGAAGATTTTTCACGTGCTATGCACGAAAAGAGAAAGATTTTGCGGGATTACGCAAAAAGAAACAAACAGGATGGAAAGAAACCAGTGCTTAAGTTTGATACGCTGAACTTAAATGGAAAACGTTATCAGTATGATAGCGAGTCAGGGGGTGCGGTCGAGCTGTGACGGGGCTCGTCCCTGAAAACAAGGTCGCTTAGTTTTCCGCTCATCAACTGCCAAAGCATTAAAAATAAAATTTATGAATTCTGTCTTCTCGTTCAGCCTATAAATCCCTCAATTCTAAGGTTTTTTTCTTCCGGATATCTGAGTTTTCGTCGCGATCGTTGCACAAGAGGTGGGGGTGTAAAGCAGAAATTTGGGCAAGTTGGTACGTATCCATTTTGAAACAGCGCAACAAAGACGGGACGTGGAAACTGAGGTGTAAAGACAAACATGCGCTGACTAACAACTGGGTTTATTGAAAAAAAACACACAAAATATATACAGAGTTAGGAAAGATTAATCGCCACCATAGTCAACTCATGCCACATGTGACGCCAGATATCCAATCTCCCCTTCGGAAAGGGCGACTGATGGGCAACTAATGGGCAACTTATACGTGAGAAAGGCGCAACGTGCATTAGTTGCCCATCGGTCGCCCTTTCCGAAGGGGAGATTGGATATCTGGCGTCACATGTGGCATGAGTTGACTATGGTGGCGATTAATCTTTCCTAACTCTGTATATATTTTGTGTGTTTTTTTCAATAAACCCAGTTGTTAGTCAGCGCATGAATGTCTTTACACCTCAGTTTCCACGTCCCGTCTTTGTTGCGCTGTTTCAAAATGGAGGTGGGGGTGTGTTCATTCTTGTAACGGGAACACCATGTGCAATGGTGGAATCTTTTGCTGTTACCGAGTCTGTGTTTTGTCAATTAAGATAATCAAATGAAAAAGGATTAAAAGTTGGGGTATTCTACCTCCAACCAGGTTCATCACGAACAGAATCTGAGCATCTATCAGATATACTCGACACTGTTGAAGGTGATCCTATCTTGTTAGGCGGTGACTTCAACCTCCCCAGCATAGATTGGTCAGCCAGTTCCTCGAGAGACAGTGCTCAAGGTTCCTTGTACTCGACATTTTTTTATTTAATTGATTCATTCAGGTTCCATCAGTACATTCATGATGCGTCTCGCAATGATGGCTCTGGGAATATTCTTGATTTATTGCTGTGTAATACCCCAAACGTTATAACAGATGTTAAAGTACTGCCGGGAATAAGTGATCACAATATAGTGAAAGCTCACATTTCTATTGGCAATGTGTCAGTCGCAAGGAAACTCGTGCGAAAAGTCTATGTATTTAGTAAGGGGAATTATGATAGCATTAAAATAGAATTAGAATCAAATTTTTCGGTTTCGGTTTTCGATACTTTAGCTGATGAACTTGGCACTGAGCAGTTACGGACCATTCTAAAAGAAAAATTCCTACAGCTACAAGGCATGTTCATCCCCGCGCAAACTATCTCCTAGAAGAGCTAAAAGCAAACTATGGTTCAACAGCGAGTTATACGCTCTAACGAAAAGAATAAAGCGAGTCTACCTGAAACTTAGAAAAAGGCTTTGTCCTGCGAATTTGGCTGAACTAAAAAGGTTGAAGTCTGAGTTTAAATCGCTGGCAGGAACAGCGAAACTTTCTTACTTTCCTTGCTAGGAAATAGGTTGGTACAGGATTCGAAACAATTCTGGAAATATGTTCGCAGTCGCGGCAAAAATGGCTGCTCGGTACTAACGTTAAAAAGTGGCGATACGCTCATTGAAGATGACGCATGTAAGGCTGCGACCCTTAGTAAATATTTCTTGTCAGTGTTTATTTCATCCCACTCGCGAGTTCTACAGATTCCAACAAGTGCTGATCTGATGCCTGAAGTTATCTTTAGCATAGCAGGTGTTCGCAAGTAATTGCGTAATGTGAACCCATCGGTTGCAAGCGGCCCAGATGATTTGCCAGCAGCAGTTATTAAAAATTCTGCTGATACGTTGTCATTGTATTTTACTTGATTATTTTAAGAGTTTGCAAGAAGGGACTCTGCCAAAAGACTGGAAATTGGCTCGTGTTGTGCCCATCCATTATGGGGTCACTCTGCGTCCAGCCGGCCGGGAAGGCGAGCTTCCGTGCAAGCTACACGCAGGCGTTATTCGAGTACGCAACACGTTTCCCCAACCCGTGGCGCAGAGTCGCAGCCACGGCAGGTTCGGACGAAATAGGCAACGGCAGGGCACGCTAGGAAATAGTTTATTATCCTAACGTGAGGTAAAGCACACTGCGGAAGAATGTTCTATCCGTAAAATAGATGTTGAGCAGCTCACCAGGTCGTTGACGTTGTCTGCGTTGGTGTTCGGGGGCCGGCGGGCAGCGGAAGGGCTCCGTGGGGCCGTTAGGTAAAGTCCGGCAGCGAGAGTCGCTTCCCGCCGCGCGTTCCCCCCTTTTATCCCTTCGAGCATTGCCTCCCTGGCAGCAAATCGTTGCCGTCAAGCTTAGGCGTGCACCCTCTCCGCAGAAGGCAGCGCGCTGCCGTGACGTCACGTCAGTGCTGGGGCGGAAATGAGCAGAGTCGCGGGGGTGCCTTCTCTCCACATTCCTGGTGGCCAGCGCGCCCGTGTAAGTCACGGTCGCCGCTGGCGCGGGGGACGAGGAGGGGATACCAGTGTATCCCACATCCTCCCCTTCTTAAGAAGCCTCCCGAACACAGAAACAGGGGCAACATTACTTGATCTTCTCCGCCATCCTGGGATCGAAGTTCTTCAGCTCCCGCAGGTGCATCGGTTGACGGCCGCGCCACGCCCCCGCCGATCAGCTGCTTCGCTCCGAGGGCTTGGCCTCCCGCACGATGACGCTTAGCATCTTGTTCCCTGTCACGGTCTTCCGAGTGCGCGCGGCTGCGCCGTTCCGGTGAATATCGGTCGACCGCCTCCTTGGCGCCGGCTGTGATGGCTTGGAGGCCAGGTCCATGGCTGCGCCCCTGAGGTACTGGGTCAGGTGGCTTCAGGGGCCAGGGCTGCGGCGCTTTATGGTTGAGGCCGCAGTTGGGCTGCCCTGGCATATCTGGTCAGCAGGCAGGGACCCAGGGTTGCGGTGGTAATGGGGGCCCTGCAGGCGGTGGCGCACAGTCGGCGGGTGGGTAGCTCCGATGCGATGCGACAGGTAGCAGGGGTGGCCAGGGTGGCGACTGCAGGTTGCGGGCAGGGTGTAGCGTCGAGCCTTGGGCGCGGCGCGTTGCTGAAGCTGGATGGTGGCTGGTAGTTGGTAGTGGAACGGTGTCGTTCTGATCTGCCCTGCTTCTTTTCCATCTGCGCTGGTAAAGGTCAACACAGATGTAGCCAGCTCCCGCAGCGCGTGCTGCGTGGCTGTTTGACCCTAACGAGAGTCATGAGGGTTAACGCAAGTCAGTCTTGCGTACCATTGATCGGCATGAGCGGCCCGTACGTTCATGCTTCTAACGAGACTGCCTGCCGGCTTGCGCCCTTGCTCTAGGCTGCGCAGGCAGATTCTGTTTCTGCCTAGGGCGCAAGTTATAGCGGGAAGCGGGGTTCGCCGGCTGATCGCAGCGCTCGTTATCCGACTGCGGCGCGGGTCGACCTGTGTCCTCTACCCACTCATCTCGCTGCACGTAGCGTTTCAGGCCGCATACGTGCACCGGTCCGCCTGTCGGTTTCGACCGCAAGTCCTCGAGCCTGTAAACGAGCGAGGAAAGTTTCTCTCGCACGCGGAACGGCCCGATCCATTTCGGCGCCAACGAGGCCGCAAACTGTTTGCTAGCGTCGCTGAGAACGTGCTGGCGTCGAAGCACCAGATCGCCCACTTCATAGTGAACATCCCGGTGCGTCGCGCAGCTGCGTCGCGTACTCAGCTCTCGTGCTGACGAAGCGACTGACGTCTTCCTGCTGTCCGATAGAATCCGGTCCATCGGATTTAGCAGCTCTCTACCCAGATTGAGAGAAGACGGCGCATACCCAGTCGAGCAGTTAACGGTCGAAGGCAAAGCAAACGCGATCTCCGGCAGATAGGAGTCCCAATCTTTGTGCCTCTCAGAGTACGCGACAAGCAAGTGCTTAACGTTGTGATTGACTCGTTCCGTGGGGTTCGACTGAGCATGATAGGTGGTCGTTTTCTTGTGCTTAATGCCAAGTGCAGCGCACGAATCAACGAACACCTTCGCAGTGAAGTAGGACGCGTTGTCCATTATCAGCTGCTCTGGGAAACCGAACCTGGTGAATACGTCCATCAGCTTCTCCATGATCACTCGTGCCATCAGCTTTCTAAGGGGGAAAAGTTCAACCCACTTGCTGAAGTAATCCGTGACCACCAGCAAGAACTTGTTCCTACTCGGTGTCATGGGATACGGTCCCATGATGTCACACGCCGCGATTTTCCAGGGAGTCTAGCTGTTAATCGGGTGCATGAGGCCGGGTGGTCGTCCGCCTCGGGGCTTCACACTTTGGCACACATGGCACGAGCGGGCGTAGCGTGTTACGTCCCTTTTCATGCCAAGCCAGGTAGCAAAGCGACACAACTTAGTGTAAGTCTTGGGGCCGCTTGCATGCCCAGCGATGCACGAGTCGTGAAAGTAGCGTAACAGTGCTGCTCTCAATACTCGCGGTATCACCACCTTGAACGCCTCGTTTGTGTCGTTCTCGGAGGGGATATACCTCAGCAGGACGCCGTCGGAATCCAGCAGATACGAATCCATCGCGCTCACAGCACTACCAGCTGTTTCCGAGCGCTCCACACCGACAGCAAAACCAGCTGTCTCCGTGTGCGCGGCGGCCCTGCCGCCCGGCTCCCGGAGCCCGTCGAACACCTTTCGACAAAACGGATCCTTCTGCTGAGCTTCGAGCAGCTCCTTTCTGCTGAACACGATCCCCACGGAGCTCGCGTAGTCCACGTGGTTCACGCTCTCGCCCTGGATCAACGGTTGGTCCGCGTTCCTTACATGGGCTACGGCTCGGGTCAGTCCCTCGCTCTCTCCGGCTGTCGGGCGGTCGGTCGCGTGACCTTCCTCGCACTGGACAGGCGCTCGTGAGAGTGCGTCAGCCACAGCGTTGTTTTTCCCTTTGCGGTAGCGCACGGTGAAGTCGTAACGCTGCAGCAACAGGGACCAACGCACTAGGCGGCCGCTCGGCTCGCTGAGTCGTCTCAGCCAGGTGAGCGCCATGTGATCCGTCTCGATCACAAATGCCACCCCATCGACGTAGTAGTCGAACTTACGCAGAGCAAAAACTATCGCGAGACATTCCTTCTCTGTCACCGAGTAGTTTCTCTCAGCCGGCGTCAACGAACGGCTCGCGAAAGCTACCAGACGGAGAACGCCTTCATGCTCCTGAAGCAACACTGCTCCTAAGCCCAGGTCACTTGCGTCGGTTTGAATCACAAACTCCCTGTTTAGGTCGGGTAGCTGCAACTCAGCCGTGTCAGCGAGCACTTTGGTGAGGTTGCGCAGTGCATCCTCTTGCTCGTGACCCCAACTCCAGCGCTCGCCTTTCTTCAAAAGGTTTGTCAAAGGCGCCTGCAGCGCTGCGCAATCTGGGATGAACTGGCGATAAAAGTTCGCCATTCCCAGGAAGCGCCTGAGACCGGATATATCTGTGGGCGACGGAAACTTAAGCAACGCCTCAAGCTTATCATCGCATGGCAGAGTGCAGCCTCTGTCGATCGTGAACCCCAACAGTGTTATTCGGGTCGCGGCGATCTGCGCCTTCTTCGGGTTCAGAGTGATTCCCGCAGACCTCAGCCTCTCTAGGACGTCCTTCAAGTGGCGCAGGTGTTCCTCGAACGTTTTTGAGTACACCACGATGTCGTCTAGGTATGCGAGCGCATGTTGCCACTTCGCATCTCCCAGAACACGGACCATTAGGCGCTGATAAGTAGCGGGTGCTCCTACCAAGCCAAAAGACATTCTCTTGAATTGGAAAAGGCCTCTGTGACAAGTGAAAGCAGTTTTCTCCTTGTCCGGCTCATTCATTTCAACCTGAAAGTATCCGCGGCTAGCATCGAGCGTTGTGAAGTACTTCGCCCCACCTAGGTTGGACACTAGGGAAGAAATGGTTGGTAGAGGGTAGGCGTCTTTCTTCGTAACCTCATTCAGCTTGCGGTAGTCCACGCAAAGTCGATATGTATCGTCTTTCTTTGGAACCAAGACTACCGGGAAGCCCCAAGGGCTGTTAGACCTCTCAACAACGCCAGTGTCGATAAGTTCGTCTAAGGCGCTGTCCAGTGCTTTTCTCTTGGCCAAGCTAATTGGTCTAGGATTGCACTTCCAAGGCAGTGCGTCACCTGTGTCTATTCGGTGCCTGACTAGGGTAGTGAGGCCCGGGCGGTCAGTGAATGTCGCGTTGTACTCGTAAAGGAGCGATGACAAACGTGCCTTCTCCCTCTCCGTCACGCTGTTCACTTCCGACAACAAGGGGTGCGCTGACCTTCCCTGCGCGGCAGAGCAGCTTTCCACCGCTGCAACCTTCTCTCTGCACCCTCTCTCAGCGGGCGATGGTCCGCTCGCCTCCTGGATCTCGGGCTGGCGGGGTGGATTTGTCACGGTCTCCCCCCCCGCTCGCGCCGCGTTCGGAGTCTGAATGGTCTGCGACGCCGCGGTGACGTGCGCTCCCTGTAGCCTCCGCTGCTGATGTCTATCACAATACCTGTCTTGGCTAGGAAGTCTCATACAAGAATTACCGGAACAGATAAACAGGGAAGATAAACGAGGCGTTGTCGCCGCACGCGTCTTTCCCAGCGAACCACTATCCTAGCTGCACCGCTTGATTGCGCTGTGCCGCTCGCAAGGCGAAAAGTGGTATCGCACTCTCTCAGCCGGATTTTGTTCTCGCGGAGATGGTTTAACACCTCGTCACCGAACAAAGAAGCGCTTGCTCCTGTATCCAGTAACGCGGTGAATTTCTTTCAAGCTGTCGTTAGCTCAATGAACGGCGCTGACAGGTCAACAGAATTTCCTACGCGACATGCCAAAGGCGCTAGCAAACCAGGGTTTTCTGTGTACGCCGCGCTGGATCGAAGGTCGATCACCGGCGGCTTTGGCCGTTTCCCGACCGTGTTTGGTCACGGGCGGGAGGGCGGCCACACTCGCGGGCGAAGTGCCCTGGCTGGTCGCACCGGTAGCAACGGTTACCCGGGCTCCGACGGGCTAGGCGCTGGTCGCCCTGTTCCGATCGGTCATCTCGAACTCGCTGCGCGGATGGTGGGGGCCGCGTGTCGGCCTCGCGATCTCGCCTCGGTTCGTTCCGCTCTGCGGCAGCGTGTGCTGTTCGCGACGCGTAGCTGAACGGTCCAAAGCGCGGTCAGACAACTCCCATCCCCTTGGGACACGCTCGTCAGCAAATCGTGCTGACGCTTCAGCTCTGGAAGGGCTGCAGGCTGAGCTGCCATTCCACGCGCAGCGCGGCTCAAGGGACAGCGATGCGGGTGGAGGCGGCCGATACGCTCGCGCAGAGAGGATGTCTTCCTGAATGCGCTTCGCCTCAGCTGCCAGCTCATACAAATCTCTGAACCTGACTCCTCTCAGGTAAGCCGTGAAAGTCGGGTGCGCTTGTCTCGTGACACGCTCAACTTTCTCCGTGTTCGTGGCGCGAGGGTCAGCGAGGCGATAAAGTTCCTCCATCGCTAGGACGTACTCTAACAGAGACTCGTCGGGATGCTGGGTTCAGACGTCCAGCTCTCTCCTCAAACGCCACTCATAGTTTGCGGGAAGGAATTCGTCGCGGAAGCTTGCGCAAAACTCCTCCATTGTCCTCGCTCGGTTGCCGGCTAGTCGGTACCAGCGGGCCGCTTGCTCCGTCAAAGAAACAGGCACAACACGCGCGAGCATTTCGGCCTCTGCGATTCCTGTCACTTGCTGATAATGCAGGAGACGGTCGAGGTACTCATTTGCTCCCGTAGTGTCGTGGTACCCCGTGTAGGTAGGCAAGTCTATCCTAACACGTGGTGACTGGGGCAGGGCTTGCAAATTGTTTTGCAAAATACCCGCTAGACTCTGCATAACCTGCATTGCGTTCTGCAAGAGCACCTCGGATGACTGCAGACTAACGCCCCCGGAGTTGGGCGCAGCCGCTGATGGCGTCGAATGAGGAGGCCTAGGTGCCTCATTGTTCGCGCCGCGGAGCGGCGAGGCGCCCGATGTGGAGCCCCCCATGCCAGGCCTAAGTCCTACCAACGCGTCAGGGGATGTTTCTCGGCTATTCCGCGTGGAACGCCCAATATTCACAAATTCAAACCCTTCCAACGGCGCGTCAAGTAGGGAGCCCTGGTTATGTGCCGCTGGCTCTGACAGCATAAACAAAGACTGCAAGTCACTCCCGTCGGCTGCCATCCTTTGTTAGGGCGACGGTAGTCGTTCGCTCCAACAAAGGTCACTGCTCGATTGCCTAGTTCGCCCCACGTTCGGGCGACAAGATATGGGGTCACTCTGCGTCCAGCCGGCCGGGAAGGCGAGCTTCTGTGCAAGCTACACGCAGGCGTTATTCGAGTACGCAACACGTTTCCCCAACCCGTGGCGCAGAGTCGCAGCCACGGCAGGTTCGGACGAAATAGGCAACGGCAGGGCACGCTAGGAAATAGTTTATTATCCTAACGCGAGGTAAAGCACACTGCGGAAGAATGTTCTATCCATAAAATAGATGTTGAGCAGCTCACCAGGTCGTTGACGTCGTCTGCGTTGGTGTTCGGGGGCTGGCGGGCAGCGGAAGAGGTCCGTGGGGCCGTTAGGTAAGGTCCGGCAGCGAGAGTCGCTTCCCGCCGCGCGTTCCCCCCTTTTATCCCTTCGGGCATTGCATCCCTGGCAGCAAATCGTTGCCGTCAAGCTTAGGCGTGCACCCTCTCCGCAGAAGGCAGCGCGCTGCCGTGACGTCACGTCAGTGCTGGGGCGGAAATGAGCAGAGTCGCGGGGGTGCCTTCTCTCCACATTCCTGGTGGCCAGCGCGCCCGTGTAAGTCACGGTCACCGCTGGCGCGGGGGACGAGGAGGGGATACCAGTGTATCCCACACCATAAAAGTGGACCGAGAAATTTGGTACAAAACTATAGGCCAGTGTCTCTAACAAGTATAGCTTGCAAGACAATGAGGCATGTAATTTAGACTTCTATTATGTCGCTCCTCATTAAACATAATTAACTTAACCCTGCTCAGCATGGATTTCGCCAAGGTTTGTCTTGCTCTGCACAGCTGGTTGAGTTTACATATGATATTGCAGTTGCTATTGATAAAAAGAAAGTTATCGATTGTATCTTTTTGGACTTCCAGAAGGCATTTGATGTTGTTGCACATGATCTCCTTGTTTCTAAATTACGCAGCTACAATTTGAACGAAAAAGTCATTGCATGGATTTCTCAATACCTATCTCTACCACAGCAGTGTGTAGTTGTTGGTGGTCGCTGCTCGAACTATGGCCCTGTCACTTCGGGCGTCCCCCAGGGCTCTATTCTGGGGCCGCTTCTTTTTTGTTACATATAAATGATATTAATGCTGACGTTACTTCTTCATTTAGAATGTTCGCAGACGACTGCGTGATTTACAGAATTATATATATATAGTGTGCTTGATGTGCAAAGCCTGCAGGATGACTTAGACAAGATAGCCGTGTGGTGTAATAATTGGGACATGACTTTGAATACTAAAAAGTGTGTACACGCCACCTTTTCGAGGAAGCGCTCTTACCCTTCTTATATATACACTATAAACCATGCGACCTTGAAAAAAGAACAAAATTACAAATACTTGGGCGTTAATCTTACTGCTGACCTGAGGTGGTCAAAGCATGTTAATTTCATCGTAAAGAAAACTGCTGGTATTCTAGGTTGGTTAAGAAGGAATTTCAGCCATCTTCCACAGCATCTCAAAGAACAGCTATATTATACTCGCGTCTGCACGGTACTCGAATATGCATCAGTGCGTGGGACCTGCACACACAAGAACTTATTGATAAATTCGAAAAGATTCAAAATATGGCAATCTGCTTTGTCCTTGGAAATTATGACAGGACACTCAGTATCTCAGAAAGCAAAAGGAATCTTCACGGCCCAGAACTTAAAACTCGAAGAAGAAATCTGAGATCAAAATTTTTACACAATATTTTCTATTCCAAGACTGGTATAGACGGAACGAAATATTTGAAGCCTCTTTTCTATGTCTCAAAGCGAAGGGACCACAATTTAAAGCTTTATGAATTTACTTTTAAAGGTGACGTACTCCGATATTCGTTTTTTCTGTGTACAGTTCGTATGTTGTATCAAAGGAAGCTTTTTTTCACGCGTTAAGTGCATGATTTCTTGTTTTGTGAATGTGAAAGTGGCCCCCTGCTGTAATGCCGAAAGGCGATGCAGGTATCAAATAAATAAATTGACCAAGAACAAAAACTGGATAGAATTGTGCTTCTCAATGTACAGGAAATAATGCAGGTATCAAATAAATAAATTGACCAAGAACAAAAACTGGATAGAATTGTGCTTCTCAATGTACAGGAAATAATTATAACACAACTCCTGGTTGTTATCCACGGAAAACAACGACGTCAAAAAGAACCATGAAAGCAGTGAGTGTAGCATGGGGGCCCCACAACTTTGACACTGCATGCAGCCGCTGAAGAGCCACCACTTCCCTCGACTCAGGACAAGTCAAGCAGTGTGTGCAAGGAACAAGCACCAGTTGGCTGGTCCCGGCCACACACTCCCATAAGACCTCCCAGGAAGAAAAGCTACCCTCTTCGAATGCTGTTGATTTGAACTTTCGGTTCGTCTCAAACAATGCAATCCAGGCTCCCCTTCTTTCCCACTTCCGCTTTATTCTGACAAGGAGAGATGGACCGGCCAAGACTACTTCATGCCACTGATCCAGAGAGCACTTTGTCCACTTCTTCCCCGTGCATAAAAATTGGGCTGATCGAATGACACACAGCTGATGCACCAAAGCATAAAGGGCATGCGCTGCAATGCAAGGCAGTGGCCAGACCTGAGCACCCCTTCCTCTTCTCGGTACATTCGGAAGGGCCACTGAGCACAAATTGGCCTGCATTAGCACATTCGTCATCATCAGCCTGACTACGCACACTGCAGGGCGAATACCTCTCCCATGTCTCTCCAATTAACCCTGTCCTGTGCCAGCCACCTTATCCCCGTAAACCTCTTTACCTCATCCGCCCACCTAACCTTCTGCAGCCTCCTGCTACACTTGCCTTCTCTTGGAATCCACTCCGTTACCCTTAACAACCATTGGTTATCTTGCCTTTGCATTACATGCCCTGCCCAAGCCCATTTCTTCCTCTTGATTCTGACTAGGATGTCATTAACCAGCGTTTGTTCTCTCACCCACTCTGCCCGATTTTGGTCGCTTAATCATAATGCTACAACTATCATTTTTCTTTCCATAGCTCGTTCCGCTGTCCTAAATTTAAGCTGAACCCTTTTCCTTAGCCCCGCAGGTGAGTACCACTAGGATACAGCTTTCATATATCCATTTCTCTTTAGGGATATTGGTAAACTGCCATTCATGACCTCAGAGAACCTGCCATATGTGCTTCAGCCCATTCTTCAAGTTGTTTCACTCTTATGGTGTGGTCACTACACGTACTCCCTTACAGCTTCCATTACTTTGCTACCAATCATAGACTGCTGTTCCCTTCCAAGGAGCACATTACCGCCTTCTAGGTTTCACTAAAACCAAAGTCCTTATAACCTAGAACCGATCAAGAAATTAAAAACAAGTGTCACTAACAGCGGTTGTTGGTAAAGACAGCTTTTGCTTCCGTATGCCTGATGCTACGTTATACCACTATTCGCTTCCAAACAGTTATCACAGAGCTTTCTGTTTTGATGTCATAACTTTGTATCAAGTAGCAGGTAAAAAAAAATGCTACCTCCTAAACTTAACGCATTTACTCGTATATGATAGGCCTCGCATAATGAACACCCCTTACTCTGGCGGCCAAGAAGTGCAATTTTTTGCCCCCTAGCATAATGAATGCACCACTTTATTTTAATGCACAACCTGCAGCAGATCATGCTGAATAGGTGCTTTGCTTAGGAACACTGAAAAAATTAGGCAATACTGGAAAGTGCTAGGTGTCGAAAGTCAAGACTACCTCAACCTACACAACGATAAGCCAATAAGAATGCTCTACCTGGAATCCGAAAACCAACAGAAAGCACGCCTGGGCATGTTGACATTTAGGAATTCAGTGTTAACACCAAGCAAAATCTGTCGCCGTGGCAAAGATTCCGCTGAAACCCACCCGGACAGCAATCAGCCAGGGACCAATTTTCCACCTGGCAGAGAAGCCAGTGCCAACAGGAACACAGCCTCGCCCGCCAATATCTCACATAGCAATACGAATGGACCAAGTGTGAACACCCAATACTTTTGGCGGCTGCAAGTTTTACTCGGTCTTGGTGCGTGTGTGAACATGCCATTAAGGTTCTTTGTTTGGTCTGCCATATTTGTAGCAACTTGTTGTGCATGGGCTTCACGCTCAGTGCTGTGAATTGTACTAGGGTGAACTCTAGTTGTGTGCCCTTTGGACAGCAATATAGAACAGGTTGATACAGGTGTAATACGTGAGGTTCCTAAATAAAAGTTGTTCGCTATCTTCTTGAGCCCAGTAGCCATGCTAAAGAGTTTGTTTTGTTTACTTTAAAAGGTTAATCATACCGGATGAGGTATTTATTGCATCAGCCTAGCTTTCATCCCCTTTTGACTGCTTCAAATGTTATCTGACATTTTACCCCGCATAATGAACACACCCCTCAAATTTTCAGACTTTTGGGAAAAATAAAAATGTGTTCATAATGCGAGTAACTGGAACAAATGCACCTTCAGCTGCTAGACAAACAACAACATAGCAGCAAGAAAAGGCCTAAAATCGATTTTTTAACCAGAAAGAAAATGGGCTGGAGCTTTCCTCAGTCTCTTAAAGGAGTGCTGCATAAGACGCTAGTAAACAGGAATCACCACATGAAATTCACCTACGCTCAGTAACTTATTTATAGCTGAATTTCTCCTCCCATACAACTTTGGTTTCGGTCTGAGTAGCTTAATGACGGACACAAGATCACATGAGGCATACAAAAACTGTCATAATGCCACGAATCTTTGTAGTTCTTGCTTTTTCGTGGCGGGCATTCTGTTCGGCAATCACCGAGCGCGCTTGCTGCTACGCCGCCGCTGAGTGATTCAGTCCATTGTTGGCGCAAGTCAGCCCCAAATAAAGTTTTATTTATACACCATTTTCGCTATCTTTCTGCTCTCCGGACTGCAGTCACCACTACATGACAATATAATAGCTTTTTGTTCACTCACTGTCGTACCGGCTTCCGGAAGCGTTTAGTGTAACAGTTGAGATGACAAAGCAGTTATTATATTTC
The DNA here is from genome assembly GCF_052857255.1 of Amblyomma americanum. Lineage (NCBI taxonomy): Eukaryota > Metazoa > Arthropoda > Arachnida > Ixodida > Ixodidae > Amblyomma > Amblyomma americanum. The sequence continues at coordinate 217,406,135 of NC_135498.1, read as the reverse complement.
AGCTTTTGTGTGCCTCATGTGATGTCGTACCTACTTGTGCAATTGTCGTTGAGATGCTGACAGAGAAGCGACAGGAAATTATCTATTCAGCACTGGCTTATTACACGTGGCGACCCATGTTTACAAATGCTGTACACATCATTCCAACGCAAAAACCTGCTAAAAGTGTCTCCACCCCTTCTGGAAATACGGGAGAAATTGGAACAGAGTGTGTTCCTCTAAGCATACTCAAAGCGATGTGCTCACCGACTGGTATGGACAGGTTGTTCTGCACCAGGACCAGGGCCACCTTAGTGTTCCTGCCTTGCAGGCTTGCCCTGGTGGAAGCAACAGAAGGCAGCACCACGGGGAAGTTGCAGAAGCTCACTTTCACTGAAACACTGCCCAGGGACCATGCAGTGCCGTGGGTGCACTGCCATTCATAAGCATTTAGAACATGGCTGCAGTGTACGAAGCAAACAGAAGTGAACAAGGGAGGGAGGGGAAAGGATGCTTGCCGATGTTTCGACAAGAGGATTTGTCTTCGTCGGGACAAAGCGGTTATCAGGTATCAACCAGGTTTTAATAGGAGTGGATATTGTCCAGGCACGGTGGCCGCTAAAGAGGGTGACCTGCAAAACTATGAAACAAAATAGGCCAGCTCAGCAGAAAGGAATGCAGGGGTGTGAAGTGTGCAGAGATAGCGAGTGTGGGCTTTTAATTAAAAGGCTGTGTGTCCAGCTGCGACAGGTGGCTTGGTATGACTGGCTGCGTTGATCACAAAAACTCAGATAAAGGAATTAAGCAGCATGGCAGAACAAAGGAAATTTAAGGGGAAAAGAGGAAATGGGGACGGGTTCCTAGAAAGCACGAAAGGAAGAGGGGGCTTTAGACGTAAATGACCTTCAAATAAAGCACATAAAGTGTGTCTTAAGTATAATTGCACCTACACTTGTTCATGTATTCAACTTAGTGATGGAATCGGGAATATTCCTGGATGTAGTGAAGACTGCTAAAGTGTCTAATTTTTAAAGCAGGAAACCGCAACTTGCCAACAAATTACCGACCAGTATCCATGCTGCCAGTTTTCAGCAAAGCACTAGAAAAAATTAGATTTCTTAGAGTGACAAAGTTTTTTGAAATACATAGTGTTATAACACATAAATTGGGTTTATGAAAAGTAAGTCTACGGAAACGGCTCTGTTAACATTAAAGAGGCGGGTTCTGCAAAGCATAGACGATAGCATGTTCACAGTAGCTCTTTTTGTGGAGTGACTGCCTAGACCAACAAATTTCAATCTGCACGCTTCAGCCATATGGGATTTGTGGGCGATGCTCACACTTACTAAAACCTTACCATAAAAATAAAGCTCAGTTCATACGCCTAAACAAACGGCACTCATTGCTTCTCCCAGTTAAATACGGTGTCCCGCAGGGTAGCGTACTAGGCCCACTCTTATTTAATATCTTCATTAATGACGTTGAAAGTATAGAAAGTACAATACAATTTATTATATATGCTGGCGATAGCACTTTAATTTCTGGTTTAACCATTAATGGTTTAGTACTGAAATGCTACGACTTTCTGCAAAAATTGCCAAGATGGCAGAAAGCAAATCAAATTAAAATTATGCTGCCTGCCAAAACAAAAGCAATAATTTTTCGTGCTAGGAATTAGAAAGTTATAGCCAACCTCTCATATCAGCTTGATTACCAGCAAATAGAAATTGTTCACACTCATATTAGTTATCTATGCAAGAAACTACCTTCGACTATGGGAGTTTTATCATGCTATCACATACTTCCAACATCAGGTCTATCAAGCATTGTTTGGTTCCCATTTATTTTAAAATGCATTAGTTTGGTGTACAACCACAAAAAGAAATTAAACAGACTTCTCACGATTCAGGAACTAATAATTCGTCGTATTGGAAACATACAGCCTATGGACACTACGATAAATGCTTTTAGACAATTTGAAATAGTCTCTGTAAAACCCAATTACGAATTTTTCTATACTACATTTACTAACCACATAGCTCATTGGCTGGTTTACAGTGCCAATGCACTAATGCAAAAAGGGTTCAGCTTAAATTAAAGACAACATAGCGAGCTATGGAAAGAATATTGATATGTGTGATGTTAAGAGACAGGGAGACGGCTGAGTGGGTGGGAGAACAAATGTGGGTTGACGGCATCGTAGTTGAAATCAAGAGGAAGAAATGGGCTTGGGCAGGGCGTATAATAAGAAGGCAAAATAAACAATGGTCCTTAAAGGTAACGGAGTGGATTCCAAGAGAAGCCAAGCGTAGCAAGAGGCGGCAGAAGGTTAGGTGGGCGGATGAGATTAAAAAGTTTGCAGGCATAGGGTGGGCTAGCTGGCAAAGGACAGAGTTAATTGGAGAGGCATTTGCCCTGCAGTGATGATGAATTCGAGAATCCAATTTATTACAACTGTCAACATCCAAGTGCATTTTTGGCCCCCTCCAAGTGTAAATAACCAAGAGTTGACAACATTTTTAGCACAGCACTGAAACAGGCAGTAGGAGGTTGGTATTGACCTGGCACAAATGGATGGAACTGAGAAGAGGCCAACACAACCAACCCGCAGCCATCCCTGGTCCCAGGAGGAAGCCTTCTGGTTTGCTGCCGGTTCAAATGGTCCCTGTAACTTGGCACCAACTGTTTTTCTTTGCTGGGATCTACTGGTCACAAAACAAACCTTCCTGGTGTTCATCTGGTGTATAGTCCCAGTAGGGCATCAATTGGTTTTGTGTGGGGCTCTTTTCTGGTCCCTAGGATCTGCTGGCTGTTTTTGGGAACTTTTTTATTGAATTGACAGCTTTTCCCACTGTTTGTGTGGCAATGATGTTCAATGAACAAATATTTTCAGCTAAATCTTAGATTTTTTCTGCTATAAATTGTGTAAATAATGCTGAAATTTAGTGAGAAAACTTTGCCTATTAACCATTCCCCACCAACACCTGTGTGACGGCCTTAATGAGGGATATATAAGCTTGAGCCAATGTAACGTGAGTGCATAAGTTTCTGACATAACTTATGTGTACTGAAGTGCTTTGTTGTTCTTGTTGGTGCTTGCTACGTTTAAAGCTGTGTTCACTATATATGCAGATCTGCATGGTCCCGCAGGGCGACGCATTGTAGTGTAGGTTGCTTCTGTTTGCCTTAATTTCTGGAGTGTGCTTGACATTCAGAAACTCAAAACTTTTTCGTAACTTTGAAAGATCAGAAAACGAAGGTCATTACACAAATGGTTTATGCAAGAAATGTACATACGTGCTACCGGGGCAGCTACTGGTTCCAGCAGCTACAGGGAATGGGCCAATAAACCATTTGAACTGGGGCCATAAACAATATCACATTTGGACATTTTCACCGGGGATATATTTTGTGCACTAGTCACGTACGCTTGTGTTACATGCATCACGAAGTGCCACAGTACTGCTCTCAACGCTGTCTGCCAACTTGCATGTCTGCATCATGCAACAACGATCTTTGATGACGCACTGCAAAACGCTGGCTACAAATCTCATCTTCAGCTGATCAGAGAGGAGGTTACCGGAGTGCGCGTATCCTGGCGGAGCAGTCGGCGCGCTTCTCGGCCCACTGGGGGTCATCCCAGTCCATGTCGAAGAAGAGGATGGCGGCGGCGGGCACCTGAGCCAGGTGCTTGTGCAGCCAGTTGGTCTTGAGCACGCCCCGCTCTTCGTACCACTCGTACGACGGGTGCTGCACGATAGAGCAGCTGTTACTTCCCTTAATCGAACACAATATTGTTACCACGGGCGTACCTTAGGCTTCGCTTTAGGAAAGACATGCTTCTCAGGAAGGATCACGAAGTTTAAAAGAGCCCTGTCTGGCCCGCGGTTGTTGGAAAACGCGTCCCAGATCGCCGCGTGGATGTTGCTTCCCTGCGGATCCAAGCCAATGAACGCGACGAACGCCTTGGGTCGGCTCTTGAGCTCTTCGGGAACCTCGCCAATTTCCAGGGGCTTCATGACCAGTCCAACCAAATTATTGTCGCGCACAATCACGATAGTTGCACCAAATCCATCGGCGAGGCGGCGGGCTTGTGCACACACCTCCCACTTTCGAGAAGAAAAGCAAACTCTCGTTGGCAGTCGAGATTACGCGGCCGTCAGCTGACCACAATTAAAACGAAAGAAAAAGCCAACAAAACAAGCGTTCTACTGCTTAACCTCGACACCCATTTCTCGTAATGGTCATGGCCGCTGTCATCTGTATTTTCGGTCGTTCGGAAGAAGGCGTTACCGTGTCGTCGCAGCAGCTAGTTTAGCTCCCGGGCCCCTCTGGACCGTCAATTTTTCGAGCCCGGCCGAGGCCATGATACGACATCGTCCCTGAACGGCGGCCGAATGCCAGTGGACGGCGATGCCACTGTTCAGAAGGAAGCCAGCAGGTAAGGACCCTTCTTGGCGAAATTGTGGTGAAGGTGGGGTCACGTATTTACCGGCCGTATGCCAAGTTGTTGGATCTCGCAGTCACGATTTCTCAAAGCGCCTTTAATAGAAAGCCGACGCGTATTCTCCTTCCAGGATCGACAAATCACGCAAACGCGTATTCTCCGTTTTTTTTTAAATTTTTTTTCTTGCCGAAAGCGGTCTTTAATTGAAAATCCTGGCGTGCTTCGTGGTTTCATTATTACCTGCGATCAGAAAAGGTACGGTCGTCTTTTTTGTGGCCTGCTTCGTTCAGTGGCAGCACGTTTGTTTTGACGGCCGCGGTGCGCGAGGTCGCATTAGTGGTGGGGGAGGGGGGGGGGGCACACAGGTGTAAACATTTCCTCGACGCGTCCGGCCTCCAACCTTGTGACACACATCGCAGTGAGCCGACCCTTTGTACCGCCGACGTTTATATGTGCGCGAGGTATATGCGGAGGTGCGAACTGTGTACTGCCGCCGCTTAATCGAACTTTATGAATGGGCGCAGTCTGCCTCGGATAAGGGCTGATGGGACGTGGCCACTGACATGCAAAGCGTCTGCCGTTGTTTTCCCGCCTGTCATGTATCTATCTATCTATGCCAATCTAGTGACTCGATCGAGTCACTTCGGCCAGCGCGCCGTTTTATTCTGTCCGCAAGGCACTTATTTTATACACTCCATAATAAGAGCACAGGCGCTTAACCTGTATAATTGGAATGCACTGAGCAAGGTAGCGCACCATTCGACCTCGTTATGAATGTCGTCGTGAATATTTTCATAGTGACAGTTTCAAGACATCCCAAGCAAATGCTCAACAAACCAGTGACAGCGAGGAGTGCTGTGCCCATTCCAGTTTAATAAGGGGAATAATAATTGGTTTTGGGGGAAAGAAGGGCAATAGAGCAGATTTGCTTTTCAGAATAAGAGAGAAGCACTCGTGGTAATTCGGGACTGAGCAGACGCGATGATTTTATAAGTGTTGCGATAATTGTTCGGGAACGACGCTAAAGGCAGTTTATTTAAAGTGGCTTTTATGCTGAATGACTGTCCTTTTTAAGCTACTCAGTGTCATTCAGTTGCAGAGCCCAAGGTTGCAGGGTCGAATCCTGGGCACATTTCTATGGAGGGCCTTGTGTGATGTCAGTGCACGTTAAAGAGAAAAGTCTGTATTGAGGTTTTGGTTCAGATAATGAGGCCTCCAATACAGCATGGGCTGCACAATTTAGGCGCATGTAAATAAATAATTGGTTTTTTGAGGAAAGGAAATGGCGCAGTGTCTGTCTCATATATCATTGGACACCTGCACCGCGCCATAAGGGAAGGGATAAGAGAGGGATTGAAAGAAGAAAGGAAGAATTAGGTGCCGTAGTGGAGGGCTCTGGAATAATTTCGACCACCTGGGGATCTTTAATGTGCACTGACATCGCACAGCACATGGGCGCCTTAGCGTTTTTCCTCCATAAAAACGCAGCCGCCGCGGTCGGGTTCGAACCCGGGAACTCCGGATCAGTAGTCGAGCGCCCTAACCACTGAGCCACCGCGGCGGGTTGTGCATGTAGGAGAAATGTTTTTGCTGCCGCTGTTGAAGGCCACATTCTGATGGCAAAGGGGCAAATTGCACTCAAAATAAGTTTATAAAAACCATAGGACAAAAAAAAGTGAGCTACAGGTGTCACCACCATGGCTGTTTTTCGCAAGCAAACTAATGTGACATCAAGACTAATTTTTGTGCATGGATCGCTGAGGCTAGGTCACACCCATCATTATCTTTCAAGCAGTGGTCGCAGCCTCTTTTTCACTCTCGACACCCCGCATTTTAATTAAGTGGCAGGAAATAAATTACACGTTTTTAAATTGTTCTCTCAGCAAGAAGTGTGCTCCCAAACTGACATAAAGCCAGACAGTTTATTTTGTGTGGGTTGGGACATTATCAAGCTCAGAAATTACATTTGGCCTGGTTTTCAGCTTTGCCCTCTTGTGTGAGCAGTGATGAGTGCAGCAGAGTCAGTTCTTGGGCTGTGTTCGCTGGCAGCGCTGTGTTCGTCCTTCTTCTTTTCCGTCTTCTTTTCTTTGGCTATGTGCCGTTGCGCTAGAATACTATGAACGTGAATCATGATGAGTGCAGTTTCCTATTGATAATAGGCTCTGTTGAATTTCTGGAAAATGCAGCCAGCTTTGCACCTCAAGTATTCTGACATGTGGATAGTCACAGCTAGGGGCCTCACATATAAATGGCAAAACCTTTAGTTGTCTAAGGCATCAGCTCTCAGCCGAGAGCTCTTAGCCGCGTTCAACACCAGCGAACGAAAGGAGAAGGCTGAAATTTTTTGCAATCAGGGTCGCAGCAGCCGAATGAGAGCGTCGCCATGTTCATCGAGGATATGACGCGACTCTTCAATCGCACCGACCCTGCTATGCCCGAGGACAAGAAGGTACGCCACCTAATGTGCGGTGTCAAAAAGCAATTGTTTGCCGGACTGGTACGTGACCAGCCAAGAACGGTGGCCGACTTTGCCAAGGAGGCAACAAGCATGGAGCGTTCTCTGCAAGAACGGGGTGCGCACTACGGCCGTCAGGCGAGTGTAGCAGCCGCTCACCACTGTACGCCCACGTCGCTACCCACTGAGGAGCTTCGAGAGCTTGTGAGGAGCCTGGTGCACGAAAAACTCGAGAAACTTCGCTTCGAAGCTCCACAGGCCAGCGTCGCTGCCATAACGGAAGTGGTCCGAGATGAAGTCCGACGAGCTGTTCAGTCGCCACCAGCTCCGCAGCCAGCGCCCTATGTGATGACATACAGTCAAGCACTACAAAGTTGTCCTGGACCAGTGAGACAAGCCTTTTCCTCCGTCACTCCTGTGCCTTCACTGCGGTACCCAACTGCAGCTGTGCCCGTTGTACCGCAGGAGCCCCTGTCCACCATGAGCAAAGCGCGCGTTTGGCGTACGCCAAACAATAGGTCGCTCTGCTACGACTGCGGGGAGCCCGGCCACATACTCCGCCACTGCCCCTACCGTAGAATGGGCATAAGGGGGTTTTCACCTGATGGACCTCGACCACGCTACGGAGAACGGCCGCAGGACATCGAGCAGTATCTGTCCGATAACAAGCAGCCAACGACGTCGCGGCGACGCCAGTCCCGGTCGCCATCCCCAAGCCGGTTTTCTTCGCCAAGCCGCCCATCTTTTTCTAGCCAGTTCAGAGGCGCGCCCCCACATCGGGAAAACTGAAGACGGCGTCCCCCGGGGGTAGGACCGCCGCTATTCGATCAAGTCACGAGCCTCCACCCTACGATTTGCGGCTACGATCCGACCGACGGCTACCTCACCCGACGACCTCAACGACGACGACGCTCTGTGACCGACTGGTGTCTGCCGAAATCTCAGTAATCGCAGATAATCGCGATTCGACTGCAATTGTGGATACCGGTGCTGATTTTTCTGTAATAAGCAGTCGGTTAGCCACGGCCCTCAGAAAGGTTCTGACCCCTTTGTCTGGACCACAGATCCGCAACACCGGCGGCCATGTGGTTACGCCAATTGGCGTCTGCACGTCACGAATCGAGATCCGCGAGGCTACTTTCCCTGTTTGCTTTGCTGTGCTGCCCGAGTGCTCCTAATACTTGGTCTGGATTTCCTTCAGGAGTACGGTGCTGTCATCAACCTTCAGGAGCTGGTCGTGTCATTTTCCACTCAACCCCCTGTTGACGGCGATCCCAAGCCACGCGGGACTATGTTACGCGTCTTTGACAACCATGTATTAATCCCGTCAAGAGCTAGCATGTTTGTTACCGTAGATTGCGACAACATCTCTGGAATTCGTGACATCGCTGAAACCAACATGTCGCTGCTCCTTGGTCGGCAAGTCTGTGTTGCTTGCGGAATTGTTGAACAATGGCCGAACCGAGCTCTTGGTAACCAATTTTGGTTGTGAACCTCAATGTTTGCCTGGCAGAACAGTTATTGCGTATTTCGAAGAACTCAGCGAATTCGCGGGACAGCACGCTTTGTCTGAAGCCTCGGCATCAGTGGAGGCACCGACCACTCCCATAAAAACTGACGTGAACCCGAACCTCCCATCTAATCAGAAACGCTGCCTCGAAAGCGTTATCCAGTCTTTCCGTGACTGCTTCGCCTCGACCTCTAAGGTTAGGCAGACACCGCTCACAAAGCACCGAATTTTAGTCGACGCCAACCAGCGGCCGTTATGTCAGTCGCCTTACCGGATCTCTTCAAAGGAGCGTGATGCCATTCGCCGCCAAGTTCAAGAAATGCCCCGGGACGACGTGATACAGCCGTCGACGAGCCCGTGTGCGTCGCCTGTTGTTCTAGTAGCAAAGAAAGATGGAACCCTATGGTTCTGCGTTGATTACAGGCGTTTAAGCAGTCACCAAAAAATATATTTATCCTCCGCTACACATCGATGACTCCCTGGACAGGCCGCGCCACGCCACGTACTTCTCATCACTAGATTTACACAGTGGCTATTGGCAAATTGAGGTGGATGAACGTGACCGGGAAAAGACTGCCTTTATTACACCGGACGGTCTGTACAAATTCCGGGTGCTCCCTTTCGGCCTATGCTTGGCTCCTGCAACCTTCCAGCGGATGATGGACACCATTCTTGCTGATCTGAAATGGCAGTTCTGTCTCGTGTACTTGGATGACGTCATCTTCTCTGACGCGTTCGATGAGCACCTGAGACGCCTGCGTGCTGTGTTTGAAGCAGTTCGGTCGGCTGGCCTTTCCCTGAAGCCCGAAAAGTGTCATTTCGCTCTCGAAGAGTTGAGGTTTTTGGGCAACATCGTGTGCACTAAAGGGGTTAGCCCAGACCCCCAATAAGACAGCCGCTGTGGCTGCTTTTCCTGTGCCCATTGATAACCTAAGTGTGCGCCGCTTTCTGGGTCTCTGCGCCTATTATTGATGATTTGTGCAGAACTTCTCCCAGATTGCTGAGCCCCTGACCCGACTCACGAAAGATTCTGAACCGTTCTTCTGGGGCCTGGAGCAACAGGAGGTCTTTGAAGACCTCCGAACTCTTCTCCAAAGTACGCCCATCCTTGGACACTTCGACGAGTCGGCCGCCACTGAACTGCATACAGACGCCAGCAGCATCGGCCTCGGTGCGGTCCTTGTGCAGTGGCAGGATGGTCTTGAACGCGTAATTGCATACGCGAGCCGCACCTTGTCACGATATGAGGCTAACTATTCCACCACCGAAAAAAAATGCCTGGCCATTGTGTGGGCAGTGACCAAATTTCGCCCGTACTTATATGGCCGCCCTTTCAGGGTCGTCAGCGACCACCACTCGCTGTGTTGGCTGGCAAACCTCAAAGATCACTCGGGACGGCTTGCACGCTGGAGCCTTCGACTTTAGGAATTCGATGTTACCATCGCTTATAAGTCTGGTCGAAGCACAGTGATGCCGACTGTTTCTCTCGTGCTCCTATCGAGGACCCCCGAGCTGACCCCGATGACGATTCAGTTTTTCTAGGCGCCATCTCCACGTCCGTTCTGATTCAACACCAAAGAGACGACAGTGAGCTACGGCCCCTCATTGAGTATCTGGAAGGAAGCGCTCAGTCTCCTCTGCGAATCTTCTCACGTGGACTGTAGTCATTCTGTTTGCGCGACGGCATCCTGTATAAGAAAAATTACAGCCCGACGGAAGCTGTTTATCTGCTCGTCGTGCCTACGGCTTTTCGCGACGAAGTCCTGCAGGCTTGCCATGGTGACCCATCTTCTGGTCACCTGGGTTTTTGTCGAACGTTGGCATGAATATGGCAAAAGTACTACTGGCCTAGGGCTGCTGCAGTTGTGAAGCATTACGTAAGAACTTGCTGCGAGTGCCAGCGTCGCAAGACGCCGCCGACTAAGCCAGCCGGCCTACTGCAGCCTATTGATCTGCCTCAGGTCCCCTTCCATCAAGTCGGCATGGACTTACTCGGCCCATTTCCGGAGTCCTCACTGGGTAACCGCTACATTGTGGTCGCCACCGACTACCTCAGCCGATACTGTGAAACTAAACCTCTTCCCCGTGGTACCACTGACGAAATTGCGAACTTTTTTATCCAAACCATTGTGCTTCGTCACGGTGCACCCACCATCGTTTTAACTGACAGGGGAACAGCGTTCACCTCGGCCCTTACACAGGATGTTATGCGCCTGAGCGGCACCAGTCACCGCAAGACCACCGCTTACCACCCTTAAACCAACGGCCTCACCGAACAGCTCAACAGGAGATCGTGGGCATGATTTCCACCTATGTCGATGCGGACCACCGGAACTGGGACGCCATACTTCCTTACGTCACATTTGTCTATAATACTGCAGTCCAGGAAACGACACGCTTCATTCCATTTCGTTTGGTACATGGTCACGAAGCCACAACCATGCTGGATGCAGTGCTGCTTCCAGCTAGCACTACCTGCTCTGTTATGGGTGCTGCCCAATTCGTTCGTTACGCTGAGGCCGCCCGCCAACTAGCTAGAGAGCGTATCCGGCACCAGCAAGTTCTCGACGCTCGGCGCTATAACCTTCGCCACCGAAATGTGCATTACCAGCCCGGTGAACAAGTCTGGGTGAGGAGCCTAATCCACATGCGAGGGCGCTCTGAGAAGCCTCTACGCCGATACTTTGGTCCCTACGAGGTGCTCCGCCAGCTCAGTGAAGTCACCTACGAAGTTCTTTCCCAGGGAACCGTTCGCTCTTCTAGACGGCCGACCTCCGAAGTTGTCCACGTCGCCCGGATGAAGCCGTACTATATCCGCTAGCGCCTCGCGCGTGTCTACACCATATGCCAGACACATGCGACTACCCTTCTTGTCCTGCCTCCGATTGCTGCAGCACCAAGTCGGTGTCTTTCAAAGAGAGGGAGTAATGCCACACTACTGACTCCTATAGTGGCGCCGTATCGCGGCTAAATTGTATTACCTGGCAGTTGGCAAGCCTTGAGCCATCTCGGGGCTTGATGCCTTCTCGTCTTCTTCTCTCGAGCTGCCTGCTGCCTTGCGCGTTCCAACAGAGTCTGGTTAGACTAATTGCATAATTCATCCGTACCAAACTTGAATATGCGTCGACTGTTTGGAACCCGCATCAAGAATACCTAATCCAGGCATTAGAAGCAATCCAAAACCGAGCTGCTCGTTTCATAACATCCAAATATGATTCTCGGCTGAGTGTTACGAATATCAAATCTTCCATTGGTCTAACTCCCCTTTCATCACAGCGTAAGGTAGCAAGACTTTGTCTATTTCACAAACTTTATTATAATTTCCCACAATTACGTGAGAGCCTTATTCTGCCACTCTTGAGATCCTCCCGATGTTTGTTCAATTGCAACAGTGTTCTGCGTATTCATAGTAGCACTAACGCTTTTAGTAATTCCTTTTTGCCAACTGTTATATCAGAGTGGAATGTGCTTACTGACGGTATTGTCAATGAAACCAACTCAGTAAAATTTAAAAACTTATTGATTGCTTATTTCTCTCCTCAATTCCTGTAAAAACCTTTTTGTTTACCTATTTATTGCCTTGCTAATTTCAATGCGTTTACTGTATTTATTTGTACTTGCATTTATATTTGTGTTCTACCTTTGTGACCTGTTATTACCATTTATTCCCCCCCCCCCCCCCCCTATGTAATGCCCCATTGGGGCCTTTAAGGGATAAATAAATGATGATGATGATGATGAATGATGAAATGAAAATGTTCCGAGTGTTGCTATCTCTTCCAATAAGGAAGTAATAAGGAATAGCATCTGCCAAGGCATAGCCGTAGATGGGCACAGACAAAGGAAAGGTATAAAGCCTCCAGAGAAACTATTCGTCCTTGTCCAACTCGGGACCATTGCTTTGCCACCTGAGGTAACTGGAATGCCTAGCAGATGGTAGGACGAGAGCAATGTGCAAACAGTGTTGCTCCATTGTTTCAAAGCGAAGCTGGCTGTGGGGATAACTACACTAAGTTTTTGTTTTCTCTCCCTTCCTGCCCATTTGCACTCATGGTGCCAGGACTGAGAGGGGCTCTGAAACACCTTGTGAGGAGAATATCAATCACTACATGCACAAGAGAACTGACAAGTTTGTGAGCCCTTTCCGGCAACTGCTGCGTAATTCTGTTCGGAGGTGGCTATTGGTTAGATTCTTTCAGGCAGCTACCATGGCCACGGCCAGTCAGCAGCGTCACTCTGGCGGGTCAGGAAGCACCAGCCCCAGGGAGTTCCCGCGGTGCCGACCTTTGAGCATGCAAATAGTGGTGAAAGGAGAGCGACAGCACCAAGATGCTGAAATTCAAATTTTCAGTATAATTTACTCAGCTTCTACAAAATGCAATGAAAAAATTCTTGTTGGAGGATATTCATGAAGCGGCGCTCTTTAATATCCCAGGAATTGAGAGCCTGCACTTGACGTTGCTGCAGTTTGGTTGGGGAAGCAGCAAGGGTGCCTGTATTTTATTTTTGTCTGTTGTCAGTGGAAGTAGCCGTTTCAGAAGGCGTCAATTTGTGCCTTGGAATTGTGTGACATCTCTGCTCCTCTGGGGATCCCCCATCTGCCAATGCAGACAAGCCTCAGGAAGCAAGCAATGGCCCGGCTGCTGCCAGTCGAGGAGAAGGGCAGCTGCTGAGGCACGGCTCCCAGGACAGCATCCACTCCAATGGGGTGGATGCAGTAGTGCCTCCTCCGCCACCATCTCCGCTCCAGTCAGGTGAGCCATGTGTGGTGGTGCATGCTGAGCTTGTTTTGATAGGCCCCACCACTCGGCTGGAGAGAATGCAAGCAGACTAGTTTCTGAAACAGCTCTCAGTTGATTCCACCAGTTGATGTTATCTGGAATCAGCTGGGAATTGTTCCTGTAACGGCCTTACGGCTGACACTGTCAATAAACAAACAAACAAGTTTGACTGGTTTGAATTCTTTCACCTACAACTGGGATGGAATTGTTGTATCTGTCTAGGCCACTGTCGTCTCAGCTTAGCTTGCCTGGCATCCTTGTGGATAAACAGCCTGCAAAGTGCTCAGAGGATGACACAGATCATCAAAAAGCTTCAGCCATTCTTGATGCAAACAACTCATGGAAGTAGCGCCTCTTTCATCTTCTCTAACCGTAAACGGAAATCACAACCAGGATGTGACAGCCTTGTACAATCTTGGCTATCTCCTGCAAAAAAAAAAAAAATAATTGCTCATCAGTGACATAAAAATTTGAAAACTTGTGGCATTTCTTCTTTTTCTTAGTCAGGCACATTATGTTTGAAATTCCAGCATTGATAACATGTCTTGAAACTGTGAAAGAGTAACAAAACATTACAAGGGCATGCATTTGAAAAATAAAGCATTCAACACAAAGTGCATCTGGTTGGGGACCTGCTAGTAATTACCGATATTACATGTGTGTTTAAAGTGCATTAAAACATTTACCAGTCAAATGGTTCTGATTTTACATTCCCCCTCATCAGCTTGTGGGGGTCTGTAGTAAGAGCATAATGCAGTGACAGTTTTGTATTGTTTAAAAACCCCGGCGGTCTCCTCTGCTCATCACTGCAGTTTTAAATGAAGCAGAGTGTGGCTGCTAGTTGCATTCACTTGTGCTGACCTTGTGCGTTGTGTGCAATGCTCAGCGGAAGAAGAGTACGAGCCGAACATGTGCGTGCGGACCAAGTCTCGTCTCTCCAAAACGCTCGAAGAAGTGCTGCAGGATGCCGGCGCACTCGCCTACCTCATTCAGTTTGCCGAGGAACAGGGCACTCGGCCTCTGGTCAAGTTCTGGATGGAGGCCCAGAGCTTTTACGCGTCATGCCTCCTCCGGCAGTCTGCTCCGCTCGGCAGCACGCAACGTGGAAAGATCACCACGGACTGTGTCGAGGGAGACGGGGAGCAGCAGTCGGCGGGTGACTGCTACCTTGCCAGCCACTGTGCCATGGGAGAGGTGCGCCTCAAGGCAGGGAAACATGGCACAGTCCTCCACAGGGAGCCAGCGGCAACTGTTCCATTGGGCAACGATCAGTGGGTAGCATCCAGGCAAGCATCCAATGGTTCTTTAGTACCGTCGTCCCCACGCCAGATTTTGCGACGGAATGTTCACAGGAGCCCCCAGAACCAATGTCTTTCAGTGACCTCGTGCCCAAGCACAGGGGTGCCAGTGCCACATGGAACTGACCCATTACGAGCTGAGGATATGTCACAAGCCATTGAAGGAACGACTGTGTGTGCGCCGTCTAAGGAAGCTGTTGTATTTTTGTCGTCGTCACAGTGTGTTGGTTCGCAGGTCTGTGCTGCGCACTGTGTTGTCACCGGAGAGGGTGCTGCCCACCCAGTGCACGCCAATGGTGGTGAAGTGGGAAGTCGCAACGGTGTGGGGACTAACTTGAGGACCTTGTTTACGTGTAACCTGAATGGCATCCCACCAGCGACCAGTCCACCTCTGCGGGAAAATGGCGGTGAAGTAAGCAGCCCGGCAGAGGACTTTGACACGCAGGACATCACTGCAAGGCCAAGCACAGAACGGCGTGACAGTGAGTTGATACCTTTTTGTGTTGTTTCATTTTGTCATGTCTTGCTGTATCACTGGTTTAGAATGCCACCAAGGAGTTGAGGTACATAGAGTTGTTGCAAGCAGCAACGATGTTCTTGAGCGGTCACTTTCAGGGGTATCAGTTTTGGTGTAGGCTGGTTCGCTTAAGCAGCAGTCTTCTTGTCAACATTACGTTGGGTATGCCTGTTCACTGAGTGTAAGTTTTCAGATCAAAGAGTGCTTGTTTGGACTGGTTGGAGCATGGTTTTACGGGACGGAATGTCGCAATTAAAAACAATTCATTGGAAGGGGAACCCCAGCTAATATTATTTATTTATTCAAAGTACCCCTAAAGGCCCTCAAAGGAGGGCCTTTATTACACTAGGGGGGGGGTGTTAAAAAACGCTGTTGAGACATAAACGAATACGATAGCACCAATTCAGCATTGTAAAAGCACATGAAGGTAAAGAAGTCGAAGAGATGTGATTACAATACTGGTCCAGAAGAGAGAAAGAAAAAAAACAAGTGTAGTTATAAACTAAGAAGATGAAAGCAACAATCACCACCAAGGAAATCTAGGCAGTGCAGTAATGCAGTGCAATAATAATGCAATTATAAACAATGGCCACACATGCATCAATGCGTATTATATACGCATTACAAAAGAAAAATGCAACACAAAGAAAAGCAATGGGAAACAGATTAGACGCCATTGTCAGAGCAGATGAGTTCTTGAAATTTAGATATGTGACAGTGGTAAATAGCAGGTTATTCCAATCAACTATTGTGTGTGGAATGAATGACGTAGAGAATGAATGACCTTCCTTTTCTAATCCAGGGAGATTAGAATTGAAGTCACTTAGAAGAAAGTTTATGGAAAAGTGCAGATGTGAAAGCTTGGGTGATGTGATAAAAGGTCGAGTTCAGAACGTTTTTTTAATGCTATGACACTGGTGATCAAAGTGCGTATAATTGGAGGAAATGAGATGAGCAGTGTTGTCCTGTAATGATTCAGTGTTGTTAATGAGGTAGGTGTCATCCGGATTCCAGATGGCTGATGTGTACTCAACTTTCAGACAAATTAATGTGATCTAAGCAAGTTTTTTTAGACTTGAAGGGGCTTGTTTAAGATTTAGTTATAAAAGACCAAGTGAGTAGTTAACCGAAGCTGGAACAAGGTTGATATGATGATTCTATAATAGCCCAGATGAAAAGTAAACTGCAAGATATTTATACATACAGGCAGGTTCAATAATGCTTTCATTCGGGTGATAGATAGAAGGAATCGCAGAAGACCAACTGGTGAAAGCTAAAACTTTAGTTTTGCTGATTTTAGTTATTTTAAGCCAAGATGAGCACCACGCATTTACTACGTTGAGGTTGGTTGTGAATTACCCACTAGCCTGAACAATGGAGGCAAAATTCTGGAGGCTCGTGTACAGTGCGATATCAGCGCACCTTAAAGAATCTCTGGTGGTCGAAATTATTCCAGAGACCTCCACTACGGCGTCCCTCATAGCCAGAGTCGCTTTGGGACATTAAACCCCCATAAGCCTACCACCCTTCTCAGTTAGTAAGGGAAAGTGGTCAGTGTCGCAAATAGTGTTATGATATATTACGCACTAGTTGTCTGCAAATAATCGAACTCAGTATGATTGACAGTTGGGTAAATTGTTAATATAAATTAAAACGAGCAAAGGACCCAGTACGCTAAGGAATGCCAAAAGTCGTATAGACGAAACTGAAATCAGAATTATTAGCACAGGTAAACTGTGCCCTGGATGAAAGGAAACTTATAAGCCATGTGATTATGTTAGGACAGATGTTTGGATGTGTTAGTTTGAGTTGAGGCCTTTAATGAGCAATACAGTCAAATACTTCACAAAAATCATGCGATACTATGTCAGCAGTTGATAACAACTCATTAATAAAGTTAAGTCCTTACGAAATCTGTGTTGATATTTGAAGCCAGTGTTAAGCTCTTCTAAGAAACTGATGACCTGGGTGTGAATTACATGCTCGAGTAGTTTATAAACGCAACTGGTAAGGGAGATTGGATGATAGTGGAAGTGAGTCAGGGTTCTTGTGTTTGAACATGGGTATAACCTTCTTAATGTGCCAGTCAGATGCACAGCCACTTGATAATGACTGCAAAAAAAAACGCAATGTAATACATGGCAAGTGATGTCAGAGGCTTTTCTAAGCTCCTTGTTATTCACGCCAAGGTGATCAGAACTGGAGGACATTTTGATTGTTTAGTAATGGTAACGTACCGGTGCTACACTAATAACAATTTCTGGCTTAACAATGTTAAAATGGATAAGTAGTGAAGGAGACAAAGCAGTACCTTCATGGGTAAAAGCAGATGCGAATGATTCGTTTAACAGCTCTGCACATGTTGATCGAGGGCAGTATTACCAGTGGTGTTCGTGAGTGTAATGTCTGAATGAATTCTTGGATTAACAATGCACCAAAATCGGGTAGGATTATTTTTTAACATGGATGTCAAATTGAAGTGACTACGGGTGGATCTGAGTAGTGATTGATATTCTCTGTCGCTTTTTTGTAGATGTGCCAAGAGTTGGCAATACCATTGCTGACTGCATTCATGGTACAAGCGTTTCTTTTGATTGTTCAGTTTTTGTTTCGCATTGCTGCCCCTGTGTGGGGGCAGGTGCACTGGAGAAAGTACACAACAGACAGCTATTCGAGCCCCAACAAGCCAGAATCCAGGCGACAACTTCGTCACAGCCCTGCACATGCTTGCAGACGGGTACAGCAGCTTCAAACAGAGAATGATTCGCGACCGCTTTGTTGTTGGCCTCAGGGACGCGAAACTTTCCAAAGAACTGGAAATGGACGCCAACCTCACTCTGGCGAGTGCTGTCGCCAAGGCACGTCTCAAAGAACCGGTACGCCAGCAACAGCAGCAGTTGCGGTACAGCATTACGACACTTTAAAATGATCCCATATAATTCATTTCCTTGATTTTTCGTCTCCTTTTGTTCAAATTTGTTATTTGGCGACGTCACGCTGCATCCTTCATAAGATGCCTATGTCTGCATATGGGATCATTTGGTTGTTAGCGTCAGTGCACGTTGGATTCCTCTTCTGTTTTTGTTCTGTCTGTCTTTTGTCCTGTTTTTGTCATGCCATCCCTTCCCGTGATTCAGATCGGAGTATGGAAAAATCTTCCATTTCTGGTTGAAGCAATCTGAGAGTTTCCTTTTGTAACTTGTGAATGCTTCTGCATAGCCTTTATCGGTGAGAACTGTGCTTCATTGCAGTAGCAGTTTATGTGACATGTTCACACCATTGTTAGGACCTCGGTCAGAATTGGCTGCATTCAAGTGACTGCCTGGGCAGAAATGCTCCAGCATGTGTTTGCTGCAGCAGAGCACTGCACCATGTCATCCATGGTGTGGATTCTGCACCACCACTGAAGGTGAATGCACAAGTACGCAGCTCTAATGTGTAGACACATTCAGGCCTGATCTGTTCCTGAATATTCGGAGCTGTGGGGTTATTTATGCCCGTAAGTGTCGTAACTTTTTTTTTGTTGTTCAATGTTTTGGATTCTACTGCAGCCAGCTGTGTGGTAGCTTCCCTTTTTGCATAGTAAAACCAAGACTGATAATGGCTAAATAGTTCTGTTCGAGCCTTATCACTGGTGGCATGCATTGTTCTGGCCTGATAGTGACAGAGGTCTTGTCCACTGGTATCATGCCTTGGTCGAATGGAGTGGAGGACGAGGACCTCTGTGCAGGCAGTGAGATCTTGTGGCAGAGCACTGTCTAGACACTTCACCACCTAGAGCTGTCGGTCATTCGAAATGATTCACCCCCTCCATGCCTCCTTGGCAGTCGAGAGTGCACTGTGCTTCTACTTTTGCTCATCTGCTGTCACTGTGGGTCGCAACATTAGCAGGTGTTTGGCAAGTAGCCTGCTTAGCGTGCTGCTACTCGGCACACCGTCATGCAGATAGGTTGGACGTTTCCGGCAGGGTGGTGCAGTGTTGGATATTGGCTAATGGGACATCATGTTGCCATTCGAATGCAGCCTGCATGTGTGTGCTGGTGGTGGTTTACTTGAAACACACGCACAGCTGCTTTTCTGCATCATTGCTTTAAATTTGTATGAAACATTATTGTTGCTTGTTATCGGCCTCCTAATTGCGACTCCTCCTTTCTTACCGACCTTCACTCCGTCCTACTTGATCTGCACTCTCGGTTTGTCCATGCGAACTTCCTACTTTGTGGAGACTTTAACTTTCCCGATATCGACTGGGAAACCTTGTCAGCACGGTCCGGTCCGTCGACCAATTTTATTGACTTATTTATTTATTCACGTTGCCTCACAGGCTCCAAGCATGGAGTATTGTGTGAGGGGGGGATTACATAAATAGGGGTAATAACAGGAGCATGAATGACACGATTATATAATGCTGATTGACTGTTAGTACTCATTAAACAGTAAGAACATCATTATACAATAGTTATTGACGTGTCAGTAATTAGAAAAAATGGCTGTTATTTCGGTCCTAAAAGAAGCTGGATCACGAATATTGACGATGTGTTCCGGAAGACCATTCCAGTGGACAATAGCCTGCGGCAAAGCGGATGAATTGAATGCAACGGTTTTACCTGAAAGGCGTTTGAAGCTGAGATGGTTGTTTAAACGGCGCGAGGTGCGGTGAGGTTGGGCAAGAGGGAGAGTCGAAAGATTACTGCTATAGACTATCTTGTGAAATAAGCAGATTAGGGCAATTAATCTTCGTGATTGCAAGGTACAAAGAGAGAGCGATAATTTAATGTTTGTGACGCTTGAGTGACGGTCATAGTTTCTGGAGATGAAACGCGCAGCACGATTTTGGACTGATTCAAGGGAGTTAATTAAATAAGCCTGGTGAGGTGACCAAATGGATGATGCATACTCGAGTTGCGGACGAACAAATGTTTGATAGGCGAGCTTACGGGTAGTAGCAGGAGTTCCATGAAGATTCCGTTTTAGGTATCCTAAGGTCCGGGATGCTTTAGCTGTTATTTTCTGTATATGAGTGGACCAGGACAAGTTACATGAAAAATGGACACCGAGGTATTTGTAAGAAGACACCTGAGAGACTAAGCTGTTTTCGAGCATGTAATTGAACGAAGAGTTAGATTTTTTGCGGCTGAATGTCATTAACTTGCATTTTTCAGTGTTAAGTGACATTTGCCATGATGAACACCAAGCGGTTACATGATCGAGGTCCCTTTGAAGTGCAAGAAGGTCTGCAGGTGATCGGATTTTGCGGTAAATATGCAGTCATCTGCGAACAAGCGAATGGTTGATGTAATGTTAGATGGCAGATCATTAATGTAAATCAGGAACAGCAACGGGCCCAGGACGCTTCCTTGAGGAACACCAGATAGAACATCGCTAAACGGAGATGAGTGGCCGTTAACAACCGTGAACTGTTTACGAAAAGACAAGAAATTCCTTAGCCATGAGGTTGTTAGTGAGTCTAGGTTGAGGGAAGTAATTTTACCTATTAAGCGTGAGTGCGCAACGCGGTCGAATGCTTTTGAGAAATCTAAGAATATGCAGTCTGTTTGGAAGTTCTCGTTCATGGTGTGTAGTAGCTCGTTAGTAAATTCCAGTAGTTGAGTCTCACATGAGAAGCCTTTCCTGAACCCGTGCTGGTTAGAAAAAAAGAAATTATTACTATCTAGATGCTGCGCCACTGCTGATACGATGATGTGTTCGAGGATCTTACATGGGACAGATGTCAATGATATGGGGCGATAATTTTGCGCGTTCGTTTTATCACCTGATTTGAAGATGGGGATAATTTTACCAATTTTCCAATCCCTTGGAATTTCACCAGTTGATAGCGACTGACGAAATATATGGAAGAGAATATTGCTTGAATGGATCACTGTGCTTTTGAGAATTTTTGTATTAATATCATCAATGCCAGCAGAAGTCGAAATCTTAAGATTGTTTATTAATGCTGCAATACCGGAGACACTTATTTCTATGGGACTCATGTACTGGTAATCGGCATCTACTAATGGTGGAGTAGTGGAATGGTCTTCCTGTGTGAACACTGAAGAAAAATAATTATTAAATATAAGTGGGCATTCTTCTTCTATAACTGGAGCACCAGTGTTATCCAACAACGAAACAAGAACCGGAGTGTCAATAGGTGATATCGTTTTCCAAAATTTTTTAGGGTTGTGTGTCCTCACGTTTAACTTCACCCAGACAGTTAAAGTGCCTACTCGTGGCGACAACATTCTAGATCTTGTTCTCGCTTCCAAACCGGAGTTGAGTCATTAACAAGCATCACTGGTCTAAGTGATCACGAGGTGCTTGTGTTGAATTTTTCCGTTCCCATCCTCACAAAGCAACGCTCCACAAAGTACATCCGCGACTACAATAAATCAGATTTTCGCACTATTAACCGTGAGTTAGAAACTTTTTTCCACCTTTTCCAGCAGGCCGCACCCATTGGATCAGTAGAACAAAACTGGTTGCTCTACAAAAATAAAATCTTATCTCTTGTCGAAACCTATGTCCCCCTTGTCTGCATACGTGGTGACTGTAACAAGCCCTGGTATAACAACGTCTTGCGACAGTTAGCAAACAGAAAGAAGCGCCTCTATCGCGCGGCCAAGCACACAAATTCTGTAGAAAAATGGGAAACGTACAGCAAATGCCTACATGAATACATTAGCATACTACGACGTTCTAAAAAGAAATTTTTTCACGAAGATCTTGAAAACATTATGCGCGTTAACCCCCAAAAGTTCTGGAATCTGGTCACCCCGGGCAAAAGCCGTACTCAAAACATTTCTTTGGTTAACCATGATGGCTTACATGTTCCTGATATTGAGCGCGCAGATGTCATGAATTCATATTTCTCCTCCATGTTCACCCACGAACCTGCACTTGTTATTCCCCCAATACCTGCCACTAATTTTTCCCAAATGCCACCACTTTTTATAACCCATGAGGGTATCGCTAAACTCATCGACAACCTTAAGTTGTCAAGCGCTCCTGGGCCAGACAACATAACTGCCAAAATATTGAAGGGCACCGTGAGCATTTCTAGCCGTATTTTGCACATTATTTTTCAGCAGTCTGTTTCAAACGGCGAAATACCAAATGATTGGAAAACTAGTAAAGTAACCCCAGTATTTAAGGCAGGCAATCGATCCGATCCTTCTAATTACCGCCCAATTTCATTAACATCTGTTCCATGCAAGCTACTGGAGCACATTTTATATTCGCAGATCGCATCACACCTCAACAATAACGCTTTCTTTTATGAAAAACAGCATGGCTTTAGATCAGGCCATTCTTGCGAGTCCCAGCTTTTTGAATTCACCACAGACCTTCACTTAAACTTAGATTCTTCCTTCCAAACTGACGTCATTTACCTAGACTTCTCCAAAGCCTTCGATCGCTTTCCACATCAGCGTTTAATGGCAAAACTGTCCTGCCTCCACATTAACCCTTTAATCTTGTCATGGATTGACTGCTTTCTCCGCGAACGCTCACAATATACAGTAATAGAGAACCACAGATCGCAAAATACTACAGTCATCTCTGGTGTCCCCCAGGGATCGGTGCTGGGACCACTCCTTTTTCTGATATTTATAAATGATCTTCCTAATGCCATATCATCTTGTATCCGCCTCTTCGCAGACGATTGCGTCCTTTACCGCCGCATATCTACTCCCGATGATCACACTCTGCTTCAACGCGACCTAAATCTCATAGAAACCTGGTGCACACCATGGCTTATGCAACTGAACATTTCCAAATGTAAGTTCATGCATGTATCAAGAAAGCGAAATAACCTCAGCTATCCGTCTTCATTAAATTCTACACCACTCTCTGAAACAGAATCATACAGGTATCTTGGAATCATCGTGAACAACAAACTAACATGGTCTGAGCACATTGCAAAACTTTGTACAGATGCTTCCAAGTTGCTTGGGTTTATCAGACGATCCCTCGCTTTTTCACCCCGTTCTATCCGTCAACTCGCCTACGTAACATTCATCCGTTCGAAACTCGAATATGCCTCGGCGATCTGGAATCCCCATCAGAAATATCTAATCGATCAGCTTGAAGCCATCCAAAATCGTGCAGCCCGTTTTATCACATCGCAGTATGACAGACGACACAGTATAACTCTTATCAAGGCATCCCTTGATCTTCAACCCCTGGCACTTCGGCGTAAAATTTCACAGCTTTGCCTATTTCACAAATTGTACCATACCTTCCCACAGCTAAGAAATTCTGTATTACACCTGCCGCTTCGCACCTCACGCCGACTTTTCAATTCTTTAAGTTTGCAGCGCATACATGGCTCCACAAACTCATTTAATAAATCCTTTTTACCTAGCTCCATTACATTGTGGAATGACTTACCCGATTCCATAGTTACTGAAGTAGAACCTAATAAATTCAGGCTCTTATTAACAGCACATTTTAAGGGCTGAGATATTTTGCCGTGTTTTTGAATGTGTATGCGTCTGTTTTTGTTTTTTTGTTTTTTCCAAGTTGTTCTTGAGCCGCTGTGTCTTTATTAGTGTTGATGCTTGTAATGATGTTAATGTTTAACAAGAACCCTGCATTTTGTATTGATTTTTGTTGTACCATTGTATATGTAACGACTACTCCCCCCCCCCCTTATGTAATGCCCTAAACCAAGGGCCTTTAAGGGTAAATAAATGATGAATGATGATGATGAAACATTGGCGCATAATTGTTTCGAGCAACTAGATCTGACGTGGAATTTCATACGCAGTGTAGCAACAGGCCACCAGAGGCATAGAGACGCTCGCATTCTTTGTGCTTGCTGAGGAATCTGTCTCCACAGTCACCCAAGTCTTGACGATTAAGAGGGCCACTTAAACTCGTTTGCTCTTGGAAGTTGAATGCATGGTATCCCATGTTAGTTCCAGAAAGTGCAAGGTACAGGAAGTGGCAATTCAAGACAGTGCAGATGTGCCAGTGAGTTGAGTGATAGCAGAGGTGCAGCAGAAGCGATCTTACATGTTGGGAAAGCAAAAGGACACGAGTAACGGCAACCGTTGTCTGTATTGAAAGGGCAGTGAACAGCTTCAATGAAATTTCTAAGAGAGGACTCGAGACACTGCTTCCTTGTGTGGCTAAAATACGTGACTGGTCCTCATGTGTGCCCGTCCACTTTGCACCTGTGCAAACGCCAATCTGCTGGGCACTGGTGCACTGTCCCGTATATAGCTGATGTTGCAATGCATGGGTCTAAGCGGGAGCCCAGCTCTGAGCTCATCTGCATGAGCACCCATGTATGTGTCGATGGCAGCCTCCAGATATAAGCATAACTGGAAAGGACCTTCCCCGCGTGGTGAGGTGCGCACTGCATCAGAGCCACAAGGCTTTTACATGAGTGCGTAAGGCCATGCGGGCCCCCTCCATTTGCTTGTAAATGGGCCCAAATGAATTTTTGTCCAAGCTTGTCCTGGATTCTTGTGACGTCATTTTGTGATCCTTCTTTATAGGTCTGAGTCAAGATGCGATGCACATATACAACACTTACATTGCTCAAAATGCACCGCTTCCCATTGGAGTTCCTGATGACTTGCGGAGCCACATTCAAGGTGAGGTCTTCGTCCTTCTGATTATTGCCTGTCTTGGTGGAATTGGGAAAAGGTGCCAAAGTCTGTAGAGTGTGTGAGGCAGCAGTTTTAATGTGATGGCCTTAGAAGCCTCATGGTTAGTTATAAAATCTGCTGATTGGTGGAGTCAGTGATGACATCACATGGCTGAGCGCTGATTGGTCAAGAAGGTGTGTGATGCCATGACGTCACGTGACAGGGCCAAACCTGGTGGTGGGCTCGGCGGCAGTTGGCAGCTGCACTTCTTTGTGTGCAGATGTGTTTAGACAGCTCCAGGTTGGATGGAGCCAGAATGAATGCTGTGTCTGTCTGCCTGAAAGCGGAGAGGGTAACCATGGAAGAAGGTGGAGTGCCGGCGTCTGCACAGGCTCAGCGCATGCGGCAAGAAGCAATTACGGAGGAGGAGAAACGGGCAGAGCAGACTTCACTGCTGTCGCATTTTCAACATGTAATGTTATTGATATATTTTATCCAGCTCCAGGCACAGCAGCACTTGTTTGTCTTAAAGCATTAAGAAGCAATTCTCTTCTGACAGCCAATGATCGGTGCAGCCTGCACAAGTTACAAGTTCTTTGAATTTAGCTGGGCATCCTGTTAAGAGGGTTGCGGAAATTGTTGTTATTTATGTATGAAATGTATGGAACGGATATGTAACTTATGACGCCAATTTCGAAACTGCATTTTACCTGAAGCTAGCTGGTAGAGTTGTTGAGTAATCACAATTAACACCCAGTAAAGTCATCTCCCAGGTATTGAATAACAGTATGCACAAGTTCTCTGTCGGCATGTTTACAAATCTCTGTTCTGGGCAATAAAACTATTGTTTTCCTTAGATGCCCAGTTCTCATGGAAATAAAATTTGAACTGCAGTATGCATATTTACATTAAAGTGTGCCTGAATAAAATATATGGCATACACACATAGAAAAATTGAGAGCCCCACTGCACTCCTCAGTGCCTGAGCATTGATGCGTGAGAACAGAATTATTCTAGTGTCATTTTTTACAAAGGGCCGAAAGGATGAGCAGTAACTATTACAGAAAAAGCGAAAGCTCAGAAAGCCAACCTCGTTTATCACCCCTTCTGCTTCTTGCCATGGCAACCAGCATCTCTTTTTCATGGTGATACTAGAATGAAGGTGCTCCATCGTTTAAAACCCACGGAATTCACGGTATTTCGGCACTATCATGGTTTGCTCGCAATTTTCTAGAACCATACATGAAAGAATTGTCACTTTATAAATTAGTATTGCATATTTTACTATATTTTATTATAAGACAATGAACACCTGAGGGTTACAAAAAAGCTTAATTGAGAAATAGACTATGTTGACTAAATTGGCCATTTTATTTGCCACGTCACCCCTTCCACGGCTAGCACACATTGTGGAACACAATTGCTTTGTAGGCACGCCTGCTGCTGATTATTAACCGGCTGTCATATGGAGTAGGTTTTTCCATGTTATGCTTCCAGTCCATGTGGCCGTTTTTATTTATTTTTGTTTGTTTGCAAATACCCTCATGGCTAAAGCATTATACAGAGGAGTGGGGTTGACTTGTATGAATGTATGCAGTGGTAATTTGTAGCAGTTAAACCATCTGAGTGACTCACATTTGGGTAGTGAACGAAATATGTTGGTGCTTTCACTGGTTGCAATCAGAGCGGTAGACCGTTCCATTGACATGAGTTACGTGGTACAGAGGAATTGAAATGAGAGTTTGTGTTGCATAGAGGCAGGGTAGTTTTGTAAACATGAAAAATAGGAGCTAAAATGAACATGGAACGGAGTCTGGGGGTATTTGGAAGGTTTTTTGTGAGAGGTGAAAGCGACAAATTTTTCTGTGGGGGCTCGGGTTTGGAATGAGTCACTTAACAAATTTGCTTGCATTGGCAACATGTTGATATTTGGGCTCTATTATTTTGGATTACCTCTAGATTGCTAATTAGTGATCTGTTGTGTGTATCCCAGATGGCAGGGGCGTATTTGAGTTTTGTCCTTGTTGATGTATTGTAGGTTAGCAACTAGCCCCTCCTGTTCCCTAACTCGTTCCCTACCTTGAAGAAAATCACCATTTTTTGTAGGTTTCAGTAGCTTCTTTGTTTGTGCAAAAACTATTGCATTTAAAATTTAGTGTAATGCACAAAAACAAAGCTAAATAAATTTACTTGTTAGGTATATAAAATTGAATAATGAATTACGCATTGCAACGGAAAATTTTAATTTTTAGAAACGATATTAGGTACATATTGAACAAAACTTGTAAACACACGCTCGTATCTAAAAAGGAAAAATATATTAAACATTTTCTGAAATGCGCAAAATGTTTGGCATTTTATTGTACACCATCTGTGAAAAAATCTAACTTCTATCTTTAATAATATTCTTGCTAAAAAAGGATGCTGCCACCGTCTGGAAGACGAAGTAACGAGCGTTAGCTGTTTGGTTTACCATGATTAATGAATATGACGTCATTATCACGTGGTTTCACTTCTGTCCGCCACATTGGATTTTGATGTCATCATTGGCACCCTAATTTGGCCGCCATGTTGGATTATGACGTAGTCACGTGGCAGCCTAAGTCGGCCGTCATCTTCGAATAATTAATGATGTCATCAATTAATTACCATTATTTGCTGACATCTCGTATTTATAAGTGATGTCACCAAATGGATATATCAGTGACATCACCAATCAATCACCAATTCGATATACTAATGATGTCACCAATCAGTCACCAATTGGGTTGCTATATCGATTTACTATGGAGGCCACTGTCTTGAATTCCTCGGACTTAGAAAATTTGACGCCGCAGGGAAGGTGGTAGCAGATGCCAATAATAATTGGTTTTTTGGGGGAAAGGAAATGGCGCAGTATCTGTCTCATATATCTTGGACACCTGAACTGAGCGGTATGGGAAGGGATGAGGGAGGGAGTGAAAGAAGAAAGGAAGAAATAGGTGCCGTAGTGGAGGGCTCTGGATTAATTTCGACCACCTGGGGATCTTTAACGTGCACTGACATCGCACAGCACACGGGCGCCTTAGCGTTTTTCCTCCATAAAAACACAGCCGCCGCGGTCGGGTTCGAACCCGGGAACTCCGGCTCAGTAGTCGAGCGCCCTAACCACAGAGCCACTGCGGCGGGTGTAGCAGATGCCAAGAAATTGAGAAACGTGATGAGCAAGAGCTAACACACTTAAAAACCATGACTGGAAACCGTAGTTTTCGGCACCGGAGCATGGCCACCTGTGTTCCAGGCTGGTATCCATCATGGCCAAAGTCAGTACTGAATCCTGATGAAAAGGCAATATCTTCAGACTGCTACTCGGGTTATCGATAAAGTCAATCGAAAACTGGGGTCCTAAGATTTGCGACGCTTTAGAGTGTGCATCTCGTATGCAGAGGCTGCCAAGTGTGACACTACCACATCTTCGGAGCAGGCTTAAAAATGCTGCCTTGCACCCCAACCGGGAATTCTCAGGGAATTTGGATAATCTGGAAAAAACTCGGGGAAAACTCAGGGGATCTGTGTTTATATCAGGGAAAATTAGCTGAAGTTCTACATAAAAGGAACTAAAATCGCGATAATGCTGTCTCGTGTAAACAATGCGGACTGGCATTGCATGGATTGTCTAGTGCAGCGTTACGTGTCCTCTCCTCAGCGACCGCTGGCGTCCAACGTTGTGCTGTCAAGTGGAGCATCCCAGCAAGGCGGCGAAAAGCTTTGCGGCGCCAGCGCTGTGGCCGACGGCAGAGCGCGCGCTTCCTACGGTTCGCACGTGCGCTGTTCGACGGCCAGCGGTCTCCCCTTGTTTTCCTGTGTTTCCGAGTGGACAGCTTCAACAAGGCGGCAGAAAATGTGAGAACTTGCGATGGTCCCATATGAACTCTTCCTCCCTGTACATCTCCTTGACGGAAGCATCGATTTCTGCCGGAGGGGGTGCACGCACAAAATGCAAGTGGCGCAGATTTGGGAGAAAGGGAAATAGTTTTTTCGCGCCTTTTCGTGAGCTGCCGACGCTTGCAAAGCAATGAGTTCTGTGTGTACTTGGCTGCGCCGTTTTGAACCGACTTCATTTTAATGACTGCTGTGGTGCCGCAGGCAAGCTGTGTGCGACGTGTCAAGCATGACGGCCTTCAAGTGCACTTTCGTCCAGTACTGGACGAATGCAAAACATTGCGAGTATGCAGCCTGGATTAGACCCGTCGAAAGTAATCCAAACGCAGCGTACTGTGCGCTGTGCAGAAAGCAGTTTTCGCTCAGCAACATGGGAAGAAGAGCGGTGACAAGTCACGCTGAAAGTAAGAAGCACCGAATGGCTACTACCGGAGCCGGGACACCCTCTGTAGCCTCATTTTCGACATCGCCGGCCACTGTTGTGACCAATGCCGGGCCAGTGCTGTCAGTTTCTGCGCATCCTTCAAGTGCTTCAACTACTGTGACGGACGTCCAACCCGATCGTACAGCAAAGGATATCTTTCAGCGTGACTTAGTCATAAATGCTTAAGTGATGTGGTGCCTCAACGCTGTTGTGACACACACATCACTCCGTGCTGCCGCGGCATCGGCTTCTTTGTTCCCTTTGATGTTCCAGTCATCAGCTACAGCCAAGAAAATGCAACTTGGCAAAGACAAGGTAGGATATACTATTGTCTAGGGCCTCGCACCTTTCTTCAAGGAAAACCTCATGTCGGAAATAAGCCAAGCCTCCCACCTCGTTGTGGCATTTGACGAATCGTTAAACAAAGTTGCACAAAAAGAGCAAATTGACGTGCTGGTTCACTTTTGGCCGGATGCAGAGCAGAGCGTGAAAACGCGCTACTTGACGTCCTGCTTTCTGGGGCGCACGCGGGCGGAAGAATTGGTTTCTGCTTTTAAAACTTCCACAGATGGACTCTCCCGATCAAAGATTCTTCAGATCTCAATGGATGGGCCAAATGTAAATATAAAATTTCTCCATGAGATCAAACAAGCACCTTGTGAATCCAGCAACGGCCGTCGTATTTGCAAAGTTGGTAGCTGTGGCCTTTTATTTTGTAACGGTGCTTTCAAAACCGGACACGCGGCAACAGGTTGGGAATTTCGTGGAATTTCTTCGTGCTTTGTACAACTTATTCAAATATGTACCTGCCCGACGTGCTGAATATGCACGCATAACCGGGAGCAACATTTACCCTATGAAGTTTTTCAGTTCATAGCTTTTCACTTCTACTAACTAAGGTTTCTATAATCTGCAGTTCGTCTGAATATACTTGCTGAGAGAGAATCACACTTGTGACGAAGTTCAGGTCCCATGCTATTGCAGTTACTATCTGTAGATAGAAATATCTCACATTTGGAAATATTTGTTTCCGCATGCATCTTCCTTTTAGTTCGTATTTGAAAATGTCCAATTTGATTCACAGTTTGTTTTAGCATTTTTTCGAAGATATTCGAGTTGTTGTGCATTTGGCTAATCTCTCCTCCTTTATTTAAATCAAATAAGTACTACTCCTTACTATTCAAATAGGACTAAATCACTGTTTTTATTTTTTAACATGCTTACTGGAGAGTGTGATACCATCAGGCGGCTTTGTGTCAGCTTGTTTTTGCATAAAGCAAAGTACTGTGTCACTCAGGGAATTTTACAAAGGCACTCAGGGAAAACCTTGAAAACTTAGGGAATTTGGAAAAGTCAACTTGGAAGATACCCTGAGAACTACATCGAAAACCAAATTTTATTTGTGTAATTACAAGGCAGATGATGCAGCATACCTGTAACCAGCACAGACGGCTCCGAAGTCAAGCGGCAGTCTTGGCGACTGGTTTTAAGGTAGAAACCATGAATGGTGGCGGTCGGAGCCATGGCCAAGCTCCGGCCGACAGGCTCCCCGTCTTTCTACCGGTCCGGGGGGGCTCCGAGACCTTCCTGCGAATATGATAGTGAAGCACAGGCGACATTTTAGGAACCATGAGCATATCTGTATCGCATTAGTACTTCTTCCAAAAAACCTGATCAGTCCCTGAAAAGGAACTGCACCGATGAAAGCTCCACCACTACGATGAAAGCTCCACCACTACATGATCTGACTGTGACCACTTTCCTCATTTCCTGTTTATTCACTCTCTAGTGGATAACGGCCCAGTTGCTGCAATATCAGTTTTTTTTATCGCTAAAACCCTTGAGAAAATTATAGGAAAAAAGTACAAAGCAAAAACTTTCATCTGGTGACCTTATTGAAGTGTCACTGAAATATCACTCTGACACCCTTTTCAGGCTAAAGCACTTTGCTCACCTCCTGGTGCTTGTGATTATCACCCTTGAAATCTAAACACAGTAAAAGGTGTCATATCAGAGCGAGATCTGATCCGTGAAACAGTCTGTTCTCCTGGAAGGTCTCTGAGATCAAGGTGTCTTTGACCTTTGCCGCATCACCATAAGGCGAAGAGGTGGTGACACCCCACATCGTCCAAACATTTGAACGGACCCGTCTACCAGATGCTTTGAAAGCAGAATTCATCCACTGTAAAGTCCATCCCTATATCCCAAACCCGAGAAGGTGTTTCAACTATCAAAAGTACGGACACAGATCCGAAACATGCCGTGGAAAACTCACCTGTGCGAAGTGCAGTGCCCGTGAGCACCCTACTGATAACTGCAAGCAGAATGTCCCAACTGTCACAAGCCACACGCCACGTATTTACGAACATATTTCAGAATGAGAAGAAAGTAACTCAGATCAACGTAACAGAAAATATAACATTCTCTGAAGCCCGGAAGAAGCTCTCGCTTCTCTCCGGAAGGTGCTACGCTGATGCAGCGCACAAGGGGGCCGGGTGACTTCTCGACACGGTGGGCATGTAATACGGCATTGCTGATGCGCGCCCATCTCGGCCCTCTAGCAAGTAGCCACATTCCATATCCCAGCAGTCAACTTTTCACAGGCCTCTGGGAAAGTACAGGCAAGCGAGAGGGAGTCTTTCCCTTTTGACAAATCCACATCTGCTTCCGTGTCTCCAGCAGAACCAATGAAGGTGACACCGGGATTCTCAGCGCCAGAGACGCTGATGGAGTACCCAAAGAGAGGCAGGCTTTCCTAGGCCGCCTTAAACCAAAAAGGCATCTGCCAGTCAAGCCGTCTGATAAAGACGGCGATGTCTGAATAACTCCCACTAGTCTTCGCTTCCTCACTAAGAACTATGGCTGTCAAGAGCATTATCCGCTGGAACTGCTGAGGGCTACTTGAGAATCTGGATGACATATATGAAATACTCTCACAATATCAAGCAAACTTACTTTGCCTACAGAAAACACTCTTTAACCCAACACATACAAACCTTCTAATATGTGGTATACCAGAAGGACAGGCAAGGCAGTGCCCACTCATTAGGAGGCATTACTATTGTGGTACAGAATTCAATTCTCTCTCAATGTCTTACACTGTCTTATAGAGGCAGTGGCAATACGAGCACAATTGACAGAGTAATAACCGTATGTTCCCTATATATACCACCATATCATCAACTGTCCATTGACGAACTTGAAAAACTCGATGACCAGCTTCTGGAGCCGTTCTTGTTGGTTGGTAATTTTAACTTACGCCACCGAAGAGTTCTACACAAATCTATACAGTAGTGAATGTTGCCAGAGCGTTAATGAGAGAGACACACAGCATTGTGTCATCTCGTCAGTAACGAAAGAGGAAGTAAAGAAAGCCTTAGGAGCAATGCAAGGGGGGAAAGCAGCTGGTGAAGATCAGGTAACAGCACATCTGTTAAACGACGGAGGGGAAAATGTGCTAGAAAATCTAGTCACCCTGTACACGCAATGCCTTACGACCTCGGCCGTACCAGAAGCTTGGAAGAACGTAAACATCATCTTAGTTCATAAGAAAGGAGACGCCAAGAACTTGAAAAATTAGAGGCCGATCAGCTTACTGTCCGTTGCCTGCAAGATATTTACTAAGGTAATCGCTATTAGAGTCAGGGCAACCTTAGACTTAAAGCAACCAAATAATCATGCAGGCTTTCGTAAAGGATATTCCACAATAGATCATATTCAGATTTTCAATCAGGTGATGGAGAAATGCGCAGAATATAACCAACCCCTATATATAGCCTTCATTGATTACAAGAAAGCATTGGACTCGGTGAGAACCTCAGCTGCCATACAGGCATTGTGGAATTGGTGTAGAAGAGCCTTATGTGAGAATACTGGAAGATATTTATAGCAACTGCACAGCTACCATAGTCCTCCAGAAAGTCAGCAATACAATTCCAATAAGGAAGGGCGTCAGGCAAGGAGATACGATCTCGCCAATGCTCTTCACCGCCTGTTTACAGGAGGTATTCCGAGGCCTGAATTGGGAACAGCTGGGGCTAAGAGTTAATGGAGAATACCTAAATAATCTGTAATTTGGTGATGACATTACCTTGCTGAGTCACTCAGGAGATGAACAGCAAATCATGATCAATGAGTTAGACAGACAGAACAGAACGGTGGGTCTAAAAATTAATATGCAGAAAGCCAAAGCAATGTTCAACAGTCTAACAAGGGAACAGCAGTTCACAATTGGCAGCGAGGTGCTGGAAGTGGTAAAGGAATCTACTTAGGGCAGGTAGTGACAGCTGATCCGGACCATGAGAAGGAAATAACTAGAAGGATAAAAATGGGGTGGAGCGCATATGGCAGGTTCTCTTAGACCATGAATAGCAGTTTACCAATATCCCTCAAGAGAAAAGTGTACAACAGCTGTATCTTGCCGGTGCTCACCTACGGGGCAGAAACGTGGAGGCAGTCGAAAAGGGTTCAGCTTAGGTCCCGGAGGAAGACAATTGCTCCGTGGTTTAGGTTAAGGACAACGCAACGAGCGATGGAAAGAAAAATGATAGCTGTAACATTAAGAGACCGGAAGCGGGCAGAGTGGGTGAGGGAACAAACGCGCATTAATGACATCCTGGTCTAAATCAAGAGGAAGAAATGGGCTTGGGCAGGGCATGTGATGCGAAGGCAAGACAACCACTGGTCCTTAAGGGTAACGGAGTGGATTCCAAGAGAAGGCAAGCAGAGCAGGAGGCGGCAGAAGGTTAGATGGGCGGATGAGATTAATAAGTTTGTAGGCATAGGGTGGAAGCAGCTGACATGGGAGAGGCCTTTGCCCTGCAGTGGGTGTAGTCAGGTTGACGATGATGACCCATTATGGGGACTTGCTAGAATGGATTCTCGAGGTTCACTATTAAAAAAATTCCTATTGTTTTCTGGGTCATGCATATTCAATAAAAGAGAACCAACATACTTTAATGCAGCACACAACTTGTGCAAAGCGGTAGCCATTGTTATTGTCTCTCCGTTGCTCTTGGCAGCTACTGAATGGGCTGTTATAGATAACCTCTATGGAAGTGACCACTTTCCCATTTCTTCAAAATACACAGAAAATATAAACCCAAGGGTAAATAATCCTCTGAAGTTTAAAGAACAGGTTGCTGATTAAAAGATGTTCTGGGACCTCTCAGCATTGCCCTATTCATCAATTACAGACCTAGGTATAGATGAATCTCAATCTTTGATCACACTGCATATTATAGGCGCTGCACAGAAATCCATTCCATAGACATCAGGTAAAATAGAAAACAAACGAAGACCATGGTAGAATGCACAGTAAGAAAGCTCATGGGAACCAAAATAATGCATGATCAAAATTCTGCCGTTATCTCACGGTCGACAACTTAATAAACTTTAAGCGTGCTATAGCAAATGGCAGGCATACTCGACGTACGCCCAAACGGGAAAGTTGGCAGGCGTTTCTCTCCTCTCTAAATTCTTTTACAGATGTGCATAAAGTGTACAGTAGACTTAAAGAGTGTCGTGCACATTCAATTTCTCTTGTTAGCACTGCTGGCGATACATTGGAGGACCAAGCAGATGCACTAGGCTAACGCTTCGAATACATTATTAGCTCAGTGCATTTTACAGATTCCTTCTTGCGATACAAGCTAGCTGAGGAGTGGAAGCTTATCCACAATAAAAGGCCATCTGTAGGAGGATGCAATAGCCCATTTACTTTACAAGAGTTGAAGGTTGCCTTAGGCACATGTGGCAACTCAACAGCAGCAGGCCTTCTCAGGGCCACATATGGAATGCTCAGGCACCTGCATTAAGAAACCCTTGAACCTTTCCGGTGCCTGTTTAATAAGATATGGGCTACTGGACGTGTTCCAAAAGCCTAGGAAGAAGCGATTATAATCCTGGTATTAAAGCAAGGCAAAGAAGCCACACTTGCTGCCAGTTATCGGCCAATTGCCGTAACCAGCTGTTTATGTAAACTCATTGAAAAAATGATAAATTGTCGCCTTGTGCATTTTTTTTTAATTCAATGGTCTTCTTGACCAGCGTAAAGCTGGATTTAGGACTAACCGGCGCTGCTGCAACAAGTGACGAAATTTTGAATGTTCGGTTGATGAGTAATTTGTTGAGATTTACTTAATTATATGCTTGGCTCTATGACTGCAGTATATATATTCTGAGGTTGTGAAAAGATACAGTACAGTGTGATGTACTAATTTCGTTGCTGTGACGCCTTGTCTGCTGTATTTCCTTTTTTTTGTCCTTTGGTGTTACACAAATTATGTACCCACCTGCGATGGTCTTGTTGTTATAAGACCGCAGTATTTATTTATAAATAACCACTGACCAGCTTGTTGCCTTTGAATTTTATGTAACGGGCGCTTTAGTGGATAAACAGCACTGTTTATCTGTTTTCTCTCAGCATTGCCCTATTCATCAATTACAGACCTAGGTATAGATGAATCTCAATCTTTGATCACACTGCATATTATAGGCGCTGCACAGAAATCCATTCCATAGACATCAGGTAAAATAGAAAACAAACAAAGACCATGGTAGAATGCACAGTAAGAAAGCTCATGGGAATCAAAATAATGCCCTGTTAGAGAAAGCATACAATACCACATGGCACTGTGGTGTTATCCGTGACCTGTTTGTCTTTGGGATCTCGGGGAATATACACCACGCCTTCAACACATGCCACAAACATGTTCTTGTGCCTCACGCCACAAGACCATACGTCATGCTCTTCTTCTTGGCCGGAATTGATTTTCGCACATTTTTTGTGCCTCAGAAACTCAAGAACTTAAATGAGCGGTTGCGGGAGCACAATTACAACAACTCTCTGGTCAGTACCCCTGACAACCTCGCTGTGCTGTGCTCAAGTGTGAACCTGAACTGGATAGAACGACGGTTCTTAAATCAAAGGAAAAGACCACAAGGAAATTGTGGGAAGCATTTTGCATGGCTTCAGAAAAGGACGGTGCCGGGTTCGTTAGCGACCCTTCTGTGGTTTTAACAAAAAAAGAAAAATTGGTTTTAGCCGGGCATTTGTGAAATTCAT
Source organism: Amblyomma americanum (assembly GCF_052857255.1). NCBI lineage: Eukaryota > Metazoa > Arthropoda > Arachnida > Ixodida > Ixodidae > Amblyomma > Amblyomma americanum. Next base: position 217,370,141 of record NC_135498.1, on the reverse strand, counting down.
GACTTGCGAGGATAGTTTATATCGCACATGGTTTAGGTGATTGCTTAGCTATCTTGGCTGGTTCTAACGCTTTTCTGCTTATGTGTCTCATGATTAGATGCGTATAAATATGTGCCATGTCGAAAATAAACTCAGTTGAAAGTTTGTGCTCGTGTCTCATGGTGTTCTTATGTGGTGTTGTCCCCTTGTCTTGATTGTAGCGCCGCTCAGTCTCAGCATTAAAAGCATCCTACCTAGATCAATATCCTACTCTGTTTATGTTGATGATGTACAAATAAGCTGCAAGTCATGTAGTTTTCCACCAGTGAGTGGCATATTCAGCTAGGAGTAAACTAAGTAGCGAAGTGGGCAGACTAAAATGGATTTAAACTCAACACAGAGAAGACAGTCAATGTACTGTTCACAGAAAAAAGCAGTATTAGACCTAAACCCGACATCACACTTAACGGGCAGCGTATTGCTGTCCAAAAAGGACAGATTCTTTGGCGTCATAGTCAACAAAAGGTTACATTCATCACACACATTAAGCAGTTAAGACTTAAAGGACTATAGGCACCTAATTTTATTGCGCATTTTCTTCTGCCAAACGATGCATTAGACATTAGGATACATGGAATACTAGGTGGTATTTGCCTACAATTGCTGAATAATTTATAATTTAATTTCTTCTCTCATGCTGTTTCAGTTTCGGTTTCATCGACTGAGCGATGACTGCGATGTGAAGTTGATGTTTTGGTCATGTGATCCACTAGAAAAAGCAATATAATCGCTGATATTTAGTTTTAATTCACTACGACAATTAATCCAGCCTCTTCCAAGATCAGGAATGAGAAAAAATTACCTTTCATCGGTTGTATTACAGTTTTTCTAGTGGATAACGTGACCAAAACATAAATTTGACATACTTGACGTCATAGTCTTCGTTCGGTCGATGAAACCGAAACGGTGTCAAAAGAAATTCAAAGAAAAAATTCAAGTGGTTTGTTCACTTGCGTCCTTTTCAGAGTCTGTGTCTCGAAGCCCAGTCGACCCGGAGTGTTTCTTTGAGGCACAGCAATTTGCAGTGTGCCAGATGGAGAAAGAGTGAGTAGTGCCTGGCTTGTGGATTACTCACACACAGGGAAGCAGTGTCAGTGAAGGAAGGCTGACCTGCAGATGCTTCAGTGTTTGTGCATAGGAAATTGCTTTTTGGGAGAGTGGCTGCTGCACCTTACTGTTGGTGCAGTGTGCCATCAGGCTGAAGAAGGAGGTTCTGGCGGGCTAGTTGGTTCATGATGAACAGAAAGGGTATAAACTGCGCGAACAAGACAGGACGAGAGGCACACAAATCGACAGACAAGTCTGTCGATTTGTGCGCCTCTCGTCCCGTCTTGTTCACACAGTTTATACCCTTTCTGTTCATCAGGCCGAGAGATGTGTGGCAGTTAACTCAGGATGGTGGCAAAGCAACTGGAGGGCACCATTTAGACGGCGGTGGGCAGCTCCAGCCGCATGGGCAAAGCGTCGGCCGCCTGAATCAGGGATTGGGCTCACAAGCAGCCAGCTGTTGGGGGAGTAGGGGCATCAGCCAAAGAGCACAAATTGCATTGTGCAGTAAGGCAAACGACAAGTTGGTCAGCAGAAGCAAATTGCACACAGGGAGCTGTGATGAGCAGTGTGGTAGAGGAGAGTGGTGATGGCTTGAAGAGTGCTCTGACAGAGGCCAGATGGTGCAGGCAAGGCGGAGATCCTCTGGAAGTAATTACTCCCTTATTACAGGTCCTGATATCAAGTGGTGCTCAGGCAGAAGGGGACGGTGGAGCATATGATTCTGTAACAGTGGCTGGTGCATGAAAAGACACTGAATATGGCAGGGAAGTGTTGCTGTTCTGGTAGCTTTGGCGCTCAGTTTGACCTCAGGTGGTGGTCCGCTAAGGTTGCCCATGTGTAATCTCACAACTGATGTGAATGCGCTGTTCTGCTGCAGGTGGCTTTCCTGTAGATGGTATTAATGCAGCTTTATAGCATTGTGCCATGTTCTTCTTTTGTGTGCACGTGTGTGGGCAAAAACGTGGAGGGTAACAGAAAGGCTTGAGATGGAGTCAGGGGCAGCATAGCGTGCTATGGAAAGGAAAATGATAAGTGTGATGTAGAACAAAGTTGAGTTAATGACATCCTGGTCCAAGTCAAGAAGAAGAAATTGGCATAGGCACTAATAATGCCGAAGGCATTGGTAGATTCCAAGAGAGGGCTAGCGCAGCAGGGGGGGATAGATTAAGAGCTGTGCAGAGATAGACTGATTGCAGCTGGCACTGTGTTAATTCGTGACCATATGGGAGAGGCCTTTTTCCTGTTGGGCTTGTAGTTGGGCTGACGATGAACACGACATGCCCACTGCCTTTTTGTGCAGCGTGTACCCCAACTTTCTGCGGAGTCCCTACCATTGCAAGCACCAAGTAGATGTGCTGACAAGTGGCAGTGTGTCGCTGGCCGACATCCTCTACAACGACTCTGCACTTTTCTACTTTATGGAGGTGCGTCATTCACTAGAAACTTTTTGGAACGGGAATAGTACTATGCTGGTTGTTCGTATGCGCAACACAAATGAGCAAGTGCAGTTTATGCTGAAATTGCTTTTAAGACATAGATTCTTTTTTTTTAATTATCAGCATTCTCTATTTATATTTCAGTTTTTTTTTTGGAACAGGAAGGCATGTGTATGTGTTTACTCACAATGGGTCAAGCGGGTTCCAAATTTTGGAGGCTCCAGTATGTGACACGAGGCCAGGGCAAGGCACAGATGACACTACAGAGGAGGGAGAGAGCAATGCTGCTGCAAGAAGCCTTTGCCTTCCCGCAGTCTTCACGAAGTACAGCATTTGCTGCCACCCTGTGCCCTTTCTTTTTCGAGAGAGGTCTGCTAAACATTCTCAGATGAGGCTGATACTATGATAAGCCCCGCCGTGCCGCCACCGCACCATTGGTGGAGTCATCGTAGAACAAAACTCCTCCTATTTGCTGAGCCGCACAGAGAGTTGTATTTCCTGAACTTCGGTGGATATTCCCGGCCTTCCGCGGCTTCTGCGCACGCCATAGGGATTAGTGCTGCTAGCATACAACACTGGCAGCATTGAGGGCATCTGCCGAGCTCTAAAAGAACGAGTTGAAGGCGTTTACATCTCGAATTTTCGGTCTTGCCTTCCTTCAGATTAAGTGTCGAAGGCATGCTCAGTGTACAAGTGTCTCCCAAGAGAGGAGAGTCCAATATGTTACCATAAAGGACTAAAGCTCAACACTTGTGAAAGGCAAACAGTGCAAATGTGAAGATCAGAGCAAAAGAAACACAGGACAAGCACTGACTCACAACTAAATGTTTATTCGAAGAAAGCAACTCAATATATGGAAAAAGTGGCCAACCTATCAACAAGTACCAATCAATCAAATTTTATTTCAGTATTGCGGATCATGAGGAAAACACAGACAAAAAGCCAAACTAGGCTTGACGAGGCCTGTGCTCCCTTACAAGGCATACAGTGCAACAGGTACATTTGACGGCTTGCATAGAAGATCATTATAGCTGACAAATAGCCAGCAACGCTATATACACACTAACATTTATGGTACAATGCAAACATATGAAAGCAGTTATACAGCAGGAGAATTCAGCAGTGTTGGTAGTATGTAGGACAGCATTTGCTGCCCATAGTTAGTGCAAGCTCTTGGAATTTGCCAGTGTACATCATTAGAGCGGACATGTTCTTTCCCACTCAAGCCTGAAAGATGCTGTAGGAATGTGTTGTTGTGTTTAAGAGACACCTGATAACGGTTTAGCAGCGTATTGTCGTACATAGCAAATACGGGTGCCAGATTTAATGCCTTGGAAATGAGTTCAGTGTGGGTGGGTGTCGTAGGGTTTATTGGCGACAACATGTACCGCTTTCTTTTGCAGCTTGTATAGTTTGTCTTTGTTTGTTTGTGTCGTGGTACTCCACACCAGGAAACAATAACTCAGCTGTGACAAAAAACAAATACTTGTAAATTAATAGTTTGATGTTCTGCGGCAGAAAGAAACGTAACCTGCACAATATTCCATCTGTTTTAGAAAGCTTACTTAGTACAGCTTCTATTTGTTTGTTCTTCGACATGTGTTGTTCAAGAAGTATGCCAAGGCTCTTATATGTGGGAACAAACTCTATACGTATCCGTAAAAAACCAAGTTTCAAATGCTAGTTGCTGTCAATGATACGTTGCCTTGGCCGGAATAGTACAGCCTTTGTTTTAACAGTATTTATTGTTAAAGAGTTAGTATTACTCCCGGTGTGTAGTTTTTCTAATAGCGAATTTCCTTTTCTTATTATCTCCGACAGGTTTGCTCCTTTCAGAAATAGGCTCATGTCATCAGCGTAGATAACAAATTTAGATGTACTGTCAATTTTCACTACATCATTAATATGAAAGTTAAATAACAAAGGACCTAATATGCTACCTTGTGGTACGCCCGCACCTATGGACCTCCTTCACCCCGCGACGTCACGAAGATGCGGTGGCGCTGATGTTAGCAGCGACTTTAGCATGGTAGGCAAAACAGGTTCCGCTTGCCCGTGCCTACCGCAGCTGCCGCAGCTACCGGCGGCTGCTTCAAGCCTGTGCACTGCAGAATCAGCATGTATTGACCAGCTGCGTCACTGCTGGATCCGCGTAGTAGCATAAAAAATATGTAATGGTACCGACAGGCGCAGCGCAGCGAAGAAGCGGACGAGTTCAAGCGGGACAACGAAGAAGCAGACGAAGTGCAGCTGGGTTTTTCGAACGACGCCTATGAGTGTGGCCGTCGTGTCGCCGGACAACCAAGACCAACCGACCTGTGCTTCAAATAAACGCCTTGACACTTGGTGGAGGTGCCTCGGTTCCCGTCCCGGTCCTCATCCTGGAACTTCGAAGTGGAACGCTCCTCGTCTCCGCCACCATGCCGGAAGGTCCAAGTGAACCATCGCAGCCCCTCCCTGCCACCGTACTCTGTCACGGGGTGCAGCGCCAGCGTGACCCTTCTCCATTTAGTGGCACCGATGACCAAGACGTCGACGATTGGCTGGCCTCCTATGAGCGCATCAGCATTTACAATCGGTGGGACGATTCCGTGAAACTTAGCAACGTCCTATTCTATCTAACGGACGTTGCCAACCTATGGTTTCGCAACCATGAGGCCGACCTTCCCACCTGGTCGTCCTTTAAAACAAGCTTCGCCGACGTTTTCGGCCGCCCCGCCGTCCGGAAGCTTCGCGCCGAGCAACGTCTTCGTGCTCGATCTCAGCTCCCTTCCGAGACGTTCACAAGCTACATCGAGGACATCGTTGATCTGTGCAAGCGTGTCAACCCCTCCATGTCCGAAGGGGATAAAGTCAACCACATACTTAAAGGCATAGCCGATGACGCTTTCCAGATGCTGCTGGCGAAGAGCCCCACCTCCGTCGCTACCGTCATCCAGCTGTGCCAAAGCTTCGACGAACTCCGCAAGCAACGCGCATCTACGCGGCAGTCCGGCGCGCCTGCGGGGGGTCTTGCTGGCTTGGCCCTTGGTGGCTCGTCTGCTGAGCAGTCCCTGTTCATGCAGCAGGTTAAAGACTTCATCCGCGAAGAGATCGCTCGCCAGCTTTCTCTGCTGCATCACATTCCCGACCCCGTCTGCCCTCCGCACGCCCACTATCCGTCGTGTTATTCAGGAGCAGGTCGCTGCAGTTCTGCCATCCAGTCCCCCACCTCCTCCTGTGGCAGCGCCGCTCACCTATGCTGAAGCAGTCACCGGTACACGGCGCTCGCCCACCTCTGCCGCCTACCCTAGCAGCCCGGCCTTTTATGCTCCACCGCCGTCTATACCCCCGCCGCAGGTCCCGGCTCGTCGACCCCGCCGAAACCCTACGAACCCCTGGCGTACCGTGGACAATCGACCGATATGCTATTCCTGCGGTCTTCCGGGCCATGTCGCACGCTTTTGCCGTCAGCGATCTCCTCGTTCTGGCGATTTCATGTGCAATTTCCGCTACGATTCCGGGCCGCCCTTGCCTAATGTCTCTTCTGCCTCCTCTACACATCGCTCCCAGTACCCTACTCGTCGCTCGCCTTCCCCTCGTCGACGTTCCATTTCTCCGATGCTCCGCCGCCCGGACCCTCTCCCAGAGGAAAACTGACTGCCGCAGTTCAGGAGGCAAGAACTGCGTGTTTTGCCAACTTTTTAAGTCCTCCGTGTTCTCCTGCTAACGTGATTGAGGTGTCTGTTGAAGGCGTCCCCGTTCTCGCGCTCGTCGACACGGGTGCTGCAGTGTCAGTAATTAGTGATGCTCTTCGCCGCAAACTTCGTAAGGTGACAACGCCGCTGTCTGACTTTTCACTACGTACGGCCACCTCTCAGCGCATCCACCCCATCGCAGCCTGCACGGTCCGCGTTTCTATCAACGACGTCGCCTATACCATCGAGTTTGTTGTGCTGACCGCCTGCTCTCACGATGTCATCCTCGGCTGCGATTTCCTCTCGACCCACCGTGCAGTGATTGATTGTGCCCGTGCGGAACTTGAGCTTTCTCCCCTGTGTGATGTTTCGTTGTGTGACCTACCTGTGCGCTCCGCTAAGCTTCTTGTAGCTGCCGACACCGACATACCTCCCTCCTCTTCAGCCCTCGTTCCGCTCCGCCCCGACTCTTTCCTCAGCGGCCCTGTTCTTTTCACACCTACCGCAGCACCCACTCGCCATCAGCGCCTCCTCATTCCATTCGCCGTTGTCTCGATTTCCGATGGCCACTGCGCCATCTATGTCACCAACCCATTTTCCTACCCGTCGTTTGTTCTTCGCGGCGAATGCCTCGGCTCTATTGAAGAACTGGCCCTGCTCTTGCTTCCGAGTTCTCCGATACCCGTGCCTGCTCCCCAGTTACTGCCTTAGCCTGTTGTGCGACAGCGCCCGATCCGATTTCCATCGACGTCTTTCGTCGTAACATCGCTCCCGACCTTCCGTCCGCTTACCGTGACCAACTCTTGGAACTTCTCTGCCGCTTCCGCAACTCTTTCGACCTTTCCCAGCCCTCCTTGGGGCGCGCATTGGCCGTCTCTCACACAATTGACACTGGTACCCACGCTCCCTTGCGTCAGCGACCGTACCGAGTCTCGCCGAGCGAGCGCCGCGTCATCCGTGACAATGTTGACGACATGCTTCGGCGCGGCATAATACAGCCTTCTCACAGCCCTTGGGCCTCTCCTGTTGTCTTGGTGACGAAAAAAGAAGGCTCCATCAGGTTCTGTGTGGACTACCGCCATCTCAACAAGATCACACGCAAGGATGTTTATCCTCTACCCCGAATCGACGACGCACTGGATTGCTTGCAGGGAGCGGAGTATTTTTCATCCCTCGACTTACGCTCCGGCTACTGGCAGGTCCCGATGGCGGCGAACGACAGGCCGAAAACCGCTTTCGTCACCCCAGACGGCTTGTATGAGTTCAATGTGATGCCATTCGGCCTCTGCAATGCTCCAGCCACATTCGAAAGGATGATGGACACTATTCTCAGTGGCCTCAAATGGGAAACTTGTCTGTGTTACTTAGATGACATTGTCGTTTTTTCCAAAGATTTTCCTTCCCATCTGCACCGCCTTCAGCGCGTACTCACTAGCCTTACTGACGCCGGCCTCCAACTAAACTTGAAAAAAATGTTACTTCGGTGCAACACAGCTCACAATATTAGGCCATGTCATCTCCAAAGACGGCGTTCTTCCTGACCCTGCCAAACTTCGCGCCGTCGCTGACTTCCCCAAACCAACCACCTTAAAAGAACTTCGCAGTTTTATCGGCTTATGCTCATATTTTCGCCGCTTCATCCGAAATTTCGCCAGTATCATCGCCCCTTTAACGCAGCTTCTTGCCGGCAGCCCGAACCTTTCGTCTTGGTCCCCCGCCTGCGATACCGCGTTCAGCACTTTACGCCGCCTGCTGGTCTCTCCCCCCATCCTTCGCCATTTTGATCCCGCCTGTCCGACAGAAGTTCACACTGACGCGAGCGGTGTGGGCTTGGGCGCAGTTCTTGCCCAGCGAAAGCCTGGGTATCCGGAATACGTCGTCGCTTACGCCAGCCGCGCCCTCACCAAGGCGGAATCAAACTATTCTGTTACAGAAAAAGAATGTCTCGCCATCATTTGGGCAATTGCCAAGTTCCGCCCTTACATTTACGGCCGGCCCTTCTATGTCGTCACAGACCACCACGCCCTATGCTGGCTATCCTCCCTCAAAGATCCTTCTGGCCGACTCGCCCGCTGGGCTTTACGTCTCCAGGAGTTTGATATACACGTCATTTATCGCTCCGGCCGCAAGCACTCGGACGCCGACGCCCTTTCTCGTTCACCACTCCCATGCGAGTCAACCTCTGCCCTCGTCTGTGCCTACGAATTCTCTTCGTTCAACATCCCTGATATGCTCTCCGAACAATTGAAGGATCCTTGGATCACCTCGCTGCTAAACTTCCTGAACACTCCCTCGCCGCATCCTTCGACCCGGACCCTTCGCCGCCAAGCCCACCACTTCGCCGTTCGTGATGGCCTCTTATACTGCCGTAATTACCTCCCCGACGGCCGGAAGTGGCTGTTGGTCATCCCTCGACACCTCCGTGCTACAATCTGTGCCTCTTTTCACTCCGCTCCACAATGCGGCCACGCCGGTGTACTGAAAACATATGCTCGCCTTCGTCAGCGATTCTACTGGCGAGGTATGTACCGCTACATACGTCAGTACATTCGGTCATGCACCGCCTGCCAACGTCGCAAGAAACCTCCCCACCCCGCCGCCGCTCCTTTGCAGCCGTTACCTTGCCCTGGCCGTCCCTTTGACCGCGTCGGCATTGATCTTTATGGCCCGCTTCCAACTACTTCGGCTAATAATCGGTGGATCATCGTTGCCGTTGACCATCTCACCCGTTACGTCGAAACGTCGGCTCTCAAATCTGCTACCGCAAACGATGTCGCTCACTTCATTCTACACAGTCTTGTTCTTCGTCACGGCGCCCCGAAAGAACTTCTAAGTGACCGCGGCCGTGTTTTTCTCTCGGACGCCGTCGAGGCCCTGCTCAAGCAATGCCAAATCGTTCATCGCTACACCAGCGCCTATCACCCCCAGACCAACGGCATGACTGAGCGGTTCAACCGCACTCTGAGTGACATGCTCGCCATGTACGTTGACACCGCCCACTCCAACTGGGATCAAGTGCTCCCGTTCGTCACGTACGCGTATAACACAGCTACTCAGACAACAACGGGGTTTTCTCCTTTCTTCCTCTTATATGGCCGGGAGCCTACATCCACCATGGACACCATCCTTCCTTATCACCCTGACCCTTCCGAGACCACCTTACTCTCCGAAGCTCACCTGTATGCCGAAGAATGCCGGCAACTTGCCCGCTCTTTCACCACACAGCAACAATGGGATCAGAAGCACCGTCGGGATTCCCCGGACCCTCCAGCGTCATACCCATCTGGCGCCCTCGTTTGGCTCTGGGTGCCTTCCTCCACTCCCGGCCTCGCCACGAAACTACTGTCTCGCTTTCACGGACCTTACCGGGTTGTCCACCAAACTTCTCCGGTGACTTATATCGTTGAGCCGCTCGTTCCCTCTTCGGATCACCGTCGCCGGGGGCGCGAAACTGTGCACGTTGAGCGTCTCAAGCCTTACTATGACCCGCCCATCCTCTCCTCTCCGTAAGTCGCCAGGATGGCTCCTTTTTCGGAGGGAGAGTAATTGTAATGGTACCGACAGGCGCAGCGCAGCGAAGAAGCGGACGAGTTCAAGCGGGACAACGAAGAAGCAGACGAAGTGCAGCTGGGTTTTTCGAACGACGCCTATGAGTGTGCCCGTCGTGTCGCCGGACAACCAAGACCAACCGACCTGTGCTTCAAATAAACGCTTTGACAAATATTAAATTAGCCTCGATAGGTTTCTCGCGCATAAATGCCGCATTCGTAAACTGGCTAACAGGCATTGGGCCACGGTAGTAAAGCGCGAAGTCTGGGAGTCGATAGGCACTGCCACTCAATGCACTTAATAGCATGCAAGTTACTGCGTTCATTCACCTGAACTTCAGGATAGTAGGCTGATAATTGCTCAAGGAAAAAAAAGACATATGCAGCTGCACACATACTTATCACCTTGAGCCGGAGTGCACGGGACGCCGACAGGTTCACTCGCCCCCAAGGAATGCATTTTTTTGTTAATAGCACACCATGTTTTAATGGCGCGTTTTATGACATTTAATATTTACTTGAAACTGTTTCTTGATATGACGACGTAATTATTTCATTCGAGTAGAAAGAAGTCTGGTAAGTTGTGTCAATCTTGCGCGGTCGCGTTGGTGTGCTTAGAATAGCGTACCTTAAGTGTGCTAAACGCCATATGCTTTTTCATTGCATAATGCATGTGTCATGTTTCATGAGGCAGTACATGATCGCGAAGCTTGTTAGAAAGAAGCAGCCGCAGGCGTGCTACTAACAGACATGTGGCGAGATTGAGAGGGGACGCGGCAATGAAAAGTGTTTTCATTATTCATGCATGCGATATGTAACTAAACTTGGTGCAAATATTAAATTCCTACGCTAGTTTCAGTAATTCCTTTTATTTATAGCTATACCTGGTGCAGTTCTGGGTAATTATAATTAACACCCTCGTCAAGTCACCCCAAGGTCTCAAATAACTGAGTAAATAGTGCACAGTTTTTTTATGCCAGCATGTACATAAAGCCCTGTTCTGTACGATGACGCGATTAGTTCTTTTTCTATATGATCAGTACTTATGCATTCATAGTTACATGAAAAAGTTTCTTACAAGAAATAACTAACACAGTACTGCACGTGTAGGGAAAAAAATCGAGAGATTTATTACACTCCTCAACGTCTCAGGAATAGTTTGCGACAAATGGAAAGTTTTATAACGTTACATTGGAAAAATTTCTACAAGAATCACCTCAAAAGTTTTGGAGACACTTGGCAGTACCAAAGAAAAATGTCGTGGAGATAAGCTCAGACAGCGGACCTATAAGTGAAAAGACTGAAATGTGCGATCTTTTCAATCGATACTTCGCAAGTGTTTTCAGTGAAGACGATAACAAGCCAGCGGATACTAGGTTCGCTGCTGAAACACGCGCAATTGACGACATAAGCTTATCGATAGAAGGCGTACTGACTTCATTGTTGAGCCTAAAAACATCAAAATCAATGGGCCCTGATGATATTCCTAATCTGTTTTTGAAGCGATACGCAGAATGGTCAGCTAGATACCTCGTACTAGTGTTTAGGAAGTCACTATCAACAAGCACGGTTCCCGATGATTGGAAAACTAGCAAAATAGTTCCTATTCTCAAGACTGGAGATTCAAAAACGGTCAGTAATTATCGTCCCATCGCACTAACGTCAACCTGTTGTAAGCTTCTAGAGCACATTGTCTCAAAGCACATTCGACAATACTTAACAGATATTGAATTCTTGAACAGGTGCCAGCATGGTTTTCGACAGGGCATGTCAACAGTTACACAATTAATAGAAACTTTGCATGATTTTAGCGAAATCATTGACCAGAAAGGGCAAATTGACATAATATTCCTAGACTTTAGGAAAGCCTTCGATCAGGTAAACCATAGAAAACTTTTAAGCAAATTTCAATCAGTACTCAAAAACTCAAATATATTTCGTTGGCTGGAAAGTTTTCTTGTGGGCCGAAGGCAATTTGTAAGTATTGACGGGAGCGCATCCCAAGTGTGTGACGTGACATCGGGAGTGCCACAGGGCTCGGTACTCGGACTGTTATTGTTTCTTGTTTACATAAACGACCTCATTGAAGATTCAGAAATCAAGGCCAGATTATTTGCAGACGATTGCATTATTTATACTAATGTTAATTCAGTTGAAGATCAAGTTAAGCTTAATGGTTACCTGCTCAACATTAGCGAATGGTGTAGAAAGTGGCAAATGTCTTTAAACCCCAGTAAAACAGTATGTATGACAATCACACACAAACATCAGCCACTCGAATTTGACTACTCATTGCAAGAAAACAAACTTAATCGAGTAACAGAATATACATACCTGGGAGTGACAATTACTTCAGACCTGCGTTGGAACACTCACGTACATAACATTGTTGCTAAAGCAAATAAAAGATTAGGATTCATTAGGCGGTCACTTAAGCATGCTACACAGGATACTAAACTTACGGCTTATAAGATGCTCGTACGCCCGATAATGGAATATGCGTGTGAGGTGTGGGATCCCTACACTCAAACACTTGCAGCTGAACTGGAGCGAGTGCAGCGACGTGCACTTCGCTTTATCTATTCTCGCTTCCGAAGACAAGATCAGGTAACCCCACTTTACACTTTAGCGAACTTGCGCCCTCTTCAATGTCGCCGGAAACAAAAAAGACTCATTCTTTTCTATAAGATTATGAACAACATGGTACATATCGATAAGCAGCAATACATAAGTGAAACTACTTCACGTATCACTCGGGGTAAACATTGCAGACACGTAAAAGAACAAAAGTTTTCTAAGCACTGCTACAAGCATTCCTTCTTCCTGTCCACAGCGAGAGAATGGAACAGACTGCCAGAGAATGTGGTGCTCGCATCGGGTGTGGATGTGTTCTCTGCCGGAGTTCGTGATTGTTGGCATAGTGCCTGATATAATGCGCCTTGCATTTGTGTTGGGCATGGTGTTTTCCCATTTTTTTTTTGTTTCGTTGCAGCGATATTTTTGCGCATTTTTATTTGTTGCTTAGAGGTCAGTTCTATTTTTTGATATGTTAAAACTTGGCACCGACTGGATGGTGCTCGGAGCGCTAATGTAATCGGAGCGCTAATGAGAACAGCAGTGCACAGCAATGCGTCATCCCGCCAGTAACAAAAGATGAAGTAAAGAAAGCCTTAGAAGCAATGAAAAGGGGAAAAGCAGCTGGGGAGGATCAGGTAACAGCAGATCTGTTGAAGGATGGAGGGGACATCGTGCTAGAAAAACTAGCCACCCTGTATACGCAATGCCTTATGACCCCGACTGTACCAGAAGCTTGGAAGAATGCAAACATTATCTTAATTCATAAGAAGGGAGACGCCAAGGACTTGAAAAATTACAGGCCGATCAGCTTACTATCCGTTGCCTACAAAGTATTTACTAAGGTAATCGCTAATAGAGTCAGGGCAACGTTAGACTTTAATCAACCAAATGATCAGGCAGGCTTTCGTAAAGGATATTCCACAATAGATCATATTCACACTATCAATCAGGTGATAGAGAAATGCGCAGAATATAACCAACCTCTCTATATAGCTTTCATTGATTACGAGAAAGCATTCGACTCAGTGGAAACCTCAGCAGTCATACAGGCATTGCGTAATCAGGGGGTAGAAGAGCCTTATGTCAAAATACTGGAAGATATATATAGCAACTGCACAGCTACTATAGTCCTCCATAAAGTCAGCAATAAAATTCCAATAAGGAAGGGTGTCAGGCAAGGAGACACGATCTCGCCAATGCTGTTCACCGCATGTTTGCAAGAGGTTTTTCGAGGCCTGAATTGGGAACAGTTGGGAATAAGAATAAATGGAGAATACCTAAATAATCTGCGATTTGCTGATGACATTGCCTTGCTGAGTCACTCAGGAGGTGAACTGCAAATCATGATCAACGAGTTAGACAGGCAGAGCAGATCGATGGGTCTAAAAATTAACATGCAGAAAACCAAGGTAATGTTCAACAGCCTAGCAAGGGAACAACAGTTCACAGTTGGCAGGGAGAGCCTAGAAATTGTCCCAGAATACGTCTACTTAGGGCAGGTAGTGACAGCTGATCCGGATCATGAGAGGGAGATAACTAGAAGGATAAGAATGGGGTGGAGCGCATATGGCAAATTCTCGCAGATCATGAGTGGCAGTTTACCAATTTCCCTCAAGAGGAAAGTGTACAACAGCATAATCTTACCGGTACTCACCTACGGGGCAGAAACGTGGAGGCTAACGAAAAGAGTTCAGCTTAAGTTAAGGACAACGCAGCGAGCCATGGAAAGAAAAATGATAGGTGTAACGTTAAGAGATCGGAAGCGGGCAGAGTGGGTGAGGGAACAAACACGGGTTAATGACATCCTAGTCGAAATCAAGAGAAAGAAATGGGCTTGGGCAGGGCATGTAATGCGAAGGCAGGATAACCGCTGGTCTTTAAGGGTAACGGAGTGGGTTCCAAGAGAAAGTAAGCGTAGCAGGGGGCGGCAGAAGGTTAGGTGGGCGGATGAGATTAAGAAGTTTGCAGGCAAAGGATGGATGCAGCTGGCAAAGGATAGGGTTAATTGGAGAGACATGGGAGAGGCCTTTGCCCTGCAGTGGGTGTAGTAAGGCTGATGATGATGATGATGATGGTGCTAGTGTTTTGTTTGTCGTGTTCCGCCTTTGTAATCTGTACCCTGTATCGCTCCTATCTTGGTCCTGACCGGACTGATAGTATCTCAAATAAATAAATAAATAAATAAATAAATTTGATTTTCATGCGAATTACGAAGGTGAGTGATCCAGTCGCAGAAAATGTGAGAGGTCACAAAACGAACCTTAAAGTTTATTCCCTCATTTATGGCATCTTCGCTTTCGCTTTGGTCAAAGAAATGCGGCACTGAAATCAAAGAAATTACCTCACAATTTTTGACGACCACACTTCTAAAAAGCGTAATTTATAAACTTGTATTCAATATTTTGCTGTAATTTTTCGTCACGAAACTAGACTTCAGGGCTTGGAAAGAAAATCATTCTAGAAATCAAAAATTTTCACCAAATCGACCAGCTTAACAAGAGGACAAGTCGGCCTGGCTGGTGCGTGGTCATGCGGCTAAAAACAGCGCTAAGCGAGACAGGAGATCAGGGACACGACGCTGTCCCCACTTTTCGCACAGCACGACACGTACATATGTCAGCAGACGATGAACGCATGTCTGCTCCGACGAAACAAGGCCAGCATTTCCACTCACTATTGTCCTGAAGTAAAATCATTCCGGCTAGTGCAGAGTGTCAAAACTTGTTTTATTCAATGCCTAGCGCATAAATAAACGGCAGGAACGCTTTCTACATGTTTACTACTAACCATATATACAATACACAGTGGCAAACTATTTCTCTATAGGCCGCACGTGGCCAACGCGAGCTCGTGTACTTCAACAAATTACTAAGTTGGAAGCATCAATCATTGCTATAATTCGCAGAAACTGGAAACGCGCCTACAAGCCTTGAAAACCCGCGCTCAACACCTATCCGCGACGCCACTCCCCGACCTTTTGCCTACCACGAGCTCGCTAGCGACTGCAGCGCCACCTCGTTTGTTTGCAAACATGCAGGAGGTCTATAGCTTTTATCTCAGGCACAGAGCCATGCATTGCTACCATTTGGCAGCAATGTTCAAAATATGATGCCAAAAGGTCTAAAAATGTTCCTCGAAAACCATAATATTTCAGTTTTGTTAATAAAGTGTTACGGTTCAGGCAATCGAATGCCTTTGAATAATCAACAAATATACCTAAGCATTTCATTCCTTCTCGAACGATTCTAGAATGTATTCTTTCAAACAGAACATAAGAAAGTTTAAGTATATACGTTTTTTACAACAGGGAGTGATACAACTTTTCAGCACATTTCAGCTTTCCGTGTACAGTATTCGCTGAGGTAGGCAAGGACACAGTAGTCTACCAACTATCGTGCCACCGTTCAAAACAGTTCCTTTTTGCCGGGGAACAGAGGTTTGCCGCATATGTCTCACAGAAAACATGTCTTCTGCTCGACCTTTCTTTCTTCGTAGCACAATTTGCAGTTTCGATATTTTTCCATTTTTGAGGCTTGTGCTGCAGCCCTTGAGGTTTGTCATCTGTTCCGGAGTCACCTCTCGCCAAGATCCATCTTTTTTGCTGTAGGACGGTTTCTTCAAAATATGCATCCACGCATACTTGATCGTGTTCCTGCATATCTCACTGATGATTTCCGCGGTGAAAAATAAGAGGAAGAAATCTACGACTGTGAAGGAGCGCCGTGCGGCACTCCGAAACGCAATGCCGTGGTCGACGCCTGGCTGTCTTCTAGCCGAAAACATGACTTTCTGCGCTGCCGGCTGCAAGCAATCCCGCCCAAAAAGCGTTGACACCCTGCAGATAAGAGTTGTGACGTTCAGAACACTCTGATCTCTTCCAATCAGCGCGCAGCAAAAGCGGAACTTTTCGGAGGAAAAAGCGAAACTTACCGGGCACGGCTGTTGACGTTCTGGGTCGGTTTGACGCAGTTTCACTGTCCGTGCTAAAGTCTGATGAACCAAATTCACCTTCTGAGTCATCACTGTTGCTGTTCTCGTCCAAAAACGAGCTCACAGATGCATTAATTTTCGTGGAAACACGTAGTTTCTGCCCAGCTGCGGCACGCGACGTTGAGGAGCAGTTTACAACTTATGATGAAGTCTGACAGGTCTCCAACCAAAACTATTTCAGAGCTAAAGCACTACTTCATTAGCAATCCTGGGAAAGCTGATGTCTGTCTCAAACCTCTCGGATACCTGCAGAAATAAAATAAATATTGCCCCGACTGGGCTTCAAACCTATGGCAGCGTGAGCAGGTCGTTTCACTGGCCGCTGCACTAGAGCACTTGGGTATCGCCACAGCCGATCACGCCTCATGTTAAACTGCCGCACTCTTATGGTGTGCATTGCACGTTGTTGTCCTCATCAACTTCCGTGTGCACAAAAGTCACAAAAGGAAAGGAAACACTCATAACTGGCTTCCTGGGTCAGTGGACACCTCAACTGGACTTTGAGCTAGGTGGCAGTAGGGACGGCAATGTGCACTGCTTGTGTTTTGCGTTTACAACATTTTGGCAGAAACACTGCATTAGAGCAATAGGCTGCCGGTGTCCATTGGCGGTGTCCATTGGCATTGGCAACGTTGTAGACTGCATTGATTTTGAGGAAAGGAAAGGAGCGTAACGGGATCCCAGGGTTGATGGACACCTCAGTTATGCTTTCAGTTGCGTGGCAGTGGCCATAGTGTTCACCTGCAAAAAACTGCTTTTGCACAATACTCCATACTTAGCAATGCTAAACCATGAGCAATTTTTAAAATTTGAAACCTAATGTTTCGAAGCCGGTTTGGCTCCTTCTTCAAGGGTGACTGGGGGCTGTGGCTATGATGGGGCAGCAAGGGGCCAAAAGAAGGAAAGCGGTGGAGTGGAGGGACTGTGGTTTGGGTTGTGGTTTTCAAAAAGCCATGGCAACGGGTTATCCATGTTAAACACTCAATAGGGGCAAAAATATAAAAACAATCACATGTTCTATCTAGCAGTGTTTGCGGTGAAACACAAAGTTAACCTGCCTGCGATGTTCTCTCTTGATTCTAAGCTCAGGTAGGAGTGAATAATCAAGTTCTCGGTGGGGGCAAGTTGGTCACTCACCATAAAGCAGCAGGTAAAACTAATTCGCAGCTCTAGCTGTTCTGTTGTTTCTATGTTTATTCGTCGTTCTCATTTTTTTTCGCGGCTTTAAGTATTCTGCGTAATCAAGGTTCGCCTGTGGTTAAGACTATGACGGTTTGCAGTGCACATTTCTGCCATGTGAAATTATCTTGACCGACATAAATTATGAACTACCGACCATTTCAAGGTACGGGCACTTTTTGGGAAGTTAAAAGCAGCTGTTTCCTGCACAATTCATTGTACACAATGCTTGCAGTCAGTAGCGGCAGGATGCTTGCTAAATTTGGAGCATGTGCTGAACTTCTGGAGCTACACCAGCAGCTGGTACCAGCACCTAGCACCATTTATGGTACTGAAAAATTAGTTGCCAAACAGGGCTGCACTGTATGTGAGCTTGGGAACATGCCTTAATGCACACTGCAGCATCTTGAAATGTTGAAGTCTGCGAGTTTAAAATTTTCTCTTTATCCATGTTTGCTCTGTGCATATGTGTTGAGTGGTCCCTCACAGCCCTTTGTGGCACGATTAGAGCTGCCTTTGTACGTGTCACACCTGGCACTCTGTGCCGTCAGCAGCCAAATGTTTTGCATACCAGACCAGCCACGCCTGCGTCGTGTGGTTTCTAGCTTACGTGAGATGCCTGTTCATAGAGGGTTTGAATACACTGGCTGACAACTCCGTGCATGTCTTGGTGCCAGACCACACAACAGGACCCACATTGAGAGCAGACTCGCACAAATATATTAATGCAGTGTGTGAGAATGTAGCCCAGCCACTGAACACAACACAAGGCCAGTGCACCTGCCGGATCATCTCATGAGCAGCCATATTGGATTTCCAGTAGTGCCCCCTACAGCCTGTGAAAGTTCCGAATCGAGTCAGTGGAGCAGCGTGGAACTCTGTCAAGGTTTCGAGGGCCTTCAAGAGGTGGCTGCGTGCATTTTCTAGACTTACTGTGCGGTACCTAGAGTTCGCCATATTGCTCCCCCAAGCATCCAGATCAGAAGGGAAAGAATGCTCTTGCATGTAGGAGGTGGTTGGACAGGGTGCAGGCTCAGTCTTTCTGGCTGCCCAACTTCTAGGCCGGTTACTGTTGCATTGAATGAGACAGCTTGCTAGTAATGCATCGACTGCACCAAGGCCTATCTCTGTGAGATGCAAACAAAATGCTCGCCATGTGGTACCCTT
This sequence comes from Amblyomma americanum, assembly GCF_052857255.1. Lineage (NCBI taxonomy): Eukaryota > Metazoa > Arthropoda > Arachnida > Ixodida > Ixodidae > Amblyomma > Amblyomma americanum. The sequence continues at coordinate 217,351,478 of NC_135498.1, read as the reverse complement.
TAAATCAGGTAATGGCTCAAGCCACCTAGCCATGACTCGTGAAATTTTACTCTGGTCTTGATTTTAGCCACCCATCGGATAACCTTCGCTTGGTTACTTCTACCCGCTTAAAATCTACTTTTCCTGCTGCTTTTCACTGCTTTCCATTGTAGGGCGAAGCCCTTTACAGAAAGGTATCAACTGTTCAGCCATTTTCTTCTCCTCTCCGCACGCAACGCACAACGTGTATCTCGTGGTACCTGACTCTATATCTCTTAGTCCACAAAACTCCAGTCCTGGCCTCAAACAACAAAGAGCTTCCCCTACAGTGATCATAGATATTTTCTTTGGCAATTTCGTGCTTAAAGATCCTGTATGTTCCCAATGCCGATTTGGTCAGCATCCCTGTTTTCCACAGAGCTCTGTCTGTTTCTTTAACCTTTTTCTGAACCGATAATTGCTGATTTGCCCCCCTACTGCTGTCCAGATATTTGCTTGTCGATTTCCTAGTTCGCTTTCTCCATTTCGTGTCAACATTTCTTATGTACAGGTATCTGAAAACTTTCCTAGCCCACTGATTTTCCCCCATTTTTCTCAACCACTCCTCAAATACTATCTTACTACTAGCTTCTCTGCTCTCGAACGACGCCCATCCCATATCACCCTGTACTCCCTGATTTGGTGTATTGCCATGTGCTCCCAAAGCTAGCCTCCCTACGCCACTTTGTTTAATTTCTAACCTTGCTTGAACATCTGGTCTCATGCACAGGACTGCATTACCGAAATCAGGCTAGGAACCATCACCCCTTTCCAGATCCCTCTTACCACTTCATACCCATTGTAATTCCACAGTGCCCTATTTTTCATGACAGCTGCATTCCTACTAGCTTTGTTCACTACATATTTTTCATGCTGTCAGATACCCAGCACCGTTATTTATCCACACCCCAAGATACTTGTACTCATCTGCTACTTCTAGCGTGAACTCCTGTATTCTATGCTCGCCGCCCTCATCATTAAATATCATGACTGCAGATTTTTCTTGGTGGGAACAGCCGAAAAAAACCAAAACGCAGACACAGAAAGGAACACACAGAACGTAGACGAGGCTCGTCTACGTTTGTCTACGTTCTGTGTGTTCCTTTCTGTGTCTGCGTTTTGGTTTTTTTCGGCTGTTCCCACCAAGAAGAATGAACCAACTAGCTGTTTTCTACTCTGCAGATTTTTCCTTACTAAACTTGAAAGCTAATCTAACTCCCTCTGTACCACAAATGTCTATCAACTTCTGCAAATCTTCCTTGTTGTCAGCCATTAGCACTATATCATCCGCGTATATTAGTCCAGGTAATGACTGTTTAACCCTTCCCTTTGCTTGAAAAAAAGAAAGGTTGAAGCCTAGTCCACTCCTCTCTAGTTTGGTCTCCAACCCTTGCAGGTACAACATGAACAACAAAGGAGACAGTGGACATCCTTGCCTAAGCCCCCGCTGTATATCTATAGGCCCTGATACATTCTTTTCCCATTTTATAAGCACTCTGTTACCTTTATATATATCTTATAAAAGATTAATTACTCCATCCTCCACATCCAATGCACCCAGTATGTCCCACAAATCCTCTTGAATAATGTGTTGTCGTAGGCTCTCCCGATATCCGGAAATACTAGCCATAGGGGCCTGTGTTCCTTTTCAGCAATCTCTATACACTGCATTAATGAAAACAGATTTTCCTCCAACCTCCTTTGTTTCCGGAACCCATTGTGTAGCTCCCCCAGCACCCCCTCGTTCTCCACCCAAGCCTGCAGTCTGTCCTTTATAATCTGCATCACCACCCTGTAAATCACACATGTCACTGTTATGGGACGGTAGTTGTTTATGTCAGCGTTGTCCCCCTTTCTCTTATATAATGTTCATTCTACTTAATCGCCATCCATTAGGGGCTTTGCCATCCACTATCATTTTGCTCACTACCTCTCAATGTTTTCTTGGATTTTGGTCGTAGCTATTTTATTAACTTAATTGGAATACCATCTGGTCCTGTTGAAGTGCTACTAGGAACCTTCTTCTCTGCCCTTTCCCACTCTAATTGTCCAAGCAAAACAATTGCGGTAGCCGGTCTATCCTCCTTCGATAAATTATGCGCAACATTTCTTTGTTATTAAATTTTTCTGTCATCCTTGTTCCTATATGTTCCATTGCTTCATCCCCTTCTAGCTGAATACCCTGATCTGTTACAATAAACCTTTTACTGTACTCATGGAGTTGAGAGATGTTTCCAAAATTTCTGAGCCCCAAATCACCATCCACCCATACCATCCATCACCCATCCATGTAGTGGATGGGTGGCGCCATGTGTTGTAAGCGCAAATCACAAACGTTTTCTTTTAACAGTCCGCGAACACTTGTAATGACATGGCGTGTTATTGATAAGAAAACATTATTTTCAGTGAACATGTGCACTCAGACAAAATAGAATGTCACAAAGCGCAAGAACAGTAGGTGTACGAATGGACTGTCAGCAACGGTCTAATGCTAAACGATTCGAAGGCAATGCAGAAATGCTTTTCAACCATGTGATCACGTTTAGCCAATAGACAAGCATCAGGCCGTGACATCGAAAAGATGCGGCGGCGCTGGCGTCAGCAGTGACTCTCGTTGTGTAGGCAAAAAGCGGGACCTTCTGTATTGGGTGCGCCACGCTTGCGTGTTTTTGGGCAGAATTCACAGCGTGTCGACAAATTGTGGTGCGGTTGGTTGAGCAGCACTGCAGAAGAAAGGAAGAGGCGTAAGTTTCCACATGCTTATTGCAATCAAATAGGTGCGAAAGTGACGGGCAGGGGCCAATCGGAGCAAGACAAGTTCGCTGACGGATCAGCTTCATGGCTAATTATTACCGCCGAGCTCGTGGGTTATTACGCTGAGCTCGTTTTGCCCCTTGGATTATTATATTGCATTTCTGCATTCAAATCTAATATGTTGGTTCGTGTCTCTGACTTGCATCGTTGGTGTTCAGTCGCGTGGTGAACAGTGCAAAAATCAAGTAACGCCTTCTACTCGTTCTCATTCTGTTGTGCTCTCAGCATAAGTTTAGGCGCAATATTCTGTGTGCTTGAGATTGTGAGTTGAACGCAAGGGGCCATTTTTAGATGCTTATCACCCAGACACCATCCCGAGCATCATTTCGCACAAAGAAAAAGACAAAAAGCTGCCACCAGTCGCCTTCAGCGTTCACACTGTGCCCCGCTTGAAGAAATACCGGACAGGTAGAACCATGCATGACGTTTTTTTCTCTGTTTTCATTTTTGCGAATTTCGACAAGTTTGTCATTTCAACGCCGGTCCAACGACGCTAGGATCTTGACAAAGTCGCGTAGTGTTATTTCCCAAATTATTTGAATTTTCACATTGTAGGTCGATCAGAACCTGCGAACACAGCAAATTCCTCGCCAAAAGCCACTCCGATCAAGCAGAATGCGCACACATGAATAAATTCTAAACTAAGAAGTAAAATTTTATAGCTTAGCAGAGGGAGTGCAAATTTCGTTTTGAGCTCGAGGAAAACGTCTATGCATGTGCTTGTGGAGCTCTCGGATCGCATTTGCCTTATTCAAAGCAGCTATAGTGTTCATTCAGAGTGAAGCGGCTCGGTGAAAATAGGAAGCACATTACAAGGTTCGTCGTGTGAGAAAACTGATTCGCGTCGTGCATCACGTCGTCCTATCTTGCACTAGCAATCGGATATGCTTTATCGGCCCATAAGTTGAGAACTGTGGACGATTAGTTCCTCCCCATACCTCGCGTTTTCACCCGCCATAGCACTGCGCTGTTACTTGTCCACAACTAGGAGCGGAGAAGCACCCGATGCAGCACTCCGCCTACTAATTCCGTCTGGTGAACAGGTTGAAAAAGTGCAGAACTACTCTCCGAGCATCAACAAAAAGTTTCTAGCCACAAGCGACGCGCACTCCTCAAATGTTCGCATATACTAGTTGGTTTCGAAGGCAGCGTTGCTTGGTGCAGTGTAGGCGTGCTGCATTTTGCCTACACCCTGCGTCGCTGCCGACTGCAGCACCACCTTTCTTTACAAACATGACGCTTGTCTATAGAGGTGCGAGCGGCGGAGGGGAAACGAAAGCGCAACTATAGATACTTATACAGTAACTATAGCGTTCTCGATCGTGTGCGGAGCGCTTGCATCAACATGTTGGGGAATAAAATCGGAACATTGTCATTCCTGAAAAATATGGAACTTCAGAATAAGCAGCTTATTTTGCATAAAAAAAAAAAATAGACAGACCAGGCAACAAAATGCTGCAGCAAGTGTAATATTGTTGCCAGTGATACAAAATAGACCAAAACAGCTTCCTCGAAACTGCATGAATGCTACTACAGCTTGGCCAAGACAATAAAGTTTATTTCAATACTTCTGTAATGAATAAAAGTTTCATTTTTAACCATTTCGGGTTAAACCTGTGGGCTGACTTGTAGCATGCATGCAAACTATTGGTGGCAACGGTGTTGCCACGCCACCTTGCTGTGAGATGATGGGACGTCGTTCCTTGTAGCAGCCATAGAGTTTTTACTATTATCTAGAGGGGAAAGTGGTGCCCTGTCTATGGGAGTTCGCATGGAGCTCCTCAAGACCACTTTAGCCATCATGGGCGCTCAAGCATCATGGGATGGAGCTGCAGAACCACAATTTTTGGACAAAAAATTATGTAAAAATAGATGTTCGATAATCAAGAATGCCCAAATATTCAATATCCTGTCTGTGAATTGAAACAAATGAGCAGAAAAGCATGTAAATTCAAAGTTTTCCCAAAATAAGAGATGGCATGTTTTCCTATTGCACACCACAGAAACTAATATTTCGTGCTAAACAGGCACAGTTTTAAAAAGAAAGATGTTTTTAAAAAAATGTTGTTGCTTAAACTCTTTAAGAAGCTTTTTAATAGCATTTCAGAAAACAGGAACCTTTTATTGGCATCATGTGCTGTTGTGTTTTCGCCACTTTGGCTTTTGTGAACTACGTTTGCACCAAAGTCGTCTGCGCGCGGGGCACACCATGTATGGAATGGGACATCTGAGTAACGCCACTCTGTGTTCACGAAAGAATCAGACTGTCCCTCACCAGGTAGCTCACCGGCCCATGATGTTTTGAGCATGCATGGTGGCTGTGGTGCAGCGCTGCCAGCATTCCCTCTAGGTAATAGCAAGAAGCTCTATGGTAGCAGCGGAACAACTCTTTCGAGTTTGATAGTGATTGAGATTCTTGAGGGCTTTCAACTCAAAGTGCCCGTGTGATTGGGGTATAAGGAACTTGCATAGACAATGGCGCCAGCCTACCCCAGGTGACATTAACGCAATGCTATTGCTTTAATCCAGCAGCGTCATTGACCGTTAGCAAAACATCCGGGAAAAATCCCCAGAGAAGCAACCTAGGAGACGGGTGTTGTGTCATCATCACAACCTGCCAACCGGATTGTGAGCAAACTGTGGCAGTTAATGACTGGTCGCAAGAGGTTGCTTGTGAAGAACAGCATGGGTTGCACAAGCCCCACAGGTGGCTGCACCTGCCATGGCAGAGCGCATCGCTTAACTGTTGCACTACTGCGCCAGGAGTGGTATGAGGGCTCCTAGGGATCTATCAGTGTCAGGTAGCGAATAGCCAATTTTGCATATATGGCATTAAAGGGCAACTGCACCACTTCTTGATTATTTCGCTATAGTCAAGGATTCAAATTTATATACATAGGTAGTAGGTAAAGCATGCCAAGTGTTTTTGCACTAGCATTTAAAATAGTGACGTAATTTATGAATAAATTTTAGGCTTCTCCTTGCAGCACTGGAGGAGTGCGGAGAACCTTGGTGTGACTCACGGCAGGTAAAATTTCAAATTTCCGCTGCTGTCAACCACACCCTGCCAAGCCTTGTTGGATGCTGCCAAGCAATGCTTGACGACCTTTGCCTTCGGTGTCGTGGGGTTTCTTGAATGCAAGCATTTATGCGTCGGAAATGTGCTGGTACCGTTGATGACATCGTGATGCACTCCCATTTGGCTCTGTGCGCTGTGGAGAAGCTTAAAGGCAGTCGTGATTTTAATCGGTCATTATGTCGGCATTTCAAATGCTAGCCCAAAAGGACTTCGCAGGCTTGTGCTGCAAGTTTCATGCATTCGACTCATTTAAGCTCGTGATTTCTAAAACATATGCAGGTGCCCTTCAACCCATTACGCTATCGCGTCGTATCCTTAAGGCAGAGTTACCGCAGTGGCTCAGTGGTTATGACACTCAGCTGCTGACCCGAAAGACGCGGGTTCAATCCCGGCCGCAGCGGTCGAATTTGAGTGGAGGCGAAATTCTAGAGGCCTGTGTACTGTGTGATGTCAGTGCACGTTAAAGAACCCCAGGTGGCCGAAATTTCCAGAGCCCTTCACTACCGCGTCTCTCAAAGCCACATCGTGATGCACTCCCATTTGGCTCCGTGCGCTGTGGAGAAGCTTAAAGGCAGTCGTGATTTTTTAATCGGTCATTATGTCGGCATTTCAAATGCTAGCCCAAAAGGACTTCACAGGCTTGTGCTGCAAGTTTCACGCATTCGACTTCTTTAAGCTCGTGATTTCTAGAAAATATGCAGGTTCCCTCATAAACCATAAAACCAACCAAACCCTGAGGCAGAAATTAGGTGTTCCATCCAATTTTTGAGAAACTCTTTGGAAATGAGCTCGCATGAGTCACGCAAAAACCGTAATATATTGCTGCTTGTTCATTTTTCATTATACCAACTGCATATTTTGGGTAGGGTTGTGTAAGAGTTGATGTGAATTAAAACGAAGAAAGAAGTGATTATCCTGCACTTTTTGTATGCCTCACGTGACTTGACCGTGTCTTTTATGTCACAGCCGTTGTTTGGCTGTTGAAATAGTAACAGTGCGAGGGAAAAATGGCTGTGGTTTAGCTCTGGTTAAAGCTGGAGTGACGCGATAGCTAGCTCAGTTGAATTGCAAAGTCAGTCTTTTGCCGCTCCGTTTCGCTGGGCGTTGCTTCATCTTTGTCCCTGGACATGGATTCACTCCCCCCCCCCCCCCCCCTCCACTCCCTCGCTCACTTGGCAGCTGCTCCACACCACGTGACCAACCTTGTGGCCAGCCACGGTGCTGCCACAGTGACCACGGCGTCGCCACAGGCTATGGCACCGCCACGCTGAAGGCTCCAAATGTTAGCGTAATGTGGCTATCGCTGCAAAAAAAATTCATTTATAAGTTTCTACCGCTTGCCACAACCCACATGGCTGTCGTGTGTTTTTTTAATGCACTCAAACTTGGTGTAGCGCCATTCTCAGTACTGGGCAGGTAAAATTGTTTTGGTCTTTGGAGAGCACGAGGAAAGGGAAGGCCATTATTTCTCCCTGCATGTGCAGTTCATGGAGCAGGAGCAGAGCCGACACCTGGTAGACTTCCTGCTGATGGCGGACAACTTCCGCGGCCACTTGTTGGCAGCCGAGGGGGGCAGCTACGACCCCGCACAGGCCCAGGACGATGCCATGGTCATCTACGACAAGTACTTCTCGCTGCAGGCGACCAGCCCCCTGGGCTTCAGCGATGCCGTCCGCCTCCACGTCGAGCAGAACATTTGCCGTGAGGAAGGGCCTCTGCCCTCGTGCTTTGACCGGCCCGTCATGATTCTCCTGCAGCACCTTGAAAAGGTGAGTGTCTTGCCTGCTAATGCTCAGCCCTTCTGTCGAACAGGGAAACTTCGCTAGTTCAGAGCACAAGGGACTGGAAAGAACATCCGAATGGGCCCCTATTTGCATCGCGGTGAATTTATTTGGTGGAAACCTGGGCCATGGTCCGAGATTAAAACTAGGCGGTTTCTATCAAACTCATTGATGTGTACGCACACTCTGGAGAGTATCAGAAGCAAAATAGCTTTATACTGGTCTCCACGGCCTCTTCCATGAAGGTTGGGGAGCAGCCTCTGCACATGCGGTGGCATGAGAAGGCTTCACCATACCAGCTGTGACCCAGTCTTGGCGCACAGCATACATGCATGCATGCCAGGGCGGCATGAGAAAAAGGAACCTCAGCTTGGCTCAGCTGATGCATGGCAATGCAAACAATGAAAAATAAAACTACATGGCCGATCTATTTCTCGTCCTAACGGCAGGCCCTTTCCAACTATTGTCACACCTGCCGTCGTGAGTATGCCAGGCGTGCACAAGAAACGGTGTACTGTGCAATTCAGGCTTGTGGACGGATAATTTGGAGGATTGCTAGCCAAGTGGTCTAACCACTTTGGGGGCCCTTTCAAATCAACCTTTGCGAGCCCTGCTATGTTTGAATCAACGAGCATCTGGCAGAAACCATGAAGCAGTCTAACGTTTTTCTGTGTGTATGATTAGTTTACCACACCTAGAGTGCTACCACTGTAAAAAGCATTATCCTCTTCACAACCATTGTATGCCTCTTAATCCTCTATGTTTACATAAAGAATCCAGCGGTTACATTTTGCAACATTTCAAAGCCCCTAAGTTTGTGTGGGGTTTTTCATTGGAGAGATAAATACATTCTCCCCACTTAATCGTAGCTGACACAGTTCCAAGCCGCCAGACCCCACCCCGTGATCACATACGCTACCGAACGCACGCCAACCGCGGTGGGCCTGGCTCTGAGGGAACAAATGAATGACACTCTGGTTGACACAAACAAGGAATTTATTGCTACAACAACAATAACGCCAGCTAGCAACAAAAATAACTGTGGTTTAGCTCTGGTTAAACCTGGAGTGACGCGATAGCTAGGGCTGACCAAGTGGAACTCGCTCATTCGAATTGCAAAGGCGTTCCTTCTTCATCTTTGTCCCTGCACGTGGATTCACTCTCTCTCCCTCTCTCCACTCCCCCCCCCGCCACTCGGTTTCGCCAGCACGCCGCACCGCTGGCAGCTGCTCCGCACCACGTTACCAGCCACGGCGCCGCCACGCTGAAGGCTCGAAATGCTAGCGTAATGTAGCTATCACCACAAAACGCTGAGGAATTGAGATCGTCCGACTCACCAGCAAGGTTACAAGCGAATGTTCGCCACGCTAGGGGCAGGAGAGGCTCCGAAGCTGGACGGGAGGAGATGCGGGAGAACAGTCCTCCGCACGAGGCTTCACACCACTGCCGGAGAGTGAAGCGTCGTGAGCGACATGTCTGCATGCAACGATGTTCCCCCGCGCACGCAGCAAGCCGTCTATGGCACTGCGGCACCGGTGCCCTTTCTTGTTAGTCAAGTAGGAGAGGCACATGGCACGCCCCACATATGTCGCACAGATGCTGACTCAAAAAGAATTACAGGAATCAATGCATAGGAACGAGAATTGTTCAATGAAGAAATTTAAAAATACAAGCAAACAAAATGCTGCCATCAACTCGATTTTCGTACAGCTTCCCATTCCCATTTCACTCTCCCAATGATGACACTTGGGGGGACCAATCAAAACAGCCTATCTGAGCACGTCGCTGAAGTTTGCACACCATGGTTGCCTAATCGCTGTAACTCGTTCTTGCCAAGGCTGGTAGCGCCATTCTCATGGTTACAACAACCATGTGAATGCCCAGCCGACCCAGCAATGCTTCATCATCACATCGACAGCGCAGAAGGGAACACTGATCAGTGACGTTCTCTGAATTATGGATTCGAACGTGATCCGATCTGGATCCGAATTCGAGCGCGGGACACTGACAGAGTGACAGCCTGCCCAAGATACTAGATACAATAAGGTATTTGTCTGGGCTAGTCGGTACATGGTTGAAACTGAAGGCACAGCGCACGAAGCACGGGACTAAGAAAAAGACAAACACAGCTCTGACTTACGACTAAAAGGCTTTATTGCTCGCACGCAATAAATAGGCGAAAAGAAGCACAATCAACAGATAGAACAGCATCAGTAATGATTGTCAAAAAAACACACAACAAAACCACAAAATCGCACCCTACACTTAGCGAACTTAACTGTTATGATAGTCAATTTCTTTTTGTGTTAGCGTGACGGAAGATTTGCTGACGCAATTGTGAAATAACAGGTGAATAAAAAGAGCTTCCACGATTTCCCGCGTACGTTGGTCCTTATGTTTATAGTGAAACCCCGTTCATTCGCTTTTCACTGGGCCGTGAAAAAAAACGTAACAGCCGGGAAAGCGCAACAGTGAGGAAACCTCCGAAAATTAATGAAAACAGTGCAGATTTAACTTGAAACAATATATTCCCACAGAATGAGCTTAAGAATTAAATAAATCAAGAAAGGTGGATTGCCGTTTCTTTTGCTCACTGGAAAGCACCACGCGTTTCTCGATAGCTTTGAAAGCTGCATTGCTGTCGGTGTCACTTTGAGGTGCGACGCACCTGCAGAGGAGGTCCAGAGCCGCGACGGCTTCTAAAGCTGGGATCTGCCAACTGCCGGAATCATGCACCTAGTGCTCCTCGTCGTCATCAAAGTCAGCGGCTGCACTCGTGACAGAGTTCGCAGCAATCTCGGCGATATTTTAGCACGCCGACGTCACGACAGCAGCGTCCACATCTTCAGTGCATTGTTTTGCCTATTGGTTGCATAGAATGAGTTAGTGATGCTATTAGCATCGGTCGTACCGCGTATACTGTGGTTTTTAATATTTTAATTAGCTCGCAAAAACAAATTCGTGGTGCTGACGGTGCCTCATACAGTGGCGGTTTTTAGCAGCGGATATGGTATCACTTTGTGCGAGCTTGATGATTGGACAAATAGTAAATATACTGCAAATTGGGTTAATAACTAGAGATACGTTTTGTCAAGTTTTTGTGTTTTATATTACATTAACAAAACCAGCTTGTTTGCCCTAGATAAAAGCACTGTAAATCAAGTAAAACAAAAATACGCCATCAGAGGCACTGGCTACTTTTTGCATCAAAGGACTTTGCGCCTCCCTGTAAACATCCTACGACCTAGCACTAAACACTTATGGCTACTCTCTATGTATCTTCATGACAGCGGCTTTGCGGAATCGATCCAATCGAGCCATTGCACTTTATAAGTGTTCGTTTCGGTCCCAAGGAAGGATGCGTTCGTTTCTCATTTAGCAGGCAGTGTGCATCGTCAGTTTGCGGAGAATCACCGGGCGGTGGCTGCGCCACATTCTCGTCAATAGCGTGCGCTCCTTGCACGCTGTGGCCAACCAGAGCGCTAGGAGCGACTGGCGGTAGTTGGCAGTAGGCAGCAGCGGTACGCGCTATGCTAAATGTGTCTATCTTGCGCAGGCTGTCACACCGTCGCAGTATCTCGCGCTCGAGTTCTGATCCATAAGTAAGGGAACGTCATTGATCAGTGTTCGCTTCTGCGCCGTCGACGTGACGGTGAAGCATCGCTGGGTCAGCTGGGCGTTCACATGGTTGTTGTAACCATGCAAACGCCGCTGCCAGCCTTGGCCTGAATGAGTTACAGAGAACAGGCAACCATGGAGTGCAGACTTCCGCCACGTGCTAAGATAGGCTGTTTTGATTGGTCGCCCTGGGTGTCGTCATTGGGAGAGTGAAATGGGAATGGTAAGCTGCACGAAAATCAAGTTGAGAGCAGCATTTTATTTTATTTATTTATTTAGAACATACTGCAGGCCTACAGTAGGCCCAAGCAGGAGGGGCGAGTACATAATATATGCAAAAAAAGAACAGGTTTAGCAAAATTGAAAAAATGTTAAATACAAGTTGTAACACAAAATACAGCAATAAATACAAGGCTCAGATGCAAAATACAAAAAGTGAACGAAAAAAACGGCTCTCAAATTAAATGCTGTGAAGAAAACATTGAGTCAAAAGAATCAGCTCTGGTTAAGAGATCTGGCGAACACCTGTTCCACTCCTCAATGGTGCGTGGAAAAAATGAGTATTTATAGGCGTTAATCCTAGCACTGTAAGGGGTTAATGATTGTGTATGATGATTTCGTGTTTGGCGCATAGTGTTAGGTCCCCGCCGCGGTGGCTCAGTGGTTAGGGCGCTCGACTACTGATCTGGAGTTCCCGGGTTCGAACCCGACCGCGGCGGCTGCGTTTTTATGGAGGGAAAACGCTAAGGCGCCCGTGTGCTGTGCGATGTCAGTGCACGTTAAAGATCCCCAGGTGGTCGAAATTATTCCGGAGCCCTCCACTACGGACCTATTTGTTCCTCTCTTCTTTCACTCCCTCCTTTATCCCTTCCCTTACGGCGTGGTTCAGGTGTCCAAGGATATATGAGACAGATACTGCACCTTTTCCTTTCCACCAAAAACCAATTATTATTATTATTATTATTGTTAGGTTTAAGGAAGGGGTCTGCATTCATAGACAGTTTATGGTTTTTTAGTAAGAAAAGTAGTTTCAGTCTTTGAATTTTCCGGCGCAGCTGTAATGTTTCAATACCGTGAGTTTGCATGAGGGTCATTGGTGAGTCAGTTACACGATACTTTGAAAAAATAAAACGGACGGCTTTGCGTTGAATCATTTCAAGGGCCTCGATGTTACGTTTAGTGTAGGGATCCCAGACGGTGCACGCATATTCTAGTGATGGCCTTATTATTGAAAAGTAGGTTAATTTTTTAAGTTCAGGTGGGGCAAGTTTTAGTTTATGTCTAAGAAAGCAGAGTTTACGAAAGGCTGAGGAGCATACGTTTGATACATGTTTATTCCAGCTAAGGTTTTTTGTTATTGTAACTCCTAGATACTTGTACTCGCTGACTTCGGTCAGAAGGTGAGATGAAATATTGTAAGGAAATGAGAAGGAAGCCGTTTTGTTAGTTATCGTCATGTATACTGTTTTCTCTAAATTTAGCTTCATGTCCCATTTATTACACCATGTATGTATGTTCTGAAGATTGGAGTTTAGTAAAACTTGATCATCTTGGCAAGTAATTTGGTGAAATAAAACGCAGTCATCTGCAAATAATCTAATTTGAACAGGGGTAGTTATAACGTTAGTAATGTCATTGATATATATCAAAAAGAGGAGAGGTCCGAGGACGCTTCCCTGTGGGACGCCTCAAGTGACCGGCAGGTGGTTTGAATAGCAATCATCAATACAAACAAATTGTGTGCGGTGAGAAAGGTATGAGGAAATCCAACGAATTATGAAATTAGGAAGACCAATAAGTTCAAGTTTGTAAATTAGTTTGGCATGAGAAATAACATCAAAGGCTTTGCTGAAGTCTAAAAAAATAACATCCATTTGACCAGCGCTATTTAGTACACTTGCAAAAGTATGAATGACAGAAGTTAGCTGAGTGACAGTGGAAAAGCCTTTTCGAAACCCGTGCTGATGGGGGGTAAGTAACTTGTTATCGTTTAGAAATGTAGTTATGTAGTTAGCTATGATATGCTCAGCAAGTTTGCAACATGTGGAAGTTATTGATATGGGACGATAATTAGCAATCAAGGCAGGATCACCCTTTTTCAGCACGGGCACAATCCGCGCTTTCCTCCAGTCGGAAGGAATGTTTCCTGTTTCAAATGATTTGTGGAAAATAACAACCAGGAACTCTGTGATGGCTTCTGCATAACGGCGCAAAAAAATATTTGGTATCCCGTCAGGTCCAGCGGACGCTTTAGTTTTGAGGTTGAGTAGCATGGAGAATACGCCAGATGAAGAAACAATGTCGGGGGTCGTGTTGGGAGACATGGTACTGGGTTGAACAAATAAACCATGATGGGAAAACACACTCTGAAAATACTTATTGAATGCCTCAGAGATTTGCGATTTATCAGCAAGCTGGACACCTTGACATGAAATGCGCGTAATTGTTTTTTTCTTTTTCGATAAAAATTTCCAGAACTTATGTGGTGAGTCACGAAGAAAATTTGGCTGGCTATACTGAAAGTAATTTTGTTTAGCCTGGCGCAAAGCGCTTGTGAAGTTAGCCTGATGTATTTTAACTATATTTCGACAGGCACCCCCACGCTTCAGACGTTTGATTTTTCTTTTCAAATGTATTATTTCTCGCGTGATCCAAGAAGTTTTTTTACATGTTTTCTTTGTTCTATTAGGAATGTAGTTATCAATGCAGTACGTACAGATTTCTTTAAATTTATTCCAGAGTTCATCAACATTAGTTCCTCGAAACATGTCAAGGTGTAAGCTGAAGTAGTCTAACACACTTTCATCATTAGCTCTGGAGAAGTTTTTCACGGAAATAATTTTTGCAGGTTCACTGTCGACATTTTGTTGAATGGGACAAGTAAAAACCACCATGCAATGATCAGATAACCCAGTTTCAACTGAAACAGTAAAACGTTCTGTTGCTTGGCTGAGAAAGACGAGGTCGAGAATAGATGCAGCTTCACCGTGTATGCGCGTGGGGTGCTTAACTCCCTGTTGCAAATTATGAATAAGCATAATATCACACATGTATGAAGCATTTATGTCATTGTTTGCTTGTATTTTGAAATTTCTTCACTGAATAACTCCCGTTCCTATGCATCGATTCTCGTAATTCTTTTTGTGTCAGCATCTGTGTGACATAAAGAATCCATCTGAAGTGTAACCGGTATCCGTTCAAGCGGTGTTTCGCAGCCCCTTTAAGGGGATGCAGCTTTCAGCAAGAATTTTATATTTCTTGATGGATTTTTATATGAAAGTGTTTGTGCATATTAGATATAACTTTTAAACTACTCTCAAATCTTTGGTGCTATATCTCAAAAACATTGTTTGTTACTATTTATTTCTTCCCTGAACCTTGCAAAATGCCTGCAGAGTTAAAAAAACTGCAGCTGAAGGCTAGTTCATTATTCATATTATTTCTATTATGCTACAGGTCAAGACATACTTGGAATTTTTTTTTTGTGAAGCACAAATTTTCAATTTTGAATTTCTGCAATTCTGTTTATGTAGATATGTCGTGACCTGTATTATAGTCTTAACAATGCGAAGAATCAAACAGGGTCAAAATAGACAAAAGAGACAGAAAACTCATGAAGAAATCTTTACAAAATGAGCATCTTATTCAGAAAACTGAATAGGGACAAATGCCGATTTTTCGAGCATCACCCTGATATGCACTGCTACCGTGGTTCATGAAGCAATTTTTTTAAAGTACTTCCTGGTTAATTTCAGTAACGAAACTTCAGAACAGCGTAGAAAATGAAGCATAATTGGATGTAATGATTTCTTTTTTTAATTTTTGTGATCTAAAAGCCTCGTCCCTCCTTAACAGTCGCTGCATTATAAAACCTGAACTTATTTTCTAATGGTAGTGCAAAGTGCTTTCGTGCTTGTTAGATCAGTGAAATCATCTCGGTCCCTGCTGACTGCACCTGACTAGTCCCCCCTGTCTTGGCTGCAGAACCACTTGAAGGCATTCCTGTCGAGCCAACTGTACGTGAAGTACATCTCTGAGTGCATCGTCACCATCCAGACAGCACAGAGCGACACGGACTCCCTGCGGCGCAAGAAGCGCTCAGGCAAGCGATTACAGGCCTCTGTGGGCATTTCTTCCCAATACGTTCTCCGTATTCTTCTGGTCCTTTTCAGAGTGGAGTGATGGTTTGTTGAAACGCAAATGAATTTTTAAACTTTCGCATTTTGTGGCCTCAATTATGGAGATTTCTATGAGCAGACTTGCATATGTGCGTCACTGGAAGCACAGGTGTCGATATTCGCTGTGTTTGCTGAAACACAAGATTTCAAGCTAACTATTGGTCATTTCAGACAAATACTAATGATTAGGCATATGCAAATACATTTAAACCTGGCTATAACGAAATTGAAAAAAGTGGGGGCTTTTCATTACATCCAGGTTTTCATTCCATGCAGATTTCGAGAGAAGACTCGGAAAACAATGCAGAATGGAAATGAAATTTTAAAAAAATGCAGGTGAAATCACCTTAAAAATGTTGACGGAAAACCCCATTACTAGAAGTCATAAACGCAGAGAAATGTTTCGCGATCTCGCTGATTGTGCAACTATAGCAGCAGCTGCCACCACCTCCGCCGCAGCTCTCGCAACAGCGCTACAAGTGGGGTGGGGAAAGTGAGGGAAGTGGGGGTCGCTCCAGCACTGTAGACTGGCCACAGAGGCACGTATGTCTTCCCACATGTTCCCTCTCTCGGTCTGCTTGCCCCAGGAAACAGACTCTTCGCCTTGTGTCGCCAGCACTCTCCGCCGTCTCCGCTCCTGACACGCAAAGAGCGGTCGGCACTGGAATCCCTACTGCGCTGTGGCGGTGGACAGGCACTGCTCGGGCTGTTTCTGTTTTGCTATGCCTTACTATTTTTGACTGCTTTCGAGTATGAACCGTTCTAGTGCCACGTGGTATGACATTCCAAAAGCGAAAGCAGCAGAGATACACCAACGATGCTGGAGCACGACGTGTATTGTCAACTGCGGTTGCCCATCACGATCATAGACGATCCTCTCATGTCAGTTCGTGCTTGTCATGAAACTTTTCTGCCAAATATCGTAACTGAGCACAACCTAACAGATAGTCGATGTAGCGAGTTCGTTATAACAAGGTCAACCGCTGCAAGACCTTCATTGCATGGAGGTTTCAAATACACATGCTTCAATGTGGATGGCATTGGGGAATTGAGAAACTTTGTAATATTGAGGAATTGACTAAGTTTAACTGCATGCAATAGTCCGAATATTCGATCGAATAGTAAAGTATGCGATGTTTGATTCTATCCAAATGTTTAGTATTCAAAATTTTGAAGTATTCGTCTTGAGCGAATAATTTTTTTGGAACTCTTGTGGCATGTGGTTTCTGTCCAGCATAACCTCCTCTGCGATGGCACTGCGGCGCACGCAACCAAATCACCGAATCCACACACCACATACCTGCGCTTCCGCACTATACGCGCATGCCTGCAACAGCAGATGCGAACAGGCGAAACCACGGTGCCGAGATCTGTACTTTCAAGGTGCCTGTGGCCTCGCTAGCTGTGGAAACACGGCGGCTTGCATCAGTAGAAAGATTTAGCTTAGCGCAATCCGCTTCTGCGCACCACCAGTGTGCACGCTCTGATTGGTCCTGGCGGGGCACGCATGCAAACACATAAAGTTTTTTTTTTCCACCATGTGCAGACAGCTGGCCGGTGCCTTGTGGCATCCTCTGGCCAATCTGCATGTGCGTAGTGGCTCTTTGCGGAAGCAGGTCACGCAGTGCCAAATCCCAGTAATCAAAAGACGTGGCTCCCTTGACTTCTGCAGAACGAGCCAGAGCTGACTGCAAGTGCCACTCATCTCCGTGTGAAATTCATGGTTAAGGGGAGCTAGCACGAGGCGCATGGAGATAGGTTAACCTTTCAAATGCCCGACACGGGATGGCGCTGGGCACGCAGTGATTACTGTCATACACACCGCACCGTTAGGGGGAAAAGTCGTTGTCAACGGCTCTAATATATGCAGACGATATTGTACTGCTAGCAGAGAGCCAGGAAGATTTTCAAACTCTGGTTAACTGTTGTGGAGACGAAGGAGATGCTCTAGGTTTCAGTTTTAGTGCAACTAAGTCAGGTCTGATGGTTTTCAATGATACAACTGATCAGCTGCTTACAAAACAAGGCCATGAAATACCCTGAGTGGCCGAATACAAATGTCGGGGGATATGTGTAAATGAAGGACAGGTCTGCACGTAAAAGCATGAATAGTTCGTTAGGGCAAAAGGGAGAAGAGATGCCGGGATAATTAAACATACGGCATGGGGGGGGGATACAACAACTATGAAGTACTGACTGGTGTTTGGAAAGGAATAATGGTGCCAAGGTTTACTTTTAGGAATACGGTTCTGCGGTTAAGACAGAAGTTCAGTTGAGATTAGAAGTAAATCAGAGCGCTCTAGGAAGATTAGCACTAGGTGCCCATTAGGCAATACTTGGGGATATGGGCTGGGCATTTTTCGAAGCATGGGAAGCTCAGAGTAAAATACTATATCAAGAATGCCTGATGAAATTGAATGATAATAGGTGGGCAGCTAAAGTATTTAAATACTTCTGCAGAAATAGCATTGACTCATAATGGCAGAAAAGAACTAAGAAACTAACCAGTAAGTATGCAGGACACAAGGACTGAGAAGTAAAGACCTTTAAAGGGCAGGTAAAAAATGCAGAAGGGAAAAACTGGATTAGTTCAATGGAAAAGATGCAGAGTGTAGAACTATATCAAAATTGGAGAAGGCAGGTTCCGGGGAGTGTCGGTAGTCGACGGAATAGCCAACGCCGCTCACACGTAGTTCCTCTTTGGGTCTGACACATTTGACTATTGCCGGCCGCATTTCACAAGTTTTTAATGTAGTGCTTTGTCAGTTGTCATTTCTGCTCCAAGTCTGGTAACTAAGCGACCGGCAATTGTTCATGGCTACATTCAAGATGGCTCTCATTCTTTACACTGAAGAAACGTACAACTGCGCGCCGGGCCGCAAGGTTCGACGTTCGCAACGGGTGATACAGGTGTGGCAGCGGCAGCAAGGCAAAATTTTTAGCTGTTCCACGCAATGTAGTGATGTGGCTGTTCGCGAAGTGTGGTATTTCTCTGCACGACGATGTTAGAATGATGTGCTGTGGGACTGCAGCAACAATCATGACGGCAGTGCTAGTGAGGACGGTGGCGCTAGAGTGGACAAGTGGTCCAGTGACCAATACGTTTTCATTTTGATATGTGCCCATGGGCACGGCTGCGTGCGGCAGCTGATAACGGCTGGCGATAAGCAGCGGCCACAGGAAAATGCTATTGCGTTCTATTATTAAAGGCCAAGCTTAAACGACCTTCAAGATTTTTCTTTTTTTCTGAAATGTGATTTGGGGGGTCGACTTACAATCGTGTAAATACAGTACTTTCTTGAATTACTCTTATTTTTTCACTATGAAACTACTTTCATGTGACGATAATGAGTGCATTATGCAAGCATGGATATAATGTTTTGTGTAGGAAAAAGTCAAGCTGATAAAAATATTTGGAGAATGTCACTGCATGAACCGTTCCTTTGGCTAAAATTTTGAAGCAATGGCAGGCTACTAATTTGTTTTGTTTTTGCAAGTTTGGTTTACAGTGTAATCCACTTATAAGGATACCAGATACTATAAAGATATATTGGTTATAACGATCAAAGCCTTTAGATTTCTCATTTCTCTAATTGCCCCTACGTAAAAATGAACCATATATAATGATAAAATTATCGACGAAATAATGAAGATTATAGGATTCTGGCTGCCCGGAAGGTTTACTACCAAAGTTTGTCTGAGAGTTTGATAAAAAAATAAAATATTTTGGTGCAAATAATGTAAGAACTTCACAGATGGACTGGTTTGACGAAATCCATGAGGGGACGTTGCGTACATCACGAGGAAAGAGCTTTCTTGGCTGTTGCCGCACAGTGCTATCTCACAGAAAACGTAGTTTCCATTGCTTTTCGCCCGTTTGTGCATTTGTGAACTGGGTAAAAATGGCGGCGACAAAGCACAAGGCGATATCTCTGAACCCACCCCCCGCTTTTGTCGTTGAGAATTTACTCTTTTTCTTTTTAAGCGTTGGTTTCTCTTAGTGCATCCTTCCGTTTCGCGCTGTCTGCAGTGCAGACCTTAGCCGCATGCCAAGATGTTGTGTGCCGATAACATAATGGTGTGCTTATCTTTTGATGGAAGCTCCGGCGGGGATGGCTTGTTCGCTCGGCAAACTTGTCAGAGCGCCAAGTCTCTATGCGCTTCATGTCTCTGTCTCTGTGTGGCTACATGCATGGAAGAAATGAGAGTTTGTTGTTTTTGCCTTTATTTTTTTGCCGGTCAAGATATAACAATAGTTTGTTATAACAATCGGATTTTCTTGTTTTCTCAACATCGTTACAACAGGAGTGCATGGTAGCAATGAAGCACATAAAAATTTATTATGTCAATACTACTGAAGATATCAATGAAATTTTGTGTTTAATTATTTAGTGCACTTCCTTAAAAGGCTGCCGAATTTCATCGCTGTACACCAGAAACCAAAGTTCACCTCTGAACCCTCCTCGAGACCAGCAGTCTGGTGTTTCATAGAGAGGTCTCACACCCCACAAATAAACAGCTCCACATGTAGGTCGACTACTCCAGTTTCCAATCACCTTTTCTGCAGGGCATCGACAAAGCATCGCATCTGACATATCATCTCGTTTAGCGGACGTACAGCAAACACCTCCTGCCACTTTGCCACCAGATCCACTTCTGACACATTTAACATCTTCAGCCTCCCTCAGGCGGTGTACACGTGCTCTTATTCTCCCGTGTACCAACCCCTTTCCTCTCATCCTATCACGGATGGAGGAGGTCTCTCTGAGGCGGCTGCGTGTCGGAGTGGCCGTTACGCCTGCAGTTCGCCACCAGTGGCAAAGTGAGAAGATTCCTGCGCCAGAAAAAGTGCCCTCACTGCGACACACCCGCTTCTGACACCAGTTTTTACCACCTATTGTGGACTTGCCCAGGAACTTCGCTGGTGCATGCTCGCGTTCTGCAAGAGGCAGGCCTGTCCTCAAACAATGACTTCGATTTCAACTTGTGGATAACGAAAAACATTTATGCCCGAGGATTATGTGAGATTTTACACCTTACCGGAAAGAATACTTCAAAGGGCTATTACGCGTGGTAAATGGCGTTACTGTGCGGCTATGTCTTTGCCTATTGGCATAACCAGATGAGAAAGAAATTATTCTCGTGAGATCCGTCTTATAGTGGCCGTTAATAAATTGAAAGACGAATTTTAGTCGTGACACACGGTTTCTTTGCTTTAATGGGGGCAAGTCCGCTTTGGTTAACAGTTTTGTCACTTACATTTTAATTTTAAATTTAGCGAGCTGCTTTTCTTGGCACCATTTCTATCTTATTAGTGTAGGTTTTAGTGAAAGTGTCCCGAATAACGCATGCATAGTCTGGTATCGGCAGAATTAAGTTTTTGTATGCGAGCAGTCAGACAGAAGGACTAGCAAGTCTCAAAGCTCTACTGATAAAGAACAACTAGCGCTTAACATTAGCCATTATGTGGTCAATGTGCTTAGTCCAAGTGAAGTCATTAGTGATCAAGAGTCCGAGATACTTATAATGTGTCTCGAGAAAAGTTTCGATAGGATAAATGTTTAGGCTTCCTGTTTAAAGCAGCGTCTGCAGTAGCGAGCAGTACTGCTTTGTGGTCCGATATTCTATCTGCTAGCTGGCTATTTGTTTTGGCACTAATTGATCCGCTAACAAAAAAGAGGTCGAACATTGATTGAGATTTGCCCTTAAATATGGTATTTTCTTCTACAATCTGCAATAAGTCGAAGCCAAAAATAATGCCTAACGTAGTTTCACCTTGGGGGTCATGCTTTTTTACTGAAAATTTTGACCAGTCTACTTCAGGCAAATTAAAATATCCTGATAGTATAATACGATTATCGGGTTTAACATTCGTGCACAAATATTGTTTCAGTTCCTATAATACGGCAACGGTAGAGTCGGGGGCCTGTACATTGCTCCAATAATATATCTAACTTTTCCATAGTATAGCAGCACCTGCTGACGGGCTAGATGGTGCATTGCAGATTGACGGAATAATAAGCGCACAGGTCAACACACACAAGAGCAGAGGAAGACACGGACTGGCGCCAGTCCGTGTCTTCCTCTGCTCTTGTGTGCGTTGTCCTGTGCGCTTATTATTTCGTCAATTTCCATAGTACGTTGTGCAAAAAATGCAGTCTACATTGGGTGCATCAGGCATTGGTAAAATTTGCAGGGATGATTTAAACTGAATGCTGACATCTCCACCTCTACCATCAAGATCCTTTCGGTACGAACTGTAGCCAGTGGTAACGATCTCACTGTTAAACACTGTATTGTTAAGCCAAGTTTCTGTCAAAACCGCTATTTCAGGGTCGTGCAAAAGCAGAAGGGCCTCCAACTCAGTTGTCTTGTTTATGACTCTTCTGCATTTAACATTTAGTATTTTCAGGGTCTGAAGTCTCTTAGTCCGGAGTCAACTTGATTTCTTTCTGAGCCTAAAGCGCGGAGCTCTTGTTTCATCCCAACCATACAGCATGCTATTAGCACTTAGCTTATCATAGATTAGCTTTAAAGCTTGCCACCCTCTTTTCCCTCTTCTTCACAGCTTTTCCACTGCTGTTTCCGTTTTTCCCTAACTTGTTTAGAAAAGTCATCAGCTAATGATTTTGAGCTTTTTTGGTGTTTGGATTTTGAGCTGATTTTGATGTTCTTGAGTTGATAGCATGATCGTAAAATTGAAATTTTTTCACAGAAGTCGAGGAGTTTCAAAATGGCTGGTCGTGCCTTATTTATTTCTTACCCGCCTAATGGCATCTTTCGGCATCATTCACTGTTAAACATTGCTCCAGACAATTACTTCCTTTCCCAGTTCCTCGCTAGTATCCTCGCTAAGCTCTTTTATTCCGTAAATAATCTGGTTATTTCTCCTACCTCTGTTTTCTAAATCGTCCATCTGGTTCCTAACTGTACTAAGCTGCTCCTGAAGTTCCGATATTGCCGATTACGTGTCTTTTACCTTCGTGGCTAAGACATTTAGGCCGGACAACTGTTTCTCAGTGCCATCAATTCGCTGTGTTAAAACGGAAAGTTTATTCTCAGTTATGTTGTGAGACGCCTGCAGGCCTCCCATTGTTGAATTAATCTTGCTCTGGCCTTCTAGCAATTCCGACAGCATTTGTTTTTCAATCGAGCCAGGATTTGTTTCAACACCGCCACGAGACAGCAGATCTTTTGATAATGCGAATACGCAATAAAGGAAACGCTGAACACACAGTGTCCAGGGCAGCAACACTAGAAAGTGATACTCCTGCAGCAATGTGCAGATTTGGAATCACTAACATGGATGGCAAAGCAAAATGGATTGCCTAGCATGCTGCCTCGTTTGCTGCTGCCATGCCCACTGTGCTAAAATGGACTGCTAAAATCAGTCAGCGCGTTATTGTGTATGTGTACAAAAACTAATGTACGCTAAGAGCAGTTAGAAAAAAATTTAGTAGCATTTACTACGATAATTACAATAAGTGCTAAGGACAGAATAGACTCAGAATGAGGAAATTTTGTAGGTTGCTTAATTACCGTTACCCGATGACATTGCGATTGCACTGGGTCTTTTGAATTTCACTGCTTCTAATCTTCCGCCATTTCGTGAGGTTTCCTACATGCTCGTCTGATGACGCTTCCACGTGCACGGATGGAAGCTGATGAAGACCACGGTTTCAAACTACAGTGTGAGAGACTGGCACTTTCAACAACTCTCATGAACACAGCTACGTGATGAAGACGACGACATTGCAAGCACAGCACGAGAGCTTAGCAGTTCGTACAGGCAGCATGTTAGGATTTCTCCCAACTGATTGTTCAAATTAGAGAAACGTATGAACCGACTAACTTAAAAGCGGGGTGGCAATCCTTCCTGGTGATGCATGCGCTCAGCCTATACCTCGCGTCTACTGCTCTGTTGCTGTCTTTTTGCGATGTGTTTCGTGGCGTATCCTAAAAGCTTTGTAAATAATTGAGTTAAGGTAAATAGAATATATTTTCAATCCTATAAATGTCATACTTAAAGAAAAGCTGTGGCGACGGCGTACTGGTCTGAAGTAGCGGCCAGCGGAACTGATTTTTTAGTGCCGCCGCAGTTCGGGTCCCGCTCCCCCAGCTTTAGATTTTTTTAATTCTTTAGTGTCTTCCCCCGGTGCAGTGCCGGCTTGCCGTTGCAGTGAGGCCCTTATGTGGTTGCTCAAAATAAAACATTATTGAGGCCACTTGAAAATCAAACGGCTAGCTAAAATGCAACATTTGGGCAGAATAACAGTAATCACTAATTCCCCGAGTCTGGAGTGAACGATTCCTATGGTTACCATTTTAGGGCTCTATTGCTTCCAATCCACCGAAAAGTGGTTGTCTGTCGTTGTCTCTCCGAAGCCTGCTTCTAGCACGTGGGCCACCTTGGTCACGTGACGTTGTGACGTCACCACAAGCTGCCCATCGGAGTGACGTCATCACAAGCTGCCCATCATATTGTGAGCAAACTGCCCACCGGGGCAATTCAATTTAATGATTAGTTGTGAGAGATTCCTCAGGAACAACATAGGTCTCACAAGCCCCACCGATGGCAGCACCTGCCATCACAGGACAGTGGCGCGTAGCTTAACCATTGCACCTCTGCACCTGGAGCGGAATCAGGACTCCTAGGCATCTGTGAATGTAGAGAATGACCAATTCTACCGCAGTACAAGTCTAAAATGATGCAATAACATGCAAACTTGCATCATATGACATATCAAGCAATGTAAGCATGTTCAGGCCAAGCAACAGCATAGAAAGTCAAGATAAACCCTGCGAAACAGGACTAACGGTGCTAACGCACGATAATTCATGGTTAACCCCAAACGAAACTGCCCGTGAAACCGCCCGTGATTTTTTAGCTTGCCACGTCTATGCCTTACTCAAACGCGGAGTATCAATTACCTACCATGTCTGCTAGAAATTTGGTTCATAAAATCAGGCACGCGATTACGCAGTCACAGGTCTTAGCAGGGACAGAAATAAACCGAGAGATCTTGATGCTATTTGGAGAGCAGTACAACTTTTTCTTTTTTAGCACATCGTACACTGCAAGGCAGAGCGAGCAATGATTCAGACCATGGTGGTTAAAGGGACACTGAGGAGAAATTAAAGTTGGCTTGTATCGTTAAAATACCAGCTCCTGATCACAAAAACGCCACTCTTACTGAAAACAAAGCTCTTGTAAAGTAGAAAATAGCAAGAACCAAAATACAGGCATCGCCGCCACAGGCCAATCTCGCAAGTACAATTTTTTTTTTTTTTCGCTCTCAATGCAACACGAACGGGACACAAGACAAAGGACTAGCACAAACAGGCGCTGTTTGTGCTAGTCCTTCGTCTTGTGTCCCGTTCGTGTTGCGCTGAGAGCGAAAATGAACACTTACCAACTCGCCCAAATTTCCGCCTTGCTCGCAAGTACAAGCGTGATGACGCCATAGGACGAGAGACGCCACCTTGGAGGAATTTTCCTTACTCCATGGACACCACGAATCTCTGAAGCGGACAAAGGAAGGTTGCACGGTTCAATATTTAAGTAAGTTTTGATTTTAAACCGATATTGCACTTTTATCACACAAGGAATATAGACAAAAGACAACCTGAATGTTGGAAGCAAAGAAAACCGATGCTTGGTGGCGCCACAAACAGCCAGGAGAGTTTTGGTTTTTTACGGCGCTTCGCGTCTATGAGCTTTGCGTGCCCCATGGTTTTGTTTTTGACGCGCCTCGATTTACAAGCGCCGAACAGCAGAGGAACTGCAAGTGCCGCTTCAAGTGCTAGTTAACCTTTGAAGGAGCCTGGTAAGGCTGGTCAGTTGATCGCCACGGTCAATGAAAAACTATGATGGTACGATGGTTGGTGATCGCACAAGGCAGTTAGCAGTATAAAGAGCACTTGTGTCTTTGTACGCTTGCGCGGCGAAACATTCCCGGCTGTGCCAGTCAACTTCGAACTACTTAACGGAAATTGCTTATTAGGGACGGGAGACAAGATACAAGGCAGTTAAGAAAAAATTGCTGATGGCCTAGCTCTGTTAGGCCAGGATATATGTAGCCAAAGCGCGGAGACTTCTGCATCGAAAGAGTGCATTCACTAGATGCGCCTTTATTCATGGTTAAAGCTTCAGCCGTCGTGGCGGAGTGGTAGCCTCTCCACCTGGTTCGATTCCGAGCCTCAGCAGAGTGTTTTTTTTTTATTCAGTAAGCATGCGGGGGGATTCAGTGGCTCCCAATAGATGCCGCCACCGAATACATTGGTTAGCGGTTAAGCGCAGGCTCTTTTAAGGCGCGTTTATACTGCGGCGTAATACGCGCACGCACTGCATGGTATCGTCACGTCGGCCAAAGCGAGATCCTCTATACTCCAACCGCTCTTGACCGCCGACGCATTTGGCGGCTTCGGCGCACTCTGGTCACACTGGTGGAGACTTGGAGCACGTCTCTGTTTCGCGCCGAGTGCGCCAGCCGCCGTCGGCCCGGCCAGACCGGTTCGGTTCCGCGGCGAGGCGCGCATTATGACCTCATGTGCCTCCTCGGAGCACCGCAACGGCGAAATCGCAAGTTCACGGCCAGTAAAGCTTTCGCCTTAAAAGAGATTTGAAACCTGCAGAGACCGTGACTCCGCTCTGCTCCAACTCGTTTCTTTGCGGCTCCATTCAATAGCTTCAGCAGTTCGGTGGAGCTGTTCTCTTCGAGCTCTCGGCTTATTTAATCCATTCACAGTACACATCTGAAGCTACATGCAAGTGGACAAGAGAACCCGATCCAGTGGATCCCGTACCTCTGGAAATGCACGGAACCCGTTGAAGCGTCGTGCATCAGTTTTACTTTCAAACCGTCAACTTTAAACATGAGCGCCCTTGAGCACCCGTCCATTTTTTGTGGGAAAAAAAAATAATAACCTGGCCGTTGCAACCGTGAGAAACCTCCTCGATGCCGCCTTCTGCACCGTGTAACAGCGCCGTTCAAGGAATCACAATTCATTGGCCCCAAAGTCTCGGCCAGCCTCTGATGGGCGCGACGTGCTGACCTTGTCTTCGCCCCTCGCGCTGGTATTAAGATATTTAATTAGGAACTGCTGCTCACTGAGGAATGGGGAAACGACCCGGCACCTAACCCCGCCGGCACCTAACCTAACCGTGCTCCCTCAAAAGCATTGCACGCTCTGTGGGGCTGAGGTCGCTGAAATGCAGGCCGGAGTTTTTGCAAGAACTTCGTTGGCGGGTTCGGGAACAGGATCCATCGTAACGCTGGCAAGATGCGGTGCAAATGTAAACGAAGCGACGGTAGCGACCCCGATAGATGTCTTCAACGTGCGGCGGCGGTAGCTTTAATTTCGGCTGCTGCTAGACCGCACCACTAGCTACCAGAAATCACGGAGTCTGCATTTACATCACGTTTCACCTCACTCCGTCCTGTGACGTCATAAGAGGACGCCGTGAGGTCATAAGAGTGGCTGAGTTTGAATCGGAGGGTGGGAAAAACTTTTTCAACTTCGAATCCTAATATCTTTGAAATAAATGCATATTTCACTCCCGGGCAAGTGCCAACAAAGCCATGAAATGCCTAGCTATCAGATTTTGCTAACAAAAAAAATAAGAAATTTGATAGAGCTCTTCTCACTGTCCCTTTAAGGTGCTGCTTTATTTTCATGGTACGACTGCAGTGGTCGCCCTTGCCCACCACACTGCGGTACCACTTTGCTATACCGCAGTTCCAGAGAAAATAGAATATAGAAAGAAAATATGACTGTACTGTACTATCCACAACTTGAATAAAAAAATTCCACACCAGCGCCGCCAACAGGCTTTGATTTGAGGGTGGAATTTTGCAAAAGCATTACTTGCGCTCCACCCAATTTTGTGAAACCTGACTGAGCTGAAATCTGACTTCGTTCTGGCAAAAAAGGCCTAGAACTAGGGAATTCAACAGCCTTACTAGGTGTAATTTCTACGTGTTTTACACTCTGATCATCTGACAGACACGGGGCTGATATTGAAAATGTTAACTGCAGTACCATGGTTCCTGTTGGACTGGCAGCCACCCGCACGGCCCGGCCAGTAGCCTCTTGTTATCGCACAATACAGGGTGTTACACCGAATACTTTACACAATTTAAAAAAGAAAGGTTTTTGAGTTAGAAGTGTGCTTTTTTCGGAGGTGTAGTACATCGCGACAATGGAGAAGGTGTGCTGCACCCACGTTTCGTGTTCACCTCGTGTACCTCCAGAGTGCAGAAACTACATCTTTCACGGGATCTTCACCCGAAGAAGTAGCGCTTCAAAATGGGAATTTTTAACGGGCAGCACAGGCAAAAGCATTAGCCCGGAGTATGGTTTGGGCCACCACACTCGCCCTCGAATAGTGAATTCTCCCCTCCCTCACCCTCACCTCATCATGTCTTTCCTCCCTCACCCTCACCTCAACATATCATCCCTCCCTCACCTCATTATGTCTGTCCTCCCTACCCTCATCCTCACGTATTTTGATACGCCCATCCTCCCTCACCTCGCCGAGTGAAATCCTCATGAGGTGAGGGTGAGGACGCCCTCATGAGGATGCCCATCTCTGGTCGTGACAGCTTCCTCCCCCGCCAGAGGACTCTCGGCTGCTGCTGCACGAAGAGATGACTTAATTGCTTTTATAAGAACCAGCACTTTTCCGTCGCTCGTAACATTGTCTTCTTTGACGTTGACCAGATTCTTTGAGGCGTCTCTGAAAGTTCAACCACATGCCCACCCTAGCAAGCACTCAACTCCCCTCCAAGAAAACCAGGCCAAAAGAGGGAGTTTTATAATCTTGTTTGTTACTATAGCTATTGCAGAAAAGCCCACACTGAAAACCCTCAGGACCCACGTATGTTGAGATAACGAAACTTGCTATACCGCAGACACACATTCACACACATAAACAAACAAAATAGAAAACTTAAGTAGCAATTTTGGATACCTGGAGAGCACCCCGGACTGCTTAGAAAGAACGGCTAAGTGCGTCCGTGTTTCCATTAGTTTGCCCTTCTTGTACTTTATGTTGAAATGATACTGCTCTAGAATCAAGCTCCACCTCAGAAGGCAATTGTTCTTTGATGTCATGGTTTGCAGCCACGAAACGGGTCAATGGTCCATCTGTACAATTAATTTGGTGCCTCTGAGATAGCCCAAACAATGCAAGCGCACTCTTTTTCCGACGCGCAGTACGCCGTCTCTCGAGAGCTCAGTTTTCGCCTCAGGTAGAGCACGGGATGTTCGTTGCCGTCTTCATCCCTCTGGCAGAGAACGGCACCTAGCCCTTGATCACTCGCATCACATTGGACCGTGAATTCTCGGTCGTAATCCAGAGCTCGCAAAACCGGGCGGCTAATCAGTACCGCCTTCAGGTTTAAGAAGGACGCTTCCTTCTTTTCGTCTCAGACTACATTTGTCGGCTCTGTCCTGTGGAGAGCATCGGTCAGGGGGCTTGCCAAGGCTAAGTAATGACCGATATAGTGATTGTAATATCCCATGAGCCCTAAGAATGCCCGAATGTCCATCTTTGTTCTAGGCCGCGGGTAGCCTGCTACCACCGATATCTTAACCTGACTCGGTTCCCTGAAACCTTGGCCTACGTTGTGACCGAAATAGTCGACGGTTGCCCTCGAAAGGCAACACTTCTCGACCTTTACAGTGAGCCCAACTTGACGCAAACAGCTTAGCTCTGCTCTCAGATGCACTAAATGGTCCGCTCATGAATCTGAGAAGACAGCAGTGTCGTCCAAGTAGGGCACCGCAAAAGCTTCACACACCCTTAGAACCCTTTCCATTAGACGGGAAAAACAAAATGGAGCATTTTTCAGTCCGAAGCTCATCATTGTTGGTTGATAGCTTCCCGTTGGAGTGACGAAAGCTGTGTATCTGCTGGCGCGCTTAATGAGCGGCACTTGACAATACCCTCGAGTAAGGTCTAGCATAGTTACATAGGCTGCTCGACTGACCTGTTCCCTTCTCTCCTCGATATTGGAGTACACTTGATCCTTGGTGACGAAATTTAACTTCCGGTAATCTACTACATGCCTTGGGTCTTTACCCGGAGCTTCCACCAAGAACATAGGCGAAGCATATTTGCTTTCGGAGTGCTTGATTACTCATAATCCCAGCATGCACTTTACCTCCCTATTACGAATATCTCTCTGCCTTGGTGAGAGTTGATGGCTCCTTGACCGCACTGGCTCCTCGGAAGTTAGCTTAATATCATGCTCAATCATAGCAGTTCTGCCTGACCTGCCTACGAAGCAGCCATCAAACTCTGCTATCAGTTTGCCAAGATCAAACAACTGAGATTCTTTTAGTTCTCCTCTCCACTCAGTCCTCGTGAAGAGTTCCTGTGCGCTGCTTTCCTTTCTCCTTAGACATATAAGGGTGTCTTCCATCTGAGGTTGTCTTCCAGTTCTACCCTCTTTTAGAACCTGGTCCACATCAGAGGAAAGCCAAGCACTCACCCACACATGTGGTCATGTTCCGAGACAGCTGCTCTCTCGCTGGCCAACCGTTGTTGCCGCTTGTAGCTACAGATTCCATCGCTGATCACCAGTTGTCGTGGACGCAGGGGCTAACTCGAACCCAGGAGGCTCCATTGGGTAGCGTGTCCGAGCCTTTGGGCTGAGGAAAGATGGAACTTGAAGTTTGGGAAAACAAGAAAACAAAAACAAGCGGGTTTAATGGCACTTTGGAAAAACTTATTTACATGTTTAAGAAAGAACAAACAGTCAAAAATTAAAGTGCATGTGTCGATAAACTGGATGAGCCTTGTCGCCGGGGCCCAGAGCGTCCTTTCTCACTCAGCACGTTCCTTAAATCCCCTAAGGTCCCCCCTTTCATCAGGCACTGGCCAATCCAACACGAGGCACATTTCTCCAATGTTGGAAACGGCACAGCACGTAGCAAGTGGGGTCTCTCATCGCAGAGTTGACCCGTGAGAATGGGCAAGGAGAAATCGCAAGTCCACTGCTATTTCCTACCGAGGTGCAACTGTATTCCAAGCAGCAACGTGACCATCGAAACACCTGTGGTCCTTGTGATGCCGTGGGCCTCAACTGCAGTGAGCTCTCTCCGGTCGGGCAGGCTTCTGATGGATACGGCTAATTCCTCGAAGGCGCCGTTCCTTAATTCCCTTGTCGTCTGTCCATCGTCGGTCGCTGCTGCAAGCGTCCTTCTCCGGGAGCATGAGAAAATTCCGCAGGTACCTTGCCAGCGAGGCATCCTTTTTTTGTGGGGTCATCGGCTGGTCAAACGTCATGTCGCTAGCTGAGTTATGACAGTAAGATACAGCTGTTGTACACTTTTCTCTTGAGGGATATTGGTAAACTGTCATTCATGATCTGAGAGAACCTGCCATATGCGCTCCACCCCATTCTTATTCTTCTAGTTATTTCCCTCATGATTCGGATCAGCTGCTGCTACCTGCCCTCTTTACCACTTCCAGCACCTCGTTGCCAATTGTCAACTGCTGTTCCCTCGCTAGACTGTTGAACATTACTTTGGTTTTCTGCTTGTTCATTTTTATACCCACCGTTCTGCCCTGCCTGTCTAGCTCATTGATCGTGATTTGCAGTTCACCTCCTGAGTGACTCAGCAAAGCAATGTCATCAACGAATTGCAGATTATTTAGGCATTCTCCATTAACTCTTATCCCCAACTGCTCCCAATTCAGGCCTCGAAATACCTCCTGTAAACAGGCGGTGAATAGCATTAGCTGGATTGTGTCTCCTTGCCTGACGCTCTTCCTTATTGGAATTTTATAGCTGACTTTATGCAGGACTATGGTAGCTGTGCAGTTGCTGTATATATATCTTCCAGTATTTTGACATAAGGCTCTTCTACACCCTGATTCCGCCTGCCTGTATGGCTGCTGAAGTTTCCACTGAGCCGAATGCTTTCTCGTAATCAATGAAGGCTGTATATAGGGATTGGTTATATCCTGTGCATTTCTCTATCACCTCATTGATAGTGTGATTATGATTTATTGTGGAATATCCTTTACGAAAGCCTGTCTGATCATTTGGTTGCTTCAAGTCTAAGGTTGCCCTGACTCTATTAGTGATTACCTTAGTAAATACCTTATAGGCAACGGACATTAAGCTGATCGGTCTGTAATTTTTCAAGTCCTTGGTGTCTCATTTTTTATGAATGAAGATAATGTTTGCATTCTTCCAAGCTTCTGGTACGGTCGAGGTCATAAAGCATTGCGTACACAGGGTGGCTAGTTTTTCTAGCACAATCTCCCCTCCGTCCTTTAACAGATCTGCTGTTGCCTGATCGTCACCAGCTGCTTTTCCCCTTTGCATTGTTCCTAAGGCTTTTTTTACTTCCTCTTTCGTTACTGGCGGAATGACGCATTGCTGTGCGCTACTGTATCTCTCATTAATGTTCTGATTATGTTGGATATTGTATAGATTTGTATAGAACTCTTCGGGTACTTTAACTATTTTATCCATATTGCTAACTATATTGCCCTCCTTGTCTCTTAATGATTACATCTGGTTTTTGCTTATGCCTAGCTTCCTCTCCACCGCTTTTAGGCTACCTCCATTCTTTGGAGCATGCTCGATTCTCTCCATATTAAACTTCCTTATGTCGGCTACCTTGCGCTTATTTATTAAGTTCGATAGCTCTGCTAGTTCTATTATGTCAGTAGGGTTAGACGCCCTCATGCTTTGATGTTTTTTAATCAGGTCTTTCGTCTCCTGACATAGCTTGCCAGTATCTTGTCGAACCGTCCTACCGCCTACTTCTGCTGCGCACTTCATAATGATAGCTGCATAATGATAGCTGTCAGATTATCATTCATTGTATGAAAATCATTAAGATTGTCTTTCTCAGTTAAAGCTGAATATCTGTTCTGCAGTGTGCACTAACATCGTGTAGTACATGGGTCTCAAGCATTTCGCCTCCATCGAAATGTGCCTGCCGCAGCCAGGATCAAACCCACGTCTTTCGGGTCAGCAGTCGAGCACGATAATCACTGAGCCACCACGGTGGCCATAATGCATACCATACAGATTTTATACTTGCACGAAGGCAAGGCGAAAAAGACTAAGAGCATATTGATTCTTTGTGAAGCGCACACTTTCGGACACTATTACGGACCACTTTGATTGATAAAAGCTGACGAGTTCGACTGGTTTCCCTAGCATGCCTTCCCGATTCTCACATAATTTGCCTGGTATTGCTGTCTCTTCAAGATCAGATTGACAGAATTCGGATGCATTCAGTCTCTGCTAAACATTCTAGAATTTTTTAATATTCGAGAATTTTTATTATTCACAAATTTTTAATATCAATTTTTTTCATCGAATATGAATTGAATAACAAGAATATTTGATTTGCATTCAAAATTTCTCATATTGGCACACCCCCAATAAAAACCCATGCACTGACGACTGCTAAGGGGCGCTGCTGCATGCACAGCTCTGCATTTGTGGCCAGTCGTCAAGCATGTTGTGGCACGACACAGAGCTGTGCCATATTGTGTTGCGCGTCATTTGCACGTCAGTGTGTCTTGGCAGTTGTCAGTGCATGAGTTTTTATTGCGGGTGTGCCAATATGAGAAATTTTGAATACAAATTAAACATGTTTGTTATTCGATTCATATTCGAATTTAAAGGGACACTGAGGAGAAATTGAAGTTGTCTTGTATCGATAGAATACCAGCTCCTGATCACAAAAACGCCCCTCTTACTGAAAACAAAGCTCTTGTAAGGTAGAAAATAGCAAGAACCAAAATACAGGTATCGCCGCCAGAGGCCAATCTCGCAAGTACAAGCGTAGTGACGCCATTGGACGAGAGACGCCACCTTGGAGGAATTTTCCTTCCTACATGGTGCGCGAATCTCTGAGGCTGACAAAGGTAGGTTGCGCTGTTCAATATTGAAGTAAGTTTTGTTTTAAAACCAATAGTGCACTTTTATCACACAAGGAAGGCAGACAAAAGACAACCTGAATGTTGGAAGCAAAGAAAGCCGATGCTTGGCGGCGCCACAGGCGGCCAGGAGAGTTTCGATTTGTTATGGCGCTTCGCGTTTATGAGCTTTGCATGCCCCGTGGCTTTGTTTTTGACGCGCCTCGATTTACAAGCGCCCAACAGCAGAGGAACTCCAAGTGCCACTTGAAGTGCTAGTTAAGCTTTCAAGGGGCCTGTTAAGGCTTGTAAGATGATCGCCATGGTCGATGAAAAACTATGATGGCACGATGGTCGGTGATCATACAAGGCAGCACTTGTGTATTCACACGCTCGCCCGGCGAAACATTCCCGGCTGTGCCAGTGAACTTCGGACTACTTAACGGAAATCGTTTACTAGGGACGGGAGACAAGGTACAAGGCAGTTCAGAAAAATTTCTATGGCCTAGCTCTGTTAGGCCAGGATATACCTAGCGAAAGCGCGGAGATTTCTGCATCAGAAGAGGGCATTCACTAGATGCGCCTTTATTCCTGGTAGTAACTTGAACCATCGTGGCGAAGTGATAGCGTCTCCGCCTCAAACGCCAAAGGCCCTGGTTCGATTCCGAACCTCGGCACAGGATTTCTTTTCTTTTATTCAGTGAGTGGG
Source organism: Amblyomma americanum (assembly GCF_052857255.1). Classification (NCBI taxonomy): domain Eukaryota; kingdom Metazoa; phylum Arthropoda; class Arachnida; order Ixodida; family Ixodidae; genus Amblyomma; species Amblyomma americanum. The sequence goes on along the minus strand of NC_135498.1, from coordinate 217,317,385 downwards.
CGGGGGGTTTCAGTGGCTCCCATAGATGCCGTCACCGAATACGTTGGTTAGTGGTTAAGCGCAGGTTCTGTCAAGGCGCGTTTAGGCTGTGGCGTAACGCGCGCTGCACAGCAACGTCACGTCGGCCAAAGCGAGACCCTCTATACCCAAACTGCGCTTGACCGCCGACGCGTTCGGCGGCTTCGGCGCACTTTGACCGCACTGGCGGGGAGACTTGGAGCATGTCTCTATTTCGCGCCGAGTGCGCCAGCCAGACTGATTCGGCTCCGCGGCGAGGTGTGCGCTGTGACGTAATTCAATAGCTTCGGCAGTTGAGCGGAGCTGTTCTTTTCGAGCTCGGCTAATTTAATCCGTTCACAGTACATATCTGAAGGTACATGCAAGTGGGCGAGAGAGCCCGGTCCAGTGAACCCGTTGGATCTAGCGGAAGCCGTTGAAACGTCGTGCGCTGGCTTTAGTTTCAAGCCGCCGACTTTAAACGCGACCGCCATTGAGCACCCATCCGTTTTTTGTGGCAAAAAAATAAAGAACTTCGTCCTTGCAACCGTGAGAGACCTCGACGCCGCTTGCTGTGCCGTGCAACCGCGCCGTTCAAGGAATCACAATCCGTTGGCCCCAAAGCCCCGGCCAGCCTCCGATGGGCGCAAGGCGCCGACCTTGTCCAGGCCCCTCGCGACTCCCCGCACTGGGGTTATGATATTTAGTTTGCAAAGGCTGCTCACTGAGGAAGGGGGAAACGACCCGCCGGCGCCTAACCTAACCGTGCTCCCTCAAAAGCATCGCACTGAAATGCAGGTCGCTGAAATGCAGGCCGGAGTTTTTGCGAGAACTATGTCGTCGGGTTCGGGAACGGGATCCATCGTAACGCTGGCAAGACCCCGGTGTAAACGTAAACGGAGCGACGGTAGCGACCCCCGATAGATTCCTTCAACGTGCGGCGGCGGTAGCTTTCATTTCGGCAGCTGCTAGACCGCACCGATAGCCACCAGAAATCACGGAGTCTCCGTTTATGTCACGTTTCACGTCACTCCGTCCTGTGACGTCATAAGAGTTCTCGAGTTTGAATCTGGGCGGCGGGAAAAACTTTTTCAACTTCAAATTGAAATTTCTCTAAAAATAAATGCATCTTTCGCTCCCGGACAAGCGGCAACAAAGCCATGAAATGCCGAACTATCAGATTTTGCTAACAAAAAAATTTTGAAAGGGTTCTCCTCAGTGTCCCTTTAAAAAATTGAGCTTGCCAAGGAAAAGGCGAAGCCATGGTTTTTGTACAGGCAGCCACTTTCATCCCACATAGTTTTAGCCTAGAAGCTGCACATTTTGAGCCATGGAGGACAAGAGAAAAGCGAACAGAAACGGGTAGAACTGCATCTTGCACAGCAGAGCCTTACGTGTAGTCTCTTGTGCCCAGTGGCTGAAGTGGGCCACATCTCACTGAATGAAGGGGTCGCATTTGCTTTGTCTTCAGGTGTCACGGGAGAGCATGGACTGTTCGTGTTGTCTTCATTCAATTCGGCAGCTCTCATTTTGTTTGTCTGCTATGGGGGTTGCGTCGTTTGCCCCGTTGCTGAGATGTCTATTTTGCACTGCTTTGTAGCAACATTCAGCGCACGACAACACCAGTTTAGAACACTTTGTGAGAAATATAGTAGGCTCCCTTGTCCTGTAAGCTTAGACTTTTCTTCAGTGCACATAACTGTTATTCTGAGAATGGTACACAAGTTATTAGTGTATGAAATAATATTAGAATTATTACTACTGTATGCAACGAGAACTGACGATTTACTCCGCCCCCGCCTTTTATCCGCAGCCTGTGACGTAGTCATGTGGTCTGCCGATCACATATCAATGACAAGTACTATAATAGAATTTGCATGCAATACTTGTTTGTGCAGGCAGTGACAGCAGCAGCAGTGACCTGTCGTCCCTGGCCTCTCAGCCGTCATCGACAACAGCCACCAACACGCTTCTGGCCGTGGATGGCCGGTGGCCTGGCACCCCCCGGCGCCTGCTGCGCCACATCGAGGGCAGCGACATGAAGATCGACTCGGGGCAGTTCAACCCAGACGCCCTCTGGAAGCGCAGCCTGGCTGGGTGCAGTTTCTTCTCGTTTGGTGGTGGTGCACTGTGGGAGAAGGAAGTGTTTAGGGGCTGTTTGCAGTGTGCTATTTTTATTTGTTGCCCTCATTTGTGGCACAGCTGGGCACAATGTGGCACATTCTCACGCCAATGCTAATGCATAAGGTCTTGAAACTATTTTTTTTACTTCTGGTAAGATTCTTATTAAAATCGGTCTGTAATAATAATAAGGGAGTACTTACTGACATCCACCCGAGCACAGCCATACAGCTACAAAGGAAATCTAGACAGCTTTCTCAGAAACTTCGTAGTTAAAGAAAAATTCGTCCTGGTCCGGGGTTCTAACATGGGAACGCCACTTCACCGGAGCAGTCGCTCTACCATCTGAGCTAACCGGGACAGCAAGCTTATTGTAGAGTGAGAGTGAATTCGTCAATAACTCCAAGTGCAACTCGAAGTCCGCTCCTGCGAAGCGGTGGTCCCGGGTTCGAACCTCGGACCAGGACGAATTTTTCTTTAACTACGAAGTTTCTGAGAAAGCTGTATCGCTTTCCTTTGTAGCTGTACAGCTGCGCTCAGGTGCATGTCAATGAGTAATTACTCCCTTATTTCAAATCTACTCCACCTTGGGGAATTCCTCTAAACATTGATCAAAATCAGTCTGTACGTGTGGTTTTTATGCAGAGTCCAAATACTCATTTAGTGTTTGAATAGCACAATCAAAATTTGAGATATATGTAATTTTGTGATTTTAATTGCCCTTTTTTACAATCTATGAGGCAAGAAATGTTTATAAATTGTCCGAGATATTTACAGAACTGAATCACCCAAGATGTACTTTGCTGTAGATGCTGTTCTTATACTTGCCTTGCTGAAAATACATTGCTAAAAAATCCTATGAATAGAACATGCAAAACAGGTTTACTGGTAATTTAGGAAAGCAACTAAATAAATTTAATGCATATTGTAAAAACCAGTAAAAATAGCATCCCCCGCAGGGGTGTCTGCTACATGCAGACGCTGGTGAGTTGCGACACCACGTATTCCTGAGCATCCGCTGTGGGATACACAGGTAACCCCCGCGACTCTGCTCATTTCTGCCCCAGCACTGACGTGTCGTCACGGCAGCGCGCTGCCTTCTGCGGACAGGGTAGCACGTCTAAGCTTGACGGCAACGATTTGCTGCCAGGGAGGCAATGCCCGAAGGGATAAAAGGGGGGGAACGCGCGGCGGGAAGCGACTCTCGCTGCTGGACCTTACCTAAGTGCCCCACGGACCCCTTTCGCTGCCCGCCGGCCCCCGAACACCAACGCCGGTCGACGTCAACGACTTGGTGAGCTACTGAACATCTATTTTACGGATAGAACATTCTTCCGCAGTGTGCTTTACCTCGCGTTAGGATAATAAACTATTTCCTAGCGTGGCCTGCTGTTGCCTATTTCATCCGGACCTGCCGTGGCTGCGACTCTGTGCCACGGGTTGAGGAAACGTGTTGCGTACTTGAATAACGCCTGCGTGTAGCTTGCACGGAAGCTCGCCTTCCCGGCCGGCTGAGCGCAGAGTGACCCCACATCTTGTCGCCCGAACGTGGGGCGAACTAGGCAATCGAGCAGTGACCTTTGTTGGAGCGAACGACTACCTTCGCCCTAACAAAGGATGGCAGCCGGCAGGAGTGACTTGCAGTCTTTGTTTATGCTGTCAGAGCCAGCGGCACATAACCAGGGCTCCCTACTTGACGTGCCGTTGGTAGGGTTTGAATTTGTGAATCTTGGGCGTTCCACGCGGAATAGCCGAGGAACATCCCCTGACGCGTTGGTAGGACTTAGGCCTGGCATAGGGGGCTCCACATCAGGCGCCTCGCCGCTCCGCGGCGTGAACAATGAGGCACCTAGGCCTCATCATTCGACGCCATCAGCGGCTGCGCCCAACTCCGGGGGCGTTAGTCCGCAATCATCCGAGGTGCTCTTGCAGAACGCAATGCAGGTTATGCAGAGTCTAGCGGGTATTTTGCAAAGCAATTTGCAAGCCCCGGCCCAGTCACCACGTGTTCGGACAGACTTGCCTACCTACACGGGGTACCACGACAGCACGGGAGCAAACGAGTACCTCGACCGTGTGCTGCATTATCAGCAAGTGACAGGGATCGCAGACGCCAAAATGCTCACGCATGTTGTGCCTGTTTCTTTGACGGAGCAAGCGACTCGCTGGTACCGGCTAGCCGGCAACCGAGCGTGGACAATGGAGGAGTTTTGCGCAAGCTTCCGCGACGAATTCCTTCCCGCAAACTATGAGTGGCGTTTGAGGAGAGAGCTGGAGCTCCGAACCCAGCACCCCGACGAGTCTCTGTTAGAGTACGTCCGTGCGATGGATGAACTTTATCGTCTCGCTGACCCTCGCGCCACGAACACGGAGAAAGTTGAGCGTGTCACAAGACAAGCGCACCCAACTTTCACGGCCTACCGGAGAGGAGTCAGGTTCAGAGATTTGGATGAGCTGGCAGCTGAGGCGAAGCGCATTCAGGGAGACATCCTCTCTGCGCGAGCGTATCGGCCGCCGCCACCCGCATCGCTTTCACTTGAGCCGCGCTGCGCATGGAATGGCAGCTCAGCGCGCAGTCCATCTAGAGCTGAAGCGTCAGCACAGTTTGCTGACGAGCGTATCCCAAGGGGTTGGGAGTTGTCCGACCGCGCTTTGGACCCATTCAGCTACGCGTTGCGAACAGCACATGCTGCCGCAGAGCGGAACGAACCTAGGCGAGATCGCGAGGCCGACACGCGGCCGCGCCGCGAGTTCGAGATGACTGACCGGAACGTGGCGACCAGCGTCTAGCCCATCGGGGCCCGGCCAACCGTTGCTACCGGTGCGACCAGCCGGGGCACTCCGCCCGCGAGTGTGGCCACCCTCCCGCCCGTGACCAAACACGGTCGGGAAACGGCCAAAGCTGCCGGTGATCGACCTTCAGTCCGGCGCGGCGTACACAGAAAACCCTGGTTTGCTAGCGCCTTTGGCATGTCGCATAGGAAGTTCTGTTGACCTGTCAGCGCCTTTCATTGAGCTAACGATAGCTCGAAAGAAATTCACCGCGTTACTAGATACAGGAGCAAGCGCTTCTTTGTCGGTGACGAGGTGTTAAACCATCTCCGCGAGAACAAAATCCGGCTGAGAGAGTGCGATACCACTTCTCACCTCGCGAGCGGCACAGCGCAATCAAGCGGTGCAGCTAGGATAGTGGTTCGCTGGGAAAGACGCGTGCGGCGACAACGCCTCGTTTATCTTCCCTGTTTATCCATTCCTGTAATTCTTGGACGAGACTTCCTAGCCAAGACAGGTATTGTGATAAACATCAGCAGCGGAGGCTACAGGGAGCGCACATCAGGCACCTTGAAGCCTTTCACGAAAGCGCCCGCGGCGTCGCAGACCATTCAGACTCCGAACGCGGCGTGAGCGGGGGGAGACCGTGACAAATCCACCCCGCCAGCCCGAGATCCAGGAGGCGAGCGGACCATTGCCGCTGAGGGAGAGGGCAGGGAGAAGGTTGCCGCGGTAGAAAGCTGCTCTGCTGCGCAGGGAGGGTCAGCGCACCCCTTGTTGTCGGAAGTGAACAGCGTGACGGAGAGGGAGAAGGCACGGTTGTCATCGTTCCTCTATGAATACAACGCGACATTCACTGACCGCCCGGGCCTCACTACCCTAGTCGGGCGCCGAATAGACATGGGTGACGCACCGCCTTGGAAGTGCAATCCTAGACCAATTAGCTTGGCCAAGAGAAAAGCACTGGACAGCGCCTTAGACGAACTTATCGACACTGGCTGTTGTTGAGAGGTCTAACAGCCCTTGGGGCTTCCCGGTAGTCTTGGTTCCAAAGAAAGACGATACATATCGACTTTGCGTGGACTACCGCAAGCTGAATGAGGTTACGAGGAAAGACGCGTACCCTCTACCAACCATTTCTTCCCTAGTGTTCAACCTAGGTGGGGCGAAGTACTTCACAACGCTCGATGCTAGCCGCGGATACTTTCAGGTTGAAATGAATGAGCGGGACAAGGAGAAAACTGCTTTCACTTGTCACAGAGGCCTTTTCCAGTTCAAGAGAATGTCTTTTGGCTTGGTAGGAGCACCCACTACTTATCAGCGCCTAATGGACCGTGTTCTGGGAGATGCGAAGTGGCAACATGCGCTCGCGTACCTAGACGACATCGTGGTGTACTCGAAAACGTTCGAGGAACACCTGCGCCACTTGAGGGACATCCTAGAGAGGCTGAGGTCCGCGGGAATCACTTTGAACCCGAAGAAGGCACAGATCGCCGCGACCCGAATAACACTGTTGGGGTTCACGATCGACAGAGGCCGCATTCTGCCGTGCGACGATAAGCTTGAGGCTTTGCTTAAGTGTCCGTCGCCCACAGATATAGCCGGTCTCAGGCGCTTCCTGGAAATGGCGTACTTTTATCGCCAGTTCATCCCAGATTGCGCAGTGCTGCAGGCGCCTTTGACAAAGCTTTTGAAGAAAGGCGAGCGCTGGAGTTGGGGTCACGAGCAAGAGGATGCACTGCGCAACCTCACCAAAGTGCTCGCTGACACGGCTGAGTTGCAGCTACCCGACCTAAACAGGGAGTTTGTGATTCAAACCGACGCAAACGACCTGGGCTTAGGAGCAGTGTTGCTTCAGGAGCATGAAGGCGTTCTCCGTCCAGTAGCTTTCGCGAGCTGTTCGTTGACGCCGGCAGAGAGAAACTACTCGGTGACAGAGAAGGAATGTCTCGCGATAGTTTTTGCTCTGCGTAAGTTCGACTACTACGTCGATGGGGTGGCATTTGTGATCGAGACGGATCACATGGCGCTCACCTGGCTGAGACGACTCAGCGAGCCAAGCGGCCGCCTAGCGCGTTGGTCCCTGTTGCTGCAGCGTTGCGACTTCACCGTGCGCTACCGCAAAGGAAAAAACAACGCTGTGGCTGACGCACTCTCGCGAGCCCATGTAAGGAACGCGGACCAACCGTTGATCCAGGGCGAGAACGTGAACCATGTGGACTACGCGAGTTCCGTGACGAAGGAAAACATTTAATTTAAGCAAGTGAGAAGCATTTTGTGTTTACAAACACATTCTCCTTCACAGCAAAACAAAACTTTGCTGATGTGGTGCGCAGGGGCGTAGCACCACACAGCACTCCGGCAACTGCAAAGGCCACTTTCACAGAGCCTATGGCAGGGCCATTCACGCCCCAGGCAGGGCCAGCGAAAGCTGCCCTGTCATTGCCAAAGCAGGGAGCGCTGGTCCATGGGTCGGCATCCCGCAGGCCCTCCCCCCTGTCGGCAGAGGCCTGAAACTAACACAGCCGCGGCTGCGCGGTCCTCCAGCACCTGTGCCAATGTGATGGATATAACCCCCCACTCCGCCTGATTTACAGCGGCGGAACATCTCTTGAGCGAAAAAAAGACAGGCCCCTCATAACGGGCCTACTACATAAGTAAATCCCCTTTCATTTCCTCTCAAAAGCATAAACACGGCTCTTTTAATTCACTGGAATTGTAGTGGACTTATGTGGAATTACAGTGACATAACACATATTTTAGGGTCAATGTTACCCATAGTTTTATGTCTTCAGGAGGCCAATCTTGGTCCATAACATGTGCATATCCTGAAACATTATAAAACTTTTAGACGCGATCGCGAGCAGGCAAATTGACTCTCGGGAGGCATCGCAATTGTCGTTCAAAGTAGCGTCCCTGCTCAAGAAATCAAGCTTAATACGAAACTTGAGGCGGTTGCAGTCAGCATCGTCAGCTATAAAACACTAACAATCTGTTCTGTATACATTCCTCCACATTTTACATTAGCAGTCCATGATCTACAAGAACTGATAGATGAACTTCCAGAGCCATATCTGGTAGTTGGGGATTTTAACACTCACTCTCCTTTTTGGGGAAGCGAGTGCTGCGACTCTAGGGGGCGAACAATCGAATATTTTATTCTCGCAAACAATATATGTCTTTTAAACACGGAAAAGGCCACATACTGCTCTACAACCTATGAGCTGTTTAGATTTGTCTTTTAGTTCCCCATCTATTTTTAACGATTTTAAATGGGATGCTATGGACAACCCATATGGCAGCGATCACCTTCCTGTGTTAATAAGTTTGACATCTGCACCAGAAATCATCCCAACTAAACTGCGACGTTGGAAGCTGCATTTAGTAGACTTGGAAATTTTTGGAGCACAAGCCAACTTAGAAGATATAGTTTTAGAAAACCTCACCATCGATGAGATAAACGAAATGTTCACGAATTGTATAATTACTGCCGCACAATTACCTATTCCTCAGTCTTCAGGAGTGGTGCGGCAAAAACACAGTGTAGTGGACAAAAGAGTGCATGGAAGCAAAAAAACAACAAAATAGAGCTTGGGGCAAATTTCGCAGGTACCTTACACATGAGAACCTCGTATGTTTTAAAAAGACGAGCAAAAGCTCGGTACGTCCGTCGCAGTGCCGAGAAAGCTTCATGGCAGAGTTACATTTCTTCTGTAAGCTGTCAAATAACTTCAAATAAAATGTGGGAACAGGTTTGGATATTAAATGGCAACTTCTCACTGTTCACGATTCCTCTTTTGACAACACCTGGCATACAAACAAGCATAAAGGAACAAGCAGACATTTTGGGGGAACACTTCGCTGCAGTTTCTAGTTCATCTCACTATACGCAGTCATTCCTGAAATACAAAAGCATTGCCGAAAAACAAAGACTTCCAACAAATGGAGGTGCAAACCAACAATACAACAATTTAATCACTTTCCAAGAAATAAATGCTGTACTGTCTGCCGGCAAAAAAACTGCTCCAGGACCCGACCAGATACACTATCAAATGCTTGCCCATCTTTCCCAGCCTGCCATAGAGGCACTCTTGAATTTCTTCAACAAAATATTCATGGAAGGAAAAATGCCTAAGGCATGGAAAACACCAGTGATAGTGCCATTGCTGAAACCTGGAAAACCACCAACTTGACCAAGTAGCTATTGGCCGATAGCCCTCACAAGCTGTCTCGCGAAATCCTTCGAAAGTGCCCTTAATATAAGATTAACATTTGTCCTTGAATCCCGCGAACTTCTTGATGTCCATCAATGCGGTTATGAAAAGGAATGCTCAACAACAGACCATTTAGTTCGCCTCGAAAACATAATAAGAGAAGCTTTTATACACAAACAGCACTGTCTTGCCGTTTTCTTCGATATGGAGAAAGCGTATGATACAACCTGGAGGTTTGGGATCCTCCGCAACCTGGGCGACCTAGGTATCCGCGGTAGGATGTTAAACTGCCTCACTGACTTCCATTTCAACCACTCATTTCAAGTATGCCTGGGATCAACCCTGTCCAGGAGCTTCGTTCAAGAGAACAGGGTTCCTCAGGGGTGTATTTTAAGCACGACATTGTTTATTATAAAAATGAATTCCATAAGTAAAATAATCCCAAAGTCCATCCTGTATTCAGTGTATGTTGATGATCTTCAAATAGCCTGCACATCCTCAAACGTAGCAACATGCGAGAGACAAATACAGTTGACAATGAATAAACTAGTGACATGGGCAGATCAGAACGGTTTCCAGTTTTCCACACAGAAAACAGTAGCCATCCTTTTCTCGCTGAAACGAGGCATAACAAGCCGACCCATTTATACACCTGAACGGAACACAGATACCCGTCAAAATTGAGCACAAATTTCTTGGGATAACTTTTGACAAAAAACTCAGTTTCCTGCCTCATATAAATGCACTGAAAAAGAAAGCCTCCGGATCCCTAAATATACTCAGAGTACTGTCACGTAAACGTTGGGGTGCTGACAGGACATGTCTTTTACAAATTTATCGCTCCGTGGTGCGCTCCACCTTAGACTACGGATGTATAGTTTACGGGTCAGCGAGACCTTCGTACCTGAAACGACTAGATCCAATACATAATTTAGGCTTCGTCTTTCCTCTGGTGCTTACAGGACATCGCCGATAAATAGTCTTTACGTAGAAATCAACAAACCGTTCCTTACAGATAGAAGAACCATGCTCACATGCTCATACATTTTAAAAATCTGTTCACTGCCCAAACACCTACCCAATAGTCACAAAGTGCCCATCTAGAACATTGTTTAACAATAAACCGCTCGCTATCAGGCCACTCCTCCTGCGTTTTGAAGAAATGTGCCAAAACCTCGGTGCACTAGATACATTACCTGACATTCCTCGGAGACGAGATCCACTACCTCCATGGTACAATTTTCCTGCAGTCTGTGATCTCACTCGTACATAGTTTCATAAAAAACGAACTCCGCAACAACATATACTACAAGAATTCCTTGCACTTGAAGAAAAATACAGTAGTTTTACGCAGTTTTATACAGATGGCTCAAAAACGGATGTTTACGTAGGAAGCACAGTGGTCCGAGGGAAGTTGGAGAAAACGGTACGACTTCCACAGTGCTCATCCATCTTCACTGCAGAATGTTACGCAGTCTGTATGGCCGTAGAAAAAATAGAAAACGAAAACCTCACCAACAGTATTATTTACACAAATTCCCTCAGTATACTTACAGCTCTGCACTCTAGAAATGCAGTCACTCCGATTCTTGGTGACATCATACACAAGATAGTAACAGCCACAGCTCGAGGACAAAACATAAAATTCTGCTGGGTTCCGTCATGTCGGAATAAGAGGCAACGAGAGGGCAGATTTCTGCGCTGCTAAAACTCGTGGCAAAGAAATTGAAAAAGTAAATATACCTTTTAAGGATTGCATAAACATAGTACAGCGATCAGAAGCGTGAATTGCTGGGCGAGTTGGTACATGTTCACGTGAAAAAACCAGCGAGAAAAGATGCAAGACCAGAGGAAGACGCACACAGACCCGCCGGCGACAGTCTGTGTGTGTCTTCCTCTGGTCTTGCTTCTTTTCTCGCTGGTTAGTACAGCGTAAACTAAGAGAAAAATGGCAGTCCGCATGGAATGGCAAAGTGAATAATAAACGACACTTGGTAAAACCGGTTTTTGGTGAAATTAAGTCGTGTTCACCAGGAACGTTTTAAGGAAGTGATTTTATGCCGTCTTCGGATAGGCCACATGCACCTTACGCACAACTTCCTGCTAACAAAACAAAACAAACCTTTTTGCAAATGTGGAGATGACCTTACTGTTAATCACATTTTATTTTCATGTGTGAAACTTGAAACACTAAGAAAGAAGTATTTTACTCAATTTTATAATGAATGCATTCCTTTTCATCCAGCACTCCTCTTAGATGATAATGCCATTGTTAACGTGCCTTCCGTTTTTAGCTTTTTAAAAGAAGCAGGGGTACTTGAAAAACTGTAAATTTTGAACCACTGGTTCATTTTGAGCCCTTCACTACGGCGTCTCTCATAGCCTGAGTCGCTTTGGGACGTTAAACCCCCATAAATCAATCAATCAAATCAACATTGAACCCCACCTATCCATCACACTTCACGATTTAGAAAGACTTTTAATCAATGGCGGGAGGCGTATCTTTTAGTTGGGGATTTTAATGCTCAGCCCTCTTATTGGGGAAGTGAACAAACGGACATCAGAGGCCGGATTCTAAATGATTTTATTCTCTGCCCCTGAACACGGCTAAACACGCTTACTGTTCTCCAAGCAATGGGAAAATAAGCTGCCCAGATTTATCTTTTTCTTCACCAAGTGTTTTTACCGACTTTAAAGGGGATGTTCTTGATAACCTGTATGGGAGCGATCACCTTCCTGTCACAATGAGCCTGTAATCCTCACCAACAGTCATCCTGACAAAACCACGCCGTTGGAAGCTACATTTAGCCAACAGGGAATTGTTTAGAGAAAAGGTCAGTTTAGAGAATATTGCTTTATAAAATCTCGGCATAGACGAAATAAATGCAACATTCACAACATGCATCCTTACTGCTGCACACTTTTCAATCCCAAAATCATAAGGAACGGTCCGTCAGAACCACAAAGTGTGGTACACACGTGCATGCAAGGAGGCAAAAAAACTGCAAAATAAAGCATGGGGAGCCTCTCACAAATACCCAACACACGAGAACCTTATCCTTTTCAAAAAGGCGAGAGCACTAGCATGGTATATTCGGCGCAGTGCCGAAGAAACATCCTGGAGAGCTTATGTATCATCTATAAACAGTTCAACCTCATCAAAGAAAATGTGGGAGCAAGGTCGAAAATTAAATGGTAGCTACTCACCCTTCACAGTTCCTTTTTTGACAACACCCGGTACACAAACAAATATAGGGGAACAGGCAGACAGGTTGGGGGAGCACTTTGCACACTATAGCCAGTCATTTCTAAAATACAAAAGCATAGCTGAAAAACACAGGCTCCCAACAAGTGGAGGTGTGAATGGAAAATACAGTTGTCTAATTACCCTCCGAGAAATCTACAGAGTACTCTATGCTGGCAAAAAAACTGCTCCAGGACACGACCAGGTACACTGCAAAATGCTTGCCCATCTTTCCCAACCTGCCATAGAAGCACTCGAATTTCTTTAATAAAATATTCATAGAAGGAAAAATACCCAACGAATGGAAAAGAGCCATTATGGCACCATTTCTGAACTGGAAATCTGCCAACCTCTCCTAGCAGCTACAGGCCAATAGCCCTTACAAGCTGTCTCGCCAAATCTTCTGAAAGTGTTCTAAATATAAGATTACTTTTGTCCTTGAAACTCACAAACTTCTTGGCATCCATCAATGCAGTTTTATAAATGCATGCTCAACAATTTACCATATAGTTTGCCTCGAAAACACAATCAGAGAGACTTTTATACATAACAACACTGCTTTGCTGTTTTCTAGAGAAAGCATATGACACAACGTGGAGATTTGGGATTCTTGGCGACCTTGCAGAGCTTGGCATCTTCGGCAGGATGTTAAACTGCCTAAGCAACTTCCTGTCGAACTGCTCATTTCAAGTACGCCTGGGATCAACCCTTTCCAGGAACTTTGTTCAAGAGAACGGGGTTCCTCAGGGGTGTATTTTAAGCACAACACTGTTTATTGCAAATAGAAGAATCCCTAAGTCTATGATGTACTCGGTCTATGACGATGACCTTCAAATAGCTTGTACATCCTCCAATGTAGCAACATGCGAGGGACTAACATAGTTAACAATAAACAAACTAGAGAAATGGGCAGACAAAAATGGATTCCAGTTCTCCACACAGAAAACAGTGGGCGTGCTGTTCTCACTAAAACGAAGTCTACAATCCAACCCCAGCTTACACCTAAAAAAAATCGAACTGCCTATAAAAAGTGAGGTAAAATTTCTGGGCATCACTTTTGACAAAATGCTGGCATTCCTACCTCACATTAATGCTCTAAAAGAGAAAGCCTCCCAATCCTTAAACATACTTAAAGTACTTTCCCGAAAACACTGGGGTTCTGATAGGACATGCCTTTTACAAATATCGGTCTGTTGTTCGTTCTACCTTAGATTACGGATGTATAGTTTATGGGTCAGCGAGACTATCGTATCTTAAACGATGGGATCCAATACATAATTTAGGTTTGCGTCTTTCCACTGGTGCATACAGGACGTCACCCATAAACACTGTTTATGCCTGTGTGTAGAAACTAATGAAGCATCACTTACAGACAGAAGAACGATGCTAACGTCTTCATACATTCTAAAAATCCGTTCACTACCTAAACATATCTGTCACCAAATAGCAACAAAGTGCCCATCTAGAACACTAACAACAAACCGCAGACTACTAGGCCACTGCTCTTGCGTTTTGAAGAGATGTGCCAAAACCTCGGCCTACTGGACACATTACCTGATATTGCTCGAAGACGCGATCCACTGCCTCCATGGTATCATTTTCCTATAATCTGCGATTTTACTCTTACGCAGTTCCGTAAAAAACAAACTCCACAAGATTTTCTTACACTGGAGGAAACATACAGTACCTTCAGCGCTTTTTATACAGATGGCTTATAAACAGATTTTTATGTTGGAAGCGCAGTAGTGCAAGGGAATTGCAATAAAATCGTAAGGCTTCCACAGTGTTCATCAATCTTCACTGCCGAATGTTGCGCCGTCGCATTGAACAAATACTAAACGAGAACGCCACAAACGGTATTATTTACATGGACTCCCTAAGTTTACTTACTGCTCTCCACCCTAGAAATGCAATCACTCCTGTACTTGGTGACCTCATACTCAACATTGTAACAGGCACAGCTCTAGGACAAAAAAAAAAATGTGTGCTGGGTCCCGAGTCATGTCGGAATAAAAGGGAACGAGAGGGTAGACTTCTGTGCTGCTCAAGCTCGTGACAAGCATATTAAAAGAGTAAATATGCTGTTTAAAGATTCCATTAACTTAGTTCGTTCGATCCCGGCCGTGGCGGTCGAATTTCAATGGAGGCGAAATTCTAGAGGCCCATGTGCTGTGTGATGTCAGTGCACGTTAAGAACCCCAGGTGGTCGAAATTTCCGGAGCCCTTCACTACGGCGTCTCTCATAGCCTGAGTCGCTTTGGGACGTTAAACCCCTATAAACCATTAACTTAGTTCATAGTAATGTAAGAGAAAAATGGCAGTGAGATGGAAAAACGAAATCAATAACAAACTACACGTTGTAAAACCAGTGTTCGGTGTTTGCACCAGGAGCGTTTCATTGAAGTTATTTTATATCGACTCTGTATAGGCCATACACACATCACACACAACTTTCTATTAACAAAAGAAGACAAACCTGTTTGTAAAAACTGGAGATGAGCTAACAGTAAATTGCATTTTATACTCATGCACAAAACTTGAAAAACTAAGGGAAAAAATGCTTTACTCAGTTATATAATGAACACATTCCTCTACACGCAACGTTGCTCTTGGGAGAAGGTGCAATTGTCGACATATCCTGTGTGTTCAGCTTTTTAAGGGAAGCAGGTTTTCTTAGCAAACTCTAAATTTTACCCACTGATTTGTGTCATTTTTTTATACACCTTAGCCATCTTCTCATTCTTGAGAAGAAGGCAGAGGTTTTGTGTTACTGATTGAAAGGTTCAACATCCTTGCGCAGCCAAGGATGCCTGGTGAGGTTACCCGACCTTTTTTAAAGCTTTTAACATTAGCCATTGATAGAAAATTTTCTTCTTTTAGCATTAGGTAATAAACGTTTTACGCCCTCTGCACCACCGATAATTAGTGTCTAAAAATTTCTGCAGAGTACAATTTCCATTACCTTGAGTTTGGCGCATGATAGCCTAAGTTGCCTATGTGCCATAAAGCCGCACAGCTCTTCTCTTCCCAAATAAATTGATGCCAAGCTCAGTTCAGTTGCCCGAGGCAAACCAGAGAAAAAGCCTGTAAGGCAGAGACTGTATTTCTAAAATCAAGAACAGATTTAAGGAGGCTTGAAATCCATGTGCACTTACTGAGTCACAGGAAATGGAGTCGCGGGAAAATGCCTGTAACTTTGGCTGTGCTGATGAGATGCCATCTTGAGAGGTGTCAAGAGAAAGGGCGTAAATTGAGCTTTCAAACGGTAGCAAAATGGCTGCGATCGGGGAGCGGTCAGAGAATTGCAATCGCGAGACGTGGAATGACATTGCAAAGCTCACACTTTGGTTTTCAGCCACACGACTCTTCATTTTTTTGTAGCTTTGAGCATGGATATTTTATGGAAATATAGTTTGCAATCTAAAAAAAGTATTTTTTCAAAAATCAATTTTTTGCATGATTTTTTTGTGATCTGAAGACCTCCATTCCCCCTTTTGAAGCGGGAAAAATGCCATTTGCAACTTCTGCTGTAAGACATGTATCATGTGCTGCACAGACTGGAGAGAAGTCCTTTATCTATCATGGCTGTTTGAAAGGAAATGCGATGAGACAAAACTCAGCCTGCGTATCATACTTGACCCCATTGTATGTGCTCAGGCTCACGCTGTGGCACATTGGAGATGCTTTATCTGTGGACTGGCTGTTTTCCACAGGAAGCTTCAGATGGCTCATGTTGACCACCTGGGCAAGCTCACGACGGAATTTGAGCCAGAACCGGACAAGAAGACGGGTGCGCATTTTTTTTACCCTTCCCTTTTGCATTGCTTCTCAGGTAGCATTCTGAGTTGCCAGCTGGTCAGGGCAGGAGTGTGAGCACCACTCGCCCCAGTGACACTGTTGAAAGAGGTCAGCATTCACTTGTGCCTGTTGTCAGTCTTCCTCAGCTGCCACAGCCATGGGCATGCTGTCTTTTTTTTGGCATTCCTCATATTGACATTTGTAGAAATGACCAAAGGATCATAAATTATTTGCCCCAGTATAGGGCAACGAGGCATTTGGACGCCTTGGCAAAGTTTTTAATTGAATATTACAAATATAACCAGACCTCAGACTGTTCCTATCTAACACTGGTGAGCCTTCCATCCCTCAAAATGTGAACGACTCCCTAAAATACACATGTAATGAAGACTTTGCGTCCACATTGCAATACACTTCGCCCCAAGGTCACTGAGCTCACTTTAGTTATCTCAATGTGTTGGGAAGGGGGGGTGGGGGGAGATCACTCTGTAATCGTACCTTGGTTCCAAATGTAACACATTACGTGTCTTGAAGCAGGTTACCTGAACAAGTGGCATATTTGTTTAATCTGTATTTTCATCAAATCCGGTAAAGCAGTTCAGTTGGGACATGCTTTCAAGTCTGCTCAAGCACTAGCGACTCTGGTAACACACAAACATTTTCTTCTGTGCGATACTGGTGCCTTTCGAAAGTGACAAAATGCTTTTTCAGTTTATACCCAGCATCCGCGGCTTCCTCTGATTGCAGGGCTGCCTAGAAAAATTAGTGAGCGCAGTTGCCGAACTTTTTCAAAATCCTATGTTTGTCTTGCGGGTGCTGTCACCACAATAAATTCAGATGGCGCAAGGGAACGGACACAAAGATAGAAAGAGCGTCTTCTTTCTGTCTTCCTGTGTTCATTCCCTTGTGCCATTCAAATTTATTATGAACCAACTAGCCTAAGAGCAAGTACCTCAGTCAACACAGTAGGTCCAGGACTGGGGCATATTAGTCATTGATAGAAAAGAATGCCCTAGGCTAATTGCAACAGCGCCCTTTGGTTTTATTACCGTCCATTTGCAATATGTGATGCCTGTCTGGTAAAAGCGTAATTATTTGATGTCTCCCACAGAATATTGCAGATTGTTGCTACGCAGCTCATGGAATTTAAACTTTTCTGCTGCAGAAAGTTAGGGGCCTTAGCTGTGGTCATTTGCAGCACACACCAGCTGTCGCAGTGTTTTATCTATCAACAAAATGGTGCGAGTAGAGGGGCTTTCTAGATCCTGCCACTTTTCACCCAAACCTTGTTATATATCTTGCCGCACTTTTAGAGAGTTCATTCTTAGCTCATTCAAAGTGCTTCCAGGTCACCGCGAGAAATATAGCGCCTGGATAGCGGTGCATTATGAATAGTTGATTTGTATGAGAATCTGTGAAGGCTCATGGCTTCAATGGTGATGCTGATCTCTGTGCTGCCTTTGTTTCTTCTTCTCCTTTGGCCAGCAGGTTCTAACCTCACCAAAGCATTGCGAAAGCTAGTCAACTGGGATGCAGACAAGGTGGGTGGCCATTCTTGCTGTTGGCCTTGGGTGTGGTGCCGCAGTGTGGCTGCAGCCGCCAGTGAATAGAGAGCACTACGTGCTGGCCGCCTCAGTCTCCCATGCATGCTCTGCAGGGGTTCTTGTGGGGCAGCACAAAGCAGTGAGCCAGCACGGTGCCGATAGACATACAAGGGCTGCATTGGAACACCCCTCTGCTTGCACTCCAAGATGTGTGTAAAATGCAGTCCACAGTGGGGCCCTCTAGACAACCAGAGTGTGTATTACATGTGTTAAGCAAGTTCATTTCTAGTTCTCTTTCGTGGCATCTCGCATTGCAGTGGCGTTATGTAGATCCAGAATGTACTCTTTTTGCATTCGTCGGAAGCTGGTACCATCCGATGGTTCTTGGGTGGATTCGTTTGGTCAGTGCCTGTGTTTGTGTCCTCTTGTCTTGTCCATGTTTCTACAGCACTGTAGTCTTACGCAAATTCTCAACGGCAAAAGTGGAAGGGTGAGTGCATACTTATGAGCCCACATATAGGTTGACTACAATTATATGTCAACCATCCAACTTTGGAAGGTCATTTTTGGAAAAAAAATCATGGACTTATAATTGGCAACATGCAGCAGCCATTTTTTGTGCCCTTGTGGTACTAAGCCTAGCTCAGCTGAGCAGAACTGTTCCTCAGAGGCTTTACATTGCATCTGCAGAGTGCTTCTTTGAGGAGTGAGTCAGCACTAGTACACTTATAATGAGGCAAAGCAGGCGATCCTTCAGCACAGTGTTTAGCGCAATGTTACACAAGGGATGAGCACAAAAAGACAGCTTGGGTCGGTATTGTTTGGAACATGTGACATTAACACTTGAGTTTTTTTTAATTGGTTCACAGGCATGACTAAGAATATAGCTCACATCTGAGAGAAACGGAATGTAACCAGAGGCTGGCTGCATGATTGGCCTGTGTGTTTGGAGCAATGCTGCTTCAGTGTCCTGTAACGGAGTCGATTCCAAGGGAAGGAAGCATAGTGGAGGGATGACAGTAGGATGATTCTGGGAAGGGCATGAGCAGAGGCCAAGGGAAGGAAGCATAGTGGAAGGATGACTGTAGGACGATTCTGGGAAGGGCATGAGCAGAGGCTTTTGTCCTGCAGTGGACGTATTGAGCTGATGATGGTAATAAGCGAGGTCACTGTGAAGGGGTAAGGAGAAAAGAATTTGCATATTTGAAACTCTCTGCAGGCTGAAGAGGACATGGCGTGGCAGGTCGCTGAGATGATAGTCAAAGACATCTGCAGCATCACACTGTGCCCCAATGCCACCTCTGATGACATTGGCTAGGTGTCACGTTGCGCAAGTAGTAAGTGTTTTTTTCTTTTCTAGCCATTTCTGTCGAGAAGAAAAGCAAACTGAGGGAGGAAACTTGCACTGTTCATTTTCTGCTGGCATGTGCGCAGCCATACACTGGGTGTCACAGTGGCAGTGGTGTTGCTAACACCAGGTGGCAGAGGTTGCTGCCCATTGTGGTCCCTGCATCTCTCTGCCATTCAAGGGGGTCAGCACTGCGGCTTATGCCTCCATGCTTTTGTTACAGCCAGCGAGCTCTTACACACACAGTTTTGTGTTTGCCTGAACGACACGTTTTTGACAGCACTCTCAAAGCCAAAATGATGCTTTTCCATTTTGGATTATGGGGATGTAGCGTGGCCTAAAGAAATAAGTCTTAGTGCATCATCCATCATAGTGCCGAGAAAGCTTATGGCAGAGTTACTTCTCTTCTGTAAACAGCCAAATCACATTGAAAAAAATGTGGGAGCAGGTTTTAAAATTGAATAGCAGCTTTTCACCATTTTTAATTACTCTTTTGACAACTGGTACACAAACAGGCATAGGGGAATGGTAGGTATTAGGGGAGTACTTTGCTGTTGTTGCTGGTTCTTCACACTACAGTCTTCTTCTTTTTTAATACAAAAACATAGCCAAAAAACAATGGCTCCCAACCAGCATCAGCGCGAATGAACCATACAGTACAGTAGAACCCCTCTCTAATAAAGTAGCTCGGACCAGCAGAAATATTTACTACATCAGTTGTTGGTGATGGCTCTGACAATGCTCTGGCTACTTGCTAAGCACGAAGTATTGGTTTATAAAGCAAACACTGAGAAATAGCTTACATCCTGCTGTTGTCATCCCTTTATGTGATGATTATTTATTATCAGTTATCACACGTTATCATGTTTTCGACATCGTTTGCGTCTTGCAGAAGCACCGCATTTACATGAATACAGTGTGGCTACAAAAATAAAGCGAGTTTGCTTGCATGTGTAAACGAAAGCTTTCCATGATCACGGTGTCGTCTTTTGTGGCTTCAGTGTCATTAAAGAGGCAGTAAAGACGACAAAGTCAAACGCGGGGACACCTCGTGCTTCGCTTTCCCGTGCTACGAATGCACGCCCTTTCACTGGCCTTCCTTTCTCAGCGACAGCCTTCTTTCTACGCTCATAGCCAGCTTTACTATTTCCGTGCACGCCGCGCACTTGGCCTCACGGCCTCAAGGGCTTCGAAAAGTGTGCTTCTCCTCGCGGCTCTCTAGCTTGGTGGGGAAGCGATCTAAAAGAGCGCATTCGGTATCTATTTGCCTCGCGATCCTAGACTTCATGTGTGCCGCGATGTTATCATTCCGCGAGAAGTACATCGCCATGGCCAGACGCTCTTTACTGTAGCCATTTCTTTTGAAAAAAATCTGTACTATAACCGGGAAAAAATGTGGAGTCTTCATGAAATGAAATGAGGCCGCTTTCTATATCTGAGTTTTTACTATAACCAAGTTTACTATAACCCAACCTGTTGTAGAGGCAATTTTGAAATTTTTGTACAAAATATCGATACTAGGAAGAAAGCCTGAGGCTTGGAAAAACGCTATTTCTGTACCGTTTCATAAACCCAGGAAGCTGCCAGCCTCTCCTAGCAGTTATAGATCCTTAGCCTTTTCCAGTTGCCATGCCAAATCCTTTGAAAGTGTCCTGAATATCAGATATACTTTCGTCATTGAATCACGTGAACTTCTTGGAATCAACAATGCGGTTTTAAAAAGCATGCTCCAAAACTGACCATCTAGTTCACCTTGAAAATATTGTCCGAGAAGCTTTTATACACAATAAACATTCCCTTGCTGTCTTTTTCGGTCCGGAGAAGGCATACAACACAACGTGGAGGTTTGGGATTCTTTGGAACCTAGTAGAACCTGTTATCTGTGGAGCAGAATGTTGAACAGCCTAAAAGACTTCTTGGTTAACCATTCATTCCGTGCTTGCACGCCTATGATTTTTAGGAATTTTGTTAAGGAAAATGGAGCGCCTCAAGGGTATATTTTAAGCACCACACTTTTTGTTGTAAGAATAAATGTTATTAGCAAAATAATTCAAAGGTTCATTATGCATTGAGTCTGTGTTCACGATGTTCAGATCTCTTGCAAGTCCTGCAACATAAAATGTGAAAGACAAGTACAGTTAACAGTAAATAAGCTGGCAACTTGGGCAGGCACAAATTGTTTCCGTTTTTCACCACAAAAAGCAGTGGCCATTTTTTTCTCACTCAAACGAGGCTTACAGAAAGATAGCACCCTACATCTGAATGAAACCGAATTACCTGTAAAAAATTAACACAAATTTCTAGGCATAACTTTTGACAAAAAGCTCATTTTCCTGCCTCACTTATATACACTGAAAACGAAAGCCTTCCAATTCCTGAACATACTCAAGTGCTCTCACAAAAACACTGGAGGTCCGATAGGAAGTCTTCTACAAATTTACTGCTCTGTAGTGCACTCTAGACCATCATACCTTAAATGACTGGATCCAGCAAATAATTTAGATTTGCGTCTTTCTATTGCTGCAGACAGGACGTCACCCATAAACAGGCATTATGCAGAAACCACCACTTACAGAGAGAACATTCATGCTCACAAGTTCTAAAAATCCGTTTGCTGCCAAAACATCTGTGTAGTCACAAAGTGCCCATCTAGAACACTGTTTAACAACAAACCTCAAGCTACCAGGCCGCCACTCTTGTGATTTGCAGAGATGCGCCCAAATCTCGTCGTTTTGGACACATTACCTCACATTGCGCAAAATCGAGATCCACTGCCTCCATGGTGCAATTTTCCTGCGATCTACGATTTCACTCTTACACAGCTCCAGAAAAAGCAAACTCCGCAGCAACATACTGTACAAGAATTCCTTGCACTGGAGGAAAAATAGAGTAGCTTTACGGATTTTTCTACTGATGTTTCAAAAATGGATGTTTATGCAGGAAGCAGAGGGATGCGAGGGAATCGGGAAAAAAACAGTAAGACTTCCACAGTGCGCATCTGTCTTCACTGCTGAATGTTATGCCATTTGTGTGACCAGAGAAAAAGTAGTAAACGAGAACCTCATGATCAGTATTATTTACTCAGACTCCCTAAGCGTAGTTATAGCTCTTCACTATAGAAATGCAATCACTCCGCTACTTGGTGACATCATACGCAACATAACAGCCACAGCACAAGGACAAAACGACTCTGCTGGGTCGGAATAAAAGGCAACGGAGAGAGCAGATTTGTGTGCTGCTCAAGCAAATGGCAAGCAAATAAAAAAAGTAAATATGCCTCTTAAGTATAGTGTCAACTTCGCACTTCATAAGTTAAGAAAAAAATTTCAGTCCGCTTCTAACAACAAAGTAAATAACAAAAGCCAGTTTTTTGTAAATGGAAGTCGCGTGCACGAGGGAAGGTTTCAAAGAAGTGGTTCTCTGCTATCCTCGTATAGGCCACACACACCTTATGCATAGCTTCATCCTGACAAAACAAGACCAAACTATATTATGTGAATTCTGCGGAGAAGTGGTGGCCATAAACCATATTTTATGCTCGAACGACCAAGACAAAAGCATTTCCCGCTTTTTTATGGTGAACACGTCCCATTACGCTCGAGGTTACTCCTGGGAGAAAAAGCACTTGTTGAAATTTCCAGCATTTTTACATTTCTGTAGGAAACAAAGCTCCTGAATTATTTTAGTTTCTTCCCATTAGTTCCGTTTCACACCTGATGGCCTTAGCTGCCTAATCACTAAGTGAACAAAGGAGGGGAAGCCTTAGGCAAGCACCTCCCTGTCTTGTTCACCTTGTGATTAAACACAACACAAAACCATCTTCAGAAGCAAAGCAGGCCACATGAGAGCTGGTAGTAGCCTCCATTCAACCAAGCTGGTTTCACCGCATGACAGCCAGTGTGTGGAACGTGGGCTTTCCCGTATGGCAGGGCAGTCTCGTCAGAAATAATGGACTGTCCACAACCACACCGCATGTGCCCTTCTTCGCATGGCTTAGTGCACGAAAAGTGGTTGTTGGGACATGACACGCCGTTCAGTATACTGTATTTATTCGCGCGAGACCAGCAGCGTGCACGCAAGGCAGGCTTGGGAAGATCGGCATGGTGTGCAGCTAAGGAAGGTGTGGGCGGGCAAACTGCACACCATTTTATCTGGATCGCTTTCCCACACAAATAGTTGCAGGAGTAAACTTCCGGTAAACTCCGGTGCGCCCCGGAATCCGAAACTGCCAAGCCGTTTGCTGTTCGATTTGCTGCTAGTTAGCCGGAGAGCTCCATTTTATCGTCTTTTATCTCCCATCGATGCTGGCTTTGCGATTGTGTCATCGCGCGCTTGTTATCCTATTTTTGATGTAACTTCTTTTTAGCCAGTGAAGGGTGCGAGCTGGGATGTCGATGTACAGGTGGCAAAACGCAGTATATATTGCGACCTTTGCAGAGTCTTTTTAGAATGCGTTCGCAAAATCTCCGTATAGCTTGCGCACCCCCGTTCTGAAGTCGTAATTTGAAGAAAAGGGTACGAAAATTATGCAAGTAAATATGGTAATAAATGTTCTACTCTGCTGAATGGGAGTTCAATAAACAAGAAGAGTAGTGCCATGGGATTTTCAAGAGGATGCCTAAACTGTTTGGTACAAACAATAATTTGATGCATTGGGGTTCGAAATAGCGGAGATCAACTACTGGAGAAAAGCTGCAGCTCTGAAATCGCGTTTGCCGGTACATTGGCTTTGTCAGCAGAGTTAGCGTCATTGAATCTGAACAGTGTCAAATGCTGTTTCCTTCCACGATTCTCGGTTGACTGTGTGTGGCTTCATTTAATTAAGCTCGATCAGCTTAAGATGGACAGTTGCGGAGGATTCATGTCCTGTGGCATTCCAGCTTTAAGGCCCTAATGTTCCCTTTCTTTTACCCGGCAGGCCTTTTGTTGTTTTCTCCCCTCTACCTCGGTGCTGCAATGTCGAGGAAGAAGTGCCAGCCCCCCTGGGGAGGAGAAGAGCCCCAGTGTGCAATTCCGACTGGAACCACCCTGCCAGCCGCAACAAAGAAGGAAGCGCGACCACACCTTGTGGGGCTGGCCGACGACAATGAGGGACACACGTGCCTGATGCCTGTCTGTGTGATAAGAAGCTGGCACTGGGAGCAGCGACTCTGTTTTCCTCTCTTTTACTCCTTTTTTTTGCCAGCTTCTCTTGACAGTGGAGCAGCTCGTGCTTCTTCTAGCAAGATGAAACAATAAAACGCTCGCCTTTTTTTTTATCGTTGACAAACACGTGTAGAGTTAAAGTTACTTTGACCATAGGGTAAATCTGGCGGCCGGTTTTGTTAGCAGAGTCATTCCACGCCAAACGCCCCAGACGTTGCGCTTGACCATCTCCAATTTGTTCAAAAAATTCACAGAAACTTAATCTGATGTGCGTAATCAAAGCCTGAAGTATATTTTCCGAAAAAAGTTTATTCATGAGGTGAGCGCAGCTTAAATATTTAGAATAGGCGAGAAACCAGGCGCTGCTGACTAGTAAAAATTCCAATGTTTAGAAAGCACTTACCAATTTTTTTCATTGACATTTGCTCAAATTCTGGCTTTCGATATAGTTCGAAGAATGCAGCTTAATACAGCATAAATATTTTTAAAAATTGAAGGAAAATGTGAAAATGTAGCATTTTTGGCAGAAAAAGCCGTTTCACTACTTTAGATGTCTAGTACCTATAACGAATGGAACTGGTATAGTGAACTAGAATATTGGGTAGTGTGCTCACAGGCACGGCTCGGGGTGACCCGCCGGTGTTGACACGGTGTGGCGGCGTGTGGTGGCGTTGAACGCGTCTGCACTGGTAAAAACGAGTGGCGCATTCGGCAGGCGTCGCAGTAGGCATAGTAGCTACACGGACGAATTGAATTATCGCGACATCCGCATTGGTGTTGCCAAAATGGCTAAAGGGACCTTGAATGGAACTGTGCTCATTTTTATTCATTCCTCAAAGGTTCACAAGGGACATTGCATGAGGGAGTATTGCTGGAGATAATGCACTGCACACGGGTTATACAGCATTTTCTATTAATACTTAACATCAATAGTAGCAGCTTGTGGTGAGTGGCATTTGATTCATGCCAGGGACAAATGCGCAGTTAAAAGAGTGACGGTGACAACAATTATTTTCATTTGCAAGGAGCTGAGATGCACAGAAAACAGAGGGGCAGGAAAACAATAGGTAGAAGGAATTCGGCAAGTAGACACATCCGTAAGCCATTTAGACACGGCAGTAACAATTCGTATTTATTTGGACAGCCATCCAGCCACTGCTATTAATTGAAACAAATGAGGCAGATTTGTCACCAGTGCATGTATTTATGCTCGCTGATTTCGACTCTTTTTCTTTCAGCTTTTTCTAGCACATACGAGCAGCGTAAGCAACTGCTCAGTTTAAGGTGCTTTGCCCATTCACGTTTCTCTGCCTTCTTTGGATTAACTCCTTTCACATAGAACTGCAGTCTAGTTACTAAGTGAAACCTTATGACATCTTCAGGGAGGTCTTCTGCGTGAATGGGGCAGATAACTTCTTTCTGCAGTCTACTTCTTACCACTTCCAAGACATCAAGAGTACTTTCGGAATACAATTCATTCCAGCTAAACCACTCTGTCAAGAAGTTTTCAAGTTTCAACACGAAGCCATAAAGCTGCGCCAATGGATACAGCACAGTCCTCTGTGGTCGTGGTATTTTGTCAGCCTCGCAAGGAAAAAGTTTTCATCGGCAGACTGCATTGTTAGCAAGTTTATGCACATTTGGTAGCTTGTCTTCAGTACACAATTATGTGCAACATAGCCTGCTAGGTAGAAAAAAATGTCTACAGTCACTTATAGCAACGTGTTCATCGTGATCATGCGCTGGCATACAAGCTGAATTCTGTTCTTGATTCAAGGCCTTGACACTGCATTTGAAGGCTGCTTATCTGGGCATGCTCCATCACATCTGTCTTCAAAGTCTAGCAGAGAATCTTGCACTGTCTCAGGATGATTACCTTGCGATACTCATTTTATGATTGAAGGTGTCAGCAACTTCCTTAAGGAATCCCCATAAAGGCCCCTCACGAGTGTGTGTGCAAAGGAAAGGCAAATGAGTACTGAGACGCCTAATAAGCACAGCTACTAAAGAAGGGTGGTTTGATGATTAGAAAAAGAAAAAACACAAAACAAGCTAATGAAGGATTAAGTGAACAAGGCCGATTCCGCCAGACTCTAGAGAAAAATAGGTTATCGCGACGCACGGATTCCCATTCGGAACGCCTTACAAATGTAGCAGATATTCTGTGAATCATTTGCACTTTCTTCCTTGCACAGTGGAGAACCTGCAACACATAGAAGTTTTCCAAATAAAAAAATGTTGCAGACTTGAGCCCGAGCAAACACTGACAGTTCCCTACCCATCCAAGCCTGGGTTTGTCGCCTCATGGAAGACTATCTGTGAATCCCACTATGCGCCACTGTTGTGGATTTTGTGAAGAGGAATCCCTATGTAGTGAAGAACCCCGCAGTCCCAGCTTATGCCACCATAATGACTTGGCGTTGTACAGTCAAATGCAATGCCTCAAGCATGCCCTTTTTGTCAGAACAAAAGAGGGCAACATCATCTGCATAGGCTAAAATCTTAATTTCACACTGCGCCAGGGAGAAACCACGGATAGGTGTGCGGTTAATAAGTGCAGTCCACTTATAACGATATATCGGCTATAACGATGGGTCGACATGAGAGTCATTTTATGCATTAGGTCTATGGGGAAAAAAACCATTTATAACGATAGGTTATTCACCGCATATCGGATATAACGATCAAAATATTGCCGTCCAGATGGCTTTTTTCGTGCAAAATAATCGTAACATTTGCTTTGCTTAGTTCCCTGAAACGAACGATGTCGAGACGAGGCGATGTTTACCTCCGTAAGTTTGTATCTGCCGCCATTACCACTCTGCGCGTCCCGCGCCGCCCGCGCACCGGGAGTACTTGAGTAGGCGCAGCGCGCCACAAGATGGCGCTAGCTGCTTCATGCGCGTCGGTCACAGTCGCTCCGAAACAGAGAGAAAGAAAAAAAAAAGCGACAAGCAAAGCTGCGCGGTGGCGCCCGTGCTGCACCCAGTCTCGCTCTCGCGATAGCAGGCTGACACCACCGAAGCAGCGTGTAACATAGGCTGCGTTCCAATACTCCCAAGTAGACGGCTACTTAGACGTCTAGCCGGACAGCTGCCATCTTGGGACACGTTCCATTTCTCGGCGAAGCAGTCAGACTGCTTCGCCGGAGTCCACATCGATGCAGGCTAACTTGCTGTCTTAAGATGGCGGAGCTGATGTACGCGGATGAGCGAGTCGTGCTCTTGCGGGCGTCGGACTGCACACGGAGTATAGGAAAGGAAAAATGTGAGTCATTCCATTATGTTATTTGGTACGCAAACTAGTGGCTAATTAAACTTCGTGGACGTGCAATTCCTAGCAGTGAATCACGCAGGAGAAAATCGTGCAGTTGAGAGCTTTGCTACAAAAGCAGACGCTGTAGGTCTGTTTACGTGATCCGGCATCTGACCAGATCTTAATTAGCACCTTGATTTTAGAGAATACTCGTCGCTGTCGTTGGTTTCCTCGACGGGCGTTAAGACGGCTGGCGTGACGGTTAACAAATGTGTTCTGTTGCTGTATTAGTTGCACCAACTCTTTCGCGTGCATTCTTTTTTATCTTTACACTCTCAGAACAAATACACCGACATGTTGCGAATTGATTTTAGTCTTTGCAGGATTAAAGATCGCTGCTGTATTTAGGTCTCTCGCTGTCTCCGAGTGCCACGTACGGCAGACAGCAGGTTTAATGCCACGTATGTTTTTTCCTGTTGCAGTGTATGTTAGCCGTATCGCATTTTGCGCATATTGATTACAGTCTTTCGTATTCTTTCTTATGTTTACAGGACCGTCTGGACGAGCACGTTCGAGGAGCATGTACAGTTTAGCATCAATAATAAAAGAATAATCGCATATCACTTTAGCGTCGTCTTCGGAGAGCGGCCCCGTCTGCTACAAGTAGACTGACCGATAGGCACATCCACCAGTCCGGTTTACACGCAAAGTCATTGCAGAAGAAATGTGTAAACTTGTTGAAAACACGTTATTAATTATTGTTATTGCTCAGTTTGTGAAAAATAGTAGTACAACTGTTCATAAGCTTTAGTTACATTATTATGCCGCGAGGCGGCGTGAGCAGTAGACAAGTTCCAATACATGGACATGTAGACTGCTTCCTAGACGTCTTGTTAGACGTCTAGAGTAGGCCGGCGTTATTTCGACCAGGGGCCCTATTCTCGACATTTCGCCATTTTGTTCAAATTGTGACGTAGGCGTGACGTAACCATCAAGGCGGTGCCAGGTTACGTACCCACAGAATCTGATTACGTGAAGAGAGAAAAAAAGTAAAAACTGATCTAGAAATAAATACCGTCGTCTGCTACTATTGGCACCAAGTACGGAACAGAACGCCGCTTCGGGAGCTTGCACTGAGCCTCTGCGTTGCAATCTTCGGTGCATACGCGTCGAGGGGCAGTGCGAAGGAGTGAAATATGTTGCGGCCTCTTGAGTATCATGTCGGATGTCCGGCAGCAGCTAAGGGCAGACCGACTTAGGCTACTCAGTGCGAAAGACTCGCACGTCGGTTGTCAAAGGATTCATCGAGTTCGATGCGGCGGTGCGAGCGAGGGCACAGCCTAGACGACTTTTCAGTCGAGGTGAACTGATGGCGTACCCGCGAGTCACGAGCGGCGCCACACGCGTGCGTACTGTTGCCCAGAGAAGCTGGCGAACATCAGGAACGGGGCCAGGGTATTCGTAATGGCGTACGTGCCGAATGGGAGCGGAAAGTGAAAGCTTTGGCCGGCATGATGCCTTTGTGGCATTGCTCCTTATAACGATCGACGACAGCTTCGCACATTTGCTTGCCAGCCACAGTTGAATGCAGGAACTGAGACTAAGGCAGTTTTCTGGGGGAAAAGTCATCTCGTCCGGGCCAGGAAAGGAAGCAACGAGAGCTATATTTGAGTGGTGCCGTCACTGCTGAAAAGGCGCCCGAAACGGCGCCTAAATACGCGCAGGCCAGCAGTCCCTGTGTGAGGACAACGCTCGCATACTTAGCGTTGTAAACTCTGCGGAAACCCACTGTTTCCTAGGCGCCGCGTCAGCTACCGTCAGGTCAGCAAAGGTGCTAAAGCTTTTAATCGCTACGTATCGGCTTTAACAGAGAGCGGGGTGCAGCGGAGTTGTATCTGTGTGCGCTTGGAAGGCCTCCAAGATGTGTTTAGTGCTGAAATGCATGCTTGGCAAGGCAAGCCGATGTGCACATTTTAGGCAACGCGTTGCACCAGACTGTTGTTAGTCATGTTTGCATGCACCCGCGCACGAAACGAAACTGCAAAGCGCGGAATATCGGAGTAAATCGCGTCAAGGAGAACACACCGAGAGCGCATCCCTTTTATCAACTTAAATGTGCAAAGCCGAGGAAAAAAGATTCTTTTCTGGCATTAATAACAAACAACATAAAACAAAGCGAAAACTCCCCCCCCCCCCCCCACACACACACACACAACATAATTTGAATAGAGCGTACCCTCACAAAATTCAGTGATGTACTCATATTTTGCTTCGCAAGCCTGCACGCATGCACTTTTGTGATGTAAGTGGCACATATATTACTTCATAAAAATTACAAATGTTGTCAGCAATTTTGCTTGTTTTTCCCTTCCTAGAAAGGCATAAATTTTTTCTACTTGTTCAAGTGAATGCGTAACACTCACGACCACCACACAGAAGCAGCTACACTATATGTGCGATGCAAGTAAGCGCAACATTCTGTGAGGTGGGGCAAAATTATTTTCTTGAGCACTTACAGGCCGCCTCACCTCCCTTGCTGTCCACACAAGCAACACGAGTCAGGCAGCGTCTTGAAGTTTCTTCGTTGTAGAATAACAGTTATGCACCTACCATAAAATCAAGCAGCTCCTTTAGATGCCTGATCAAGTACAGTACAGCAAGCTTCCAAGTAAGAGAGAAAGATATATGCCAGAAAAGGTGGAGAGGTCGGATAAGGAAAAGTTCCTTCACCTGTTATTCCACAAAGGGGCAAGGGAGGAACATAGAGGTAGAGAGTAAATATCGGTGACGACACCATATTACAGTAAGACACATGCAATGTGCAAGGTACTCGCTTTATTTGCTTTGTTTTATGGGGTTTATGATCCCAAAGCGACTCAAGCTATGAGAGATGCTGTAGTAGAGAGCTCTCGATAATTTCGACCCCCTCGGGTTCTTTGCCGCGAACTGTCATCGCACAGTACACGGGCCTCTACCGCTGTGGCCGGGATTGAACCTGCGTATTTCGGGTCAGCAGCCAACCACCATAACCACTGAGCCACCGCGGCAGCTTTATTTGTATGATGCAAGAAACTTAATTTAATGTTCATGTATGCACACTCATTGCCTAGTACATGTCACACAAAGCCCGAACATGTGTTTTGGGGCCAAGCATTCCGGTTGGTCTTGCACGCAGTATTTAAAGAGACAACTAAGTGGCACCATGAGCCGAAGAGCTGAAGGAGAACAAAAACATGACAGTAAACTTAGGAGCACTACAGACAAGAAGGAAATTAATTTATTTCCATACTCTGAAGGCCCGGAAGTATACAAAGAAGAGTGGGGGAACACATAAAATTGGTAACTGCTTTTTTGAATTTAATACAGCCAGATATTGCAGCATTAGAGGCAGGAACATGGCAGGAAAAACAAAAGCGTAAGATTAGACAGAAAATAGGCAAGACATTCAATGTTGATGTCGCCCTCAGGACAACATATGGGAGGCACCAATACAGACAGTGGTAGTGTTCTGGTTAGGGTACTATTAAGATAAAAGTCTCCAGGATGCACAAAAAGCAATCTAGCCAGCGACGGTAGCCACTGGCTTTCGGTAGGTTTTTTAATGTGTGCACCACATAGGATGTATTCATGATAATTAATAAACCACAGGAGATTGTTCAACACGAAATAAATTATCCTCACAGCACCATACCATACACAGCTAAAAGGAGAAGTCAGCAGTAGGAATTGCAACGATACGATGCATGTAGACCCCTACGTGAAGACTTCACGCCACAGGTTGACTTTTTAGCTGTGTAGTGGAGTATTCAAGGCACCCATCATGCTATAAACTTCTGCAAGGTGAGGAAAACCCTTGTTTTAGCCTTTCAAGGCCCTTTAAGCTTCAAGAATACTGAGTTTTGCACTTCGGGGATCAAAAGCAGACCATGTGGCCTGAAGACTTGACTACAACCCTGCAATTCATTACAATTGAAGACAGCTGGCGCACCATTAAAAACCAAAACAGAAATGCCAAATACAAAGCAGAACAAGCGTTCCAATTTTTGATCTAGGCATTGTTTACAAACATACATACTGGAGCAGTTGCTATGCTGTTGTATTCTGCCAGAAAAATATGTGCTGCAACCATAAAAAGCACCCTATTTAGAGGACGATGGATGCTAAATGGGATTGAAATATGGATGCTAAATGGGATTGAAATGAATAAATCAGTGACAACTAAAGCAAACCACGAGAAAAATTATTTCGCAATGTACGCAGTTGTGTACAAAGTGCCCTAAAGGGTTGAATGCAATTTTCTCATGCATTTAGTCATTTGCATCTTTTTTTGCCGAACATCAGCACAGCCACGCATGCATAGATAATTTTACACAGAGGTGGGATTAGACATTGGTGGCACTGACACAGTTAATCGCAGGGGAAGGCCTGAGTACTGGGTAAAGTAGACAATAAACTGGTGATCAGGATAGATGTAAGTGAAACTGGTGTATTTTATTGACTAAACAAATCAACTGTAATACAAAGGCAGAGAAAACTGCAATATGTTAGTGGAAATATATGTTAGTGGAAATTGAGTGCACTGGAAGATATATTGCACAAAATTTGAGCCCCCTGAAATATTAGCTTGTTAAAAAAAAAAATTGCTTTGCTTCCAATTTTCTTTTGAAGCTCAAGCAAAATTTTGGAGCAAGTCAGCTGTAGAACAAACTTCCTTTCTGCAAAGTATCACAACAAACACATTTGTTTTTGATACAAAAGAAAATATCATGACTGCTGCAGGACATGTGATGGCAATGACAGTAATGAGCCGATTGCTGCTGCCACACAGCAAAAGTGGTAAAATCCCGCACACATCAGGGTCACAGAGGCAGATTTCTCCGGTAACAAGACAAGTTGCAATGTGTGAAAGAAGTGTGATGCGGTATATGTGCACATTGATAATGCCCATTTCACGAAGTGCCAAATCCAATAGATTCCGTGTGTTGAATCAAAAAATAGCAATGCATCCATTGATGCCCCAGTTTTACCACAGAAACAGGTTGAACAGATTGTCTGGAATTTTTGTCAAATTCGCCTAACAGCATTAGCAGCAGCCAAGAAACAAAGTGCCAGCAACAAGGTTGGTAAAAGCGGAGCGTTACACAGCGAAACTAATCGAACTAGCAGACAGCTGCCTTGTTTTTCATTCATACAAGCTTGGCAGATGGCAAACATGAAAGAGTTGCCTCACTTTTTGCTCAGAGGAAAACTAGTGGATTGCTGTATCACTACACATAGCATTTAAAAGCAACAGTAGAAAACAGGCACAGAGGCAAAGAAATGTCAGGAGACAAAGCTTGCTTTGCTCTGTGAGCACACACAGATGACACATTAGGGACCTCCTATCGGACGAACAGTTGCCTACAAAATCAGACTGCGCCCTGAGCAAGATGTGATAAATGACTGCATACACATCCCTATGTTTCGTGCATGTCAAGAAATTTCAGTGAAGCAGTAATCACGTCATGGAGCACAAACTTTTAACAGAAATCAAAGAGAAGTACTGGTTCAAAGCTCTGCTGGCAGGAGAAAAACATTTTGGTGACTTCCTCTGTTTCACTGCACTAAAGCACCAACATGCACATTCTGCATAAAGAGAGCACACAGCATTGCAGTACATTAAGAATTAGCAACTGTTCAGTAGCGTTAAAGCATGTGTATAAGCACACATCCGGCCAATTTGCAGATGGTAGGATTAAAGTTTCTTCTACGCTTCCTGTCACGTGAAGACTGCAGTATTAGAGAAAAGCCTAGTCTACACATCAAACACACCTGTCATTACACACTCTAGTGACAAACTGAAAGGAAAATTTGGTCCTGTTTAAAGAGCAGCACAAAAATCACAGACTTGAACAGCTTTCTTGCTGTGTGCAATGAAACTTGAAGCACAAAAAATGTTTACATAGACTGATCATAGCATGACTAGAGGTGAAAACTATGCCAGTGAGTCCTGCAGCTAAGTGTGGATGCATGCAATGTGTCGCACAGTGCAAGTTGTGATTGCCTTTGAAAAGAATCCTGTTCTATATGTACAGCACTTGACACCTGTGAAGACATCCAATGCAACCCTTCCAAAGAATGATTCTTTGCTTGAGAAGCACTCTAGCTGAGAGGTGAACGATGTTGAACCTTGCAGCAGCATTCCTCAGCACATGACTTCCTAGGATAGCAGTGATGCATCGAAGAGGCACAATATACACATGTCACCTGGAAGGCAATCAACACTGTCTTTAGTGCGTGAGCTTGAGTGCAATGCAAGTTTCATACACACAAGAGAAAAGACTTTCAAATACGAGACATCACAGGGCTGTAATTATCAAACTAAAGTTTCATGTATGACTGTAACTACTACTCACATAAAACTGCTTTTGTAACAGTTATATTTTATTGGTCATCTCTATCAAAATGATGGAGGAAGTAAAACAAAACTGTGAAAACAGCTTGACTACAGCCAGATGATGGGTATAAATAATTATTACATATTTATTTTTATTGTGTTGCAGTGAAGGCAACTGCTACACGGCACATTGTAGGGGAAGTCCAAGGTTAACTTTACCTCAGAATATTGAACTGCATTAAAATCTCACTACACGAATGCTTTTGCAACTGCATTTATCAAAATGCAGATGCCAAGCCATTGCATTTGTGTGCAATGAAAGAAAACCATAGACATGCAGACGCCCTACGAGTCACCCACATCCGCATATTGTAGTAATCTGAAAGCTCGTTGTGCGTTTTACTTTACAGAGAAGACTATTTTGAAATGCTGTTTTTATTTGCGCAAGGCTTCCTCGCTTAATAGGCTACAAATAAATATGCCACGAGATTAACAGCTGTTTGCATGTGACCAAAAAAGGGTAGGAACATAAGGGACTTGTTATTACACACCCGAAGAAAGCCACCAGCCATCAATATGAACTTTGCATGCAGCCATCTGAAGAAAGTCAAAAGCAATTTTTCGTTGCTGTTTCCCTTACCTCATCGATACTCGAGACGATGTACAGCCGCGGTCAAAAATACGCGGCCCACGGCTACGGCGCAAGGAGCGGCTGCGGGGCCGCACCGCGGCGCTGCTACCTGCGTCGGGCGCTCAGTGCGAGGGTGTAGAGAGTGACGACAAAGCTTCGCCCTCACTCTTCCCTGAGCACGCCACACGGCTGATGAATGTTAAGTGCAGCGTTCAACTGTTTCGCGGCTGACGGTCCGTACGAAAGAGAGCTCTGCAATGCGTGCTGCGTGTGACTTTCATCGCCAACTCGGATATCTCGTATTCCCTATGCACAGACTGGCTACGGCAGGCGCGCGTTCTGCAGTTCGACTAAGCGCGTCTGCCTGCGACGCGTCCGAGTTCGGTTCGCATTCCATACCTACGCGCGTCTCGCGTTCGTGTACGCCGCACTCCAGCGCCCGGTGCTTGGTCGGGTTAACTCTAATTAGTAGCTGGAGCTCGCTCCTTTAAAATTGTTAATTCAAAGCTAGAAAAAATCTAAGCACGTTCCTGCTGCAACGAAATTACGAGTAACACACCACCAGAAACAAAACAGGCCTTCACCGAGTTCACAGACCGGGGTCCTGACGCGACAATAACTTGTTCTGCGCTATTTCTTGAGCACCGTAATGCCCTTGCACGAAGGCTCACCACGCATGGGCGCGCGGGACATACGAGAGCGAAGCAGAGTCGAGGCGGCAACGGCGAACCGCGCGCACTCCCCTTCAGCAGAACGCCGCACTTGACAATTATCAGTCGTGTTGCGTTCCCAGGAGAGAGTGAGGGCGAAGCTTTGTCGTCACTCTGTGCACCCTCGCAGCCAGCGACAGACGTAGCCCGACGGAGGTAGCAGCGCCGCGGTGCGGCCCCGCAGCCGCTCCTTGCACCGGAGCCGTGGGCCGCGTATTTTTGACCGCGGCTGTACCTGGCACATGTACGCTGCCTTGCTGACACCGCTGTCTTCAGAAACTGCCCTTATACACACAGACACTGATGCACACAAATTGAGCACACAGATGATGCACTGATGAGGGCAATTTCCTGATGAGCACAGTCCCGCCGACAAGCCGAGCACATTCTGGAAGCATGTTGCTCAGCCGGCAGACAACCATTTGTGCCACCCTCTCATCACTCACGCAGTTGAATATCAGGTCAGCGACAGCGTGTAAATAAAGGCAAACACTGAACTAATTGGTGTCCAGACGTTCACAGCTACCGATCGCGCCTTGAAACACAGGATCAGAGTAACGGCCGGAGCATCTACAATACCATGTTTAAGGCAGACCAATGTGCTCACGCGCTGCCTCTTGCCGCAAATCTTCTTGCACAGCCACCACACCATATATCGCTGGCCAGGCAGTCACACTCCCGAACCGGGCAGTCCTTCGAAAACACTGAGGCGCACTCACGAATGCTTCGCCTCTCGCAGCCTGTGACAACAAACGGCAGCTACGGACGCCGCCATACCCGTGCTGTAGCAACCGCGACCGCGCGGACCGCTAATTTCTTATCATGAGAGAAGCGTTTGAAACGGGAGCGCAGCTAGAGTTCTCACGCGGGTGTAAAATTACGCTCTGATAATTAAGGCTCGAAAAGGCTGCTTAATTAAGGAGTACCATTATAACACCGTTTCAATGCTTCTACATTCAAAACAACCATGTTTCGGAACAGTTTATTACTTCAAATAAGCGCCTACCAAACTACGGTGAGCTAACAGGCGTATGAATCAGTGTGGTCATAATTCGACTATGTCCACCATAATTCGATCATCTTGTGGCCGTCTCAAATTACGGCGGCCAAATGGGGCATTTTTCAGCAATGGCAGCATTTCCTTTGCGTCACGAAACGTCATTTTGACTTCACTGAATTACGCTTGCGTATCACGTGATTCACGTGACATTCCCCCAGCCAATCACATTCTAGGAAGCAACCCTTCACAGTACGAACTTTTTTCTCTAAATTGCTAAAACGAGCCAAGTTCTTTCTTTCCTGCCAGCTGTAGCTTCGTTTCCCCTCCACTGACACTTAAATTTGCCAACCTGGCACTAAGTATAACTGTGCTAAAAATCGGTCTTCAAGGACACGTCATTTTGACGTCACAGCAGAAAGCGATTTCGAAGCCTGACGGTTTCGCGCCACAAATTTGAAACTCGTGACTTGCATGTGACCGCCCTATGAGCCAATCAGAGAGACAATATGGCGCCGAACGGCGGCCATGCGTGTCGAGAATAGGCCCCCAGGATATACAAAGCGAAAGATGTCGGCGTTCACTGTGTCCATTGGCGTTGGCGTTGATTATGTTCTAGACGGCGGTGGCTTTGAGGAAAGGAAAGGCGCATAACTGGCTCCGTGCATATGCGAACGCCTCATTCGTGTTTTGGTACATGTGGCGGTGGTGAGAGAGCGAGTTCTGTCCCGAATGCATTAGTGCTGCATGCCACTTCCCAGAAATGTAGGGAGGGCGCGCTGCCTATCCAGTGTGTGGAACGCAATCAAAGCAGGCTTTTGCAGTTGAGCACCAGGCCACGTATATGGAAGCGAGATTGAGGTCTCCACTGACCCGCCGCGGTGGCTCAGTGGTTAGGGCGCTCGACTACTGATCCGGAGTTCCCGGGTTCGAACCCGACCGCGGCTGCTGCGTTTTTATGGAGGAAAAACGCTAAGGCGCCCGTGTGCTGTGCGATGTCAGTGCACGTTAAAGATCCCCAGGTGGTCGAAATTATTCCGGAGCCCTCCACTACGGCACCTAATTCTTCCTTTCTTCTTGCACTCCCTCTCTTATCCCTTCCCTTACGGCGCGGTTCAGGTGTCGAACGAGACAGATACTGCGCCATTTCCTTTCCCCAAAAAACCAATTATTATTATTATTATTATCTCCACTGAGCCTCGGAGCCGGTTTGCACCTTTCCTTCAGTGAAAATGAACGTCCCTATGAAAGTTGTCAACGCCAAAGAACTCTATGAATGCCGTCGGCTCACTTGTTTTGTTTGGTTTTTGAGGAAAGGAAATGGAACAGTAACCGTCTCACATATCTCGTTGGACACCCGAACCGCATTGTAAAGAAAGGGATAAAGGAGGGAGGGAAAGATGAAAGAGCGCGGGGAGCACTGTGCTGCATGCGCAGTAGTCACCCGATGCCACGAACGCCAGCATAGCTTCCGCGCCGAACGAACTGGCAGCAAGTCGCAAGCTTTAATAATAATAATAATAATGGTTTTTGGGGAAATGAAATGGCGCAGTACCTGTCTCATATATCTTTGGACACCTGAACCGCGCCGTAAGGGAAGGGATAAAGGA
Source organism: Amblyomma americanum (assembly GCF_052857255.1). NCBI lineage: Eukaryota > Metazoa > Arthropoda > Arachnida > Ixodida > Ixodidae > Amblyomma > Amblyomma americanum. The sequence continues at coordinate 217,279,623 of NC_135498.1, read as the reverse complement.
GGGAGTGAAAGAAGAAAGGAAGAATATGTGCCGTAGTGGAGGGCTCCGGAATAATTTCGACCACCCGGGGATCTTTAACGTGCACTGACATCGCACAGCACACGGGCGCCTTAGCGTTTTTCCTCCATAAAAACGCAGCCGCCGCGGTCGGGTTCGAACCCGGGAACTCCGGATCAGTAGTCGAGCGCCCTAACCACTGAGCCACCGCGGCGGGCCGCAAGCTTTGTGGTGAACGCGTTTTGGATGTGCGCTGCATTGTTAGCCGTTCACCGCGTGATTCCTGCGTGCCCGCACGGCCCCACTGCGCCCGAACGAGACCAGCGGGGGGCGCTGCAGTCTCCCGCCATCTGTAGGGGTAGTGGCGTACATTGCGAGGAAAATGAGGAGGGATTTTTCACTCAGGGCCTACGCCGACGACACCGGCTTTTCTGCGACACGAACTCCTTAAACGTGGAGTAAAGAGGAATGTGAACTCGTCTTCTTGCCGCGTCAACTCTATCTACACTCGACTGAAAATGGCGCCAAAAACGAGACAAGATAGAGAGAAGCAACACACACAGAACCGAACTTACAATTGAGTGTATTTCATGCGAAAGCGCAATAAATGCAGGAAGAACACATAAAAACTAAACGAACACCATGATATAATATTGATACTATTGCAGGTCAATATCTAAAAAGGGTATCTCTTTTCTCTGTAAGCGAAGAGACGGCACGCTCAAGCACTTGTCACCTCTCGTGTGGATGACGAAAGCTTCGTACAGTTCTCGTTTTTGTTGGCTTCCGTACGTGCGCAGCACTTTGCTTTTGTTGAACTGAGGAGTGCATTTGCATATTGTCACATGCTTGGCGAATGTGATCCCTCTGCCTACTCTGACATCATTTGCGAGCTCTCTTAATCTGTCATTTAAGCAGCGGCCAGTCTGGCCAACATAAGTGGCACCGCATGGCAGAGGGATTTCATAGATCACCTTTTCGCGCCGTTTTCAGTCTTGAATCATGAACCAGCTGGCCAAACAATCCTCCCTTTCGCAGTTAATCTATCTACACGTTCCGGGCATTCATATAAGCTTCTATATATTTTCCTGTGCGGCATATTGACCTAATTAAATCAGATTAAATGTCCCGTCTGCCGCCTTTTTTCTTTAACGCAACGCGGTAGGCAGGCGGAGTAATCCGACGCGTGGAGTGCCCTTCAACCAGTCCAGTGGCGGCTTTGCTTTTAAGTTAATAATAATTGGTTTTGGGGGAAAAGGAAATGGCGCAGTATCTGTCTCACATATCGGCGGACACCTGAACCGCGCCGTAAGGGAAGGGTAAAGGAGGGAGTGAAAGAAGAAAGGAAGAGAGAGGTGCCGTAGTGGAGGGCTCCGGAATAATTTCGACCACCTGGGGATCTTTAACGTGCACTGACATCGCACAGCACACGGGCGCCTTAGCGTTTTTCCTCCATAAAAACGCGGCCGCCGCGGTCAGGTTCGATCCCGGGATATCCGGATCAGTAGTCGAGCGCCCTAACCACTGAGCCACCGCGGCGGGGCAGCTTTTAAGTTGCTGTTTAGGTTTCTGGGAATAAAGTTTTCGTCACAGACTTTATAGTCGCAAATTACGACCACGGAAATAAAATACACGTAGCCTCCTTTATTTACGTATCATTCCGCCGATGGCAGAGCGGCAAGCCGCCACGGGACTGCCTATCGCATTCGTTGACTCCTCCTACCTACCGTGTTGAGTTTAAAAAAAAGGCGGGAGCCGGAACGTTTATCTGGTTTGATCAGGGCAGTCGGCCGCACAGGACAATAATTCATTGGCTGGTTAAACAAACTGGCTACCACAGACGTCTGCAGTCATTCTTATTATTGCGCGTTTCTAAGAATGCCAGGAACATGTAGATAGAGATCCCGCGATAAAAAGACGAGTTCAGATTCCTCTTTAGAGCACCTTTAACGCTTTCGCGTGGAAACCCCTCCTCCTCCTCCTCCTCCTCCTCGAAATGTAAGCCACTGTCCAACGGACAGCGCGCGACAGCAGCGCAAAGAGAGGAAGGGATAATAATAATAATTGGTTTCGGGGAAAAAGAAATGGCGCAGTATCTGTCTCATATATCTTTGGACACCTGAACCGCGCCGTAAGGGAAGGAATAAAGGAGGAAGTGGAAAAAAGGAAGAAAGAGGTGCCGTAGTAGAGGGCTCTGGAATAATTTCGACCACCTGGGGATCTTTAACGTGCACTGACATCGCACAGCACACGGGCGCCTTAGCATTTTGCCTCCATAAAAACGCAGCCGCCGCGGACAAGTTCGAACCCGGGAACTCCGGATCAGTAGCCGAAAAGCAAGGGACGCCAGGCACATATTTCGGTGGGCAACCCGGACCACGCCGCAAGAGAAGGAAAATAAAATAATTGTTTTTAAGGAAAGGAAGTGAGGCCTGTCTCACATATCTCAGTGGACACCCGAATCGCGCCGCAAGGAAAGGAAAATGAAATGAAAATTGATTTTAAGGAAAGGAAGTAAGGCGTCTGACATATCTCTCGTTCGGGCACAGTGTTGCCTAGCGGGCACGCAGGAATCACGCGGTGAGCGGCGAACAACGCAGCGCACATCCAAAGCGCGTTCACCACGAAGCTTGCGGCTTGCTGCCCGTTCGTTCGGCGCGGAAGCTTTGCTGGCGTTCGTGGCATCTGGTTTGTCGAGAACGATGTGCCGACGAACTACGACTGCAACTTGAGTCCCGCGCGTTTCGGCAAGGCGCCTGGCAGCGATTCTACGTGGTTTGCCGATCCGCGCGTCCTTTTCACCATACGTAACAGGGTGATTTGTTTAACGGGTAAGGCGTCGCGCGTGGACTCCTTGGCAGTGCTGAAACACGCTGCTGCGTTCCACTCTTAAAGGCGAAACTTAAGCGTACTCCCATTTTTTGCCTTTAGCGATGATACAGCCGACGACACCATGATTCCGGCAGACGGCGCACGAGCAGCTCAATCTGCGAAACGAAGGCCTGAAGATAAGCGAAAAGCGACTACCAGGTTTCATTTCAGCTTGCGCCTGCTAGCTGTAAAGAAAGAAGGCCTGATTTATCTTTCGTAAGAACTGGTTGCCATTGCAAAATGTGGACGGTGAAGCTAAATGGCATTCCGGAACGCCTCCAGGACATGGCTGTCACCATCAAAGGGAAGGTCTACTCGTTCGACGCTTTCGACGACAATAGTTCGGACAGTGATGAACGAGATCACCTCATCGACGTGTACACCTTCGACCCTGCATCTTACCGGTGGGATATCGTGCCGGTTGAGCCGCTCCACGAAGATGAGCCGATTAATATTATGGGCTGCAGCGTTGTAGCCTACGGCCACTGCGCCTACCTATGGGGCGGATGGAACACCAGCCCAGTGAACTTCGTACACCGCTTCGATAGCGTTGCCATGACATGGAGTCGTCCAGAGGTGCGGGGCGAAGTGCCGAGGCCACAAATCAGTCACTCGGCGTGCGTGCTCAGTCAACGGATGTACATTTTTGGAGGCCTGCCTACGGATTCATTGAACGGGGTACGTTATCTGGACCTCGAGACCCTAGAGTGGCATCACGTCCTGACCAGCGGAGAGGCCCCGGATGGGCGCTACTGGCACACGGCGTCAGCCATCGGAACTCGCATGTACGTTTGGGGGGGCCGCCTGCAAGCCTCAGTGAACAACGAACATTATGACAATTCCTTATAATATCTGGAAACGACCACTGCGACCTGGGTGCGCCCACAAGTGCAGGGCGTGGCCCCGGAGGGACGCGAGTGTCACTCTGCCTTCGTGTACGAGAAAGAGTTGTATATCTTTGGTGGTTGCAGAGCACTGACGGGTACCTACTTTGCAGACATGCACAAGTATGACCTTGAAAAGTCCTGCTGGACTAAAGTGACGGCAATTGGATGTGGGCCGTCTGCAAGGCACTCGGCCGGCTGCAGTGTGCTTGGAGAAAGGGTGTTGGTCTTCGGTGGCTTGGGGCCTTTAACAAATATTGAGGAGGAAGAGCTGACAAATCTGCACGTGTTGCACTTGGCACCCACACTGAAGAACTTGTGTCTGCTTGCTGTCATCGATGCAGGCCTCGATTTAGGCGACTTACCCCCATTGATTAGAAACGAGATCAGCACTATCATATCACGGTCATCTTAATCGCCGGGCTGGTGTTGCACGTCAGGCTAATGGAGCGTCTTATACGGAGCCACGATTGGCTTTGTGCTGACGAAATGATTTTATTCTCTCTATTTAGGCCGGGAGGAAGTGCTTTATTTTTTTTCTGGGAATCAAGGCGCACGTTGGAACCGCCCAGATGCGAAATCCTGTGTGCCGCTCGGGCCGACCTCAGCCAACCAGAGAGCAGTGAACGTGGCTTACAGCTTTTTTGCACGATCTGCAAGCGCATGGAGCGCCTCGCGCAACGCTGGTGTGTCATTCGCTCAAAGGGGTGTCGCGGGCAACGAAAGGGGCAGCGAATTAACCTCTGCTGTACATCACCTACCTCCAGAGGACGTCCACTTGCATTGATGGACGTGCGCACATTATCCCACTATATGCTCGGGCGGCTCCTCAACGTACTCATCGAACAAACACAGCACCTTTCGTCGTCGACGCGCTATCCCTGAGCGCCGCCATCTTGAGCTGAGCGCCGGTTTCCGACTGCACATCGGTTGTGTGTGGCCTGGAGAAAGGCAGTTCCGTATCACACTTAAAACAAGCGAAACATTCTGTTCTTGCTTGAACAAGCAATTAATCGTTTCAGATGGACACATGCGATCTGCATCTTTATTTGCGTGCATTGGATAGCATAGGTTGTGTGTTTTTGACTGACGCTGCTTTTCACTAGGATAATCAGTTCAATGCCGAGAGATTTTTTTAGCGCGACAGTGTTAAAGTCTGCGTGACCAAGAGAGTCGGCGTTGTGAGCTAAAACGGTGGTGTGTGTAGGTGTTTTGGGTGTCAGCGCTCTTGGAGTCGTGCATGTGCGTCTGTTTGTGTTTATATGTTGGTGAGCGAAGTTCTTGCATCATCTTCATCTGAGACCATTTCAGGAGCGGCAAATTACATTTCGTTTTCTTTTCTTAGAGACGCTGAAACGTGGCCGTTTCATACCTTACTGGGCGGAGGTTTTTCTGAATGAGTACACCCGTCCGTGTGTGTACCAGATACCATCAATGACTGATTTGTCTCGGATATAAATGCAGCTGTTCACTCAAAAATCAAATCATTTGGAAGTTTGAGCTTCGTCCTGGCCTTATGTGCATTTTGTTCCTGTTGTTTTTCACGCAAATAGTATTCCTTTAGTGCAAAATGAACCAACCCGCCAAACAACAGTACTTATTGCTCTCCGATTGAGACATCGGGACTCTTTTAAGTTCCCTCCACCAGTTTCACAAACCGGTGCCACGTGATGCTGCAGGCATATAGGCGGCTGGAGCTTATCGCGTACTACCCTACGGCGTTTCTTTCGGCGTTTTGCGCCCTCCAGGAACCGAGCAACAGTGAGCCTTTGCGTGCATCGACCAGACGGCTTTGAAGTTCTATTTGCTCGTCGCCTATTAGCCGTACCATGTTAGGAGGACCCGCGTCTGATTTCCGATGATAGGGAAGCAGCCGTGCTTTTAGCGTGCAGTGTGTGCGACACAGTGGCAACGCATTCCGCTGCGCTTCTTGAATGCGACGCATATAGATATGTGCACAAATGTCACATTCCCTCAGCAGTAGCGGTGATACGACCTGGAAGCTGCGCAATCCCTGCGCTCAAAATTTTCAAGTTGGCATGAGTTCAGGGTAATCCTCTTTTTTGTGCGCCAGCACGTTTCTGACAATTCGTCGCATTTGGGCGTTGTGTATTTATCTTTCTGTTTGTCTGAAGCCGGTATTATGCCAGGCTGCTCAGCTCCCCACAGGGTGGCGGGAAACCGGTCCACCGTGTCAGTCGGCAACTCACTCAGTCATGAGAGGCTGCTCATGAAGAGCAATCTGGTCGCAACCTAAATCATGCAACCCAAGTCCCGCCGATCGCAACACCCGCCAGAACACGTGCCTTGCGCTGCTGCACCACTGCTCTCATGCCCACCGATCGGCTGGCTCGCAAAGCTGTAGCCGGCGGTAACCAGGCAAGAACCCGGGGCTGGGCACTGCGCTACTGCTCTCATGCCCACCGAGTGGCTTACTCGCCAAGGTGTAGCTGGTGGTAACCAGACTGGAATCGGGCGCGCTGTGCCAATGCTCGCCGGGTGCCCTACTTGGCAATGTGTAGCCGGATATAACCATGCGAGATCATGGGGGCGTAAATTATGTGGCACTGCCTCTAAGTGTGCCGAGTCAAGTGGAATGAGCAGCAGCGATTCGGAGGATAACGTGATTCCAATCGTGTTTGCACAGTAGCTAAACGGAAGATGTTGAGGTGGCAAGTAGGTGGCAGCCTGGTACCACGTAGACGGTCGTAGCTCTAAGCGAGAATTGGCGTCATGCTACCGCACATATCCCGATTTGGCCTAATTACCCACATCTACTGATATTTTTATCTAGCGCTGTAGTAGTCCTAGGCGCATTAGGCGATTTCGGGCATACGTACGTAGGTAGTCATTTTAAAGAAAATACACGGCCCATACACGGGCCAACTCGACATCATGTGGGACCGCGCTATCTTTCCTTTCCTCTTAATCAGTGCCGAGGAACAGTGGGAGACCGCGCAGTGCAGCTCTTAGCCGAGCCTTCAGATTTGGCTCATTCCGGCGGGCTGATTGGTTTGCTGATGCACATAAGCTCTTGACCATACAGCGGGGTTGACCTGCTACGCTATATCCGCCCTTCCACTCAGCTAATACAGTTTGTATGTTTGTTCTAATTGCACTCTCAAGTATACTTGCGCCGAAAGTGTAGTTTAAGATCTTTTTTTATTCCGGTTTAGGGCGAAAGCCATGCTGCCTCATTACGAGATGGGTAGATTGTACGAAAAGAAGTTGACATCATCGGCAATGCCTACATCATTAGGAAATTTTGATTATTGTCGGTTCTGGTGTATTGCTGTGGAAGAAGGGTATATTAAGTAGAAATAATTTTAATTTTTGTAGATTGTGGTGGATAACTAGTGCCTTCTTGAGGACTGCGGTGGGTTATGGGAGAATACAGGTGGTTTCTGGAGAGATTGCGCTGGAATAAGTGTGAATTGCATTGAAATATGTTGACCTTGGATGTATTACGAGTGGATTTAATTGAATTAGGTGCAGAAGGGCCCCAATCCTTGGCCCCAATCTTTTATGAACAAACCGATTAACCCTTGGCCATCAGTCCCCAGCGGCTGCGAAGCAACTGACCACAGCGGCGGTCAGACCTGTGACGCAGCGGAGGGTGCTAAGAACTTCTGGCTCTGGACAGGCCGCCATTGGAATCCGAACCTCGCACCGTTTAACGCTAGAACTTTATCTAGTGAGGCTTGCCTAGCAGTGTTGTTCGAGGAACTATGGGGAATTAAATGCGATGTCATAGGCCTTAGTGACGTTAGGAGGGCAGGTGAGGTGTATACAGTACTAAAGGACGGACACATACTGTGCTATCGCAGATTAGCGGATAGACGAGAACTAGGTGTGGGATTACTCATTAATCAGGATATAGCTGGCAACGTAGAGGGATTCTATAGTATTAACGAGAGGGTAACAGCAATTGTGATTAGGCTCAATTGGAGACAAAGTGATGCAGGCCTACGCGCCAACATCCAGCCATGATGACGAGACCATTGAAAGTTTCTATGAGGACGTAGAATCGGCAATGAATAAAGTAAGATCACACTACACTGTACTGATGGGCGACTCCAATGCGAAGGTGGGCAAGAAGGAGGCTGGCGACCACGCGGTAGGCGACTATGGGATAAGTTCTAGAAACAACAGGGGAGAGTTATTAGTAGAATCGCAGAAAGAAGTAATTTAAGGATCATGAATACTTTCTTCCGCAAACGAGAGAACAGGAAGTGGACCTGTAAGAGCTCCAGTGGTGGGACTAAAACTGAAACCGACATCATACTATGCGCTCAACCTGTCATCGTTCAGGATGTGGCCGTCCCCGGAAAGGTGCGCTGTAGTGACCACAGAATGGTAAGGTCTCGAATTAGCTTGGACTTGAAGAGGGAACGGGAGAAGATAGTAAAAAGGAAGTCCATTTACGAGTTAGCGGTAAGAGGGACAGTAGACGAATTCAGGATATCACTGCAAAATAGATATTCGGCTTTAACTGGGGAAGACAATCTTGATGTTCATACAATGAACGATAATCTGACAGCCACCATTACGGAGGGCGCAGTAGAAGTAGGCGGTAGGACATTTCGACAGGATACCCGAAAGCTATCTCAGGTGACGAAAGATGTGATTAAGAAACGCCTAAGCTTGAGAGTGTCTAACCCTACCGACAGAATAGAACTTTTCAGAGCTGTCGAAGTTAATAAATAAGCGCAAGTTAGCCGACATAATGAAGTTAATATGGAGAGAATAGAGCATGCTCTAAAGAACCGAGGTAGCCAAAAAGCGGTGAAGAGGAAACTAGGCATAGTTAAAATCGAGATGTATGCGCGAAGAGACAAGGAGGGCAATGTCATTAGCAATATGGATAAGAAAGTTAAAGTAGCCGAAGAGTTCTACACAAATCTCCACAGTAGGCAATGTATTTATAGCGTTAATAGATAGTTTTAGCAGAGCGGGCTTACGTTTCGCTCCGCTCCCAGACCCAAGCGGAGCGCTTGAGGAGCGTCGCGCAAGAAATGAGAGAGAGAGAGAGATAAAACAATTATTATTTCTTTAAAGTGTTCTACGAGTCAGGTAGGCGGGCCCCTCAGTTCAAGACTCCGGTGGCTTGGGCGGATGCCTGGACCAGTCTGATGATGCGACACTGGTCCTCCGGACCATTGCTGGTCAGGGCTGCCTCCCACTGCTCGTATGATGTCTGTAATGTTCTTAGATGAGGTGGTTTTTGGGGACAATTCCAGGAAATGTGAAACAGCGTAGGCTTATTGCCGCACCATGGACAGAAGGGGCGGCATTTGGAAGGGTGAATGAAGCTGTACAAGTACAGGTTAGGAAAGGTATTCGTTTGTATTCGCCTCCAAAATGTGGCTTCTTCTGTGGTGAGTTTAATATGGGGAGGGGGATATATTCTACGATCTAATCTAAGCATCTCCAGCCGTTCCCCATAGTTTGATGGTAGAGGGGTGAGGTACGGGCAAGGATCCGCTCGGTTTGTTAGCTCACGAGCTAGATCGTTTGGCGCCTCGTTGCCTTCAAGACCTGAATGACCCGGGATGCAAGTAATGTTATGGGGGCGTTGAAGTGTAGGTGAGAGGCCCGACGGTATGAGTAGAGCCGCTGTCATTTTTGGGACTCTCCCTGTAATGTAATATTGACAGGCTCGCTTCGAGTCAGTTCATGTGAGCTGATTTGTCCGCCAGATCACAAAGCCTTACGGCAAGAGCGATGGCAGAGGTTTCCGCCGCGGCAGGATCCTCAGCCCGGAGTGAAACACTCGTCAGTAGTTGAAAATTGTGGTCAAGGGCGACTGCAACAAAGATGCTCGGTTCAGTGTACGCCGCCACGTCTACATAGACTGCTTTGTGATCTGACTCTAGACGCCGGAGTAGATGAGTGACCCTAGCCTCCCGTCTGCCTTTGTGGATTTCTGGATGCATATGTTTTGGGAGCGGAGCCACCGAGATCTGTCTTCTTATGTTTGCAGGTAGGGAAGTGTGTCGCCAGAGCTCTTATAGATCTCGTGGTGTACGAATGCGCTGAAGAATGGCTCTTCCGGTGGTGGCCTGTTGGAGTCGGGCTCTCTTCGAAGTTAAGACCGCATCTCTGATCTCCTCAAAGTTGTTGTGGACTCCAAGCTTGATTAGACGTTCGGTCGAGGTGCTTGGAGGAAGGCCTAGAGCTATGCCGTATGCTATTCTGCAGATAAGCAAGGACTGTACAAGATGAAGAGTGTCTTCCTCGCGCATGCCTTTCTTGTGGCGTGTTATACGACGAATCATACGTGTAATTTGGTGGGTGGTTGTTTTGAGAGTTTTTATGGTATGCCCAGCGCGTAGGTTACTTTGAATCCAAAGCCCGAGAATTCTAATGATCGAGACCTCTCGAATCGGTTGGCCTCCTACATAGAGATCTATTGGTCCTGAGTTTTTGTAATTTTGACCGTGCACCCTGATTGCTTCTGGCTTCTCCGGTGCACAGCGAAGGCAACTACTAACGGCAAATGTTTCGACAATCGATGCCGCTTCCTGTAGGGCGTGTTCCTTCTGTGCAAGGGATCCCTTAGTCGTCCAGAAAGTTATATCGTCTGCATACAGTGCAAATCCTATATCGGGTAATTCCTGCAGCCGACGAGCCAATCCTGTCATGGCAATATTGAATAAGAGGGGAGAGATGATTGATCCCTGCGGAGTGCCCTTGTTTGGCATTGGTATGGTATCTGATCTGGTATTTCCAATTCCAATTGTTGCAGTGCGGTCCGTGAGGAAAGCTCTAATGTAGTTAAAGATCTTCTGTCCACATCCCAGGGAGTTCAGTTCGCGGAGGATAGCTTCGTGTGAGACATTGTCAAAAGCTCCCTTAAGGTCAAGCGCCAGGATCAGATGCTCGCTTCCTCTTGGGATGCCTGTAAGAACTTCCTCCTTAAGCAAGAGAAAGGCGTCCTGGGTTGAGAGACCGCACCTGAAGCCAATCATGGACTGTGGAAAGAGATTCCTGTCCTCAATGAAATTCACGAAGCGGTTTTGGATAACTCGCTCATAGAGCTTCCCGAGACAGGATGTAAGGGACATCGGCCTTAATGTTTCAAGGGTGGACCGCTTTCCTGCCTTAGGAATTGTGATAATCTCTGCATGTCGCCACTCGTTTGGGACTCGTCCTTCCTCCCACAGGCCATTAAGGTAGTCGGTCATTTGCTCAATATGTTTTGAGCTAAGGTTTCTTATCATTGCGTTGGTCACTTTTTCTGCTCCTGCGGCTGTATTGCGTTTGGCGGCTCTTGCTGCCGCATATACTTCAGCCACCGTGATGGGCTCGTCTACATCAGTGTTCATAGCTCCTGTGCATTGAAGATTGCATGGCGGGACTCTTTGAGTGCCAATGTACTGCTCCTGTAGGGCTTGTTTCTATTCCTCATCTGTTCCTTGAAATTTGTAAGCAATTTCTTGCAACGTGCGATTGACTGTGGTTATGGTTTTGCTCGGGTCAATTAAGCTTCTTAGTACGGTCCAAGTTTGAGAGGTGCTGAGTGTGCCTTTGAGGGAGGCACAAAAATCTATCCAGTTTTGCTGAGCGAGTTGCGTTGCGTACTCCTGGGCTTGTTCGGAAAGTGCTGATATCCTAAGTCGGAGTCTGCGGTTTAACTTTTGCTTCTTCCATCTGCGGACGAGACTACGACGAGCCTCCCACAAGTGTAGGAGGTGACGATCTACTTCCGGGTTTTTCGTTGTGTGCGGTATACTCTGTGTGCTAGCTTTGTGAGCTTCCCTGATGTGTTCACTCCATGTTGCTATGTCTTGGATGCCTTCTTCAGTTGCGGGATGCCTGCGATAAGCTTTCCAATCCGTAATATTTACTTCACCGAGCGTTCGGCGAAGTTTAGACGTTGGCACTGACGTACTCAGGATGTAGTGGTCACTGCCTAGTTGTTTCCCCAGGTTTGTCCAAGTAGCTGCTGCAATGTTTTTCGAGAACGTTAGATCTGGGCAGGTGTCCCTACTGACGCTGTTTCCAATTCTCGTTGGGATTGTAACGTCGGTAAGGAGGTCTAATCCTTCTTGATCCACCGCTTCTAGGAGAAGTTTGCCCTTTTGGGAGTCTACCGCATATCCCCAAGTACTGTGGGGAGCGTTCAGATCTCCGAGTATGACCAGTTGGTTTGAGCCTGCTATATGAATAGTTTCATGTATAATTTGTCCGAAGTCTTCTCTTGTGTTGCGAGGTGGGCTGTACAGATTTAGTATAAAAGTGCTTGGCCTGCAAAGCTTTTGAGGGATGATCTCAACCAGGACGTGATGTAGATTGGGATAGTGCATAGCGTGCTGCACAACCGTGATCGTCTTTGAGACCAAGGTGGCGACCCTAGGAGATGTGTCATTTATAACCGTGTAATATCCCGTAAGGGTAGGCTGTGTGCCTGTTTCTTGTAGACAGATCACGTCCGGAGTTATTATAGCGTTTTGAATGAAGAATTTTAGGGAGCTTTTTTTGCGGTTGATGTTACGACAGTTCCTCTGCCATATCTCTAAACTTTCTTGATGGTAGGTATTTCTATGCTGCGCCATCCTGACTAAGCACTGATTCGGAATCGCTTACGTCGCCTGAGACGGTCGAGCGACGGTAGGCTTTCATTCTTGTATTTTCAAGCGTGGCTGAACGCTTTCGCGATCCGTGTTATGTTCATATACAGTCCTGCGGAGATCATCGTGAGCGGTGCCGAGTTGTTGCAGTTGAGAGCCGAAATGCTGTAACTGCGTAAACATTTGCTTCTGCTGTGTAACTATATTCTGAAGGATTTCTTGCATTGTACCAAAATTAGCCATGGGCACATATTGAGGGGTGTCTGACGGAGGTTGGGCGGCAGCGGCCACGCTCCGCGTCGGAGTAGTGGAAGCTGAGGCGCCGCATTTTTCAGGGGAAGTGGGAGTGGCGACGCTTTTTGCATCGGACGTTGACGGCAGTGGCAGAAATGAGTTTTAGCGCCGCGTGTTTTCTGCGCCGCCTGGTATTCGTATTCGGACCTACCAGAAAAGACAATGCATAAATACCACTGTTTTTACGTTTGAATATATAAATATCTTGTAATAATAAATATGTATTGCTTGATAAAAACCGCGCACTGATTTTAGCTATTAGGACTTTGTTTTAGAAAATATATGCCAGTGCGAGTCAAGCCAAGGCCTTGCTCGCAAGCCCTTTCTTGTGCGATCGTAGTGAATGCCGCCCGTGAGTTTTTTTATAACGTTCGTGTTTCGCGAGCTTCGTGCTCTGACGCCGTCTCTGGCACCGTCTGCTGCGTCTCCATTGTGCCGAAGAGCATTCTTCAGGACCCACTTCTGCTTTCCCAGCTGAAGTGGTCCGAGATTGAAGACTTGTTCAGCTTGGAAGTACTCGAAGAAAACCGCCGGGACCCTCTTTCCGTGAACGGTGTGCTCAATATTGACGTTATGGACAGTGGCGTATTCCGGACTTGCTTCCGATTCGAACAAAACGATATAATCAGGCTGCAACTTCAGCACGTCACTTGGGTGGCAATGCCAAGGCCATCTATTTGACTCAAGGTTCTCACTGTGCTGTGCCCTTTGTAATCATGTAACCTCAACTTCTTGCAGCTTAGTTTTTCTGTAGTTTTGTTTCGTTTTTTTACGTTGCATAAGAGCCCAGAAATGTATATGTGAATTGCTGTTATTGAGGAGTTATTTGTATGCATATTCTTGCTATTTTTCATGATGTTTATCTCCTTTGTATTTTTGATATAATGAATTTAGTGGGCGTATGTGTGTTATGCGCTCCCTTTATTTTCTGTTCAAGTTGGGTTATGCTTCTAATGCGTTTAAAGTATTTCTTTGACGTGTGCGAATATTTCTGCCAGTGTGTGTGAAGTCAAGCCTAGTAACGGTTGCCTGGGCTATGTCAAGCTCAGGCAGCCGACCAGATTCTTATGGAAAATAAAGCTGAATTAAAACTCAGAATGTAAAAACTGTGCTGAAGGCATTACATTGCTTTCAGTGGTGTACTTACATTACGTGTCTGCACATAATTGCCACTTACAAGGACTAACTGAGCCTTCCTTCAAGATTTACTCTGAGTGATGGCTTCCACACATCGATGCTGCACTTGACAGATACGTGAAAAAGGAGCATGACAACCCATTCATTTTTTATATTCATTGCTCAAGCACCCGAGGTCTTCTTTTTGTCGAGAAGTCTCTCAAGCCTGTCCAGGCGGGCAAGCAAATGCTCATGCTCTTCTGCCTGGCGTTGCACTTCAATGCGGTTTCGTTCTTCCTCGAGAGCTAGTTTTCTTTCTTCGAGGGCCAGCCGCTGTCTTTCTATTGCCAGTTCTTCCTGCCTCAGCCGAAATTCATAATCCTCACAGCGAACCAGGAGCTGCAAGCCCATTGCCTGAGGACTTCGAACTCCTATTGGGACAACAAAAGTAAAATTTGACCAATGTCGCCTGAAAGAACACTAGCGTGAGGACCGGCAGTTATATTATATATTGCTGTAACGCAACATTAATTAGTAATCAAAAGCCTCTTAGCCTTTAATGCACTTACCTTCTCCAAATGAAGGATAAATGTACAGCAAGCAACTGTAAACACATCAAAATGCAGCGGACACGCATATTGGCCTTTCACCGTCCCGTTGGATAACTCGCCCAGCACCGAGTGTTCTCAGGCAAGTTGGTCGCTATTTTATTCCCCCTTCCCAAAAGCCGTTATGACTTATTGCCACCTAATTACCAGTAAGCAGATCAAAAGAGTCCAAGAGCACAAGTATGTGGCAAGAAGTTCACTTTCGATATACAGTGGAATAGAGCCTTAACTAATGCATGCACCCACGCATGCTGTGAAAGACTAAGCTAGAATCTCCGCCGTGCAGCTCCAGATGCAGTAATCCTCACTCAATTTCCCCTGGTAATGCCAATCATAGGGCATGCAAAAATCAGGCGAGATACTTGCAAAATACCTAGGAAAAAAATCACTGAATAGCTTTAGATACCCACTTCCTACTGTATTTCCTCTAAAAAATTCCGCACGTATTATGTAGTGATTTATGCAAACTGGAAAAGTACAAAACTTTAACCTAGAACAAAGGTTGAAAGGATCATGCTTCCTCTTTTCGAGATTTCTGTCGCTGAGGATGCATAACTAAGCATGCTCCAGGCCTCACAAGCAGACACCTTCAACTGTATACTTTTGACTGAGCGGAGGGGCAGTGTACAGTCTTTGTCAAGGTGATGTGTGCATGCTCAAATCATTCTTAAATGCCTAAAATCATTCTTAAATAAACATATAGTAAACGTAAACATTACTGGAAACAATGCTTCAACTTATGTGCCTTGTATTTTTGCTCTGTTTTTGTGTGCTAGAAGTATGGCTTCTACTAAGCTGAAAAGCAGTTTTTTTTTGTTGTTCTGAATTGTACCTGGTCTGGCCTATGGCAGACTGGTGAAGAATAATGAGAAAATGCCAACAGATTGCAGAAGAAGACAAGAGTGGGCCTCGGAGCCAACTGTCTGAGGCGGAACGCCATGCTTGACAGAATAAACAGCAACTGCAATGTCAGTGTTTCTGCATTTTTCATACAGAAGACGTAACTGCACTTAGAACAAAACTTCGTGCTCCATTTACTTATGTCCGCACCTGCACATGCTGAATTGTTTTCCTTGTTGAAATTCTGAAAAAATAAAATTAAAAATAGATGTGACCAGGTGTGCATTACGGCGTTGCTTGATTAAATCTGTGGCAGCAGTTTCATGTGCATTCTTGGATTTTTCTGATTCCATTATGTCTACATGGAAGAGTACTTATAAAGGCAAGAACCACTTTCAAATGTTTCAGGTGCAAGAATCAGGTGTGACCTGTGCCACGCTGTCTAGGTGCACGTTCCAGATATACAACATACAGCTTTCCTGTAGTCAAAAGTGCTCCCTGCAAAGGATAATATATGCAGGTTTGCTTGACACAACTGTCTGAACACAATGGTGACAAGCTGCTTTAGGGCACTTCTCAGAGCTATCTCTTATCTGTTGTTACATTCCTCCTGCACTGCCGCTTTCGTTGCGCTGTTGCTCGTCTACCTGTGCACTAGGCACAAAGCCGCTTTCAATGTGGACTGCGGTACTATTTTCTGCAGTGGCATCCTACTCGGTTTGCAGTGACTGCGGGCTGTGTGCGGAATATGGCTGCCGGCACTCGGGCTCGCACAAATTCATCAGCAGCTGTCTGGCTGCTGACTCATTTGTTTGCTAGAAAAAGGCAATGCAGAAAGTAATATTGTGTGAGTCAATGAATTAACAAAACTGTGAAGATAACATACTGGGACAGTCAAGGAATCAAAAGCTTTCACAACTTTTAGTAAATGCACAATAATCCTCACTCAATTTTCCCTGGTAATGCCAATCATAGGGCATGCAAAAATCAGGCGAGATACTTGCAAAATACCTAGGAAAAAATCACTGAATAGCTTTAGATACCCACTTCCTACTGTATTTCCTCTAAACAATTCCGCACGTATTATGTAGTGATTTATGCAAACTGGAAAAGTACAAAACTTTAACCTAGAACAAAGGTTGAAAGGATCATGCTTCCTCTTTTCGAGATTTCTGTCGCTGAGGATGCATAACTAAGCATGCTCCAGGCCTCACAAGCAGACACCTTCAACTGTATACTTTTGACTGAGCGGAGGGGCAGTGTACAGTCTTTGTCAAGGTGATGTGTGCATGCTCAAATCATTCTTAAATGCCTAAAATCATTCTTAAATAAACATATAGTAAACGTAAACATTACTGGAAACAATGGTTCAACTTATGTGCCTTGTATTTTTGCTCTGTTTTTGTGTGCTAGAAGTATGGCTTCTACTAAGCTGAAAAGCAGTTTTTTTTGTTGTTCTGAATTGTACCTGGTCTGGCCTATGGCAGACTGGTGAAGAATAATGAGAAAATGCCAACAGATTGCAGAAGAAGACAAGAGTGGGCCTCGGAGCCAACTGTCTGAGGCGGAACGCCATGCTTGACAGAATAAACAGCAACTGCAATGTCAGTGTTTCTGCATTTTTCATACAGAAGACGTAACTGCACTTAGAACAAAACTTCGTGCTCCATTTACTTATGTCCGCACCTGCACATGTTGAATTGTTTTCCTTGTTGAAATTCTGAAAAAATAAAATTAAAAATAGATGTGACCAGGTGTGCATTACGGCGTTGCTTGATTAAATCTGTGGCAGCAGTTTCATGTGCATTCTTGGATTTTTCTGATTCCATTATGTCTACATGGAAGAGTACTTATAAAGGCAAGAACCACTTTCAAATGTTTCAGGCGCAAGAATCAGGTGTGACCTGTGCCACGCTGTCTAGGTGCACGTTCCAGATATACAACATACAGCTTTCCTGTAGTCAAAAGTGCTCCCTGCAAAGGATAATATATGCAGGTTTGCTTGACACAACTGTCTGAACACAATGGTGACAAGCTGCTTTAGGGCACTTCTCAGAGCTATCTCTTATCTGTTGTTACATTCCTCCTGCACTGCCGCTTTCGTTGCGCTGTTGCTCGTCTACCTGTGCACTAGGCACAAAGCCGCTTTCAATGTGGACTGCGGTACTATTTTCTGCAGTGGCATCCTACTCGGTTTGCAGTGACTGCGGGCTGTGTGCGGAATATGGCTGCCGGCACTCGGGCTCGCACAAATTCATCAGCAGCTGTCTGGCTGCTGACTCATTTGTTTGCTAGAAAAAGGCAATGCAGAAAGTAATATTGTGTGAGTCAATGAATTAACAAAACTGTGAAGATAACATACTGGGACAGTCAAGGAATCAAAAGCTTTCACAACTTTTAGTAAATGCACAGATTTGCTGTACGTTTTATGTGTATACACCATAAAGCAGCCCATTTAACCCAAATCGAAATTCGTCGCATTTTATATGCCCTTACTAATCAACGCAGTCATGCAAACATCGATGTCAAACATCCCAACAAGGAGAACTAAGTGCAAACGAGGATTAGCGCAGATATACTCGTGAACAAGACCACAACACTTACTGCTCATTTGGCTGTCCTCATCCTGGCTGGCCTGCACAATAGGCGTTTCCGCCAAAGCAGCGTCCCTTTTTCGCTGGGCCATAGGTATTTCTGCAGCGGCCGATGTCTGTGCTGGCAGCGTTCGCCGCTTCTCTGGCGCCGATCCGTTCCCCTTTCAAGGAACAGTTCTGACTGTATGTGCAAACTCGCACGCTAGGTCGGGAACCTCCTGCAGCAACTGCTCTAGCTCGTTTTAATGCTCTTCTGTGCCGGATCTGAGAAGGAAATGCGAGAAGCTCAGGCTTGGTTACGTAAGTGATCACGAATGCCAATTAGTGGTAGTAAAAGCAGCAAGAGGAAAGATCACGAACCTGTCGACTACAAACAACAGGGCCGCTATCAATGCTGCACGCGAATAGAAGGGAATAAAAAGCAAAAACAGATTAGAAGATGGACGGAAATCACGTAAGAGCGTCGCAGCCACCTCGTGAACCGAAGTGAACCGCCTGAGCGTTTTGCGCATGCGCAGTAGCGCTCCCGCTGGCTCGCTGAGCGGAGCGGGCGCACAAACCCGCTAAGCTAAAACTCTCTAATGACCGAAACAGTAGCGCAGAGCAATGTGTCATCCCGCCAGTAACGAAACCGGAAGCAAAGAAAGCCTTAGAAACAATAGAAAGGGGAAAAGCAGCCTGGGAGGATCAGGTAACAGCAGATCTGTTGAAGGATGGAGGGGACATCGTTCTTGAAAAACTAACCACCTTGTATACGCAATGCCTTATGACCTCAACCGTACCAGAAGCTTGGAAGAATACCAACGTTATCTTAATTCATAAGAACGGAGATGCCAAGGACTTGAAAAATCATAGACCGATCAGCTTACTATCTGTTGCTTACAAGGTATTTACTAAGATAATCGTTAACAGAGTTAGGGAAACCTTAGACTTTAATCAACCAAATGATCAGGCAGGCTTTCGTAAAAGATATTCCACAACAGATCACATTCACACTATCAATCAGGTGATAGAAAAATGCGCAGAATATAGCCAACCTCTATACATAGCCTTCATTGATTACAAGAAAGCATTCGACTCAATGGAATCCTCAGCAGTCATACAGGCATTGCGTAATCAGGGTGTAGAAGAGCCTTATGTGAAAATAATGGAAAATATATATAGCAACTGCACAGCTACTAATAGTCCTCCATAAAGTCAGCAATAAAATTCCAATAAGAAAGGGCGTCAGGCAAGGAGACACGATCTCGCCAATGCTATTCACCGTCTGTTTACAGGAGGTATTCCGAGGCCTGAATTGGGAACAGTTGGGAATAAGAGTAAATGGAGAATAAATAAATAATCTGCAATTCGCTGCTGACATTGCCTTGCTGAGTCATTCAGGAGGTGAACTGCAAATCATGATCAATGAGCTAGACAGGCTGAGCAGAAGGCTGGGTCTAAAAATTAACATGCAGAAAACCAAAGTAATGTTCAACATTTTAGCAATTGAACAGCAGTTTACAATTGGCAGTGAGCGCCTGGAAGTAATAAAGGAATACGTCTACTTAGGACAGGTAGTGACAGCTGATCCGGATCATGAGAGGGAAATAACTAGAAGGATAAGAATGGGGTGGAGCGCATATGGTAGGCTCTTACATATCATGAGTGGCAGCTTACCAATTTCCCTCAAGAGAAAAGTGTACAACAGCTGTATCTTACCGGTGCTCACCAACGGGGCAGAAACGTGGAGGCTAATGAAAAGAGTTCAGCTTAAGTTAAGGACAACGCAGCAAGCCATACAAAGAAAAATTATAGGTGTAACGTTAAGAGTCCGGAAGCGGGCAGAGTGGCGGAGGGAGCAAACGCGGGTTAATGACATCCTAGTCGAAATCAAGAGGAAGAAATGGGCTTGGGTAGGGCATGTAATGCTAAGGCAAGGTAGCCGCCGCTCCTTAAGGGTAACAGAGCAGATTCCAGGAGAAAGTAATCGCAGCAGGTTACTGCAGAAGGTTCGGTGGGCGTATGAGATTAAGAAGTTTGCAGGCAAAGGGTGGATGATGCTTGCAAAAGACAAGGTTAATTGTAGAGACATGGGAGAGGCCTTCACCCTGCAGTATGTGTAATAAGGCTGATGATGATGATTATGATGATGACGATGATGATGATGAAAGTGAACGCGAGGCAACAGCTGTCCTCGCGTAAAAGCTTTCCACGCTACCAGTTCCCTCAGTCACCGCCGGGAAGAAAAAGACGGAAGCAAAGCACTGAGGAGGAAAAGTCAAATGGCGCGCGCGTTGAACGGCGTAAGTTTGTATGAGCAGTTTGCCTCATCCTCAAGCGATCAGTGACAAGTGCAGCTTGAGTTGCTTTCTGACCTTTGATTACGGATTGCGAGAGGAGAATGCCAGCTTCGTATATTTCTTGGAGGCTTGTATAAATTGCGTGCATTCACCAGTAAACCTCAGCTGCGAGTAAGAGCTTGTCTGCGTAGCCCTATCTGTTTTTAGTGTTTCCTTCGGGCTAATTTTTCGTTATGAATATCTCTTTCTCTTTTCACTCCGACTCTCAACCATTCGCTTACAGCGCCCTTCAGGTGTCCATGGTGAAGTGAGACAGTTACACTGCCTTTCGTTTCCTAGGGAAGGAATGATCTGTTTACAGGACAAAAAAATGGTTCTAAGAAAACGCAAGAAGAACTAACAGTCTCTCTCTCTATGGACACTTCAACCGCGCCCAGGGCGGTTATCAGCAAGTGAAAGTCGCGATTAACTTTTATTTTTTGCTCGACAGCTCAACCACGCCGCGAGCTGAGGGGCGAAGGTGGGTGTGAAAGAGGAAAGTGAGAGATGGGCCGTGCTGGAGGGCTTCGCAATAACTTCGACCACATTGGGATCTTAAGCATTAACATGAAAAGGGAGGAAAGGTTGTTGAATTCAGAAAAAAAAGGGAGAAAGAGGCACCGGGGTGGGAAGGAACCGGATTAATTTCTAAACCATAGGGTCTTTACCTTGCACAGCCATCACACACAACACCGGTGCCTTTGTCCTTCAGAACTGGTTCTTCATAAGTTGTTTGAGGGATGCGAAGCACACGCTGGCTCATGCACCAAGTGTTCGCTGCTGCAAGAGATTTAAACTTCCCTGCCATCAGGTTAAGGTAAATAATTCTTCGCTTTATGCATGAATACGCCTATACGAGAATAAAAAGGAAGTAAGCTGCCTTCTAGCGCATCATTTTGTAAAATAGAGTGCACTAGAGGAAAAATGAAAATGAAGATTGGATTTTGAGGACAGGAAATGGCCAGTAACTGTATCGTACACTTACAAGAATGGATATGAAATTTCTGATGTCATTATATAATCCTGGTGAGTCATCAGAAATTAATAACATAAGGAAAGTCTGTTGTGTTTTCTGATGTTAGTTTGGACATGCGCCTAATGACAGGCACGAACGCGATGAAGTATCTAAGAAACAGTGACGTCGCCGTCAGTTGGAAAGATGGAGAGCCGCCTGCAATGGCCAAGCTGCTTGACTGTGTTGAGCATGATTAACCGCACAAGTCCTTCGCACAGATCGGGAATGTGTGCATGTTTTGTTTGCAGGCACAGTGGCAAAGATGGAGCGACGGCGCACGAAAATCGTGCAATCACGTACTGCATCTTCTAGCAACGCCATGGACTCGCCTGGAGAATCCATTATGGGGGTAAGTCCTCAAAATATTGTCGTAATTTATTACAGGCAGGTCTCCCCTAGTCCCCAATGGAGTGCGAGTTTCTTCGGTTGGCAGTCACTGGCACTGTTAGAAAATCGCTTTGGGGCAGATTTTGTCACAAATGTTTGCGTACTTAAATAGCGCGTAATCATGGCCGTATAAAAATGTGTTGCAACTTATTTTATACGGTTTATTAATTTTGTTGTCGTTGATAAGATTTATTGGTCAGTTTGCACTCACGCCTACGAGACTGATTCAAAAAGTACCATTTATGCGACTTTCGTGCTTGCTGCTACGAAGTATCAAGATTACTTTCTTCTAATGAGCGATTGGATTTCAATGGAAATGCGCTGCCCCATTCGCAGTGATGTGTGCAACAGGCCGTAAAAAGTGCCTACCCTCTGACAACCGTATACTTTAGACAGAAAAAGTACATTGTTCACTTTTGGCCGGCATGTTGTTTCTTTCGCCACAAGTTAGGAATCGGTAAGCAGTATGAGAAGTGGGAAAGAGTATGAGTAGACAACACATGCATCTGCAAGCACGTGTTGTCTGAGTCACCTATGTTTAGAGCGTCCGAGTAGTGATCACTGGCCAACAAATACCGAAATAAAAAAGCAACTCCTCGTTTCTGGGCAAACTGCTAGTGTCTACCTTGATTGCAGGCCTATACGTGGCTGTACTCCCACGCTAGCTTTACTCTAAAACGCCGTAGCTGCAATGAGATGCGCCTTTGGTAACAGAGAATTGAGTTGCCAGTGCACTCTAGCAAGAGTGCTGTGATGCAGCGTGTATACACCAGATGTCCCCGCTAAATGTAACTAACCCTTCAAAAAACAATAAGTGTCCTAGCCCCGTGAAACCAACTGACGGTTGTTCAGAGTCGCGGGGTCTAGTATGCAGTATTTTTTAAGGCGAAAGCCTTTCATGGCTGATGCTCGCGTCCGTCCGTTCGTCCTTTACGCTCTTCAACTCGATAAGAAAAAAAATCTTTGTGCACGAAAGCATTCGCACCACCATCCTTCCGCTCCACAGCTGAGCGTTCTAACGATTACGCTACTTCCTGCCAACGCAAATGTAGTTCTCCTTGTCTACGACGCTAGAGAATGCAGAAAAGCGTCGAATCAGACCGATGCCTCCCAAATGCCCTCTAGTATCTCCAGCATTTATGATTCACAAACAATTGTGTACTGAATTAACATCTTAACCACACATCAGTGACACAAGCAGATAACACCGCGCTAAAGGCTTTCGCCTCACCGCACTTTAGGTTGACAAAGTGCCCCCGAATTTTTTCTTTCTTTAATAGTTATTTATTAGTTAGGCCTAATTACATGACTTTTCATCTATTGACTTGAGGAACAAAGTACCAATCGAAAAGGTAGAGATTGTCTAAAAAAAAACCTTTAACAGCGCTAGATACGATTTACATAGCTTCATTCATTGGTATTAACAGAAAGCTATCACTTGACCAGCTGCTGTCTCACATCGCGGCCCCAATGTTCACGCAAAGGCTAATCGTGAAGAGAATTTTAGAAAAAAGAAATTTTGTTCTCGAAGACGCGTCTTGGGACGTGTAAGTGGCACCGTTGTGACGTGGAATTTATTTTATTGTGTGAAATATGGTATAAGGCCGCTAAAAAAACTACGTTACGTAAATGATATCCTGGTGAAAACGCTTCAGTCAGCTGTTTTACAAAGTCTGCCCCAACTTTTCCTTTTAGACTTTGTTTGTGAAGTCAAAATTAAAAAGTTATCTAATTAGGCCTAAATAATTAATTAGCTTTGACGAACAAAAAATACTGCAGACTAGGTCATGCACCACTAAATAACCCCCAATGGGTTTCACGCTACTAGAACATTCCGTGTTTTAAAAACTTGATTACATTTAGCTGGGGCACATGGTAGATTGACGGGGCCACTGAGGCCACATTTAATCCAGATTAATGGTGGATGCTTGAGAGGCCTGTCCGCTGCGACTGGTACACTCGGTGACAGATTTGCTTGGCAGTGAAGGGAGTGCCACAGGGCCGGAGCGTCCGTACGTAACTGTCATTCCGCTCGTTAGCTCAGCCACAAGACGATGCGCCTGGCTGCATGGCTCACAGCGCTCCTCATGGTTGCTTTATTCCGCTGCTGTAACAGCTGGCACCATCTATTAAAGCTTCTTGTAACTAGTTGGGCCTATCGAATTTCTTTTAATCAAGAAAGCTGTCTTTTCCTCCATCTTCAACGTTGAAAGTTTCGCCTTAAATAACGATTTTAAATAATGGATATTCACAGTGTACTATAAGTTGAGAGAAAGCTATACTGCCAGTTGAGACTTTACTCTGCTGCGTAGGAAGCTAGGCTGTGCTTCGGTTCCTTCGCTTCAGCACCACTGCCAGAAAACGTTGTCGCAGACGTGTTCCTTGGTGTGCATGCCTGCCACCACCTCGTCGTCGTCTCCGCGAGCCTAAGTGGTGCTGCTACAACATTATTCACATTTCTTTGTTACATAGATTTAGACACAGAATCACGGCTGTAGTCAGGAGCTCTTAACTTTTTTGTATGCAATCCCCAAATTTTGCATCGAGAAAAATGGGTTTTGCCTGCCAGTGAACTGACCCACTGTAAAAGGAAATGCTGGGTCCTCCCCCGCATGTTTTAATTTGTATGAAGTGTATCTAGAATGCGGCACCACGTTGCTTATGAAAACACGCTGCCTGCTGCAGTGCAAACAGCAAGCACCGAGCAAAATACAAAAATAATTTACAATTTGTTTATTAGAGTGCCTCCAAATGCGGCTACGGTGCACAGCGGCAACACGAGGAGCTGCAGGCATATGTCGCGTTTTTAGAAGAGGGACCGAATGTTGCCGAGAACAACTATTCCAATTAACTTTTTGATTACATAACTTCATAGATTTTTGGCAGCGTTAGCGATGTGCCTATAAGTCTTGCTGTATTACGAACAATTTTGGCTGATTTATTTATTTATTTGTTTTATTTACAACATACTGCTAGCCTCATTGTGGAGGCTTTCGCAGGACAGGGATAAATTACATACACACATAAAAAAATGTTTACGGTCAGGTTAGTGCAGGAATGAAAATAGCAATAATTGCTTGCAAAACAACTTGAAAAAAGGAACAAGGCAATGCAATACAATCCGATAAATCATGTGCAGAGAAAACAAAATAAAAACAAACATTTCCAGAACAGTGCACTTATTTCGATTCAAGATTTGACAATCCTTCTAAAGAATCATCAAACGAATTACTGGTGACCACATCATTCGGTAACGCATTCCAATCTCGGATGGCTTGTGGAAAGAACGATGATTTGAATGTGCCACTATGAAATCTGTGCTCGGTAATGTGCTTAGTATGCTTTGTTCTCGAGTTTAATGATTTTGAAAATGACAAGTACTTATTTTTATCTATTTTGAAAGCATCAATTAAAAGTAGAAAAAGAAACTTTAGCCGCGAGAATTTGGCCCTATTTTGTATTGTTGGAAGACCAGCTTTGCGTAACAGTGCTGTAGGGGAATCGCTACGGCGGTACTTGTTATGGATGAATCTAATGGCCTTTCGCTTAACGCTTTCTAATTGATCAATTCAGTGGTTAGTCGATGGAAACCAACAAAGTATGCTATAATCTAGTAGTGAACGAACAAGTGAGGTATACGCTAATAATTCTATATGGCCGATTATTCTATATTGCGGCAAACCCAAGTGTTTCTAACCTGCCGTGCTGAACACGTTATTTAAAGCATGCTGTCATATGTATTCCGGCATTTGATGTGCAGTTGACTTATGCGAAAGTGGGTTTTTCCATGCAACCGTTGTTGCCATGAGTTTTAACTCTACAGACACCAGATTTTAAATGTGTTGCGGAGTGGGTGCAGTGTAGCAGATAATGCACAATTTTTGAGGATTGGCAGTCCTTTCTGTGTTTGTCTATTCAATGAACAACCTCTTTTGCTCCTGCAGCACTAAATAAACAAGGTAAAAAAGCAAGGGTTTGTTAGTCTTGCGCCTTCAAACGTGTACTGAGTAGGTGCTAGTAATAAGTTTTTATCAGTCCTGCGGGCCTTTTTGTGAGTGAGCTAAGGATGTCAGGAATCTCGACAGCCTAGCCTTCACTGTAGTTCTACCATTACCAGAGCCTCGAAATGAGTCAGTATTTATGTGCAGTCACATGCGTTTCCATCATGATATTTGTCACCATTGAATTTATTTTTGCACGTGATTTCTTTGTTCTAATATAAAAGAGTAGACAGCAACTTGCTGCACTGTGTGTTTTTTTTTCCTTTGCAATGATGTTCAACACAAAATTGTACATGCGGCATGATGTGGAGTTCACCTACGCCGGCTGAACAATGCATAACTGAATTTTTCTATTGTAGCGGTTTGGTTCCGGTTTCAGCAGCCGAATGACAACTCTGAGACAATAGCCGATTTTAGATCCTGAGTCATACAGAAATTATCTTGGTAGTGCATCTCTTGTGAATTTGATGGAGGTGAAATTCTAGAGGCCCGTGTGTTGTGCGATATCAGTGCTCGTTAAAGAACTCCAGGTGGTCCACAATCCGAGAGCCCTTCACTACGCCGTTCCCAATAGCCAGAGTCGCTTTGGGACGTTAAACTCCAGTAAACCCATGTACCATTTTTTGTGATTTCAACGTTTGGGCGGGCTTTAATAGGAGCTGGTGTAAAATAGAACCAAGAAAGGGGCGACCACACTGTAGTTTTTGTATGCCTCACGTGACTTCAAATCGTCTGTTATTTCACAGTATTCTTTCGGCTGTTGAAACTGAAACTTTTCGCTTGAAATATCCCCTTGGACGCTGCTCAAGTACTGGCTCCTTATCCACTTAACGCGGAGGAGAAGCAAGAAAAAAAAAGACTATGCCATGCAATAAAGCAAAAAAGATGATAATATTCAACACTTAACCGACGCAGCACCGATAAGTGACGTGCAGAGTGACGGCCACGCCAACGGTGCTGGGATTGCCGACCATTGGCGCACCAATATCAGGGAACAGTGAATTTGCCCGCAAGAGTGATTTCTCCTGTTGCTACTAAAATAAAGTGAAAAAAATGTAGAGGATGTTGGACGTTTAGAAGGCAAATATTGAAAGCAATGAAAAAGTAGTGTTACTTCATAATTAAGGAGTTTTTTATATACCATTTGCAAACTTACCCATGAGCAAGGCAGAAAATAAGTATTTATGAGTCGAAAATCAAACTTTTCTCGCGTCCATTGGTTGTGTTCGGACTCCGGAAAACCCGCGGACTTTTCTTTCCGGCAGGGCCACACCACAGGCTTGAACTGATCCTATATATTAGTACAGTCCTAAAATATTAGTACTGCTATTAACAATGCCAACAGGCCATTTTAGTGCGTGCAGACATTTGCTCGTAATGGTTCAAGTGCTGGTATTAATTGCAGGATGGCATATCTTACTGTCATGAACGGAGGCTTGTTGCATAAAAATTGACGCACGTCCGTCGCAATTCTGACGAACCTTAATGCAAAGCGGAAGCTGCCTTTCTGCAGCTGTTTCTGCAATTCTTTACAAAATTATTTGTGGGGTTCTTTTTGCAATTCATTACTTCTATTTCAATTTAATTTCATTTTCTTGTGTTTTGTTATTTTTATACGTATTATTTATTTTTGTTTTACCCTTTTCATTTTGAGTCCTGTAAAATTTGTTTTACTTCCGATTTATATTATTTCTTTCTTTTGAGCTTTCTCTTTAATTTATTTTTTTTGTTTGATCTGTGACGCAGTGCCTTTGGGTTTTTGAACTTTGGAGGTGATAGTGCCCTCGTCGCTATCTGTGTACTTCGTACCTATCGCACCTATGTCGTTTTCCTGTATATGTATATATTTTTGCGTTCCTTCTTCTAAATCTTAGTTGCGAGACAACGCTTGTTTTGTCCCCTTTTCTGTGTCCTTCGTCCGTTCGCGCTGAATTTTACCGCCAAAATGAACTACATCTAATTTGACCAACTCACCACTCTTCTGTAATTTATTGATAGCTTTTTTTTTATTCGAGAAGTGTGCCATGAGGCATAAGTTGGAAAAAGGAAAGGAGGGGAAGGAATGCACGGGATTGAAAGTTAAAAGAAGGAGTGAAGAACCGTTGCGCTGAGGTAGTCGCAGAGGTTGTTAATGAAACGGTTGTCCATTGTCCACTTCACGTAGTCACTTTCGCGGTTCCACCGCAGGCCCACCTCCCTGAGGAGCCGTTTTCTGATAGCAGCCGTCGCTGGGCACGTCCACAACAAGTGCCGCACATCACATATGTCCGGTGCAGCGCTACAGTGGGGGCTTGGTATTTTTGTGCTTTTCCAGCCTTTAGTTTTGCTTTTTACATTTTATTTTTATTTCCTTCCATTTCACTATATGTTCTCGTTTTTTGATATTTTTATCTTGCGCGCAGCTGCCTCTCAAGGTTTTTTGCATACCGACTTAACCTTAAACAACGGGAGCAGTACAGCTTTGTCTCTAAAACATTGAAGAGAAATCCTTTAATGTATTTAATAAAAAATGGGGGCCCGAAGTCCATAGTTTTTGGTAGCCTGAGATTTAAAAAAAAACGGAGGATAGTAAAAGTTAACATGCAGAAGCTATAACTTCTTGAAGCCAGTTTAGCACAGCAGGATGCAAGTTAAAACTTCACGGCTTCCGAGTTATACGTATAAAGAATTTTATCGCATGCTTTCTATAGCGATCAAGGTGCAAATGCATGTCACGAAGAAAGAAAAGTTGGCTATCGTAGGAATGCTTTTAAAATCTGTGCAAATTTAGAACTACCTGTTTTGTGGGCTACAAAAATCTGGCGGTGAGTGAATACATAATTGGTTTCACGATTAAAAACACATGCTTGGGATAGAAGTGCGGCAATAGTTTGTATGTGATAAGCGACAAGACGCATCTAGGACAGGTGGGAAAAATATTTACATAGTAAGCGCTGCGTATATACATCCACACTGTCTTGTGTACCTTGTCAAGCAGTTAACATGGGCTTGGACAGAGAGTGGGTAGAGCCAATAAAAAGTAAAGCATCACAGTGAAGCAGCCCTAACACAGAAGGACAACACAGGTTGAGTTGCTGCATAGATCAGTAGTTGTCTTCCTTTATATTATTCTTCCATATCGTAGTTTACCGTTTACATAGTGATCGTAAAAAAGTGAAGAAGGGAGGCTAGACCTCAGGGTGTCTGGCAACGTTTTGACAAGGAGACTTTTCTTCGTCTGTGAAAAGCGTTCGTCATTAGCCGGGTTTAAATATTGTTTAAAAGGGCAACGACTCGGTGCCGCGGCAATGAGAAACAAGAAGACGATGGACGCCGCATGTGTTTGGCGGCTGATGTAGACGTGCCTAAAGCGCAAGCGGGCGTGGTAGGGATTCATCCGTGTGACATGGCAAACTTCGGAGGTCGGCCGTCGAGAAGAGCGAGCTGTTCCGTGGGGGAAACTTCATAGTTCACCTCACTGACTTGGCGGAGTACCTCGTAGCGGCCAAATTATCGGCGCAGAAGCTTTTCGGAGCGCCCACGCATGCGGACTGGGCTCCAAATCCAGACTTGTTCGTCGGGATGGTAACTAAAAGCTCTGTGGCGGAGGTTTAGCGGCGAGCGTCGTGGGCTTGCTGGTGCCAGATGCGCTGTCGGGCGAGTTGGCGGGCGGCCTAGGCGTAAGGTCGTAATTGGGCAGCACCCATAACAGATGAGGTGCTACTAGTGGGAAGCAACATGGCGTCCTGCATGGTGGTGGCTTCGCGACCATGCACTGAACGAAATGGATTGAAAAGCGCGTCGCTTCTTGTAGAGCAGTATAATAAGCAAATGTGATGTAAGGGAGTATAGCATCCCGGTTCCAATGGTCGGCGTCAACATACATGGAAATCATGTCGGCGATCGCCTTGTTGAACCGTTCGGTGAGTCCGTTCGTTTGGCGGTGGTAAGCGGTTATTTTGCGGTGACTTGTGCCGCTAAGGCGTAACGGCCGAGGTGAACGCCGTTCCCTGTCAGTTACAATGATGATGGATTCACCATGACAAAGCACAATAATATGAACGAAAAAGTTAGCAATTTCGTCAGCGGTACCACGAGTGAGAGATTTAGTTTCACAGTACCGGCTGAGGTAGCAACCACAATGTAGCGGTTACCCAGTGAGGACTCCGGAAATGGGCCAAGTACATGACAACTTGGTGGACGGGGACTTGAGGCAAATCAGTAGGCTGCAGTAGTCTGGCTGGCTTGGTCGGCGGCGTCTTCCGACGCTGGCAGTCGCGGCAAGTTCGGACATAACGCTGGACAACTGCAGCAACCCTGGACCAGTAGTACTTTTGGCCTATCCGCGCCAAAGTGCGGGATAAACCCAGGTGACCAGAAGATGAGTCATCAGGGCACGCCTACAGGACTTTGTCGCGCATGGCCGCAGGTACGACGAGCGCAGCTTCCCGCGGGTTGTAGTATTTCTTATACAGAACGCCATCGCGCAAGCAGAATGACGACAGTCCACGTGAGAAGATTCGGGGGTTGACGCAGCGCTTCCTTAAGATACTCAATGAGAGGCCGTAGTTCACTGTCGTCTCTTTGGTGTTGAGCGAGGACGGAGGTGGAGATGGCGTTAATAAAGACAGAATCGGCGTCAGTATCAGCTTGGTCGTCTTCGATAGGAGCACGAGACAGACAGTCGGAATCACTGTGCTTGCTACCGGACTTATAAACGATGGTGACATCGAACTCTTGAAGGCGAAGGTTCCAGCGCGCAAGCCGCCCCGAGGGATCTTTGAGGTTCGCCAGCCAACACAGCGAATGGTGATCACGGGCGACTTGAAAAGGGCGGCCATAATAATACGGGCGAAATTTGGTAACTGCCCATTCAATTGTCAGGCATTCTTTTTCGGTGGGGGAATAGTTCGCCTCCGAGCAGAACAAGGTGCGGCTTGCGTATGCGATGACGCGTTCGAGGCCATCCTGCCACTACACAAGGACCGCACCGAGGCCGATGTTGATGGCGTCTGTGTGCAGCTCAGCGTCGGCTGACTCGTATAAGTGGCCAAGGATGGGCGTACTTTGGAGACGAGTGCGGACGTCTTCGCGAAGGCCTGTTGTTGCTCCAGGCCCCAGAAGAGCGGTTCGGCATCTTTCGTGAGGCAGGTGAGGGACTCAGCGATCTGGGAGAGGTTCGCCACAAAACGCCTATAATAGGCGCAGAGACCCAGAAAGCGGCGCACACTTCGCTTATCGGTGCGACAGCGGCTGTCTTATCGGAGTCATGACTAACTCCCTTAGCGCAAACGATGTGGCCGGGAAGCTTCAACTGCTGGAAAGCGAAGTGACACTTTTCGGGCTTGAGGTAAAGGCCGGCCGAACGAATTGCTACGAACACAGCGCGCAGGCACCTTAGGTGCTCAACGATTGCAGCGGAGATGACTACGGCATCCAGATACACAAGGCAGGACTGCCATTTTAGATCGGCAAGAACGGTGTCCATCATCCGCTGGAAGGTGGCAGGAGCGGAGCACAGGCCGAAAGGGAGCACCCGGAATTTGTACAGACCATCCGGTGTAATAAAGGCGGTCTTTTCCCGGTCGAGTTCGTCCATCTCGATTTGTCAATAGCCACTGTGTAAATCTAGCGACGATAAGTAGGTGGCGTGGCGTAGCCGGTCCAGGGAGCCATCAAAGCGTGGCAGGGGATAAACGTCTTTTTTGGTGACTTTGTTTAGACGTCTGTATTCAACACACAACCGTAAGGTTCCACCTTTCTTCGCAACTAGAACAACAGGCGATGCCCACGGGCTCGTCGACGCTGTATCACGTCGTCTTGGAGCATTTCTTCAACTTGTCGGCGAATGGCATCATGTTCCTTCGAAGAGATTCGATAAGGCGGCTGGCATAACGGTCGCTGGTTTGCATCAACTCTAATGTGGTGCTTTGTGAGCGAAGTCTGCCTAGCCTAGGAGTTCGAGGCAAAAGAATCGCGGGAAGATTCGATAATGCTCTCTAGACAGCTTTTCTGATTAGGCGGGAGGTTCGAGTTCACGTCGGTTTTTGTGGGAGTGGTAGGTGCCTCCACGGATGCCGAGATTTCGGACAACGCGTGCGTTCCCGCGAATTCGCTAACTTCTTCGAAATACGCAATAGCTGTTTTGCCACGCAAACTCTGAGGTTCAGTACCAAAATTTGTCGCTAGAAGTTCGGTTCGCCCACTGTTCAATAATACCGCGAGCTACACAGCCTTGCCGACCCAGGAGCAACGAGATGTTGGTTTCAGCGATGCCACCAGTGCTGGGGTTGTTATCGCACTCTACGGTAACAGACATGCAGGCTCTTGACGGGATCAATACATGGTCGTCACAGACGCATAACTTAGCCCTGCGTTGCTAGGTATTGTCGTCGGTGGGGCCTTGGGTGGAAAACGACACGATTAGCTCCTGAAGGTTGATAACGGCACCATACTCCTGAAGGAAATCCAAATCGAGTATGAGGTCTTGGAGCACTCGGGTAGCACAGCAAAACAACCAGGGAAAGTAGCACCGCGGATCTGGATTCGTGAAGCGCAGACACCGATCGGAGTTACCACGTGGCCACCAGCTGTCCGGATCGGCGGCCCAGACCAAGGTGTGAGAACTTTCCTCAGGGCAGTGGCTAACCGTCTGCTCATTATAGAAAAATCGGCATCGGTATCCACGAGTGCGGTAACGTCGTGGTTGTAGGCGGATACCGAAATTCTGGCGGAAACCAGTCGGTCGCAGCGCGTCGTCGAGGTCGTCGTGTCAGGCCGTCGTCGGTCGGAGCATCGCGGCGAATCGTCAGGTGGAGGCTCTTGACTTGGCCTTGGCCGAACTCCGGTTGTAGGCCTCGCAGACGACGGTTCGCCTTGTGGACGGGTGTTGAGTCCACGCGTGGAGAACGGCGTCAAGAGTGTCCTCGTAGTCAGAGTACATTGGACGCTACCCAGCGTCTTCACCAAATATGTCACCGATAAACGGTCGAAGCCCCGCCGCGGTGGCTCAGTGGTTAGGGCGCTCGGCTACTGATCCGGAGTTCCCGGGTTCGAACCCGACCGGGGCGGTTGCGTTTTTATGGAGGCAAAACGCTAAGGCGCCCGTGTGCTGTGCGATGTCAGTGCACGTTAAAGATCCCAAGGTGGTCAAAATTATTCCGCAGCCCTCCACTACGGCACCTCTCTCTCTTCCTTTCTTCTTTCACTCCCTCCCTTATCCCTTCCCTTACGGCGCGGTTCAGGTGTGCAACGATATATGAGACAGATACCGCGCCATTTCCTTCCCCCAAAAACCAATTATTATTATTATTATAAACGGTCGACGCACAGACCAGGTTTAACAAGGCTTGCTGGGCGAGAAAAGACAGCAGGGCGCTCGAGCGAGGAAGATGAAAATCCTCTAGCCCTAAGAATACGCAAGGCATGGCAAGTCCCAGCTAAAACAGTTCGGCCGCGGTATGGCGCCACTGGATGGATTGGTACTGTGGCAATGTGGCCATCCATCTGAGAAGAAAGGCACGGTGAGGGGGAGGAGGGCTTGAAATGGGAATGGTGTTATGAGGGGGAAGGCGAATCTTTTCCAGGCATGTTGGCTGCTAAAGTTGACTAACCCGTATGCCTGCAAAACGCTGAAAAGAACAAAATCAGAACGGGCACTTTAAGCTGTGCCTGCCCCGCCGCGGTGGCTCAGTGGTTAGGGCGCTCGACTACTGATCCGGAGTTCCCGGGTTCGAACCCGACCGCGGCGGCTGCGTTTTTATGGAGGAAAAACGCTAAGGCGCCTGTGTGCTGTGCGATGTCAGTGCACGTTAAAGATCCCCAGGTGGTCGAAATTATTCCGGAGCCCTCCACTACGGCACCTCTCTCTTCCTTTCTCCTTTCACTCCCTCCTTTACCCTTCCCTTACGGCGCGGTTCAGGTGTCCAACGATATATGAGACAGATACTGCGCCATTTCCTTTCCCCCCCAAAACCAATTATTATTAAAAAAACAATTTTCAATTTTTCCACCATAATTCGACCATCTTGCGGCCGTCTCAAATTATGGCGGCTAAATGGGGCATTTTTCATCAATGGCAGCATTTCCTTTGCGTCACTAAACGTCATTTTGACCTCACTGAATCATGCTGCGTATCACGTGAATCACGTGACATTCCTCCAGCCAATCACATTCTAGTAAGCAACCCTCACAGTACGAACTTTTTTTTCTCAAAATTGCTAAAACGAGCCAAGTGTTTTCTTCCATGCCAGCTGTAGCTTCGTTTTTCCTCCACAGACATTTAAATTTACCAACCCGGCACAAAATATAACTGTGCTAAAAATCAGTCTTCAAGTACACGTCATTTTGACGTCACGGCAGAAAGCTATTTCGAAGCCTGATAGTTTCGCGCCACAAATTTAAAACTCGTGACTTGCACGTGATCGCCCAATAAGCCAATCAGAGAGACAATATGGCGGCGAACGGCGGCCATGCGTGTCGAGAATAGGGCCCCTGGTGTTCAAAATTTTGCAACTCCATTACGACGACCCACATAAGGTGCGGTTTGAGGACCGCCGGCGTCGCCATCTGAACCGCCGTCTGACAGCCACGATGAAGCGCTTGTCGGGCGTGCACGTTCTCAATCACGAGGTAAGGGTTGAACAACGTTTTCGCAAGTTTTCTCGTGCAGAACTTGCCAAATTGCGGCGCTTGTAACGTAACTTTTTTTGCAGCATCGTTTCCTGGATGCTTCTGGCGAGCCGATGCTGTCCTTATTTGCCGCGGACCGATACCACGTGGCGAGACGCCAGGGCATCGACCCCAGTGCGCCTTTGTTCCTTTGCAGTGGCAAGTCCAGGGTAAAAGTGGCCACGATAATTCTGCCACTACAATCTGCCCTTTAGGATCGCTATCAACTGTAACGGTAAGTCCAGAAGTTCCGACTTGCGCATTGTGGAAATCGCGCCTGGCCTAAGTGTCCACCATTCACCCAGTGCAGTGCAGCTTTGTTTAATTCCTTAGAGACTTCTCGCGCTTTGTCGAAATCGACGGCAGCCGTGAAAATTTACTTATTAGACCTCGCTACAGCATTATCCCAGCGCAGCGCGCCTTTGTTTCTTTGCGTCGGCAAGCGTTAGAAGCGCGCGCCGTCTCGCGCTTTGTCCAAGTCGGCTCTAAAACTTGCGCTCGGCCTCGTTGCCTGGTTGACAAAGTGCACGGCTTTGTTCCTTTCAATGGCAAGCCTCTGTCACTACAGTCGGCGGCCTTAATTTTTATGATCGCTGTCAGCTTCAACAGCAAGTCCAAGAAAAGTTATGACGATCGCGCGGTGTGGAAATCGGCGGTAGAGACAAAAAACTCGTGCTTGTAGCTGCAGACTTACCCAGCTCCAGTGCGCCTTTGTTTATTTCCGTAGCGACTACCCGCGCTTTGTAGAAATCGACGCCAGCCGTGAAATTTTACATATTAGACCTCGCTACAGCATTAGCGCAGAGCGCCTTCGTTTCTTTGCGTTCTAACTTGTTTGCTCGTTACTTTTGTTCTTTTCAGTCGTTTCCTGAATCTGTCCAAAGAGCCGGGGTAGGTGGATGATTGTTCGCCGTCAGTGGAACCACATGGCGATCGCACTGCATACAGCACGACTTTGGTCCATGTGTTTTTTAATTAAAAACATCAGATGTCGAAGGTCGTGCCCGAGGATTGCTTCGACAGCTGGGGCAAAACAGTGGGGACAGCACACGCTGTGTCGTCGCTGCCAAGTGAAGAGGCACAAAACGGCTGTCAACCTTAATAAAGGTCCTTCTCGGGGCCGCCTCAGTGCTTCCTTGCAGATCACACGCTTTCCACCCTGTGCACGTGTTCTCATTTCCAATTAAATAGGTCCTTCAAGCCCTGCAGAAGGCTTGAATTAGGAACTGCTAATATCAAGATGGTACTTGAGAAACAATAGCGGCTACGATAACAAAGATGAAGAGGGGCTGGAGTTACACGCAAATAAAAAAGGTTGGAGGTACCCAGATAAGCTGAAATGGTTTTGGGCGGGAGTCCTAGTTATTCTATATAGGACTCAAATAATGCATATTCAGCGTTTATCAAGGTTTTTGTAGAAATATATAAAGAACATTAAGCAGTCTAAACAAATAAGAGAACCATGGATCACGCCAGAGCTCAGAAGAATGATAAAGAGCAAAAACAAGTACCATGCCTTTTTAAATAATCGCTCTCTTGAATCTCTTATTAAAAAACAAGGAATAATCTAAATGCTGTGCTTAAGCGTGCTAAGACTGTGTATCATCAAAAACTGTTCTCTGATGTTAGAATGAAAAATTCAGACACTGTGTGGAAAGTTGTAGATAACTTGTTACGTCGCAATACGAAAAATGCGCCAGCTCAACGAATAATCTATAAGGGCTCTGAATTATCCGGTCAGGCTCTTGCTGGCCATTTAAAACAGCAATTTTTTAGCCACCCATTTACCTATGATGCATCTACCTGAAGTTCCTTCATCTTGTAGCCCTTTCGAAAGCCTTTTCCTTGAGCCCACCAATGAGACCTTTATGAATTTGAATAATAGCAAAGCCCTAGATGTAGACAATATTCAGATAAAACCAGTCAAATATGTACTATCATATATTGCACCTGTGCTTGCATACATCTTCAATTTGTTAATTGAAACGGGAGTTTACCCGGAATAAATGAAGAAAGCAAGAGTGACAGCTGTGTTTAAAGGGGGAGATAAAGATGTAGTGTCCAATATCTGTGATTCCAGTCTTTTCAAAGGGCTTGGAAAAAGTAATCTTTTCCCGTGTAGTGAACTTTTTTAATGCAAAGCAAATCCTGTCTGATACTCAATTTGGCTTCCGAAGGGGAAAGTCGACGGAAGCGGCTTTGTTATCACTTAAGGAATGTATCCTGCAAAACACTGAAGCAGGTATTCTCACTGTCGGACTCTTCATTGATTTTAGTAAGGCTTTCCATTCCCTAAACCATCAAATTTTAACTCATAAACTTTCTCAAAACGGAGTTCGTGGAACACCTTTAGACCTCATGAAATCATACCTGCACAATCGAAAACAATCTGTCTATATCCACAACCATCAGTCTTTTTTTCTGGCGGTACGAAATGGTGTGCCTCAAGGCAGCATTCTGGGCCCGATGCTTTTTAACATCTATATAAATGACATTGTGCATATTTATGACAAAGCGAAATTTATTATATACGCCGATGATAGCAGTTTACTAATCCCTGGTCATTACTAATCCCTGGTAGTTAATTGAAGAGTGCAACGTAATCCTTACGAAACTAGAGAACTGGTCCTCTTCTAATTGCCTACAAATAAACCCTACAAAGACTAAGGTAATGATTTTCCGTGCAAGGAACAAGCCAGTCGAACTACAACGCGCTCCTAAATACGCAGGTCAAGAAATTCAAATTGTAGACAGCCACAAAATCCTTGAAGTTACTTTCTCGTCGCATCTCAGTTGGGATCGACATGTGGAAAATATTTACAAAAAGCTCTCTTCAGTATTTTACAGGCATATTTTTAGCGCAAAGGACGGGACGAGATACAGACAAGACGAGCACGGGCGCTTCAGTAGCAGGTGTTCTAACACGATGTCGATGGCTCCTTCCCACTCACGTGAAAATTCAAATTTATCATGCTCTTTTCGGTTCCGTAACTCTGTTTGGGCAACACCACAAAAACAAATGTGATAAAAATACAGGTTCTGCAGAAGAAAATGATCCGCAACATTGCAAACCCTCCTTATCTGTCTCTCCAACGCAAACTGCTTTTAGAAATTATAACATCATTCGTTTTGAACATATATATGTTTTTCGCATTTTGCGGTTCTTTTACCATTCTTCTGCTTATAGAGATTTCTTAATACGTACTACACATTTAAGGACCGCTTCGAATCGACTCTACACCTGAAATACCGATCTCTGGTATATTCCATACTTTCGAATTAATTATAAACTACAAACGCTTGAACACAATTTACCGACCAATCTTAATAGGCACAAAGTTTTGGATAGTGTTAAACCAAGCGAGGCAAAAGTGTATTTTGTTAATATATAGCCAGGTTGCATTT
This sequence comes from Amblyomma americanum, assembly GCF_052857255.1. Classification (NCBI taxonomy): domain Eukaryota; kingdom Metazoa; phylum Arthropoda; class Arachnida; order Ixodida; family Ixodidae; genus Amblyomma; species Amblyomma americanum. Next base: position 217,242,068 of record NC_135498.1, on the reverse strand, counting down.
AATGTTCCTTTGTTGTCTGCCGGTGCCATGTATGCCTATTGAGTGTTTCTTTTCTCTTTATTTTTCTCGGGTCTTCTCTTTGTTTTCATGCGTCTGTAAACTATTGTTAGTGAACATACATGCTCATTGTTTTCATTGCAGTTAAAAAATTGAACAAAAAGTAAAAAAATAAAGATAGGGGTGTGGGGAGCAGACAGGGACAAGATTGGGGGAGGAAGCACAAAATAGAAAGAAAAGAAAAAAAAGGGGGGGGGGAACTATTCTAGTAAGGAAGGACGGGGTAAAAAAAGGAGATGGCGAAACGAGAGAAAGGGAGAGGAAGACGGTGCCCGCGATATGGGCAGCGCGGCAACCACAGGCGTACGAAAGCAAAACGTACGAACAAGACACAAACAAAATGCACAAACACAAAGATGGGCGCCGCTGCAGATGCGTGGCCAAAGAGGCGCCGCTGCGCAAATGACACTGGGAGCGACGAACAGGCCAAACCAGGCGCCTTTTGGGGGGGTCTCATTAATTTCCGGTGAGCCGTGGGCTAGAACGTTAAGGAAGGAGTGGGCTACGTTAACGAGCACATGTGTAAGAACTTACTCAGGGGGTCTGGGTTTCACTGAACGGTGCACCCCTCTATCTGGGCGGGTCGTTGAACCGACTTCGTCGGGAATACTTGTTTGTAGTGGAGGAGGGCTTGGCTAGCTGTGCACAAAGATTTCAAATTGTCGGAAAAAAGTAAGGAAAGAACGTCAAAGCTTATTAATACTGCACGAGGCAGGATAGTGTAAGTAAGGAGGGGTATGATTGCCTGGGATATACACTAGGAGTTATAAAAGTGTATATCTGAGTTAGCCAATTAACGAGAGGTGCAGTATTATTTTGTTTGGAGGTGGTGAATAAAAGAAAGGATACCAGGCTTTTCGTTAAGACATTCTTGAATAGTATTAAACTTGTGGATAAAATAGAATTCACGTTGTTCACGTTCTCGCCTGTTTTTGAAGCCCTCTTGAATAATTGTTACTTTTAGTTGGTCAAATGGGTGTCCTGAGTTTACATGCTTGGTTAGGGGAAGATTGGGGAGAGACTTGGTGTGTGCTCGGTGGTTGTTAAATCGAATGCGGAATGCAGTGTTTGTCTCTCCTATGTATTGCTGGTTACACACAGTGCATTCAAGAAGGTAAATAATGTTTGATGAGTCGCAGTCAAACTTGCCGTTGATTGAATGCTGGAAAACTGACCTCGTACTAGTTGCGGAACACGTAGTCTTCATGTGCTTGCAAACTTTGCAGCGATCTTTACTACAGGGCTGGCATCCATATTTTGGGGTTTTGTGTTCCTTGGAGTGGACTAGATGGTTCTGAATGTTTTTGGCACGCCTGCAAATCACGCGGGGTGCGCATGTAAATATTTTCGATAGTCGTTGACTTCGCTGGGGAATATTAATGTGCTTATTAAGAATTCTGTTTATGTTCGGTGCGTTACTGTTATGTGAGAATAAGGTTTGTAGTGTAATCATTTCGGTTATCTCTTCGGTGCCCCTGGAGTATTAGACTACGGTTCAGATTTGAAGCTCTGCTTATGGCGTCATCAATAAAAGAACGTGGATAGCGCTGCGTTAAGAGCACGTAAACATTTTTTAATGCTTTTTATACGTATATGTAAACATTTTTTTTGCTTGAAGTGCGTTTGTCGTGTACTGCCATTTCAGAGGCGCTTGGGCCCAGTCAAGCTGCTTTTTAGCAGCTTTTAGCCCTTGCATCTCAGTAGTATGTAACTTGCATTTTGTAAAAATGAAATGAAATTGCATTTGGAAGAGAAAGACAAGGTTTCATTTTGCAGTGTAAGCTTGCGTCTCTAGAATATGAACAGAGAACGTTGCCTCACACTGCTTGGGCCTGTCGTTTGACCAACTCGTTCACCGCAGGGAAAAAAAGGACCTCTCTAGGAAATTATTTGTGGGATCGTTCCTCTGTTTCAGAAGGGGAGGGGGAGGGGAAGGGGGTTGATGGCCTCCCCTTTGTCGGGTTCGCAGCGAAACGCGACGCACGACGGACAAGACGACGAAAGGATGCGGGGAAAGCTGCCTTTCCGAAATTAACCGTGACTTGCAGGTGCCTATAGCTGTGTTTGGGTTCCAGGGAAGTAGCAGCCGACCTCTGAATCCTCCTCGCCCATTCCCACGGGGCTCCGCGTGCCATGTCGCCATGTGCGGTGAAAAGAGCAGTGTGCAGAGTTTAAATTAAACAAGTAGGAAGCTATACAATGAAGCCAATTACAGACAGCTAGAGGAATTTCAAGAGCATGCTGTGTGATGCTAGTTATCTCAGTGAAAACTAATGCAGCCAACTATTATTTAGTTTTTTTTTACCCAACAGACATGAAAGGTCTGAAGATGAATTAGTACAAAACACATCGGTACATCAGTTGTAATGCCTGAAAAAAGTTGTACCAACATATAGATGCCCATGTCGTGATAATCAGGAATACTGAAGAATTAAGGAAAATTAAAACATTTTTTTTTGTTCGGGCTCACACACCTGCTACAAACATCTTTATACGTAGCAATTTAAATGACTCTGTAGGAAGCTTTTTGGGTAAAAAGTACAGTATGGCAGAAAGGAGTCTTTAGGAAATGCACTGTGTAGAAATAGCCATACCAATTCCATCTCATCGTTCGATAAATATAACAAATACCGTGCAAAGAAGCTTGCTGCATAGTATAGTTGCAAGTTACTGGTTGCAGACCGCTCTGCAGTCACTGAACTGTGATTGTGTATGTACTGCATGACAGTGCGTGGATAGCAAAGCAGTTAACCAACAAAGAGATGCTTGTTCATATCGTTTACCACACATATAAACAACATCAATGAAACAGGATGCTATGTGTAACTTTTTGACATGTTCCTTTTTGGCAGCCTCTAAAAATGTTTCCGCCTAAATGAGCTGGCTTGTTTTGCAACAATATAACCACGGGACTGCTGTTAATTGCCACATTTTCAAATTGTATGAAAATCATTGCATGTGAGGGGTCACAACCCTATCCTGTTTCTTGAAGGTCCCGTTGCTTTGTTGGCAATGCTTGGACAACCATGGCCAGCTTTCCGCATTCATGTGCACAGGGTATGTCCATTACGTGCATGCCTTTCCACCTAATAATGGCTTACATTGCAAACAGACAAAAAAAACACATAGAGCACAAGTACAGATAGTATTTGTAGTCCACACTCTTCTTCTTCACCTCAGTAAATATGGCACATACCCACGCGGGGGGATTGGCCAAGATACAGTGGAGATTTGCCAATGAAGTATTTGCACGGGAAAAAAGACGTGAGGCGGCGGCGTAGAAGACTGAATCAAGTTAAAGATAGGAAAATTCAATTAAATTTAAGAAATATGAATTACCAGGAATAGAACCAAGCATTTCGGACATGAGACAGAATTTTGTATACAGCTAACAAGGTAACCGATCAGTTGCACTTATGTAATCATGAAGGTAGCCACAAACACTGCTTAACGGGAATTCCTTGGCGCTCGCACCGAACGAGAGAAGAACTGGAAGAGACTGGAAGAGGGACCTCCAAATACTGATTTCCTTGAACAACCGCCGGCAAGAGAGGAGAAAATGGTCTAATGTTTCAACTTGCCCACATGAGACACAAAGGTTTGTCGCAGGGAACCCGTATCTGCGTAAGTACAAATTTAAGTGAGGGATTCTGCATCGCAGAAGCGTCATTGACACCTCAAAACGCCTTGATTTACACCACTGGACATCCCATGGGTACTTTAAGTGGTGAAAATCCACGGTATTGAGCAACGGATCACTCAAGCTGGCTGAAATATGTTGGAACCACTGGAAACGTGAAGTTTCCAACAGAATGAGGTGAGGGACGGGATAGATTAAGATTACAGGAGCGCTGAGAGCTCACCTTGCCAATAAATCAGCCACCTCGTTAAAATAAACACCCGAATGCCTGCAGGTACCCGGACAAAGCGGATCTCACGCACTGTGCACGGAACAAAAACCTAAGCGGCCGATTCAATAAAGATTTTCCGGAGTTTTGGAGAGAGCCTAAAACTGAAAGGCAGTCTGCAAGAATAAGAACCCGTGCTACATGTCTGGGAATTTTGAGAACCAAACCAATAGCCAAAAACTCTACGAAGAATTTAGAAGTATAACCAGGGATACGAACGGAATAGCTCCAAGCCAGATCCTGCGAATATATCCCAATCGCCGCCTTCTGACAGCTGCCGGAGGCATCAGTGGAGAGAACAGTATGATGAGGAAAATTGTTTAGGTGTTCAGAAAGAAGACCATTTAGGATATTTGCGGGCATATGTTTCGCATGGAACGGGTAAATATGGTCGTAATAGAAGACGGGGTGTTGCAAATGGGTTGCAAGCCCCAAGGGTAGCGTTGGCCAGGCGGCCTGGGGCACAGCTGGAAACATCCGAAGGTCCCGGCAAAGGATGAGTCGACTGGCAACAGAACAACTTGTTTATTCTGGCATCTCAAAAGAGCAGCCGGTCAGGGCGACCACGTTACTCGAAGGACGAAATCGAAGTCTCTCTTTGGCGTCCGGGGCAGCGGCTTTTATACCCTCGGAGTCGAGGGCAAGAAGGAACGGCTCTGGATGAGGCGCCCGATACGGCGACGCTCGAACATGTTCAGACGTGACGTGCGCGTCCGCAGGGCCGGCGCCGGTCAGACCTCCTCGCCTACCAGTTGGGGAGCTCCTCTCCCCGGCTGCCGCGCTTTGACAAGCGTGGGCACCAACATGCACACACACACACGCACACACGACGACACGTGGCATTGAAACCTGCCTGGACGCGCTTGGCGGGAGGCGTTACGGCAGCACTGAACGGGCCCAAAATGACCGCCACTTTGAACGAAGCCCCGGCGTCCGTTGCATCCGCGCCGGCTATACCGCGCGTCGTAGGCGAAACGTAACAGACCGCCCCGCCGGGAGAAGGAGATCCCGATGGTCAGGGGACTGCATCCGCTGACCGGAGGGATGTCGCTCGATGATGCTCGTAATCGAAACCGGTCGTCCCTCGACGTTGCTTGAGCGCAGCGCACAGAGAAGGCCTCGTTCTCAGGTTCAGGATCACACAGGACACTGCAAAGTCACTTCGGGAGAGTTGCCATTTTTGTGCTCGTTCCCAGCAAGCGTTAGAACTACGCAGAAACGCAACCGCTCAGTCAGCAAGCACGAGACAACCCTCTCTAAGCTCTGCCAGGCTCTTTCCCCTTTAATACTACTGCCTAGTTCCTTACAGTAGTCAAGCAGCACTCAGAACGCGTCCACAAATTGGAAAATTGCACTAGAAAGCACATAATCACTTTGAAACACTAAACAAAAGCAATATGTTAAAAATCCTGCCTCAGAAAGAAAACATCAGTAACAAACAACTTTGAGGCGGATTTCTACGTTAGGGGCCTCGACTTAAGCCATCGGCGTTACCGTTGAGACTCCCCTTTTTGTAACGCACCTCAAAGGAATATTGTTGCAAAGCGAGGCTCCAGCGCAGGAGGCGGCCATTTTTGGGAGAGATGGTCTGCAGCCATTGGAGAGGGCAGTGATCCGTCTCAATGATAAACCTCGAGCCGGCTAGGTAGCATGACAATTTCTGAACGGCCCACACGAGACACGCACACTCTTTCTCGGTGGCGCTGTACGCCTGCTCACGACAGGTCAGCTTACGACTAGCATAAAGGACGGGGTGTTCCACTTCTCCATTTTCCCGTTGGCACAGTACAACGCCCATGCCTCGCTCACTAGCATCGCACTGAACAACGAACCCTTTTGTGTAGTCTGGCGATCGTAGCACAGGCTGGCTTGTTAGGGCGCTCTTTAGGGCGCTAAAAGCTCTTTCCTTTGTCTCGCTCCAGACGACTGTTTGGGGCTCGGTTTTTCTTAGAGCATCCGTCAGGGGAGCCGCGATATCGGAGTACCTGAGGATGTACCTCTGATAGTAGCCGGCGACACCTAAGAACGACCGAATATCGGTCTTCGTGCGCGGTTGCGGGAAGTCTCGCACAGCGGCCACCTTTATTTCAGAGGTGCGGCGACGACCCTGTCCAATCACGTGACCGAGGTAGACAACCTCGGCCTGTGCTAATTGGCACTTGGGAGCCTTGACTGTCAAGCCCGCTTCGCGCAGGCGGGTTAGCACTGCCCGCAAGTGTGCCATATGCTCAGACCAGGATGCGGATAATATCGCTACGTCGTCTAAATACGGTAAAGCGAATTCTTCCTGTCCCCGCAACACTTTGTCCATGAGGCTTGAAAAGCAGTATGGCGCGTTCTTCAAACCAAAACTCAAAACTTTAGGACGGAATGTTCCCATTGGTGAAATGAACGCCGCATACCTACTAGCCTCTTCTGTAAGTGGAGCCTGCCAATAACCCCTGACAAGATCTAGGGTGGAAATAAACTGAGCGCTACTAACTTTCTCAAGGCGCTCCTCGATGTTAGGGATCGGATAAATTTGATCCTTAGTGATGGAATTAAGCCTGCGGTAGTCGACGCAAGGACGAGGTTCCTTGCCCGGTACCTCAACTAAAATCAAAGGGGAGGTATAATCACTCTCACCCGCCTCAATAACACCGAGCTGTAGCATTTTCTTTACCTCAGCCTCCATAATATCGCGCTGGCGGGGTGACACCCGGTACGCCTTGGATCGTACTGGCTTTGGGGAGGTAAGTTCTATATCATGAGTAAGGACAGAAGTCCTACCAGGCCTCTCAGAGAACTGACCTTGAATCTCTTGTAAGAGTTGGTGTAGTTCGGTTTTCTGCTCAGCCGACAGCGGTGCTTTAATGATTAAGTCACTAATGACCTGATCAGTGTCTTCCCTGTTCGTCACTGAGCCTATTCTCGGAAGCTCGACCGGAAGCTCTTCTAACTTTCCCGTGTCGGGCATTTCCTCTCCAGTACCTTGTGCCTTCAACCCTACAGGCTCAATTTTATTCAGTTCGGACGTGCTCTGAATATCAGCTTGCTGCGCCTCCGACCCTTTTTCATTGTTCGACAACGTCGGCCCCGCAACTACCGCCTTTGCAGCGAGCTCCCGAACTCTCGATCTGGTTAAGGCCTGAACGCTAGCCTCACCAAACAAAAGCCCCCTCTCGCGCAGGAGGTGATCGGACCTGTTCGAAAATAGGTACGGGTACTGGGGGGGCAGCATAGATGACACTACGGCCTCCGTCTCAAGTGCTCCGAAAGGTCCTTCAATAAGCACTTTTGCTACGGGCAGACACACGCTGTGAGCTTCCACGGCTTGCTTGATCCATGCGCACTCGCCCGTGAACATATCGGGTTCTACGTAAGAGGGGTGAACTACATCCATTGTAGCTGCGGAATCACGAACCACTCGGCACTCTTTCCCGTTCACGAGGAAGTCTCGCATGTAAGGCTCGAGAAGCTTCATGTTCTCGTCAGTGCTACATAATGACAAACACACGACTTCTCTTTTTGTTTCTGGACACTGCGCCGAAAAGTGACCCGGCTTCTGGCACGTATAACACACGCGCGCTTGCCTCCTCTCGAACCGCTTTCTGCGTTCGGCTTCGGCTGCCGCCGTCTCCTTACGTTCGGTCGGACTGCTTTCACTCGCATCCGCACTACGTGTGTCCCCCCTTGCTCTCATGGGTGTGAAATTCGGCCTCTCAGACTTGGAGCCAAATTCCCCCTTTTGACCGTTCTTAGCTCCGCGAGCCCGACGCGTCACAAACTCCTCGGCTAGCTCGGCGGCTTTAGCCACTGTACTAACGTCTGGCCTATCCAAGACCCAGTACCGCACGTTCTCAGGTAACCGACTATAAAACTGTTCTAGCCCGAAACACTGCAGAATTTTCTCGTGGTCACCAAACGCTTTCTCTTCTTTGAGCCACTCCTGCATGTTTGACATAAGCCTGTAGGCAAACTCTGAATATGACTCACTTCTGCCTTTTTCATTTTCCCGAAACTTCCGACGGAACGCCTCCGCTGACAGCCTGTACTTTTTTAGCAGACTCGATTTCACTTGGTTGAAATCCTCTGCCTCCTCTCTCTTCAAGCGAGCGACTACGTCGGCCGCCTCGCCGGGTAACAAAGTGAGCAAGCGCTGTGGCCACGTTTTCCGAGAGAACCCCTGCTTCTCGCACGTTCGCTCAAAGTTAACCAGGAACAAACCAATGTCCTCTCCAAGCTTAAACGGCCGCATCAGGTCAGTCATTTTGAACGATACTCGTTCTCCTGCACCGTGTGCCTGACTTCCATTACGAGCGCGTTCCATCTCTACCTCGAGACGCTTCATTTCCAAAGCGCGCTCTTCTTTCTCTTTATCTTTTTGTTCTTTACGTTCGCGCTCGTCTTTCTCTTTTTGCTCTTTACGTTCGCGCTCCTCTTTTTGCTCCCTCTCCTCAATGGTCTCAAGGCATTCCGACAGCTCGTCATCCTCAGCCTCCAACTCAAGAATAGCCCTTAGCAGTTCTGGTTTTCTGAGTTTGTCTGAGACATCCAGACCCAACTCTCTTGCAAGCTCCAGCAATTTCGGTTTGCGCAACAACTTCAAATCCATGGCTGCTCCGAATGCTGCTTTCTCTACTGCCTACTATTGTCTTGCCGCAAACTAACCCGGCAGCAACGACAACACAATTACCAGCTCTGTTTCTGACACTAACAAAAGCCTGGCAAAACTCAGAAGAAGAAAGTCCCGCACTCACCAAACCTCGCAGCCAAGAATTCAGCGCAGTCGTTCCGCTGCAGGCAACCAGTCATCACACAGGGCTCGTTGCACTGCTCCCGGATGGTCGTTGTGCTGCTCAGCATACAGTTGACCGCATATCTTCGCTGCTGGCCTCCGTTGTCGGGATCTCACCGCTGGCAACCAGTTGTTGCAAATGGGTTGCAAGCCCCAAGGGTAGCGTTGGCCTGGCGGCCTGGGGCACAGCTGGAAACATCCGAAGGTCCCGGCAAAGGATGAGTCGACTGGCAACAGAACAACTTGTTTATTCTGGCATCTCAAAAGAGCAGCCGGTCAGGGCGACCACGTTACTCGAAGGACGAAATCGAAGTCTCTCTTTGGCGTCCGGGGCAGCGGCTTTTATACCCTCGGAGTCGAGGGCAAGAAGGAACGGCTCTGGATGAGGCGCCCGATACGGCGACGCTCGAACATGTTCAGACGTGACGTGCGCGTCCGCCGGGCCGGCGCCGGTCAGACCTCCTCGCCTCCCAGTTGGGGAGCTCCTCTCCCCGGCTGCCGCGCTTTGACAAGCGTGGGCACCAACATGCACACACACACACGCACACACGACGACACGTGGCATTGAAACCTGCCTGGACGCGCTTGGCGGGAGGCGTTACGGCAGCACTGAACGGGCCCAAAATGACCGCCACTTTGAACGAAGCCCCGGCGTCCGTTGCATCCGCGCCGGCTATACCGCGCGTCGTAGGCGAAACGTAACAGCCTGCGTATCAGCAACTCGTTGCAAGGAGATCAGATCAACCTGAAGCGGAGCTTGCGTGAACCTAACTTGCGGAAGCTGATAGCCTGACCAATGTTGCTGTCGTTGTTAGCCTATCAAAAGATCGCACATACCCACACTGGGCGATCGGCGAAGAATCCGGTGGCTATTCATCTGTACTCAATTAACAAAAAAGAAAACCACGCGGGAACGCAACACTGGCGGATGTGCTGAATTTCAGAACAAACCATGCAACAAGTAACAAAATATTCCTAAATCAGATTTTACATTGCATAATGAACCATGACTGTACCAAAGCAATGAGACATAAGTGAAGCATTTCATTCCTTTCGTGACATAAATGAGTTATGAGGTTTGTTGAACAATTAAAAAAGTGATTTTTCATGGCAGCCAGCATGGGTCATTTCAAGTTATAGCTAAAGATTACAATCACATCTGATATAGATGACACGCATGCTATGAAAGCAAGATAATTTTCTTCCTTTTTTTATAAGAAATGCACAGGCAGTTTCAAGGCTTGCTTCACAATATAATTTCTGGCGTATACACAAAGGCATGTCTATAAATTATTCGTGCGTTACACCAGAACCAACACTACTTAAGTTGGTAAATCATGTTCATTACCTGGGTGTCATTAATAGCAAACATATGATAATGCTGCTAATGTTATAGACGAACAAACAGCGGTTTTATGAAGACGTTAAGTAATACGTGATACTGTTGTGTCCATCAGGTAGGCAGTTTCAAGGCTTGCTTCACAATTTATTTTTCTGGCATATACACAAAGGCATGTCTATAAATTATTCGTGCATTACACCAGAACCAACACTACTTAAGTTGGTAAATCATGATCATTACCTGGGTGTCATTAATAGCAAACATATGCTAATGCTGCTAATGTTATAGACGAACAAACAGTGGTTTTATGAAGACGTTAAGCAATACGTGATACTGTTGTGTCCATCAGGTAATGAACTGTGCGGCAGTTTCAGTTTCTCTTCTCTTATTTTCAAATTCAATTCTCTTACTTTCAGTTTCTCTTCTTCAGAGTTTCAGTTTCAGTCACATGCATGTTGCTTGACACCGCGTATACGTGACGCAGGAAAAGTAGAGGGGGGGGGGGGGGTCGGAGGAAACTTGGCGTCAGCATGACATCGCTCGCTCCGGTGTGTCGTTCGATCTTGCATCTACAATACAACCACGTGCCGACGAGGTAAATCTTTACTATGAGTTTCACGGGATCTTACGCCCCCTCGTACATTCCTGAAAACCCCGGATCAGCCACCAATACCATGGAACCGGTGGAAGGCACTGTTTTCTACCTACTTAGAGGCGTCTGGCGCCTGAGTTTCCTGCATCCCGGCGCAAAGCTATAGATGCTTCTGCAATCGCGCGGCGTCGGAGGTCAGCGTCGTTCCGGAACGCCTCCCGCCACGAGCGCAATTTTAAAACGAAGGAGACCTCAATTAAGTGAAGTTACGAAACGCGAAGATGCGTCGAAGGTGCCTCCGCCCGCCTTCCGTCGCGGAGACAAAAAGAGGGCTCCTTCCTAAAAACTGAGAGAGAGGGGAGAGTAACAGAAAGAAAATGGGGAACGAAGGCGCGAAATCGCCCAAGTGTGCGTTATTGCAATGGGTTACTGCCCTATATGGAGCATCACGCTCCAAAGCAGGAAAGCAGGAAAAAAGAAATAAATAAAATATATAAAAATATAAAAAAAGTTGAGGGGGGTAATAGGCAATATGCTTTGCTCTCATAACTGTTTTCTCTGGTCATGAGCAAGAAAGACTGGCAGGGGGAGGAGAAGGGCGGCATGTGAAAGCAAGCACGCAAATTGGCATGACCTCAGGCGATGCAGTCCGGGTGCTGTGAATTTCAGTAGGGCTAGGACTATGATCTCTGAAGTGTGGAGATAGTACCAGGGTTTTCATTTATACCGGCCTGCACAGTATTAAACTGATATATAAAGTATGACTCTCGTTGCTCACGCTCACGGGCATTTTGGAAGCCGCTCTGTAGCAGCGTAACTTTTAGTTTGTGAAACTCGTGACCTTCCTAGGAAAGATGTTTCGACAGGGGGAGGAGAAAAAGAGATCTGGTGTGCGCGCGGTGGTTGTTGAATCTAATTCGGAAGGAATTCTCTGTTTGGCCAATGTATTGCATCTGACAATCGCCACACTCGAGCATGCATACTACGTTACTACTGTCACAGTTCAAGTTTTCACGGATGGAGTGTTTGAAGTTAGAGTGTGTGCTTTGAGCTAGTGTTGTTGTCCGCATGTGCTGGCAAACTTGACAGCGATTCTTCCTGCAAGGTAGGCAAACCACAGGGTTTTACTTATTGACAGTAGAGTGAACTACATAATTCTGCATGTTTTTTGGTAGTCTGTAGGTAACCTGTAGAACTGTTGGAAAAATTTTTGACAGTCGATCGTTTTGTTCGATTATGTTGAAATGTTTTTTTTAGAGTTTTGTTGACATTAGGAAGGTTGTTTGCGAAGGTTAAGGCGAGATTAGAGCGGTGTTCATTTGCGGTTGCTAATGGGGATCCCCAAACATTTCATTACGATCTGTTGCTTCCGCTTTCGTAACGGCATCATCAATAATGGAGGCCGGATAGCATTGGTCCCTCAGAACCTCCCGCATACGGCTAGAATTTTTTTCGAAGTCTTCTGGTCGTGAGCAGATCCGTTTGAATCCGATGGCTTGGGAATATGGAATTGAAGTTTTGCTGTGGCGTGGGTGGCAGCTCTTCTAATGAAGGTACTGTTGCCTATCCGTGGGCTTTCTATAGACACTGGTGATTAAGGTACCCTTCTCCATTCGAATTGAGACGTCCAAGAAATTAATTTGACTGGTGGAGTAAGGGTGTGTGAAACAGATGTTTGGATGTACGTTGTTAAATGCTGAAATAAACTGGATGAATTGGTCCTCTGTTTTCGTCCATACCATGAATATGTTGTCTAGGAAGCGTTTGTAAAAAGCCGTTTTTGCTGGGTATGAGCGGATAAACTCCGATTCAATGCTATGCATATATATGTTGGCATAGTTTGGGGCCATTTTCGTTCCCATAGCGGTACCACTCGTTTGTAGGTGTGACGTTCCCACCTGTCGGGGGTCAGTCACAGAATCTACGGGTCCTGCTGAAGCGAGGAGAATTGAGCCAACAAGGCGGTAACCCGGCAAAACAATATTTATTCTTCTCTGCTCGAAGGCGAAACTGGTGGTCCGCTCACCGCTGGCTTTCAGGAGCCTCTGGTTGTAGGTCCGGCAGATCGGGGCTCCACTCCAATCATCTCGCGTCGGCGGGCCGCGGCTGCTTCGGCTCTCCCGGGGTCAGCCTCTCTTCCCGGCATCTCTCGGCTGGCGGTGCTGTGACGGGTCGAGGCCACAGGACTCTTGGGCGTTTCGGCTGGCGGTCAGTTTGCTACGGACGCTGAGGTCCGGCTTCGCTGACTATAGACCAGCGCGATATCTTGCGTCCGTTCGCCTCGCCTGTCTCTGCTCGACTTCTTTCCTTTGTCTCCCTGCCCCCGCCGCGTCTCGGCTGCGTAGGGCACCGCGCGCAGCCTCTCCTCTTTAGCCGTCTGGCGGTCTTTGCACATCTGTCTTCTGCATAGCCCGCCGCCGTCTTCGCTGACATGTCTGGGTCGATAAATTTGAAGGCAGGGAAAATGTCTTGGGCACTGGTCGCCGGGTTAGTTCTTTTCAGCAATGCCGGGGCCTCCCGTATGCGGCCCTTCACAACGGTAAAAGGAGTTGTTGAATTCAAAAAAGTGAAGCTTGAGGACCAGATCAGTAAGTGCAGCGATGGTACTTAATTTGGCTAGGAGCATCATCGTTTTTGTGTTTTCCATAGGATGCGACCAGAATCGGGTGCCATCATCATGCGGTATGTTTGTGTACAGAGACACTGCATCAAGGGTAACTAAATATATATATGCAAAGTTGAGAGACGCTTATTTAGACATATTTATTTGGAGTCGACATTTCGGACAGAGCCTGTCCTTTCTCAAGACTGAAGTTACAGCGATCTTCCTCCCGTTCTTGAGGAGTTGTAATTGGCACACATGTCCGCCACATGAAAATAGCAACAAGCAATCGGGTGCTGGAAAGAAGATGGACAGAAAAGAAAAATACTAGAAAAGGGAGAAAGAGTAATAAATAGAAAAAGAAAACGCGCTGTCGCACCCTGTCCACCGAAAAGCCGCTGGGAGCGTGCAGAAAAAAAAGAGAAAGAATTAAAGGAAAACGAGGAGCGGGAGGAGAGAATGGTCGCCCCTCAAGGCAGAGCGGCGGCGAGTACAGAAACAGATGGTGGTGGATTCGCGGAGATGCGTCTACTCGCGTGCCCCTGGCCATAACGAGTAAAAAAAAAACAGAATAAAGCGCAGACATGGCAGGACACTTCCCTGGAGCCTCTTCGGCAGGAATAGTCAATGTGGAATCAGCGGCGCAGTTTGCCTAAGTAGAGACATGTGCACTGTGCATGCAAACACAAAAAATAAAAATAAAAAAGGCGACAAAACATCCGAGTTCGGGAAAGTGTCGTGGGGGGGGGGAGGGAAGGCGGGGGGTAAACGTGAATGGCGGGAGCATTTAGGCAAGGGTTCTTCAACCCCGCTCGGCACCCCGCTCGGCAAAGTGGTCGAACTGGGTGGGGTGGAGGTAAAGATGCGCTTCTTTATCCCGCGCACTCTGTCACAAACGTGGGGAATTCTGCGAAAACTCTAGGGAAAATGCGTCTGTCCTCAACCGGACATGACGTCATTAAAAGTCACGTGACTATGACGTTAGAAGCATGACGTCACTTTTTTGCGGCCAATCAGCGTTTCCAGCCTACCGACCCGCAATCGCTTGTCTTGCGGCCGTCTCAAATTATGGCGGCCAAATGGGGCATTTTTCATCAATGGCAGCATTTCCTTTGGGTCACTAAACGTCATTTTGACCTCACTGAATTATGCTGCGTATCACGTGAATCACGTGACATTCCTCCAGCCAATCACATTCTAGGAAGCAACCCTCACAGTACGAACTTTTTTTTCTCAAAATTGCTAAAACGAGCCAAGTGTTTTCTTCCATGCCAGCTGTAGCTTCGTTTTTCCTCCACAGACATTTAAATTTACCAACCCGGCACAAAATATAACTGTGCTAAAAATCAGTCTTCAAGTACACGTCATTTTGACGTCACGGCAGAAAGCTATTTCGAAGCCTGATAGTTTCGCGCCACAAATTTAAAACTCGTGACTTGCACGTGATCGCCCAATAAGCCAATCAGAGGGACAATATGGCGGCGAACGGCGGCCATGCGTGTCGAGAATAGGGCCCCTGGTTGCAGCAGTCACTGCCGACTAGAGTATTGGAACGCAGCCATAGTGCAACTGTGGTGGCTAGAAGGGGTAGGTGACGCGACCGGGAGGCGAGCGCCGCGCTTCCATTTCATGCCATGCGTAGGTGGCGCTCCTGTCCGTAGTGCGATGCGGCGAGCGCGCTGCGCGCAGGAAAGGCTGGCTGCGCCGGGTTCGCCGCGCGTGCTGAAAGCTGGATTTTTTTTTTCGCGTTCACGCTGGATGCACCCGCGCAGATTGGTCTGAAACTGAGGTGAAGACTTTACAGCCTACAGTGATGATCAGTCTGCGTACGCTTTTAGCTCGTGAAAGCGCTCACTATAGAGAGTAATCTTGCGATCACACGATCTGGCAACTCTCAATAAAGGAGCGCCACAGAAATAAGCAGTCCTGCGCAAGCAAACCAGCATGTGAATATGACTTTTATTACACACTACGTTCAGGAACTTAACACGGAGGCATACTGCACAAATGGGAAACTATAAAAGTGACTCGATCGTTAAAAAATAGAAAGCTTAGAGGGTAAGGATATCATGTATCACATAGACTCACTGCACGTAAGAGAAAAAATAAAGTGACTCGTTGAAAAATAGCTTAGACCATCGTCAGGAACATCATGTATCACAGAAACATACTGCACATGTACATTATGACTGAAACTATAAAAGTCGTTAAATAAAAAGTGGAAAGCTTAGAAGGCACACTTCAGAGCACTCGTCGAAGTTTTAACATCTTCATTCGCTCCCGCGTTTCATCCCGTTTTGCGTTCTGAGATTTCACATGGAAATGAAGCCTTGTGAGCACATAAAACTTGATGATTCTGTTTGTGAGTGCTGTTTTGTGTTCTGGACAGCCTACAAGATTCAACTTTGTAAGCTGAAGAAAAGATACCAAGTCCATTAGGCTGTCGCTTCTTGCTTCACACTGAAGCAGTGGGTGAATGTGTTTTCTAGTGACGTCACTAGTGCATTCAGCTAGTCAGATGGATATAAAAGTCCTCCTCTGTCAACAGCTGCCGTGAGGGCTGCTTCAGCTGGCGGACTACCACCCTTATTCTGCAGAAGCTCCTGGCAGCACTCAGCACACTTTGTGGTCGCAATGCTTTTCCGCGCGACATAACCGGCCACGTAAAAAATCAGCCTGGAATCACTTGCTTGAACACACATCGCCCGGTGATCAAGGTCACAAGCACTGAGGACTTCATATGCTTCTGTAAGGTTCCCAATATCCAGAAGCTCGTCAATTCTCCTCTGAGAACTCGTCTCTTTTGCGCTAGAAGCATCAAGAAGGCTCCTTATAAGTCCCGAAGAGACAGTGCTTTTTGCTGGTGATCTTGCTAAGTTTTGAAAGCTTAGCGTGTTCACAGATATCAAAAATTGGCTGGCAGTCGGGTGATCGTTACAACCAGACATTTGTCGAACGATGCCAAAAAGTCTTTCGATGGGGTCCTGGCACAAACGACTTGTCATGAGATAACGGAACCCCACCTCGGTTGTAAAATACTTTAGTAGATGTAGTGTGCTGGTCAGAGTCACGCGAAGACCTTCAGCTGTGCTACTGCTAAGGAAGCCTTTCGATCCAGCTGTATCTTCCCAGGAGTTCATGTAGGACAAGAAACTTCGAATGACTTCTTCGTGGTGATCTCCAGGTCTCAGGGCATCTGAGATGCACCGTGATGTCATCGCTTTAATCAAGCTTCTCATCGTTTCGATAAAACTGACGGTCGCCGCAGGGCTGCCCAGCTGTGTCTCGATTTTATCTCGGTAGAGGAAAAGACCTCTCAGCGTCTCCTCACTAAGGAGCCAAAATGCTTAGTTCACTCTTTGTTTTTTGAAGCCAGAAGGACGAACAACTGACTTGTTTATGTGGGGCATTGCCTTGAGAGTGGTGTCATGCATTTCATCGCACTTTCGAGCAATATCGATGTGATCGACAGTAGCATGTCCTTCTGGGATTTTCACGTCTGTCTGAACAAACGTGTTCCTCACGCATTTTATCAAATGTGGAAAATCTGATACGAAGTAGAGGAAACGACCCGGTTCAGTAGGGTGCTGCATCCTGCAAGCAACCTTTTCTTTTCTTCCATAGATGCCAAAAAAGCGCCACATGCTCCTGTTCCATGTAGCTCCATCGCATGTTATGAAGTCAACATGCAGCCCTGCATTCTCACACATTATCACGGCTTCCGTGACAATCTTGGCTAGGATATCCGCCTTCACGTTGCTGTGCGAGGCAAATACACCAATTATCTGGTGCCACTTCCCTGTGAATGGTTGGAACAAAAGAACGAGGCCATGATCACAGGTTTGCGAGCGTTGGCTTTCTGCAGTGAATTTCCCCAGATCAACAAATCCTTCAATTTTTCCGCTCGACGAAAAGTGAAGGTTCTCGGCAAGATTCATCTCGTCTTTAGTAAGGCAGAAACTTGGGCTAGTTGGATATTGTTTGAACTCATATTTTCTAGCGCTTAGTGAACACAAGGGACAAGAACACAAATACACAGGACCTAGCGTACGTCCTGTGTATTTGTTTTCTTGTCCCTTGTGTTCACTAAGCGCTAGAAAATATGAGTTCATCTCGTCAACGAGGAGTCCTCCGTGGCACTGGAAGCGATCCATGGTTTTGGTCTTCTGAGCCACAGCAGCAAAAACTTTGTCATTCAGGCCGAACCCACTCTTGTAATTTAGTCGAGGGTTTGACGGCATACCGTCTGGTCAGGAATCATTTTGATGCAGATTGCTGGTCACTGGCCAAAGTCAAAAGATGAAAAAGACGTTTCGGGAGCACTACGGCTCCCTTGTTCACTATGAAGCAATCGGCGCACGGATTCGTCCTTTTGTAGCACCCAGTAGCGTTTTTAATGATTTAGCATAGATAGGATGTAGAGATCCGTCGTTCCTGTTTAATGTGTTAGACGATGTCTGTATGATAAGGGACTCAAGATTCTGCCATGCTGATGTGTTCTTTTCTGTTGTCAATATCTTTACTTGATCCCAGTTAATCTCATGGCCGGATTCTTGCACATGCTCGGCGATGGCGTTAGATGATGCTTTCCGCTTTCGGACGTCGTTCTGGTGCTCTCTCAGGCGTCCCCTGAAGTCCCTTGTTTCACCGATATATATTGATGAGCAATCGGCGCAGTCTATCTCATATACAACACCTGGAAATCTTTCACGAGGGAGCTTGTCCTTCACATTCACCAGTTCTGTTCGCACCTTGCCAGCGGGGACGTGCGCGATGTTGACGCCATGCTTGCGGAAAATACGTGCAAGCGCTTCGCTAATTCCCGCCACGTATGGGACAGCAGCTCGTTTTTCTTTTGTTTTTTCTGTGCTCTCGCGTTCTTCGGAGGTAGGTTGATTCGCTGTCATTCTTCTTTCGGTGTTCCTGATGAAGGAAAGAGGGTAGCCGTTTCTTCGAAGATCCGACTCTATTCTTTTCATTTCGCTCTTTAGATCGGCATCTTGACTGCAGGCCTGTCTGGCACGGTTGATCAGGGAGACAACCTCAGACCGTTTGTGAGCGACTGGGTGCACAGAACTGAAATTTAAATATCTTCCAGTGTGCGTGGGTTTGCGGTAAACATTAAATACGAGGCCAGTCGGAGTACGGGTTACCGTGGTGTCCACGAATGGGAGGCAGCCGTCGGTTTCTTCCTCAAAAGTGAACTTGATTGAGGGTTCAATGGAGTTCAGGTGGTCTAGAAAAAGGGCCATGTGCTTGCGCTCTAGGACACAGAAACAGTCGTCCACATACCTTAGAAATATTTTTGGTCGCGGCTGGAAAGTGGTAAGGGCTTTGTTTTCGATTACTTCCATCGTGATGTTCGCCGCTGTCACCGAGATTGCTGCGCCCATTGCTGTTCCGAAGGTCTGTTGGTAAAAGGTGCCATTGTAAGTAAAATAGGTGTTAGCGAGACAGAAGCGCAATAGCTCGCAAAGCTCTGCTGCGTCGAAAGGGGTCCGATCTTGCCATGAGTCCTCATCTTCGAGACGTTGCCTGCAAGCTTCAACGGCCAGATTGACAGGAACGCTGGTGAACAGTGAACAGACGTCGAAAGACACGAGCATGTCGTTGTCTTCAGGGACAATGGCTTTTACCTTGTCGATGAAATCGGACGAGTTCTTGACGTTCGTTTCTGTCTTTCCAACCAGTGGAGCCAAAACACCGTGGAGGCACTGCGACAGAGAGTGCACAGGAGACCTTCTGAAGTCTACTATTGGGCGTAGACGGGTGCCTTCTTTATGAACCTTTGGACTACGAGGACTACCTTTTCAAAGTAGAGATTGTGGTCTTCTAACGCACACACAGTGAAAGCCGTGACGTTATCAGAACCAGCGATCTGGTGTCTGGACCAATACACGCTTGGTAGCTCGCATCTTTGAACGCAAAATTCAGATGCAAGAACCTGCTGATCTGAAACACTCCCTTCATCATTTGCGGTCTCTACGCCTTGGGAACAGGCACCCATTTCGCAACGTTGGAGCTTCGAGGGGAGGCCGCATGTCGACGTTTTCGATTGCCTCTTCTGAGGGGCTTTCTTGGAAAGGTACGACGGAGCATTTGGGTAAATCGTTGGAACCGCGTCGCTTGTAAGCACGGGTCGATCACGGGGAATCTTGACTGTTGCTCCGTTGATCACGTGCGTGAAGTGCCGGACAATATACTGTTCATCAAAGTGAAGTTCACAGAGGGCTGAGTTCTCGTCGAGAGCTTTGTCAGCCCGGGGCACGGCTCGTCGCCATGCTTCAAAGCGTTCGGGGTCCTTTGGCCCAGAAAACAGAGACACGCTCACCCGACTTCCTTGACGATACGTAGCCAGACGTACAGTTAGGCGCAAAGCAGTGCGTTTGTCTCGCTTTCTTTGCACGATGATCCATTTGCTGATGCAGGACACGGACCTGAAGAATGCATGCCAACAAGTACCCCTTCACAAAAGAAACACAGCGAAAAACACGTGGGAGCACCGTCGAGACGAGCAGACGACAACCGCACGTGCGCACGCATGAGCAGGGAGCGGGGAGCGCGGGAGGCATCGAAGTGCTGACCGCAGCGCCGCTGCGGCCACCGCGGTGGCGGCATGAATTGACGGCGCGCCCTTTCGCCGCGAACGCGCCGGCGTTGACGCCACCTACCGCTTTCTAGCCACCATAGTGCAACCAACGGTACAACCCAGGGTTGCCAGATTTGGCTACTTTATGCCAAATTGGCTACTTTCTGAGCCTCCTGGCGACGAAAATTTTAGGTTGGCTACTTGGCTACTTTCGCAAAACTTTTGCCTAATCCAACGAATCCATTTACATGCTGTTCGGCGTGTTCCTTGTTATAGAAAGACAGAATGTAAATATCAACGGTGCAGCTATAATACGGCCAATTAGGCATGGTCACATTCCGTTGACAGATTAAGCGATTCTGTTTGTCGAATCGTCGTGGGAAGCAACCTTGACAGGCAGCAGCAAAATGGGGAAGGATGCTTGTTCAAAGCGGATATTCCGAAAGCAATGGCTGGATGACCCAAAGCTGAAAGGTGAGAGTGCACTTTTGCAACAAAAGAAGTGCATTTTTGTTTATGCTACAAATTTTCAAAGCACTTTAGATGTTTTAAAATCTTCCATTGCGTTTCATAATTTTTCAGCAAAATGCTTGTAAAAGTTACTGAACCAACGCCAATATATTTTAGTTCAGTTTATGGTCGAGCAAGAACATATGGTGTCTACGGCTGACGGCACTCGTGGAGTTTTCCACGCACTCGTGCGGTGCCCTACGTTCGGCTGGAAGCCACTCGTGCCGTGCCGTACGTGCCGTGCCGTATACGTTCGGCTGGGGCGAGCACGACATAGTGCGCGCCACCGTGGAGACCGACGGTGGAGCGCGGTGCAATCACGTCGTGCAGCGCGCGCTAGCAGACGTCGAGGGAAGACGACGCTGTTGGCGCAGACAATTTCACTACACAGTGGCCGATAGGAAGCATCGACGAAGAGGAAAAAACAGACGAAGCATCACAAGTGGGCGTATTCTAAAGAAATGTTGAATACTGTAGCGGCTGCAATGCATTTATTCGCGCTGCAATCACGCAGCGAACGGCCGGCGAGCTCTGTGCCTTGACCGTATGAAAAAAATTAAAGGTTTGTCATTTTTAGTGCGGCGAACACCAAATGCGGTTCATCTGGCATGCGTGCACTAATGACATCGTACTTTTTGTCAACGTGAGCATAGGTTAAAAGATATATCGATACAGTGACAATGTAGGGAGCTGAGATTAGATTGAGAATCGTCGGCAGATATTTTCGGAAGTTACTCTAGCTGCTCTAAAGCATATGCATCGAAACAGGCAAGCTTAACGCCGTGGTGTTGTGTCTTACAAACCTGCTCAAGACCAATCGCAGTATTTCATGAGCATGGTCGTGGTTGCCGCATTGCCCACCGTCGCTATGAACGCCGGTCCTGCGTGCTGTTACTGAAGAGGTTGTTGCTAACTGTACAAATTGCTGACTGCAGTCGTTTGTCGGCCGCTCGTAAGAATGGCGTCTGAGATTTTTCGAGAGTCTCGGAGGCCACGGTGAACAGAGGGCAGAAAGAGCAACGGCTCTCTGCGTATGTTTCGCACGTTCGGCGTAGGTGCAAGTGGACGTGCCACTCGTGTAGTATTTGACGTCACTTCCTAAGCACCAGCACGGAGGCAGTGCGGCTCAGCTGAAGACACCAATATATTTTAGGGAAATGACTTATTTGTATGAAAAGAAAGCTTACGTTTTCAATGTTTTTTTTTTTTCAGACTGGATCGCTCCTGTTGAGCGCAATCAGTGCTTGGTCAGATGCAAATACTGCTGCTGTGAAGTGCGAGCTCACTATGCGGACCTCGTCGTCAGACACGCCGAAACAAAAAAGCATCGGAGTTTCGTTGCTCCGCCGAACCAACAGCGCCTTCGCGATGTCCTGGCACCTGCTGTAATAGCTGATGAGGAGCAGAAGCGATGCACACTCAAGATAGCTCTGTTCACGGCTTGTCACATTCCTATAAATTGCGTCAATGAACTCTCTGATATCCTACAATGCGAGCTGCGACACAATGTTCAATTGCACAAAACAAAGTGTACAGCACTGATTATCAACGTCATCGGACCGCATTTTGAAGAAACCTTAAATCGTGACCTTGCCAGTAAGCCATTTTCAATACTGGTTGATGAGACAACTGATGTGTCAGTAAAAAAGCTTGTGTGCATATCAGTCCGCTATTACAGCGAAATAGCCAATGCAGTGACAACTACATTTCTCGACCTGAAAGAAACAGAGGATGGACGGGCAGAGTCGCTCTACGAAACAGTAAAAAACGTTCTCGATTACCATTCCTTGCACTTAAGTGATTGTGTTGGGTTGGCGACGATGGAGCGAGTGCCATGTGTGGTCGACACAATTCCCCGTGGAAAAAAATGGAAAGCGAGAACCCATCGCTAACACTTGTCAAGTGCATTCGTCACTCCCTTCACCTTGTAGCCGCCAAAGCTGTGGAAGCAATGCCTTCTAATGTGATTTTCATGGTCAAAGAGACCCACAATTATTTTGCACATAGTAGCACGCGGCAGGCAGCCTACAGAAATCTCTACCGCGATGCTACAGCGACTGGCAATGAAGAACCCTTGAAGATTCTTTCTCCGTCAGGGACACGCTGGCTTGCCATCGCTGACTGCATTGAGCGCATGCTTTCTCAGTTCGACACACTAAAGAACCATTTCACCACTGTGGTGGACAGAGCCTACAACGTACGGCTTTTAAAGGAGATGTACTTGGATGCAAAAAACCGCGCGTACCTAGTGTTCCTGCATCCGATTCTAGCCGACATCCGGCGAGTAGACAAACTTTTTCAAGGACAAAACGTTGACCCCCTCGGCTTGTTTGACGAACTGGAAAAGCTTTTTAGGAGCCTGTTGATGAGAATCGTCATGCCATACGTGCTGCGGCAACACGATAGCAACAGCCTGCTCAACCTCGACGTTGAAAACCTTGAGTCCATCTTTTTAAACATTGAAGACGCCGACCTAGGACTAACATTTGCCGAATTCCTTCAAGAATCAAACTTGAGTGATGAGGAGAAAGATGCTGTGAATCACCGGTGCTTTTCTTTTCTCCGACTGCGCATATGTGACCTTCAAAAACGCCTGACAAATGCTACCTCTCTGCTACAAAAATTGCGAGCCATCAGTCCGCAGTCCGTTCTAGGGCCGTATGGCATGAAAGCGCTCAAAGGATTGCCACTTGACACATTTGGTTGTTCCCAAAGCCAGCTTGAACGAGAGTTGAGGTACTTGAAGCAAGTGGAAGGCATTAGCTCTGAAGCAAACACCCTTGATTTCTGGACCAAAGTTTACAAGTACAGAGATCCATCTGGCGCCAATCCCATGGAACATCTTGCAAATGGAGCCACGAAGGTGCTTGTTTTGCCTATATATCGAACGCCGACACGGAGCGAGTATTCTCAACCGTCGCATTGACCAAGACCGAACTGAGAAACAATGTCCGATGACCTTCTTGTATCCATTTTGAGGATAAAGTTTGGCCTACAGTTGAGGAATGTCACAAGTTCGGGATTCCCTATTCCACAAGAAATGATTGAGAAGGTGAACTCAACTATTTTCGGCAGGCGTGAACATCGCATCTGAGTTGCCCGAGTGGTTGCAGTTTCGTCGTGTTCTCTTTTGTAGTAATTTTTTGGGACGTTCAATTCCGTTGACATTTCACGCTTACATTTTTATATACATAATTTTCTAGTCATCGCACAGAAGTTTTTGATAAAAATGTGCGTTTATCTAGTCATTTATCGAAGTGCTAAATAGCCGATTTTTCAGAAAGCTTTTCTACATGATTTAGTTGTTATAAGACGCATCTGGCGTTTGTTTCTTCACGAGCGTTGAAATAAAGTGAGCATTAAACGAATAATGGTTTTAGTTGTCTTTTTGTGCTATATAACTGCCCCGTGGCTCCTTTTTGGCTACTTTTTATTTCTCTTTCTCTGGTTGGCTACTTTCTGGCTACTTTTACTGTTTCTGTGGCGACTTTTCTTTTTTTGGACCTGGCAACGCTGGTACAACCCAGTTCAAAGATGGCGCCGACAAAGCGTAAAGCTGTGTCGCTTGACACGAAGATGGATATTTTGCAGGACTCTCGACGCGGCTTCAAGGTGAGCGCCCTCGTGAAGAAGTATGAGCTCGCCCAGTCGACGATATCAACCATCTTGAAAACCGGGAGCACCGCGATTGTGAAGGCAGGAGCTATCAGCGGCCATGCCGATCAGCGGAAAAGGGTTAGAGTCCCTTTGTACGCCGATGTTGAAGAGGCGCTTTACCTGTGGTTCATCACAACCCGCGCGCATAATGTGCCTATTAGTGGGCCAATACTTGCCACCAAAGCGGAAAAACTTCGCTTTTCTTCTGGGACGGCCAAATTTTGAGCCTGGGGCAGGCTGGATTCAGCGCTTTAAAGAGCGGCACGGAATCGTTTACAAAAACGTGGTAGGGGAAGCGGCGTCTTTGGACACAGAGGCAAAGCAGCAGTGGCTGCAGACAAAGCTGCCCGGCGTGCTGGAGCGTTACGCGAAGGACATATAATTGCGACGAAACTGCTCTGTTTTTTCAAATGTTGCCGTCGAAGACACGCTCTTAAAGGAGATCGATGCCCCGGCGGGAAGCACATGAAACTTAGGGTGACCGTGTTGCTGTGCGTTAGCATGGACGGGAGCCATCGTCTCAAGCCTTTCATGATCGGGCAATCAAAGAAGCCAACGTGCTCTTAGAATCAGCACATCCCGGTCCTCTATCGCAGCAACAAGAAGGCGTGGATGACCCGCGATCTGTTCCGAAGAATGGCTGCTCGAGTTCGACAGTTTAATTGAAGGCCAAGGAAGAAAAGTAGTGTTGCTACTTGACAACTGTAGCGCACACAGCGTTAACGTCGGGTCATGCAGACGGGCCCCCTGACCTGAAGATCAGCCTTTTGAAAGCCGTGCGCTTCGTTTACGGTGCATTGTATCAAGTAAAGCAGTCAACCATATACAACTGCTTCAAAAAGGCGGGCTTTGTGCGTCAGGACGAACTTCCCCAACCCACTGAGACCAACACGGTGGAAGCCCCTGACATAACCGAGCTCTGGGAGCTCGTTCTTACTGGTGACACAGGTGGTGCCTCAATGGAGGAGTTTTTGACTGCAGACATTGCTGCCTCGTTCTGCGATGAGGTCACCGACGAGGCGATCGCCGAAGATGTGCTGTCTCGACAGACGGCAAAGTTGTGCGACGGTGGCGACGGCAGCAGCGACAGTGACGTGATTGACAGTGGTACCTTGACCCCGACCACGATGTCCATGCAAAGTGCACTGTCGTCGATCGACTCCTTAATTGATTTTATGCATGCGAAAGGATTGCCGCCAGTGTTCGCGCAGCAGCTGGAATCCATGCACACCGCGGTTGTGAAGCTGAAGCTGCCGCAAAAGCAAGTGCAGATTTCGGACTATTTCGGCGCGCCTAACCCTTGACACGGTTACTGGCGCTAGAAATAAAGTTTGTTTTTCACAGCCTACTTTCTACATCATCTGTTCTTTAGAGCAAGTAGCGAATTCAAGTTCGGAGCTGCAAAGGTATGTTCCGCGTTTTTTATTTTTTTTATAACCAGTCCAGATATAGCGATCATCGGTTATAACGATCATATTTTTCGTCTTTCTCGATATCGTTATAAGTGGACTGCACTGTAATACTTATGCAAAGGGATTCAAGATATAGGGAAAACAACAAAGGCGATAATGGACAGCTTTAGCGAACAGATACTTTCAATGGAGTAGGTTTGGTTAGCTGTTGTAGGTACGAATTGCGCAAAAAAGACACACACAGGAAAAAAGCACGAGGGAGACTCTTGGTTAACAATTAGCCTTGTATAGGACTTCTTATAGCACAGTCTTAGGCCCTTAAGCAAAACATCTCCAATATTTGCATGCTCTAAGACCACAAACAAGAAATCGTGACGAATTTGATCAAAGGCCTTGACAAGGTCAATCTGAATTAGAGCTACTTGTCCGATCTCATCTGATACTGTCTCCACTACTGAACGTGCATTATGAATATGGGTTTGGATGCTGCGGCCTCTGATACCGCAGATTTGATGCGTGCCTGTTAAGTGAGCGACAACTAGCTGCAGAGACGATTGCAAAGAAGCTCTGCAAAAAGTTTGTAATCTACATTACAGAGGGAAATTGGACGATATCTCTCAACTGTTTTCAAGCGATTTGAATCTGTTTTCTGGAATTAATATAGTATGCCCAGACTAGAAAGTGGGGGGCAAAAGTCCAACGTCGTAAGAAGCCTGGAAAACCTCCGTAAGGACAGGCACTATGCAAGTGGAAAATGGTTCATAGAACTCGCTAGTAATACCATCTGGCACAGGAGATCTCTGCGCCGTCAGGTCAGAAATGGCAGATGTAATTTCGTCCAAAGTGATAGGCCCTTCCACTACAGCACGCTGTTCATCAAGTCTGGCAAGGCTTCGAATAAGTGACTGTAATCTGATGTCACATTTGAGCCCGCACAACCACCAAACAGCTTCTGATAATAGTCAAAGAAAGCCTCAATAATACCAGGGCCGTCACTGTATGCGCGACCACCATACTGAATTTCGAATATTTCTTTAGCAAGAGGAGTCTGCCTTTCATCACTCAGGGCCCGATGAGATGGTTGCTCATCCAGAAACCTACGGGCCCTAGACCTCATTATGGCCCCTTTGTATCATTCGGTGTTGTCTCTTAAAAAACGCGATTCTTGCTGAGGTTCAATGGCAATGTTTTTTTTGTTTCTTGTTTAAATAATTTTGGGTGGAAAAAACAGCGCGAAAGGGACGGAAGACAAAGAAGAAGGAAACCACACGGACGGAAATAAGTCCTATTTCTGCAAACCTGAGAGACCACTGTGTGGCCATGTGTCCTTCAAGCAAGTAGATACAGCACGTTTGAAGATTTCATCTGAGAGCAGGCAGCAGCCATTCAGCTTCCACAGCTCCCATCCAGGATGCAGTATGCACTGACTGTACCTCCCTATCTGAAGAGACACCATGCTGTGATCACTGAAGAATATGGGCCTCACCCAGTAACCAAAAACGCTGCATAACATGTCTGCTGAAATGTAAATCCTGTCAAGTCGAGCACTAGAGGAGCAATGAAAATGAGTGAAATGAATGTTATGTCCCTTATGTTGCCCAACATCCACCAGGTTGTATTCGCATGCCAAATCAGTAAGTAAAGTAGGGTCATATAACTTAACAATTCTCGGTCTTCATCCGTACAAACAACTGAAATCACCCAACAGCATAATTTTATGATCCATGGACAAATGGTCGACTAGTGACAGGAAATATAGCCTTCTATCACACTGCTCTACAGGGGCATAAACACGAAATTCGCCACTGTACACCCAAAATTGCGAGGTCGCCCGTCATCATCTGTGCTATATGACACGGCAGTAGCCCCCTGTCTGTTGCCCAGGAATAGCATGCACCCACCTGATAAGCCTCTTGAGTGACTAACGATAACACTGAATTCTGACAATAAAGGCTCGACAGCAGCTTCAATCTCCTCATCAGAGGACAGCTTAGTTTCCTGGATGGCTGCCACACTCACACCCCATTTGTTTAAAAGATGCCGTAACTGATGTTGTTTGATTGGTTTGATCATAGAAGGTTGTGGCCAAGTACCACACCAGGGTGGCCAAATCCTGCTCTGGTGAGAGAGTGCGTTGTCGGTTCTGGTCACCGAGATAAGGCCGCACTCCAGGCCTGGTTATGCAATTCCATCGACACGCGGTTTTTTTTTTAAAACCCGGTGGAGAATTGCGCGGCGCCAGGATTTGAGCCCCGGTCCTCTTGCACGCGAGGCGGATGTTCTACCTCTACGCCATCGCTGCTCCGCAGTAAAGGCATAACAGCTGCTAATGCGGTCGTAGTGGCAAGTCATATATGACTACATATCTCATTATGATGGGATCACGTGTCTCTGAATTTTCTCTATAATATCTCTTCAGAAAAGTCATGAACGCTAACTTGAGGCTTTGATTCATCTCATTTGATTATGCCAGTTCTTGCAGACGGAGTCACCAGCGGTTTGTCTCAGAGGTATTAAACGTCCCTTATTACATTAAAACATGCCACCGACAAAAAAATCGCTAATGGGGATCACGTTGAAGTGGTGTAGCATGCATTGTTACCGCTTCAATCCTGCCGAGACGGACGAAGTGTGAGAGTGCCACAAAACCAATAAGCTAACTGTAAAACTCGGGCGCTATCCCGTGCTTTCTTCTCAACTTGGGTTTTATCGACCCTTACAGCGTACCTGAGCCGCTCAAGCCAGTCCTCGCCACAACGCCGACTATCACCATTAGCGCAATGTGTTTAGGCTAATTCCCTAAAGTGCAGCAGGTTCTAATCAGCGGAGTTTACACCTGGGCGCATCCATGCAGCGCCAAAAAAAAGTAATTCAAACATCCTTGTCTGAGGAAAGGTGCATAAGTTTCGTTCAAGCTGCCATGCTATTCTCAAGTGAATGCTGAAGGTTAACTATTTTGGTTGTTGACCCTCGATGATTGTCGCCGCATTGACGTGAGCGTTCCGTAAGCGACGTACCACAGCAAATTGTGCATGCCCGCGAGGCAGTGCAACGCAGGACTTTACAGTGGTATGTAATGCACGCGAATGACAGCACCCGTTAAAACGCCAAACAGAAAATGCCCGGGCGACAAAAAAAAACAAAGCACCAAGAAAGGGCGCATCTAAAACATTGCACGGTGAAACAGTAGCACCCTGAAACCACAACGCAACGACAAAACGGCGCTCCGAGCGTACAGCAGAGTGTCACAGGAGAATTGCCAGGCCTGTAGTAAGCTGACGCAGAGAAAAGGGAAAATTACGTTTAGCATAGCGTGTACCGCGCCCCGCCACTGCGCTTAAGTTAAGGACAACGCAGCGAGCCATGGAAAGAAAAATGATAGGTGTAACGTGAAGAGATCGGAAGCGGGCAGAGTGGGTGAGGGAACAAACACGGGTTAATGACATCCTAGTCGAAATCAAGAGAAAGAAATGGGATTGGGCAGGGCATGTAATGCGAAGGCAAGATAACCGCTGGTCTTTAAGGGTAACGGAGTGGGTTCCAAGAGAAAGTAAGCGTAGCAGGGGGCGGCAGAAGGTTAGGTGGGCGGATGAGATTAAGAAGCTTGCAGGCAAAGGGTGGATGCAGCTGGCAAAGGATAGGGTTAACTGGAGAGACATGGGAGAGGCCTTTGCCCTGCAGTGGGTGTAGTAAGGCTGATGATGATGGTGATGATGATGATGAACTGATGTTGCCTTCGACGATTACGCAAACCCCTAATGTTAAGGGTAGCGACCTGAAATGCTGTGACGCTCGCCATTGTTGGTGCTTGGCCATCCCCTGCACTGGGGTGGCCGGCCTTCAAATCGGCGGCCTGTAGGGCAGACATCGCCCTTCATTTCGAGGTGACCCTTCCCAATGCCACCACACCAGGTGCCTTCTGCTCAGAGCCATCGATACACACATCATCTGCAGGGCGCTTCAAAGGAGGAGCGCTGTTGTCCATCGCCTCTTCTGAGACAGCCAAGCTTTCGGCCCATGAAGCCCAGTGGACCACGTCACTCGCAACCACGCTCACAGCCGAAAGGGCACCAAACACACTAGAAGCTGACACATTCACTGGCTGAAGCGCCTCCACTGACTCTGCAGGAGGGGTGTTCTGCTCTCGGGATCGTTGGGTGAAAGGTGGCTCCTGAGCAGCAAGCACAGGACTCAAAGTAGCAGACCCGGGTCCGGTGGCTTTGGGTCTGGAGACGGGGATTCCTGTTTGTCCATACTTGCAGGCGGATCCTTGCCATTATTCGGTGCAGAAGTCGTTGGTCCATCTTCTGTTTGGAGCTCATGACTCAGTTCAAGTTCACTCGATGCTTTCACAACATCCGACACATCCATAATGTTCTCTGACACCACTTCATCCTTATGTGCCCAGTTGCCTTGGCGTAACCTGTCAGCATACATAACACAGCTGTCTACTGTGTGCCCAGAGCGTCAGCACTGGGTGCATCGAGGCGTACGACACTGACGCCGTACATGGCCCATACGGTTACAACGAAGACACAGCGGAGGCCTGCCTTGGATCACAACTAAACCTTGTACCCCGAAAACGTTGAGCGTGTGAGAAATTGTACTTGCTGACACTCCGTCCTTAAGCGTGAGCGAGATTTCACGGTTCGCTGTTTCCATGTGCTCCATTCCGGGGCTCCGCCACTTCTCACGCTCGATAGTGTGTACAGTTCCAAAAGGCTCTAAAGCTTCCACAATCCTCCGGTGCTCCATATAGCACGGGGGCCAAAGAAGCTTAAGCTTCACGTTTTTGGTGTCCGAGTCGAACACGATACATTTTAGACCTTTGACGTGGAACTCTGCTTGGTCAATGAGCTCCTGGTTTGAGGAACTGCTCTCGCAGGTAACCCTCCAAACGTGGCTCATTTGGTACTGGCCAATACACAGAATCTCAAGGAGGTACACAATCTGCGCGAGCACGTCTCGGAAGTCGCGAATACGGAATGGGCTACCCTTGAGGTCAGCATGCAAAAAGACTGTGTTGAGGCCAACAGCCGATGTGCTGTTTCCAGCTAGAAGCATTTGTTGTTGTTGTTACCCTCATACAGTGGCACATGCCCACATGGGGGGAAGCCGTTCAGAACGTCTTCCTCTTCCGCCACTAAAACTTGAGCACACCGCCACGACGGCTCAAGTTTTAATCATGAATAAAGGCGTATCTAGTGAATGCGCAGGTTTCATATATATGAACTCTTCCAATCCAGAAGTCTCCACGCTTTCGCTACATATATCCTGGCCTAGCAGAGCTAGGCCATCAGCAACTTTTTAATGCACTTTGTAGAAGCTGAGTTATCTGTTGTCAAAATTTGAAATTTAGCTTCACCCTGAGAAATCGGTGTCGGTGTTGCATATCGGGAGGTTCGAGAACAAAGAACACACTTCTACATATTGAGGAAAATTGTGAGGCTGCAAGGGTGCTTCAAGTGTGATCCTGCCGTCGGGGTGCTGCCAAAAGAATATTCTGATTCGCACACTTAAAGGGGCCATGACATGGTCGTTCTTGATATTGCAGTTTTCTGGTTCAGTAACTAATGCGAAAGCTTATGATTCAATTTCCGTAATTTGGCTGCCCTGGACGCGCTGTATTTTCCAAAAAATACGATCGAAATTGAGACCGGGACACTCCTCCCACCGGCAGAGACAGCCATATTGAAAGCTCTCGTGACGTCACTAGCACATGCACGGAGCAACGTCGTCTGCACTCGTTGCTGCAATACGAAATGAAATCTTTTTTATTTGCCATCAAATACAGATGGGGGATTGTAGAAAAAAAGGTGTCCTTGGACAGCTTGACGGGTCCACAATTCCTTATTTTGGCAGAGTGGCGCAAACACGTAACATATTCTTGATATGCAAACATATACATACATATTTAATATGATACAGACTTAGTACTCGTAAACGAAAACAACAGAAAACAAAAAAAAAACAGAAAACAACAGCGGAACTCACTTCTACAAATCCGAACGAAAGCAACAGCAAGGCTAGATAACATTACATAGAGACCAAATACATCTGCCGGAGGTCCTTGTAGGTTGCCGTGAAGAGGTCAAAACGGACAGAATTATAATAATTCAAAAGCGTTGGTATTGTGTACTTAAGGCACTGTTTCCCATAACTTGAACGTGACATTGGTACTGACCAATCCTCGAAGTGTCTTGTAAGGTAACTTGGAGTTCTGTCTTGTAATTGGGATAGGTTACGTATATTGTTGATATTCCTGTGGATTTCTTGTTTATATATATGGCTTAAGCGATATCTATAGAGATTGTGAGCTGGAATTACACCAGAGTTGCTAAAAAAAGTTGAGGTGGAAGCAGTATAAGAAGCATTATATGTGTGTCGGAGATACTTTTTCTGTAACAGGTGGATGTGTTCTATATTAGTGGATGTTGCGTTTCCCCATACTAATTGACAATAGTTCAAGTGTGACTGAAAGAGTGAATGATAAAGCAAACGTTTGATGCGTGTGGGAAGGATATACCTTAAACGACCTATTACACCAGTTATTTGACTTATTTTGCTTAGAACATGCTTGACGTGATTATCCCAGGACTTATTTGCGAAAAAGGTGACACCCAGACATTTGAAATTCTCGACTAAAACGATGCATCGTGAGTTTATTATTATATCTTGATGCGGAGGTATGTGCTTGTTTTTCGGCCTGAATATAATCGCTTTTGTTTTGCTTTCATTTACCTTCATTGCATTTACTCTCGACCATTCCTCTAAGGATTTCATTGCACTGTTACATTGTTCAACAAGAAGATTAATATCATTCCCAGCAAACAAAATACTAGTGTCATCTGCATAAATAATAAATTTTGCTTTAGGGTTAATAGTGACGATATCATTTAGATAGAGATTAAAAAGTAAAGGTCCTAAAATACTTCCCTGCGGCACTCCACAACTAACAGCTTTAGCTTTCGATGTAAAGACACCTATTTTCACAACTTGAGTTCTATTGGATAGGTAGGATTTCATAAGAGCTAGTGCCTGTCCTCGTATTCCATACTTACTTAATTTTTCCAGCAAAGTGTTATGGTTAACTAAATCGAAGCCCTTAGAAAAGTCCACAAAAATGCCAACAACTATTGCTTTGTTTTCAAACGCCGTTAATATATATTCTTTCTGCTCTAGCAACGCTAATTCAACTGATTTGTTTTTACGGAAATCGAACTGGTGTGGTGTTAACAGATTACGTTTTTCAATGAAATTTGCCATCCTCGAATACAAGACTTTTTCAAACAGCTTTGAAAAGATCGGTAAAATAGATACCGGCCTGTAATTTCCCAGCTCATTACAATCTCCTTTTTTGTACAGAACAGTAACTTTTGCGCACTGCATTCTCGCTGGGAAAGTTGTTGATTCTAAACACATATTTAAAATGTGGGTGAGGATGGGAGCAATAATATAAATTACATGTTTGATTGGGCGTACTTGAAGACCATCTTGAATAAACAGCGCGAACAAAGACGAGCACAAAAGACAAGAACGCGAACGACACGGCGCTGACTAACAACTGAGGGTTTATTGCTGATCACACAAGTATAAATACATAGATGTCGGCAATGAGGGAAAGGTTTACAAAGTGCAAAAAACCAAAAACAAAACATAAATGTGACAACATCAACATAAGCACGCTAGAAATCAGCAGAGATTATCAACCCCCAGGAGTGACAGCTCTTTTTGCAGAAGTGTTAGCGAAGGGGTACTTATACATGCATTTCCGTGCTTGAATATGTTGTATGCTTCGATAATTTCCCTCGCAGTTTTTTCCCGATTTTTGGCAATGACCTTGGTTTCATGATATAGCGGTACGCACTGTTTTTTCTCTTTCTTTGCCCATTCACAATCCCGGCAATGAATGCCGAGATGACCTGAAACTACTTTTGACACCTTATAGCTGTGTTCGGTCAGCCTTTTATTTATGCAACGTCCCGTCTGTCCAACGTACTGCCCTCCACAGGGCAGAGGGATGTTATAAACAACCCCCTTATCACAAGGGACGAAGCGTGACTGGTGCTTAGTTGTGCACTTCGCCACTTTTCCTTTGAACTCATTAACATATCGGCACAAACCGGCCAGACGATCAGGCGCGGAAAACACAACATCGATACCTGCTTTTTTCCCCACTTTTTTTCAGGGAGTGTGAAATTCCATGTAGATATGGAATCACAGCGACACGTTTGCGGTTGTTGTCCGAACCCTGGTCGTCTCGTGTAGCTGGTTCTGACTTGCTCTTCTTTAGGGCCGACTCAGCTACTGACGTGATGAGTTCTAGTGGGTACCCTGACGAAAGCAATCTTTTTACCTGGTGTGAAACGCTGGAATGCAGTCTGTAGTGGCAGGATTTTGTTAATGAGCTGTTCAAACAGGATACTATGATACCCCTCTTAATGAGCTTGGAATGGCAAGAACCATAGGGAAGAAGGGGCTTGTTACCTCGGGGTTCGAAAGCCCAGCAAACGTGGCTAGGGGTGAAGTACAGGCCAAGGTCTAGAAACTTGATGTGGTTGTGAACAGGAGTTTCAGAAGTGATCTCAAGGGGGAAGAGAGTGTCAGAAAAAATGGACAAACTACGAAACACCTCCGTTTCAAACTCCAGTCCAGAGCACTTGACAATAACAAGGTAGTCGTCGACAAATCTAAATGTTTTTACGACCTTAGTTTTCCCAAGGAGTTCGTTGAGAGCGCAGTCGCATCTGGCGAGATAAATTTCACTGAGTATGGGAGCGATACAGGAGCCTATGCATATGCCGTTTTTTTGAATGAAGATGGAAGAGTTCCACTCAGTGAAAGTTGATTGCAGGTACAAGGAAAGCAGATGCAGAAATCTTGCTACAGAGATACCGGACGCGTTTTGAAAGGCAACCACGCCATGTCGGTCAATGCATTCACTGACACTAGTTAACAGTTCGTCATGGGGAATCGAATAGTACAAGTCTTTCACGTCAATAGAAAAAGCCAAAAGTTCATCAGCATTGTGCGTCGTCAGGAAGTCAGCTACTTGGTTCGAATTTTTTACCTGGAAAGGATCGTCAACAGAGATTACGGCGAGTTGCCGCTTAATGAATTCAGCTAGGCACTTCTGCCAAGTACCCCTCTCTGACTCTATCCCACGGAGCGGGCATTCAGGCTTGTGCGTTTTGGCGGAAAAGAACATATTAAGACTTAGTTTATCGCTATTCGCAATATCCTGAGCAAGCTTAGTGAGGTTGTAATCGTTTCAAAGCTTTTTTTGCACGGCCCCTTGCCTTCTGTAAAGATGCCGTACTGCATTCCCTGAACACGGCACACACAGCTTCGCCTGCTTTTGACAGGAAAAGTTCGTTGGGCAAAACAACAAACCCCCCTTCCTTATCCGACTGTAACAGAGTTAGAGACTTGCCCCTCAGAAAATCAACAGTCTCTCTTACGGGCAAGCGCCTGGGATCCTTCCTTGGTCTTGACAGGACGTCCACGCCATCCAGAGTGCATCTGTCCCGATCAGCTGGGATGGCTCTGGAGGAAAGCGCTCGAACCATGGAAAGCAGCTCAGGGATGTTCTTCCGTGGTTCTACGGCGAACTTGGGTCCGCACCCGAGTACACAGCGGACGTTGTCAAGAAGTTCAACATCGCCAAGAACATGGACGGTGCTCTCTGGCTGGGGCCGCCTATTGTTCTCCATTTGCAGAAGCCGGGGAAGAAGCAGATGCCATAGCCATTCGGTGGTTCGTGTCAGCAATCCGGAGGTACTGCCGCCACTGGTGTTGGAGCGTAGGCCGAGCGAGCAAACTGCGTAGCAGTTCTCGATACAGGCGAGCTTGGCGCTGCCATTCGGAGCGCAAAATCCTGCAAATTCTTCTTCGATGGCCAACGGACGGTCTGATGAAGCCAAACAAGGTCACCACCTCTGGAGGAATGACCCTACGCCGGTTGCAAAAACCGAAATAACGTGCATTGCATGTTGCTGAAGCCACAAGGGGGATAACACGAAGCGGGTCAAGAAGATACCCCGTAGGAACACCCGAAGAACAAGAAATAAGTTGCGTTAACACGTTTTGGCGGGCTAGTTGGTTAAGCATCTTGAATAAACAGCGCGAACAAAGACGAGCACAAAAGACAAGAAGGCGAACGACACGGCGCTGACTAACAACTGAGGGTTTATTGCTGATCACACAAGTATAAATACATAGATGTCGGCAATGAGGGAAAGGTTTACAAAGTGCAAAAAAACCAAAAATAACGGCATATGCATAGGCTCCTGTATCGCTCCCATACTCAGTGACATTTATCTCGCCAGATGCGACCGCGCTCTCAACGAACTCCTTGGGAAAACTAAGGTCGTAAAAACATTTAGATTTGTCGACGACTACCTTGTCAAGTGCTCTGGACTGGAGTTTGAAACGGAGGTGTTTCGTAGTTTGTCCATTTTTTCTGACACTCTCTTCCCCCTTGAGATCACTTCTGAAACTCCTGTTCACAACCACATCAAGTTTCTAGACCTTGGCCTGTACTTCACCCCTAGCCACGTTTGCTGGGCTTTCGAACCCCGAGGTAACAAGCCCCTTCTTCCCTATGGTTCTTGCCATTCCAAGCTCATTAAGAGGGGTATCATAGGATCCTGTTTGAACAGCTCATTAACAAAGTCCTGCCACCACAGACTGCATTCCAGCGTTTCACACCAGGTAAAAAGATAGCTTTCGGCAGGGTACCCACTAGAACTCATCACGTCAGTAGCTGAGTCGGCCCTAAAGAAGAGCAAGTCAGAACCAGCTACACGAGACGACCAGGGTTCGGACAACAACCGCAAACATGTCGCTGTGATTCCATATCTACATGGAATTTCACACTCCCTGAAAAAAGTGGGGAAAAAAGCAGGTGTCGATGTTGTGTTTTCCGCGCCTGATCGTCTGGCCGGTTTGTGCCGATCTGTTAATGAGTTCAAAGGAAAAGTGGCGAAGTGCACAACTAAGCACCAGTCACGCTTCGTCCCTTGTGATAAGGGGGTTGTTTATAACATCCCTCTGCCCTGTGGAGGCAGTACGTTGGACAGACGGGACGTTGCATAAATAAAAGGCTGACCGAACACAGCTATAAGGTGTCAAAAGTAGTTTCAGGTCATCTCGGCATTCATTGCCGGGATTGTGAATGGGCAAAGGAAGAGAAAAAACACTGCGTACCGCTATATCATGAAACCAAGGTCATTGCCAAAAATCGGGAAAAAACTGCGAGGGAAATTATCGAGGCATACAACATATTCAAGCAGGGAAATGCATGTTTAAGTACCCCTCCGCTAACACTTCTGCAAAAAGAGCTGTCACTCCTGGGGGTTGATAATCTCTGCTGATTTCTAGCGTGCTTATGTTGCTGTTGTCACATTTAGTTTTGTTTTTGGTTTTTTGCACTTTGTAAACCTTTCCCTCATTGCCGACATCTATGTATTTATACTTCTGTGATCAGCAATAAACCCTCAGTTGTTAGTCAGCGCCGTGTCGTTCGCCTTCTTGTCTTTTGTGCTCGTCTTTGTTCGCGCTGTTTATTCAAGATGCTTAACCAACTAGCCCGCCAAAACGTGTTAATGAAGACCATCGATGTCACAACTGCTAGAGTTCTTTAAGGCTTGTATAACGGACATGATTTCATCCACTGTTACGGGTTGAAGGTACACTGTGTTATTAATATAAGTGGAAACGTATTTGCTAGCATGAGAGGATATAGAGGGAGCAGAAGCGATACTAGTGAAAAAATTGTTAAAAGCATCAGCTAGTTCTGCACCGGATAATTCTTTTCCGTCAACTTGTAATTTCAATGAAGGCTTATGCGAGTGACCACGATTAAGGATGGTGTTCAACCTCGACCATAACAGACTGTTTTGACGGCACTCAAAATCCAACAAAGATGAATAATATGCTGATCGTGCATTTCGCAACTTCTTTGTTAGCTTATTACGATGCTTTTTAAATTGGACAAGATCATCTGCTGATCGCGTATGAAGGAAATGTTGATATAGCTTGTCCCTCGTTTTTATTTCACTCCGTAATTCAGGTGTAAGCCATGGTTTGCGTGTTCTTTTACTTTTTTTTCGTGTTCTTGACGGGAAACTCTTGTGGTATTGTTGGGGCAGCAAGGTCCCATTCCCCCCGTACTTTCGCGGGCGATCGAAGTAGCAGCCGTCTCCCATATATGAATGACTGGTACCGCAAAAGCGATAACAGCAACGCAGTTTTTCTTCGGTTATAGGTAAGGTCCGGTCACACTATAGGCCGATGCGACGGCGATCGACGGTCGGTGGGCTGATCGGTACGCAAATGCCGTCTTTGACGCACTGGTCTGTCACGCTAGACCGACGACGACGCCAGCACGATTAACGATCGCGTGTCTTATTGGACCTCATATGCTAGCCACGGCGACATACGTAAGCGATGTGCGTGCACCAGCGAAGATGTGCTTTCATTCGGTGCCTGCGCATAGAACCGATCGGCGAGGCAAGCGACACGGGCAGAAAACGCCGCACGACGGTGCCGCTCGCCGCCGTCGCCTGGGCTTGTGCGGCCGAGCGAAAGCTTCACGCCCGGTGATCGACGGCCGGAAAAACTCGGCACAGTGGAGGCGAAACGCTAAGGCGCCCGTGTGCTGTGCGATGTCGGTGCACGTTAAAGATCCCCAGGTGGTCGAAATTATTCCGGAGCCCTCCACTATACGGCACCTCTTTCTGCCTTTCTTCTTTCACTCCCTCCTTTATCCCTTAATTCCCTTACGGCGCGGTTCAGGTGTCCGCCGATATGTGAGACAGATACTGCGCCATTTCCGTTCCCCAAATACCAATTTCGAATTTTAAAGCGAAAGCTTTCCTGGCCGCGAACTTGCGATTCCGCCGTGGCGGTGCTCCGAGGAGGGGTCAGAGGAGACCTCAATCTCGCTTTCATGTGCGTGGCGTGGCGTGGCGTGGTGTTGGTGGCCAACTGCAAAGGCCTGCTTTGATTGCGTTCCGCACACTGGATAGGCAGCGCACCTTCCCTGCCTCCCTGGGAGGTGGCATGCAGTTAATGATTGATCGCGAGAGATTGATCACCAAATGAACGCTGCGGCCTAGCTATTGCTGCGGTGCCGCATGTCAGCCACAACGTTGCCAGCGCTAATGCATTCAGGGCACATCTTTCTCCACCGCCACATGTATCAAAGCACGAATGGGGCGTCCGCACATCCAGGGAGCCAGTTATGCGCCCTTCCTTTGCTGAAAGCCATCACCGTCTAGAACATTGTCAACGCCAACGCCAATGAACACAGTGAACGCCGACATCTTTCGATTTGTATATCCTGGATTAGCTGGGCTAATCCAGTTTAGGTTCATTTTAACGCGACAGCGTTAAGGAGCTCGATCGTGTCGCTGAAAATCCGGTGTCGTCGACGTCTTTGGCCGTGAGCGAAAAATGGCGCCTCTCGGTGGACACCTGAACCGCGCCGTAAGTGAAGGATTTTAACGCGACAGCTAGAGTTAAGGATGGATGGATTGATCATTGATTGATTGATCGAACGATTTTTCCTTCCCTTACGGCGCGATCCGGGTGTCCAGCGAGAAATGTGAGACAGGCGTCATTTCCTTTCCTTGAAAACAATTGTTCATTTCATTTTCCTTCCCTTACGGCCCGGTTCGGGTGACCGCCGAGATATGTGAGGCAGGCGTCCTTAAATTGTCCAACGGGCCACGCGTCGCGCCGAACGGGCGATGGCGTTCTGTGTACTCCTCAGCAACGCTGCGACACGCTGTCGCGTCTCACTCTTAAAGACGAAGCTTTAGCGTCCTCCAATTGTTTTGAATGAAGATTTCCACATCTCTCTCTCTCAGTTCAAATGAAGCGTATTTTGCAGTAGGGTCATTCCACGCCAAACGTCCCAGACGTTGCGCTGGACTATCTCCAATTTGTTCAAAAAATTCATGGGAACTTATCCTAATGTGTGCAGTCATGGAGGAAGGAAAACTCGGGAGAGGCCCTTTCCATACAACATGGGAGAAGTGTGTGTAGGAAGTCACGTGGTTTTTCTCGCTCGGGCTCAGGGGGTAATGGCTCGGGAGGCCATCTTGTCCGGACAGCTTAGCAACAGCGTCGTAAGGTCTGTTCGATTCGCCAGTACTTCGTGAACTGGTTCTCGCGGTGCTGCACTTCACCATTCGTTTCAGCGGAGCAAGATGGCGCCGTCTGCACGACGCCATCGTTTCAAAAAAGTGCAGATGTTGTGCAGGGGCTAGATTACGCAACTGTGACAAATTCTGTCACAAGTTATTGACAGTGACGTCAAAATGACGACACGATGAGACGTCACCACGTGACGCAACGAGGAATCAGCCAATTACAGCAGGGCGGCGCCCCGAGATCATTCGAGGGACCGTCTGCTTAATTTTTGTAATAAGAAATAAGCAACGATGAAAATGACTAATATTTTTTTTTGTCAAAACATTGTGTTTGAAGTTTGAAAATATTAGCAAAACAAAAGCGTTCGAAGTTGTGCTATTAAATTGGCTGGTGGGTAACTTTCGGTGCCGCGCGGGTATGCTGACGGCAGTAAAAAGGCCGCTTTGCGCGAAAGCAGCTGTTTCACGCCGTGTTATTGTTTTTTGCGCGGCGTCTGGAATCGAGCTACTGTGCGGTTGACCTAAGTGCGCAGAAAAATTTCAACAAATGCAGTGAAGGCTACGTGACTACTGAGCGAACTTGCAAGAAGCGCTTGGTACGAAATCGACGAATACAACTTGTTGAAGTCTGTTTTGTTCGGCTCCTCCGATCGATGACAAAAATGCCAAAAGGTGAGACGTTGCAGTATGTGACGAGTGGTTGTTTGTTTCCCCTTGGGAAGCAGAAGACGACCACGAAGCGCGATATTCTGGGAAAATAAAGTGCTTTGCCAGCATAAGCGTGTCTTATTTATATGTAGCTGTGTGTCACAGAGGTGATGACAGAACCCACCCCTCTGCGCACTAACTTTACAAATTGCCTCCAACACCCGATCTACGTATTTGCTCACCGTCGGTTCTGCGATGCAGACGTACGCCTCATTGCCAACGGCAGCTTGAAAGCCGCCGGTAGCAAATAACCGCAGTGCACACAGCACTTGCCGCCGCATTGACAGCGCGCTCGCACGCAAACCTCCCAGTTCATCGGCGACTTCATCGTATAGCCACTCCACAGTCTGCTTCTCCAGTCGAAAAAGGCGTCGAAACAGCTCGTCCGGCAAGACAAACGCGTCTTCGTGCGCCCTCCTTCGCCGTTGATCGCGCCAGCGCAGCCGTCTCAGTCGTACGGCCGCGTACACCGCCGCCATTTTCTGTCACAAACTCAACGGTCAAATTGAGAGCCTCAAAACTGTGACAGAAAACTGTCAATAACCGCCTGCATAATTAGGTGTGCAACGTCATCACTTCCGTCATATTCGTGACGTCATCAACAGCCACCCATAGACGCAAAAAAGCAATATGGCCGCTGGTCACAACCGACCAATAGGAGCGAGGCTTATTGACACCTTTGTGACAAGTTTTTGACAATTTTCCTAATTGACAGTTACGTAATCTAGCCCCTGGTGGTCGAAATTATTCCCGAGCCATCCACTACGGCGCCCCTTTCTTCCATTCGTTTTTCACTCCCGCCTTTATTCGTTTCATTACGGCCCGGTTCGGGTGACCACCAAGATATGTGAGACAGTTACTGCGCCATTTCCTTTCCTCAAAAAAACAATTTTAAATTCCATGTAACATTGTAGAAAATGAGTTGGCTCATGGCGGCTTCAGCACACTTCTTCCCGGCCGCGCAATGCAGTGGGCGATGCCCACTTTCTCAATCCATTAACCTTTATTTTCCTCGTCAGCACCGACGCTCTCCGCTCAATGAGATGTACATGAATGAGGTGCGCCGAGGAACAACATAGAGCAAAAATTGAAAATTGGTTGTTGGGGAAAGGAAATGGCGCAGTATCTTTCTCACATATCGGCGGACACGTGAATTGCGCAGTAAGGGAAGGGATTTAAGATGGAGCGAGAAGAAAGGTAGAAAAAAGCTCCGTAATGGAGGGCTCGGACAGGATAGAATAGGATAAGATATGATAGCTTTATTGACACTAAGAAAAGAAGCGCCAACAGAGAAAATACGTAAGAAGTGACACGGTCCGTGTCACTTTTTACGTATTGTCTCTGTTGGCGCTTTTCCTAGTAACATGCAGCAACTAGCCCAGCAAAAAGTTCTACTTGAATAGCTTTATTGAGCTCTACCGCAAGTGCTTTTATGCGGTTCTGATGAGACCATCTCCGCAACGGTCGGCGTCCCCTATTCCAGGGCTCCGCTGGATGCTGCCGTCAGCTGAGCTCGTCGTATCAGAGCGATCTGGTCATCGCGGCAGTCGCTTCAGAGCATACCCTCACATTTGCTCCGCACTTGGGTTTGGCGTATTTGGAACGACATGGACTTTTTGACATGCCCATGCTATGTGATATAATATAGGCTTTTCACGGCACCATGAACACTTGTGTTCATAAACTGTGTGGTTGATTTTACTTAGTGTGTTTAGGTATGTATGACTCCGTTTGTAGTTGTCTCCACGTGAGAGCCTCTTTGTTTAAGGATTTGTGCAGTGGTTGGTACCGCATCCTGTTGCCTTTGTAGTTGTTTAGTATGGCCGAGTATCCCTGAGGTACTGGCAGGGATTCCTCAAGGTTCTTGATGTTGGATGCTCGGTAGTTAGTATATCCTCGAGCTATACTGTCCGCGTCTTGGATTCCTGCCACCCGCGTGTGCCCCAGTACCCAGATGATCTTATGTGTTATCGGTTCTGCATCTGTATGTTGCGTCTTGCAGTCTACAGAGCAGAGTATGCGGAACGCTCTGTGACCGACTCGGCCGCAAAGATAGTTTCGGCAGGCTGCTTTTGAGTCAGTAAGAATTGTCAGTGACCGCCCAATCCAATAGCCCTCCGCTGACGCTAGAGCGACGGCCGCCTCTTCAGACACGGCTATAATGCTGTCTTGCAATGAGGCGCTGGTAATCTCGTGTAATTCCGAGCTGACTACAATTTCCACTGCGTTGTTGGTGTCTTGTCCCTTTGTCATGGCCTATGTGGCAGTCTCCACGTGCACTGTTGCATCCTGGCATGCGTGTGTTTTCTGTAAGCGGTCGGCTCTTGCCTATCTGCGGTCTTTGTGAAGGTTGGCGTCCATATTTCTTGGTATAGGTGCCTCTATGTCGTGCTACGGTACTCATCTGGTATCATTTCGGTTCTCAATATTTCTCGAATTTGTTTGGTGCAGCCCAGTTTCTTTAAGAGAAATACGAGACAAACTGTTTTAGACCGAAACGAGCTAGATCCGAACACATCGGTTTTACAAGTGTCCGTGTGATAGGCGTCAAAACCTTTTCTCTCATAACTGCGCGAAAAGCATGTATTCGTGCTTAATACAACGAGACAAGCTGTTTTAGACCGATACGAGCCAGATCTGAACATATCGGTTTTACTAGTGTCCGTGTGATACGCGTCAAAACTTTTTCTCTCATAACTGCGCGTAAAGCATGTATTCGTTCTTAATACAACGAAACAAGCTGTTTTAGACCGAAACGAGCTAAATCTGAAGACATCGGTTTTACAAGTGTCCATGTGATACGCGTCAAAACTTTTTCTCTTATAACTGCGCGAAAAGCATGTATTCGTGCCTAATACAACGAAACAAGCTGTTTTAGACCGAAACGAGTTAAATCTGAACACATCGGTTTTACAAGTGTCTGTGTGATACGAGTCAAAACTTTTTCTCTTGTAACTGCGCGAAAAGCATGTATTCGTGCTTAATACAACGAAACAAGCTGTTTTAGACCGAAACGAGTTAAATCTGAACACATCGGTTTTACAAGTGTCTGTGTGATACGAGTCAAAACTTTTTCTCTTATAACTGCGCGAAAAGCATGTATTCGTGCTTAATACAACGAAACAAGTTGTTTTAGACCGAAACGAGTTAAATCTGAACACATCGGTTTTACAAGTGTCTGTGTGATACGAGTCAAAACTTTTTCTCTTATAACTGCGCGGAAAGCATGTATTCGTGCTTAATACAACGAGACAAGCTGTTTTAGACCGAAACGAGTTAAATCTGAACACATCGGTTTTACAAGTGTCTGTGTGATACGTCAAAACTTTTTCTCTTATAACAGCGCGAAAAGCATGTATTCGTGCTTAATACAACGAAACAAGCTGTTTTAGACCGAAACGAGTTAAATCTGAACACATCGGTTTTACAAGTGTCTGTGTGATACGAGTCAAAACTTTTTCTCTTATAACTGCGCGAAAAGCATGTATTCGTGCTTAATACAACGAAACAAGCTGTTTTAGACCGAAACGAGCTAAATCTGAAGACATCGGTTTTACAAGTGTCCATGTGATACGCGTCAAAACTTTTTCTCTTATAACTGCGCGAAAAGCATGTATTCGTGCCTAATACAACGAAACAAGCTGTTTTAGACCGAAACGAGTTAAATCTGAACACATCGGTTTTACAAGTGTCTGTGTGATACGAGTCAAAACTTTTTCTCTTATAACTGCGCGAAAAGCATGTATTCGTGCTTAATACAACGAAACAAGCTGTTTTAGACCGAAACGAGTTAAATCTGAACACATCGGTTTTACAAGTGTCTGTGTGATACGTCAAAACTTTTTCTCTTATAACTGCGCGGAAAGCATGTATTCTTGCTTAATACAACGAGACAAGCTGTTTTAGACTGAAACGAGTTAAATCTGAACACATCGGTTTTACAAGTGTCTGTGTGATACGACTCAAAACTTTTTTCTCCTATAACTGCGCGAAAAGCATGTATTCTTGCTTAACACAACGAAACAAGCTGTTTTAGACCGAAACGAGTTAAATCTGAACACATCGGTTTTACAAGTGTCTGTGTGATACGAGTCAAAACTTTTTCTCCTGTAACTGCGCGAAAAGCATGTATTCGTGCTTAATACAACGAGACAAGCTGTTTTAGACTGAAACGAGTTAAATCTGACCACATCGGTTTTACAAGTGTCTGTGTGAAACGACTCAAAACTTTTTTCTCCTATAACTGCGCGAAAAGCATGTATTCTTGCTTAACACAACGAAACAAGCTGTTTTAGACCGAAACGAGTTAAATCTGAACACATCGGTTTTACAAGTGTCTGTGTGATACGAGTCAAAACTTTTTCTCTTATA
This sequence comes from Amblyomma americanum, assembly GCF_052857255.1. NCBI lineage: Eukaryota > Metazoa > Arthropoda > Arachnida > Ixodida > Ixodidae > Amblyomma > Amblyomma americanum. The sequence goes on along the minus strand of NC_135498.1, from coordinate 217,197,384 downwards.
ACTGCGCGAAAAGCATGTATTCGTGCCTAATACAACGAAAGAAGCTGTTTTAGACCGAAACGAGTTAAATCTGAACACATCGGTTTTACAAGTGTCTGTGTGATACGAGTCAAAACTTTGTCTCTTATAACTGCGCGAAAAGCATGTATTCGTGCTTAATACAACGAAACAAGCTGTTTTAGACCGAAACGAGTTAAATCTGAACACATCGGTTTTACAAGTGTCTGTGTGATACGTCAAAACTTTTTCTCTTATAACTGCGCGGAAAGCATGTATTCTTGCTTAATACAACGAGACAAGCTGTTTTAGACTGAAACGAGTTAAATCTGAACACATCGGTTTTACAAGTGTCTGTGTGATACGACTCAAAACTTTTTTCTCCTATAACTGCGCGAAAAGCATGTATTCTTGCTTAACACAACGAAACAAGCTGTTTTAGACCGAAACGAGTTAAATCTGAACACATCGGTTTTACAAGTGTCTGTGTGATACGAGTCAAAACTTTTTCTCCTGTAACTGCGCGAAAAGCATGTATTCTTGCTTAAAACAACGAAATAAGCTGTTTTAGACCGAAACGAGTTAAATCTGAACACATCGGTTTTACAAGTGTCTGTGTGATACGAGTCAAAACTTTTTCTCCTGTAACTGCGCGAAAAGCATGTATTCTTGCTTAAAACAACGAAACAACTTGTTTTAGACCGAAACGAGTTAAATCTGAACACATCGCTTTTACAAGTGTCTGTGTGATACGTCAAAACTTTTTTCTCCTATAACTGCGCGAAAAGCATGTATTCTTGCTTAACACAACGAAACAAGCTGTTTTAGACCGAAACGAGTTAAATCTGAACACATCGGTTTTACAAGTGTCTGTGTGATACGAGTCAAAACTTTTTCTCTTATAACTGCGCGAAAAGCATGTATTCGTGCTTAATACAACGAAACAAGTTGTTTTAGACCGAAACGAGTTAAATCTGAACACATCGGTTTTACAAGTGTCTGTGTGATACGAGTCAAAACGTTTTCTCTTATAACTGCGCGGAAAGCATGTATTCGTGCTTAATACAACGAGACAAGCTGTTTTAGATCGAAACGAGTTAAATCTGAACACATCGGTTTTACAAGTGTCTGTGTGATACGTCAAAACTTTTTCTCTTATAACAGCGCGAAAAGCATGTATTCGTGCTTAATACAACGAAACAAGCTGTTTTAGACCGAAACGAGTTAAATCTGAACACATCGGTTTTACAAGTGTCTGTGTGATACGAGTCAAAACTTTTTCTCTTATAACTGCGCGAAAACCATGTATTCGTGCTTAATACAACGAAACAAGCTGTTTTAGACCGAAACGAGCTAAATCTGAAGACATCGGTTTTACAAGTGTCCATGTGATACGCGTCAAAACTTTTTCTCTTATAACTGCGCGAAAAGCATGTATTCGTGCCTAATACAACGAAACAAGCTGTTTTAGACCGAAACGAGTTAAATCTGAAGACATCGGTTTTACAAGTGTCTGTGTGATACGAGTCAAAACTTTTTCTCTTATAACTGCGCGAAAAGCATGTATTCGTGCTTAATACAACGAAACAAGCTGTTTTAGACCGAAACGAGTTAAATCTGAACACATCGGTTTTACAAGTGTCTGTGTGATACGTCAAAACTTTTTCTCTTATAACTGCGCGGAAAGCATGTATTCTTGCTTAATACAACGAGACAAGCTGTTTTAGACCGAAACGAGTTAAATCTGAACACATCGGTTTTACAAGTGTCTGTGTGATACGACTCAAAACTTTTTTCTCCTATAACTGCGAGAAAAGCATGTATTCTTGCTTAACACAACGAAACAAGCTGTTTTAGACCGAAACGAGTTAAATCTGAACACATCGGTTTTACAAGTGTCTGTGTGATACGAGTCAAAACTTTTTCTCCTGTAACTGCGCGAAAAGCATGTATTCGTGCTTAATACAACGAGACAAGCTGTTTTAGACCGAAACGAGTTAAATCTGACCACACCGGTTTTACAAGTGTCTGTGTGAAACGACTCAAAACTTTTTTCTCCTATAACTGCGCGAAAAGCATGTATTCTTGCTTAACACAACGAAACAAGCTGTTTTAGACCGAAACGAGTTAAATCTGAACACATCGGTTTTACAAGTGTCTGTGTGATACGAGTCAAAACTTTTTCTCTTATAACAGCGCGAAAAGCATGTATTCGTGCTTAATACAACGAAACAAGCTGTTTTAGACCGAAACGAGGTAAATCTGAACACATCGGTTTTACAAGTGTCTGTGTGATACGAGTCAAAACGTTTTCTCTTATAACTGCGCGGAAAGCATGTATTCGTGCTTAATACAACGAGACAAGCTGTTTTAGATCGAAACGAGTTAAATCTGAACACATCGGTTTTACAAGTGTCTGTGTGATACGTCAAAACTTTTTCTCTTATAACAGCGCGGAAAAGCATGTATTCGTGCTTAATACAACGAAACAAGCTGTTTTAGACCGAAACGAGTTAAATCTGAACACATCGGTTTTACAAGTGTCTGTGTGATACGAGTCAAAACTTTTTCTCTTATAACTGCGCGAAAACCATGTATTCGTGCTTAATACAACGAAACAAGCTGTTTTAGACCGAAACGAGCTAAATCTGAAGACATCGGTTTTACAAGTGTCCATGTGATACGCGTCAAAACTTTTTCTCTTATAACTGCGCGAAAAGCATGTATTCGTGCCTAATACAACGAAACAAGCTGTTTTAGACCGAAACGAGTTAAATCTGAAGACATCGGTTTTACAAGTGTCTGTGTGATACGAGTCAAAACTTTTTCTCTTATAACTGCGCGAAAAGCATGTATTCGTGCTTAATACAACGAAACAAGCTGTTTTAGACCGAAACGAGTTAAATCTGAACACATCGGTTTTACAAGTGTCTGTGTGATACGTCAAAACTTTTTCTCTTATAACTGCGCGGAAAGCATGTATTCTTGCTTAATACAACGAGACAAGCTGTTTTAGACCGAAACGAGTTAAATCTGAACACATCGGTTTTACAAGTGTCTGTGTGATACGACTCAAAACTTTTTTCTCCTATAACTGCGAGAAAAGCATGTATTCTTGCTTAACACAACGAAACAAGCTGTTTTAGACCGAAACGAGTTAAATCTGAACACATCGGTTTTACAAGTGTCTGTGTGATACGAGTCAAAACTTTTTCTCCTGTAACTGCGCGAAAAGCATGTATTCGTGCTTAATACAACGAGACAAGCTGTTTTAGACCGAAACGAGTTAAATCTGACCACACCGGTTTTACAAGTGTCTGTGTGAAACGACTCAAAACTTTTTTCTCCTATAACTGCGCGAAAAGCATGTATTCTTGCTTAACACAACGAAACAAGCTGTTTTAGACCGAAACGAGTTAAATCTGAACACATCGGTTTTACAAGTGTCTGTGTGATACGAGTCAAAACTTTTTCTCCTGTAACTGCGCGAAAAGCATGTATTCTTACTTAAAACAACTAAACAACCTGTTTTAGACCGAAACGAGTTAAATCTGAACACATCGGTTTTACAAGTGTCTGTGTGATACGAGTCAAAACTTTTTTTCTTATAACTGCGCGCAAAGCATGTTTTCGTGCTTAATACAACGAGACAAGCTGTTTTAGACCGAAACGAGTTAAATATGAACACATCGGTTTTACAAGCGTCTGTGTGATACGTCAAAACTTTTTCTCTTATAACAGCGCGAAAAGCATGTATTCGTGCTTAATACAACGAAACCAGCTGTTTTAGACCGAAACGAGGTAAATCTGAACACATCGGTTTTACAAGTGTCTGTGTGATACGAGTCAAAACTTTTTCTCTTATAACTGCGCGAAAAGCATGTATTCGTGCTTAATACAACGAAACAAGCTGTTTTAGACCGAAACGAGATAAATCTGAAGACATCGGTATTACAAGTGTCCATGTGATACGCGTCAAAACTTTTTCTCTTATAACTGCGCGAAAAGCATGTATTCGTGCTTAATACAACGAAACAAGCTGTTTTAGACCGAAACGAGTTAAATCTGAACACATCGGTTTTACAAGTGTCTGTGTGACACGAGTCAAAACTTTTTCTCTTATAACTGCGCGAAAAGCATGTATTCGTGCTTAATGCAACAAAACAAGCTGTTTTAGACCGAAACGAGTTAAATCTGAAGACATCGGTTTTACAAGTCTCCATGTGATACGCGTCAAAACTTTTTCTCTTATAACTGCGCGGAAAGCATGTATTCGTGCTTAAAATAACGAAATAAGCTGTTTTAGACCGAAACGAGTCAAATCTGAACACATCGGTTTTACAAGTGTCTGTGTGATACGAGTCAAAACTTTTTCTCCTGTAACTGCGCGAAAAGCATGTATTCTTGCTTAAAACAACGAAGCAACTTGTTTTAGACCGAAACGAGTTAAATCTGAACACGTCGGTTTTACAAGTGTCTGTGTATACGAGTCAAAACTTTTTCTCCTATAACTGCGCGAAAAGCATGTATTCTTGCTTAACACAACGAAACAAGCTGTTTTAGACCGAAAAGAGTTAAATCTGAACACATCGGTTTTACAAGTGTCTGTGTGATACGAGTCAAAACTTTTTCTCTTATAACTGCGCGAAAAGCATGTATTCGTGCTTAATACAACGAAACAAGCTGTTTTAGACCGAAACGAGTTAAATCTGTACACATCGGTTTTACAAGTGTCTGTGTGATACGAGTCAAAACTTTTTCTCTTATAACTGCGCGGAAAGCATGTATTCGTGCTTAATACAACGAGACAAGCTGTTTTAGACCGAAACGAGTTAAATCTGAACACATCGGTTTTACAAGTGTCTGTGTGATACGTCAAAACTTTTTCTCTTATAACTGCGCGGAAAGCATGTATTCGTGCTTAATACAACGAGACAAGCTGTTTTAGACCGAAACGAGTTAAATCTGAACACATCGGTTTTACAAGTGAGTGTGATACGACTCAAAACTTTTTTCTCCTATAACTGCGCGAAAAGCATGTATTCTTGCTTAACACAACGAAACAAGCTGTTTTAGACCGAAACGAGCTAAATCTGAAGACGTCGGTTTTACAAGTGTCCATGTGATACGCGTCAAAACTTTTTCTCCTGTAACTGCGCGAAAAGCATGTATTCTTGCTTAAAACAACGAAATAAGCTGTTTTAGACCGAAACGAGTTAAATCTGAACACATCGGTTTTACAAGTGTCTGTGATACGAGTCAAAACTTTTTCTCCTGTAACTGCGCGAAAAGCATGTATTCTTGCCTAAAACAACGAAACAACTTGTTTTAGACCGAAACGAGTTAAATCTGAACACATCGGTTTTACAAGTGTCTGTGTGATACGTCAAAACTTTTTTCTCCTATAACTGCGCGAAAAGCATGTATTCTTGCTTAACACAACGAAACAAGCTGTTTTAGACCGAAACGAGTTAAATCTGAACACATCGGTTTTACAAGTGTCTGTGTGATACGAGTCAAAACTTTTTCTCTTATAACTGCGCGAAAAGCATGTATTCGTGCTTAATACAACGAAACAAGTTGTTTTAGACCGAAACGAGTTAAATCTGAACACATCGATTTTACAAGTGTCTGTGTGATACGAGTCAAAACTTTTTCTCTTATAACAGCGCGAAAAGCATGTATTCGTGCTTAATACAACGAAACAAGCTGTTTTAGACCGAAACGAGTAAATCTGAACACATCGGTTTTACAAGTGGCTGTGTGATACGAGTCAAAACTTTTTCTCTTATAACTGCGCGAAAAGCATGTATTCGTGCTTAATACAACGAAACAAGCTGTTTTAGACCGAAACGAGCTAAATCTGAAGACATCGGTTTTACAAGTGTCCATGTGATACGCGTCAAAACTTTTTCTCTTATAACTGCGCGAAAAGCATGTATTCGTGCCTAATACAACGAAACAAGCTGTTTTAGACCGAAACGAGTTAAATCTGAACACATCGGTTTTACAAGTGTCTGTGTGATACGAGTCAAAACTTTTTCTCTTATAACTGCGTGAAAAGCATGTATTCGTGCTTAATACAACGAAACAAGCTGTTTTAGACCGAAACGAGTTAAATCTGAACACATCGGTTTTACAAATGTCTGTGTGATACGTCAAAACTTTTTCTCTTATAACTGCGCGGAAAGCATGTATTCTTGCTTAATACAACGAGACAAGCTGTTTTAGACCGAAACGAGTTGAATCTGAACACATCGGTTTTACAAGTGTCTGTGTGATACGAGTCAAAACTTTTTCTCCTGTAACTGCGCGAAAAGCATGTATTCTTGCTTAAAACAACTAAACAACCTGTTTTAGACCGAAACGAGTTAAATCTGAACACATCGGTTTTACAAGTGTCTGTGTGATACGAGTCAAAACTTTTTCTCCTGTAACTGCGCGAAAAGCATGTATTCTTGCTTAAAACAACGAAACAACTTGTTTTAGACCGAAACGAGTTAAATCTGAACACATCGGTTTTACAAGTGTCTGTGTGATACGTCAAAACTTTTTTCTCCTATAACTGCGCGAAAAGCATGTATTCTTGCTTAACACAACGAAACAAGCTGTTTTAGACCGAAACGAGTTAAATCTGAACACATCGGTTTTACAAGTGTCTGTGTGATACGAGTCAAAACTTTTTCTCTTATAACTGCGCGAAAAGCATGTATTCGTGCTTAATACAACGAAACAAGTTGTTTTAGACCGAAACGAGTTAAATCTGAACACATCGGTTTTACAAGTGTCTGTGTGATACGAGTCAAAACTTTTTCTCTTATAACAGCGCGAAAAGCATGTATTCGTGCTTAATACAACGAAACAAGCTGTTTTAGACCGAAACGAGTAAATCTGAACACATCGGTTTTACAAGTGGCTGTGTGATACGAGTCAAAACTTTTTCTCTTATAACTGCGCGAAAAGCATGTATTCGTGCTTAATACAACGAAACAAGCTGTTTTAGACCGAAACGAGCTAAATCTGAAGACATCGGTTTTACAAGTGTCCATGTGATACGCGTCAAAACTTTTTCTCTTATAACTGCGCGAAAAGCATGTATTCGTGCCTAATACAACGAAACAAGCTGTTTTAGACCGAAACGAGTTAAATCTGAACACATCGGTTTTACAAGTGTCTGTGTGATACGAGTCAAAACTTTTTCTCTTATAACTGCGTGAAAAGCATGTATTCGTGCTTAATACAACGAAACAAGCTGTTTTAGACCGAAACGAGTTAAATCTGAACACATCGGTTTTACAAATGTCTGTGTGATACGTCAAAACTTTTTCTCTTATAACTGCGCGGAAAGCATGTATTCTTGCTTAATACAACGAGACAAGCTGTTTTAGACCGAAACGAGTTGAATCTGAACACATCGGTTTTACAAGTGTCTGTGTGATACGAGTCAAAACTTTTTCTCCTGTAACTGCGCGAAAAGCATGTATTCTTGCTTAAAACAACTAAACAACCTGTTTTAGACCGAAACGAGTTAAATCTGAACACATCGGTTTTACAAGTGTCTGTGTGATACGAGTCAAAACTTTTTCTCCTGTAACTGCGCGAAAAGCATGTATTCTTGCTTAAAACAACGAAACAACCAGTTTTAGACCGAAACGAGTTAAATCTGAACACATCTGTTTTACAAGTGTCTGTGTGATACGAGTCAAAACTTTTTCTCTTATAACTGCGCGAAAAGCATGTATTCGTGCTTAATACAACGAAACAAGCTGTTTTAGACCGGAACGAGTTAAATCTGAACACATCGGTTTTACAAGTGGCCATGTGATACGCGTCAAAACTTTTTCTCCTGTAACTGCGCGAAAAGCATGTATTCTTGCTTAAAACAACGAAACAAGCTGTTTTAGACCGAAACGAGTTAAATCTTAACACATCGGTTTTACAAGTGTCTGTGTGATACGACTCAAACCTTTTTTCTCCTATAACTGCGCGAAAAGCATGTATTCTTGCTTAATACAACGAAACAAGTTGTTTTAGACCGAAACGAGTTAAATATGAACACATCGGTTTTACAAGTGTCTGTGTGATACGTCAAAACGTTTTCTCTTATAACAGCGCGAAAAGCATGTATTCGTGCTTAATACAACGAAACAAGCTGTTTTAGACCGAAACGAGTTAAATCTGAACACATCGGTTTTACAAATGTCTGTGTGATACGTCAAAACTTTTTCTCTTATAACTGCGCGGAAAGCATGTATTCTTGCTTAATACAACGAGACAAGCTGTTTTAGACCGAAACGAGTTGAATCTGAACACATCGGTTTTACAAGTGTCTGTGTGATACGAGTCAAAACTTTTTCTCCTGTAACTGCGCGAAAAGCATGTATTCTTGCTTAAAACAACGAAACAACCAGTTTTAGACCGAAACGAGTTAAATCTGAACACATCTGTTTTACAAGTGTCTGTGTGATACGAGTCAAAACTTTTTCTCTTATAACTGCGCGAAAAGCATGTATTCGTGCTTAATACAACGAAACAAGTTGTTTTAGACCGAAACGAGTTAAATCTGAACACATCGGTTTTACAAGTGTCTGTGTGATACGAGTCAAAACTTTTTCTCTTATAACAGCGCGAAAAGCATGTATTCGTGCTTAATACAACGAAACAAGCTGTTTTAGACCGAAACGAGTAAATCTGAACACATCGGTTTTACAAGTGGCTGTGTGATACGAGTCAAAACTTTTTCTCTTATAACTGCGCGAAAAGCATGTATTCGTGCTTAATACAACGAAACAAGCTGTTTTAGACCGAAACGAGCTAAATCTGAAGACATCGGTTTTACAAGTGTCCATGTGATACGCGTCAAAACTTTTTCTCTTATAACTGCGCGAAAAGCATGTATTCGTGCCTAATACAACGAAACAAGCTGTTTTAGACCGAAACGAGTTAAATCTGAACACATCGGTTTTACAAGTGTCTGTGTGATACGAGTCAAAACTTTTTCTCTTATAACTGCGTGAAAAGCATGTATTCGTGCTTAATACAACGAAACAAGCTGTTTTAGACCGAAACGAGTTAAATCTGAACACATCGGTTTTACAAATGTCTGTGTGATACGTCAAAACTTTTTCTCTTATAACTGCGCGGAAAGCATGTATTCTTGCTTAATACAACGAGACAAGCTGTTTTAGACCGAAACGAGTTGAATCTGAACACATCGGTTTTACAAGTGTCTGTGTGATACGAGTCAAAACTTTTTCTCCTGTAACTGCGCGAAAAGCATGTATTCTTGCTTAAAACAACTAAACAACCTGTTTTAGACCGAAACGAGTTAAATCTGAACACATCGGTTTTACAAGTGTCTGTGTGATATGAGTCAAAACTTTTTCTCCTGTAACTGCGCGAAAAGCATGTATTCTTGCTTAAAACAACGAAACAACCAGTTTTAGACCGAAACGAGTTAAATCTGAACACATCTGTTTTACAAGTGTCTGTGTGATACGAGTCAAAACTTTTTCTCTTATAACTGCGCGAAAAGCATGTATTCGTGCTTAATACAACGAAACAAGCTGTTTTAGACCGGAACGAGTTAAATCTGAACACATCGGTTTTACAAGTGGCCATGTGATACGCGTCAAAACTTTTTCTCCTGTAACTGCGCGAAAAGCATGTATTCTTGCTTAAAACAACGAAACAAGCTGTTTTAGACCGAAACGAGTTAAATCTTAACACATCGGTTTTACAAGTGTCTGTGTGATACGACTCAAACCTTTTTTCTCCTATAACTGCGCGAAAAGCATGTATTCTTGCTTAATACAACGAAACAAGTTGTTTTAGACCGAAACGAGTTAAATATGAACACATCGGTTTTACAAGTGTCTGTGTGATACGTCAAAACGTTTTCTCTTATAACAGCGCGAAAAGCATGTATTCGTGCTTAATACAACGAAACAAGCTGTTTTAGACCGAAACGAGTTAAATCTGAACACATCGGTTTTACAAGTGTCTGTGATACGACTCAAAACTTTTTTCTCCTATAACTGCGCGAAAAGCATGTATTCTTGCTTAACACAACGAAACAAGCTGTTTTAGACCGAAACGAGTTAAATCTGAACACATCGGTTTTACAAGTGTCTGTGTGATACGAGTCAAAACTTTTTCTCTTGTAACTGCGCGAAAAGCATGTATTCGTGCTTAACACAACGAAACAAGCTGTTTTAGACCGAAACGAGTTAAATCTGAACACATCGGTTTTACAAGTGTCTGTGTGATACGAGTCAAAACTTTTTCTCCTGTAACTGCGCGAAAAGCATGTATTCTTGCTTAAAACAACTAATCAACCTGTTTTAGACCGAAACGAGTTAAATCTGAACACATCGGTTTTACAAGTGTCTGTGTGACACGAGTCAAAACTTTTTCTCTTATAACTGCGCGGAAAGCATGTATTCGTGCTTAATACAACGAGACAAGCTGTTTTAGACCGAAACGAGTTAAATCTGAACACATCGGTTTTACAAGTGTCTGTGTGATACGTCAAAACTTTTTCTCTTATAACAGCGCGAAAAGCATGTATTCGTGCTTAATACAACGAAACAAGCTGTTTTAGACCGAAACGAGTTAAATCTGAACACATCGGTTTTACAAGTGTCTGTGTGATACGAGTCAAAACTTTTTCTCTTATAACTGCGCGAAAAGCATGTATTCGTGCTTAATACAACGAAACAAGCTGTTTTAGACCGAAACGAGCTAAATCTGAAGACATCGGTTTTACAAGTGTCCATGTGATACGCGTCAAAACTTTTTCTCTTATAACTGCGCGAAAAGCATGTATTCGTGCCTAATACAACGAAACAAGCTGTTTTAGACCGAAACGAGTTAAATCTGAACACATCGGTTTTACAAGTGTCTGTGTGATACGTCAAAACTTTTTCTCTTATAACTGCGCGAAAAGCATGTATTCGTGCTTAATACAACGAAACAAGCTGTTTTAGACCGAAACGAGTTAAATCTGAACACATCGGTTTTACAAGTGTCTGTGTGATACGTCAAAACTTTTTCTCTTATAACTGCGCGGAAAGCATGTATTCTTGCTTAATACAACGAGACAAGCTGTTTTAGACCGAAACGAGTTAAATCTGAACACATCGGTTTTACAAGTGTCTGTGTGATACGACTCAAAACTTTTTTCTCCTATAACTGCGCGAAAAGCATGTATTCTTGCTTAACACAACGAAACAAGCTGTTTTAGACCGAAACGAGTTAAATCTGAACACATCGGTTTTACAAGTGTCTGTGTGATACGAGTCAAAACTTTTTCTCCTGTAACTGCACGAAAAGCATGTATTCGTGCTTAATACAACGAGACAAGCTGTTTTAGACCGAAACGAGTTAAATCTAACCACATCGGTTTTACAAGTGTCTGTGTGAAACGACTCAAAACTTTTTTCTCCTATAACTGCGCGAAAAGCATGTATTCTTGCTTAACACAACGAAACAAGCTGTTTTAGACCGAAACGAGTTAAATCTGAACACATCGGTTTTATAAGTGTCTGTGTGATACGAGTCATAACTTTTTCTCCTGTAACTGCGCGAAAAGCATGTATTCTTGCTTAAAACAACTAAACAACCTGTTTTAGACCGAAACGAGTTAAATCTGAACACATCGGTTTTACAAGTGTCTGTGTGATACGAGTCAAAACTTTTTTTCTTATAACTGCGCGGAAAGCATGTATTCGTGCTTAATACAACGAGACAAGCTGTTTTAGACCGAAACGAGTTAAATATGAACACATCGGTTTTACAAGTGTCTGTGTGATACGTCAAAACTTTTTCTCTTATAACAGCGCGAAAAGCATGTATTCGTGCTTAATACAACGAAACAAGCTGTTTTAGACCGAAACGAGTAAATCTGAACACATCGGTTTTACAAGTGTCTGTGATACGACTCAAAACTTTTTTCTCCTATAACTGCGCGAAAAGCATGTATTCTTGCTTAACACAACGAAACAATCTGTTTTAGACCGAAACGAGTTAAATCTGAACACATCGGTTTTACAAGTGTCTGTGTGATACGAGTCAAAACTTTTTCTCCTGTAACTGCGCGAAAAGCATGTATTCGTGCTTAATACAACGAGACAAGCTGTTTTAGACCGAAACGAGTTAAATCTGACCACATCGGTTTTACAAGTGTCTGTGTGAAACGACTCAAAACTTTTTTCTCCTATAACTGCGCGAAAAGCATGTATTCTTGCTTAACACAACGAAACAAGCTGTTTTAGACCGAAACGAGTTAAATCTGAACACATCGGTTTTACAAGTGTCTGTGTGATACGAGTCAAAACTTTTTCTCCTGTAACTGCGCGAAAAGCATGTATTCTTGCTTAAAACAACTAAACAACCTGTTTTAGACCGAAACGAGTTAAATCTGAACACATCGGTTTTACAAGTGTCTGTGTGACACGAGTCAAAACTTTTTCTCTTATAACTGCGCGGAAAGCATGTATTCGTGCTTAATACAACGAGACAAGCTGTTTTAGACCGAAACGAGTTAAATCTGAACACATCGGTTTTACAAGTGTCTGTGTGATACGTCAAAACTTTTTCTCTTATAACAGCGCGAAAAGCATGTATTCGTGCTTAATACAACGAAACAAGCTGTTTTAGACCGAAACGAGTAAATCTGAACACATCGGTTTTACAAGTGTCTGTGATACGACTCAAAACTTTTTTCTCCTATAACTGCGCGAAAAGCATGTATTCTTGCTTAACACAACGAAACAATCTGTTTTAGACCGAAACGAGTTAAATCTGAACACATCGGTTTTACAAGTGTCTGTGTGATACGAGTCAAAACTTTTTCTCCTGTAACTGCGCGAAAAGCATGTATTCGTGCTTAATACAACGAGACAAGCTGTTTTAGACCGAAACGAGTTAAATCTGACCACATCGGTTTTACAAGTGTCTGTGTGAAACGACTCAAAACTTTTTTCTCCTATAACTGCGCGAAAAGCATGTATTCTTGCTTAACACAACGAAACAAGCTGTTTTAGACCGAAACGAGTTAAATCTGAACACATCGGTTTTACAAGTGTCTGTGTGATACGAGTCAAAACTTTTTCTCCTGTAACTGCGCGAAAAGCATGTATTCTTGCTTAAAACAACTAAACAACCTGTTTTAGACCGAAACGAGTTAAATCTGAACACATCGGTTTTACAAGTGTCTGTGTGACACGAGTCAAAACTTTTTCTCTTATAACTGCGCGGAAAGCATGTATTCGTGCTTAATACAACGAGACAAGCTGTTTTAGACCGAAACGAGTTAAATCTGAACACATCGGTTTTACAAGTGTCTGTGTGATACGTCAAAACTTTTTCTCTTATAACAGCGCGAAAAGCATGTATTCGTGCTTAATACAACGAAACAAGCTGTTTTAGACCGAAACGAGTTAAATCTGAACACATCGGTTTTACAAGTGTCTGTGTGATACGAGTCAAAACTTTTTCTCTTATAACTGCGCGAAAAGCATGTATTCGTGCTTAATACAACGAAACAAGCTGTTTTAGACCGAAACGAGCTAAATCTGAAGACATCGGTTTTACAAGTGTCCATGTGATACGCGTCAAAACTTTTTCTCTTATAACTGCGCGAAAAGCATGTATTCGTGCCTAATACAACGAAACAAGCTGTTTTAGACCGAAACGAGTTAAATCTGAACACATCGGTTTTACAAGTGTCTGTGTGATACGAGTCAAAACTTTTTCTCTTATAACTGCGCGAAAAGCATGTATTCGTGCTTAATACAACGAAACAAGCTGTTTTAGACCGAAACGAGTTAAATCTGAACACATCGGTTTTACAAGTGTCTGTGTGATACGTCAAAACTTTTTCTCTTATAACTGCGCGGAAAGCATGTATTCTTGCTTAATACAACGAGACAAGCTGTTTTAGACCGAAACGAGTTAAATCTGAACACATCGGTTTTACAAGTGTCTGTGTGATACGACTCAAAACTTTTTTCTCCTATAACTGCGCGAAAAGCATGTATTCTTGCTTAACACAACGAAACAAGCTGTTTTAGACCGAAACGAGTTAAATCTGAACACATCGGTTTTACAAGTGTCTGTGTGATACGAGTGAAAACTTTTTCTCCTGTAACTGCGCGAAAAGCATGTATTCGTGCTTAATACAACGAGACAAGCTGTTTTAGACCGAAACGAGTTAAATCTAACCACATCGGTTTTACAAGTGTCTGTGTGAAACGACTCAAAACTTTTTTCTCCTATACTCGCGAAAAGCATGTATTCTTGCTTAACACAACGAAACAAGCTGTTTTAGACCGAAACGAGTTAAATCTGAACACATCGGTTTTACAAGTGTCTGTGTGATACGAGTCATAACTTTTTCTCCTGTAACTGCGCGAAATGCATGTATTCTTGCTTAAAACAACTAAACAACCTGTTTTAGACCGAAACGAGTTAAATCTGAACACATCGGTTTTACAAGTGTCTGTGTGATACGAGTCAAAACTTTTTCTCTTGTAACTGCGCGAAAAGCATGTATTCTTGCTTAAAACAACGAAACAACCAGTTTTAGACCGAAACGAGTTAAATCTGAACACATCGGTTTTACAAGTGTCTGTGTGATACGAGTCAAAACTTTTTCTCTTATAACTGCGCGAAAAGCATGTATTCGTGCTTAATACAACGAAACAAGCTGTTTTAGACCGGAACGAGTTAAATCTGAACACATCGGTTTTACAAGTGTCTGTGTGATACGACTCAAACCTTTTTTCTCCTATAACTGCGCGAAAAGCATGTATTCATGCTTAATACCACGAAACAAGCTGTTTTAGACCGAAACGAGCTAAATCTGAAGACATCGGTTTTACAAGTGGCCATGTGATACGCGTCAAAACTTTTTCTCCTGTAACTGCGCGAAAAGCATGTATTCTTGCTTAAAACAACGAAACAAGCTGTTTTAGACCGAAACGAGTTAAATCTGAACACATCGGTTTTACAAGTGTCTGTGTGATACGAGTCAAAACTTTTTCTCCTGTAACTGCGCGAAAAGCATGTATTCTTGCTTAAAACAACGAAACAACTTGTTTTAGACCGAAACGAGTTAAATCTGAACACATCGGTTTTACAAGTGTCTGTGTGATACGAGTCAAAACTTTTTCTCCTGTACCTGCGCGAAAAGCATGTATTCTTGGTTAAAACAACGAAACAACCTGTTTTAGACCGAAACAAGTTTAATCTGAACACATCGGTTTTACAAGTGTCTGTGTGATACGAGTCAAAACTTTTTCTCTTATAACTGCGCGAAAAGCATGTATTCGTGCTTAATACAACGAAACAAGCTGTTTTAGACCGAAACGAGCTAAATCTGAAGACATCGGTTTTACAAGTGTCCATGTGATACGCGTCAAAACTTTTTCTCTTATAACTGCGCGGAAAGCATGTATTCGTGCTTAATACAACGAGACAAGCTGTTTTAGACCCAAACGAGTTAAATCTGAACACATCGGTTTTACAAGTGAGTGTGATACGACTCAAAACTTTTTTCTCCTATAACTGCGCGAAAAGCATGTATTCTTGCTTAACACAACGAAACAAGCTGTTTTAGACCGAAACGAGCTAAATCTGAAGACGTCGGTTTTACAAGTGTCCATGTGATACGCGTCAAAACTTTTTCTCCTGTAACTGCGCGAAAAGCATGTATTCTTGCTTAAAACAACGAAATAAGCTGTTTTAGACCGAAACGAGTTAAATCTGAACACATCGGTTTTACAAGTGTCTGTGTGATACGAGTCAAAACTTTTTCTCCTGTAACTGCGCGAAAAGCATGTATTCTTGCTTAAAACAACGAAACAACTTGTTTTAGACCGAAACGAGTTAAATCTGAACACATCGGTTTTGCAAGTGTCTGTGTGATACGTCAAAACTTTTTTCTCCTATAACTGCGCGAAAAGCATGTATTCTTGCTTAACACAACGAAACAAGCTGTTTTAGACCGAAACGAGTTAAATCTGAACACATCGGTTTTACAAGTGTCTGTGTGATACGAGTCAAAATTTTTTCTCTTATAACTGCGCGAAAAGCATGTATTCGTGCTTAATACAACGAAACAAGTTGTTTTAGACCGAAACGAGTAAATCTGAACACATCGGTTTTACAAGTGTCTGTGTGATACGAGTCAAAACGTTTTCTCTTATAACTGCGCGGAAAGCATGTATTCGTGCTTAATACAACGAGACAAGCTGTTTTAGACCGAAACGAGTTAAATCTGAACACATCGGTTTTACAAGTGTCTGTGTGATACGTCAAAACTTTTTCTCTTATAACAGCGCGAAAAGCATGTATTCGTGCTTAATACAACGAAACAAGCTGTTTTAGACCGAAACGAGTTAAATCTGAACACATCGGTTTTACAAGTGTCTGTGTGATACGAGTCAAAACTTTTTCTCTTATAACTGCGCGAAAAGCATGTATTCGTGCTTAATACAACGAAACAAGCTGTTTTAGACCGAAACGAGCTAAATCTGAAGACATCGGTTTTACAAGTGTCCATGTGATACGCGTCAAAACTTTTTCTCTTATAACTGCGCGAAAAGCATGTATTCGTGCCTAATACAACGAAACAAGCTGTTTTAGACCGAAACGAGTTAAATCTGAACACATCGGTTTTACAAGTGTCTGTGTGATACGTGTCAAAACTTTTTCTCTTATAACTGCGCGAAAAGCATGTATTCGTGCTTAATACAACGAAACAAGCTGTTTTAGACCGAAACGAGTTAAATCTGAACACATCGGTTTTACAAGTGTCTGTGTGATACGTCAAAACTTTTTCTCTTATAACTGCGTGGAAAGCATGTATTCTTGCTTAATACAACGAGACAAGCTGTTTTAGACCGAAACGAGTTAAATCTGAACACATCGGTTTTACAAGTGTCTGTGATACGACTCAAAATTTTTTTCTCCTATAACTGCGCGAAAAGCATGTATTCTTGCTTAACACAACGAAACAAGCTGTTTTAGACCGAAACGAGTTAAATCTGAACACATCGGTTTTACTAGTGTCTGTGTGATACGAGTCAAAACTTTTTCTCCTGTAACTGCGCGAAAAGCATGTATTCGTGCTTAATACAACGAGACAAGCTGTTTTAGACCGAAACGAGTTAAATCTGACCACACCGGTTTTACAAGTGTCTGTGTGAAACGACTCAAAACTTTTTTCTCCTATAACTGCGCGAAAAGCATGTATTCTTGCTTAACACAACGAAACAAGCTGTTTTAGACCGAAACGAGTTAAATCTGAACACATCGGTTTTACAAGTGTCTGTGTGATACGAGTCAAAAGTATTTCTCCTGTAACTGCGCGAAAAGCACGTATTCTTGCTTAAAACAACTAAACAACCTGTTTTAGACCGAAACGAGTTAAATCTGAACACATCGGTTTTACAAGTGTCTGTGTGATACGAGTCAAAACTTTTTTTCTTATAACTGCGCGCAAAGCATGTATTCGTGCTTAATACAACGAGACAAGCTGTTTTAGACCGAAACGAGGTAAATATGAACACATCGGTTTTACAAGTGTCTGTGTGATACAAAACTTTTTCTCTTATAACAGCGCGAAAAGCATGTATTCGTGCTTAATACAACGAAACAAGCTGTTTTAGACCGAAACGAGTTAAATCTGAACACATCGGTTTTACAAGTGTCTGTGTGATACAAGTCAAAACTTTTTCTCTTATAACTGCGCGAAAAGCATGTATTCGTGCTTAATACAACGAAACAAGCTGTTTTAGACCGAAACGAGCTAAATCTGAAGACATCGGTTTTACAAGTGTCCATGTGATACGCGTCAAAACTTTTTCTCTTATAACTGCGCGAAAAGCATGTATTCGTGCTTAATACAACGAAACAAGCTGTTTTAGACCGAAACGAGTTAAATCTGAACACATCGGTTTTACAAGTGTCTGTGTGACACGAGTCAAAACTTTTTCTCTTATAACTGCGCGAAAAGCATGTATTCTTGCTTAATACAACGAAACAAGCTGTTTTAGACTGAAACGAGTTAAATCTGAAGACAACGGTTTTACAAGTGTCCATGAGATACGCGTCAAAACTTTTTCTCTTATAACTGCGCGGAAAGCATGTATTCGTGCTTAAAATAACGAAATAAGCTGTTTTAGACCGAAACGAGTCAAATCTGAACACATCGGTTTTACAAGTGTCTGTGTGATACGAGTCAAAACTTTTTCTCCTGTAACTGCGCGAAAAGCATGTATTCTTGCTTAAAACAACAAAACAACTTGTTTTAGACCGAAACGAGTTAAATCTGAACACATCGGTTTTACAAGTGTCTGTGTATACGAGTCAAAACTTTTTCTCCTATAACTGCGCGAAAAGCATGTATTCTTGCTTAACACAACGAAACAAGCTGTTTTAGACCGAAAAGAGTTAAATCTGAACACATCGGTTTTACAAGTGTCTGTGTGATACGAGTCAAAACTTTTTCTCTTATAACTGCGCGAAAAGCATGTATTCGTGCTTAATACAACGAAACAAGCTGTTTTAGACCGAAACGAGTTAAATCTGAACACATCGGTTTTACAAGTGTCTGTGTGATACGAGTCAAAACTTTTTCTCTTATAACTGCGCGGAAAGCATGTATTCGTGCTTAATACAACGAGACAAGCTGTTTTAGACCGAAACGAGGTAAATCTGAACACATCGGTTTTACAAGTGTCTGTGTGATACGAGTCAAAACTTTTTCTCTTATAACTGCGCGGAAAGCATGTATTCGTGCTTAATACAACGAGACAAGCTGTTTTAGACCGAAACGAGTTAAATCTGAACACATCGGTTTTACAAGTGTCTGTGTGATACGTCAAAACTTTTTTCTCATATAACTGCGCGAAAAGCATGTATTCTTGCTTAACACAACGAAACAAGCTGTTTTAGACCGGAACGAGTTAAATCTGAACACATCGGTTTTACAAGTGTCTGTGTGATACGAGTCAAAACTTTTTCTCTTATAACTGCGCGAAAAGCATGTATTCGTGCTTAATACAACGAAACAAGCTGTTTTAGACCGAAACGAGTTAAATCTGAACACATCGGTTTTACAAGTGTCTGTGATACGACTCAAAACTTTTTTCTCCTATAACTGCGCGAAAAGCATGTATTCTTGCTTAACACAACGAAACAAGCTGTTTTAGACCGAAACGAGTTAAATCTGAACACATCGGTTTTACTAGTGTCTGTGTGATACGAGTCAAAACTTTTTCTCCTGTAACTGCGCGAAAAGCATGTATTCGTGCTTAATACAACGAGACAAGCTGTTTTAGACCGAAACGAGTTAAATCTGACCACACCGGTTTTACAAGTGTCTGTGTGAAACGACTCAAAACTTTTTTCTCCTATAACTGCGCGAAAAGCATGTATTCTTGCTTAACACAACGAAACAAGCTGTTTTAGACCGAAACGAGTTAAATCTGAACACATCGGTTTTACAAGTGTCTGTGTGATACGAGTCAAAAGTATTTCTCCTGTAACTGCGCGAAAAGCACGTATTCTTGCTTAAAACAACTAAACAACCTGTTTTAGACCGAAACGAGTTAAATCTGAACACATCGGTTTTACAAGTGTCTGTGTGATACGAGTCAAAACTTTTTTTCTTATAACTGCGCGCAAAGCATGTATTCGTGCTTAATACAACGAGACAAGCTGTTTTAGACCGAAACGAGGTAAATATGAACACATCGGTTTTACAAGTGTCTGTGTGATACAAAACTTTTTCTCTTATAACAGCGCGAAAAGCATGTATTCGTGCTTAATACAACGAAACAAGCTGTTTTAGACCGAAACGAGTTAAATCTGAACACATCGGTTTTACAAGTGTCTGTGTGATACAAGTCAAAACTTTTTCTCTTATAACTGCGCGAAAAGCATGTATTCGTGCTTAATACAACGAAACAAGCTGTTTTAGACCGAAACGAGCTAAATCTGAAGACATCGGTTTTACAAGTGTCCATGTGATACGCGTCAAAACTTTTTCTCTTATAACTGCGCGAAAAGCATGTATTCGTGCTTAATACAACGAAACAAGCTGTTTTAGACCGAAACGAGTTAAATCTGAACACATCGGTTTTACAAGTGTCTGTGTGACACGAGTCAAAACTTTTTCTCTTATAACTGCGCGAAAAGCATGTATTCGTGCTTAATACAACGAAACAAGCTGTTTTAGACTGAAACGAGTTAAATCTGAAGACAACGGTTTTACAAGTGTCCATGAGATACGCGTCAAAACTTTTTCTCTTATAACTGCGCGGAAAGCATGTATTCGTGCTTAAAATAACGAAATAAGCTGTTTTAGACCGAAACGAGTCAAATCTGAACACATCGGTTTTACAAGTGTCTGTGTGATACGAGTCAAAACTTTTTCTCCTGTAACTGCGCGAAAAGCATGTATTCTTGCTTAAAACAACAAAACAACTTGTTTTAGACCGAAACGAGTTAAATCTGAACACATCGGTTTTACAAGTGTCTGTGTATACGAGTCAAAACTTTTTCTCCTATAACTGCGCGAAAAGCATGTATTCTTGCTTAACACAACGAAACAAGCTGTTTTAGACCGAAAAGAGTTAAATCTGAACACATCGGTTTTACAAGTGTCTGTGTGATACGAGTCAAAACTTTTTCTCTTATAACTGCGCGGAAAGCATGTATTCGTGCTTAATACAACGAGACAAGCTGTTTTAGACCGAAACGAGGTAAATCTGAACACATCGGTTTTACAAGTGTCTGTGTGATACGAGTCAAAACTTTTTCTCTTATAACTGCGCGGAAAGCATGTATTCGTGCTTAATACAACGAGACAAGCTGTTTTAGACCGAAACGAGTTAAATCTGAACACATCGGTTTTACAAGTGTCTGTGTGATACGTCAAAACTTTTTTCTCATATAACTGCGCGAAAAGCATGTATTCTTGCTTAACACAACGAAAAAAGCTGTTTTAGACCGGAACGAGTTAAATCTGAACACATCGGTTTTACAAGTGTCTGTGTGATACGAGTCAAAACTTTTTCTCTTATAACTGCGCGAAAAGCATGTATTCGTGCTTAATACAACGAAACAAGTTGTTTTAGACCGAAACGAGTTAAATCTGAACACATCGGTTTTACAAGTGTCTGTGTGATACGAGTCAAAACTTTTTCTCTTATAACTGCGCGGAAAGCATGTATTCGTGCTTAATACAACGAGACAAGCTGTTTTAGACCGAAACGAGTTAAATCTGAACACATCGGTTTTACAAATGTCTGTGTGATACGTCAAAACTTTTTCTCTTATAACAGCGCGAAAAGAATGTATTCGGGCTCAATACAACGAAACAAGCTGTTTTAGACCGAAACGAGTTAAATCTGAACACATCGGTTTTACAAGTGTCTGTGTGATACGAGTCAAAACTTTTTCTCTTATAACTGCGCGAAAAGCATGTATTCGTGCCTAATACAACGAAACAAGCTGTTTTAGACCGAAACGAGTTAAATCTGAACACATCGGTTTTACAAGTGTCTGTGTGATACGAGTCAAAACTTTTTCTCTTATAACTGCGCGAAAAGCATGTATTCGTGCTTAATACAACGAAACAAGCTGTTTTAGACCGAAACGAGTTAAATCTGAACACATCGGTTTTACAAGTGTCTGTGTGATACGTCAAAACTTTTTCTCTTATAACTGCGCGGAAAGCATGTATTCTTGCTTAATACAACGAGACAAGCTGTTTTAGACCGAAACGAGTTAAATCTGAACACATCGGTTTTACAAGTGTCTGTGTGATACGAGTCAAAACTTTTTCTCCTGTAACTGCGCGAAAAGCATGTATTCTTGCTTAAAACAACTAAACAACCTGTTTTAGACCGAAACGAGTTAAATCTGAACACATCGGTTTTACAAGTGTCTGTGTGATACGAGTCAAAACTTTTTCTCCTGTAACTGCGCGAAAAGCATGTATTCTTGCTTAAAACAACGAAACAACCAGTTTTAGACCGAAACGAGTTAAATCTGAACACATCGGTTTTACAAGTGTCTGTGTGATACGTCAAAACTTTTTTCTCCTATAACTGCGCGAAAAGCATGTATTCTTGCTTAACACAACGAAACAAGCTGTTTTAGACCGAAACGAGTTAAATCTGAACACATCGGTTTTACAAGTGCCTGTGTGATACGAGTCAAAACTTTTTCTCTTATAACTGCGCGAAAAGCATGTATTCGTGGTTAATACAACGAAACAAGTTGTTTTAGACCGAAACGAGTTAAATCTGAACACATCGGTTTTACAAGTGTCTGTGTGATACGAGTCAAAACTTTTTCTCTTATAACTGCGCGGAAAGCATGTATTCGTGCTTAATACAACGAGACAAGCTGTTTTAGACCGAAACGAGTTAAATCTGAACACATCGGTTTTACAAGTGTCTGTGTGATACGTCAAAACTTTTTCTCTTATAACAGCGCGAAAAGAATGTATTCGTGCTCAATACAACGAAACAAGCTGTTTTAGACCGAAACGAGTTAAATCTGAACACATCGGTTTTACAAGTGTCTGTGTGATACGAGTCAAAACTTTTTCTCTTATAACTGCGCGAAAAGCATGTATTCGTGCTTAATACAACGAAACAAGCTGTTTTAGACCGAAACGAGCTAAATCTGAAGACATCGGTTTTACAAGTGTCCATGTGATACGCGTCAAAACTTTTTCTCTTATAACTGCGCGAAAAGCATGTATTCGTGCCTAATACAACGAAACAAGCTGTTTTAGACCGAAACGAGTTAAATCTGAACACATCGGTTTTACAAGTGTCTGTGTGATACGAGTCAAAACTTTTTCTCTTATAACTGCGCGAAATGCATGTATTCGTGCTTAATACAACGAAACAAGCTGTTTTAGACCGAAACGAGTTAAATCTGAACACATCGGTTTTACAAGTGTCTGTGTGATACGTCAAAACTTTTTCTCTTATAACTGCGCGGAAAGCATGTATTCTTGCTTAATACAACGAGACAAGCTGTTTTAGACCGAAACGAGTTAAATCTGAACACATCGGTTTTACAAGTGTCTGTGTGATACGAGTCAAAACTTTTTCTCCTGTAACTGCGCGAAAAGCATGTATTCTTGCTTAAAACAACTAAACAACCTGTTTTAGACCGAAACGAGTTAAATCTGAACACATCGGTTTTACAAGTGTCTGTGTGATACGAGTCAAAACTTTTTCTCCTGTAACTGCGCGAAAAGCATGTATTCTTGCTTAAAACAACGAAACAACCAGTTTTAGACCGAAACGAGTTAAATCTGAACACATCGGTTTTACAAGTGTCTGTGTGATACGTCAAAACTTTTTTCTCCTATAACTGCGCGAAAAGCATGTATTCTTGCTTAACACAACGAAACAAGCTGTTTTAGACCGAAACGAGTTAAATCTGAACACATCGGTTTTACAAGTGTCTGTGTGATACGAGTCAAAACTTTTTCTCTTATAACTGCGCGAAAAGCATGTATTCGTGCTTAATACAACAAAACAAGTTGTTTTAGACCGAAACGAGTTAAATCTGAACACATCGGTTTTACAAGTGTCTGTGTGATACGAGTCAAAACTTTTTCTCTTATAACTGCGCGGAAAGCATGTATTCGTGCTTAATACAACGAGACAAGCTGTTTTAGACCGAAACGAGTTAAATCTGAACACATCGGTTTTACAAGTGTCTGTGTGATACGAGTCAAAACTTTTTCTGTTATAACTGCGCGAAAAGCATGTATTCCTGCTTAATACAACGAAACAAGCTGTTTTAGACCGAAACGAGCTAAATCTGAAGACATCGGTTTTACAAGTGTCCATGTGATACGCGTCAAAACTTTTTCTCTTATAACTGCGCGAAAGCATGTATTCGTGCCTAATACAACGAAACAAGCTGTTTTAGACCGAAACGAGTTAAATCTGAACACATCGGTTTTACAAGTGTCTGTGTGATACGAGTCAAAACTTTTTCTCTTATAACTGCGCGAAAAGCATGTATTCGTGCTTAATACAACGAAACAAGCTGTTTTAGACCGAAACGAGTTAAATCTGAACACATCGGTTTTACAAGTGTCTGTGTGATACGTCAAAACTTTTTCTCTTATAACTGCGCGGAAAGCATGTATTCTTGCTTAATACAACGAGACAAGCTGTTTTAGACCGAAACGAGTTAAATCTGAACACATCGGTTTTACAAGTGTCTGTGTGATACGAGTCAAAACTTTTTCTCCTGTAACTGCGCGAAAAGCATGTATTCTTGCTTAAAACAACTAAACAACCTGTTTTAGACCGAAACGAGTTAAATCTGATAACATCGGTTTTACAAGTGTCTGTGTGATACGAGTCAAAACTTTTTCTCCTGTAACTGCGCGAAAAGCATGTATTCTTGCTTAAAACAACGAAACAACCAGTTTTAGACCGAAACGAGTTAAATCTGAACACATCGGTTTTACAAGTGTCTGTGTGATACGAGTCAAAACTTTTTCTCTTATAACTGCGCGAAAAGCATGTATTCGTGCTTAATACAACGAAACAAGCTGTTTTAGACCGAAACGAGTTAAATCTGAACACATCGGTTTTACAAGTGTCTGTGTGATACGAGTCAAAATTTTTTTTGTCTTATAACTGCGCGGAAAGCATGTATTCGTGCTTAATACAACGAGACAAGCTGTTTTAGACCGAAACGAGTTAAATCTGAACACATCGGTTTTACAAGTGTCTGTGTGATACGTCAAAACTTTTTCTCTTATAACTGCGCGGAAAGCATGTATTCGTGCTTAATACAACGAGACAAGCTGTTTTAGACCGAAACGAGTTAAATCTCAACACATCGGTTTTACAAGTGAGTGTGATACGACTCAAAACTTTTTTCTCCTATAACTGCGCGAAAAGCATGTATTCTTGCTTAACACAACGAAACAAGCTGTTTTAGACCGAAACGAGCTAAATCTGAAGACGTCGGTTTTACAAGTGTCCATGTGATACGCGTCAAAACTTTTTCTCCTGTAACTGCGCGAAAAGCATGTATTCTTGCTTAAAACAACGAAATAAGCTGTTTTAGACCGAAACGAGTTAAATCTGAACACATCGGTTTTACAAGTGTCTGTGTGATACGAGTCAAAACTTTTTCTCCTGTAACTGCGCGAAAAGCATGTATTCTTGCTTAAAACAACGAAACAACTTGTTTTAGACCGAAACGAGTTAAATCTGAACACATCGGTTTTACAAGTGTGTGTGATACGTCAAAACTTTTTTCTCCTATAACTGCGCGAAAAGCATGTATTCTTGCTTAAGACAACGAAACAAGCTGTTTTAGACCGAAACGAGGTAAATCTGAACACATCGGTTTTACAAGTGTCTGTGTGATACGAGTCAAAACTTTTTCTCTTATAACTGCGCGGAAAGCATGTATTCGTGCTTAATACAACGAGACAAGCTGTTTTAGACCGAAACGAGTTAAATCTGAACACATCGGTTTTACAAGTGTCTGTGTGATACGTCAAAACTTTTTCTCTTATAACAGCGCGAAAAGCATGTATTCGTGCTTAATACAACGAAACAAGCTGTTTTAGACCGAAACGAGTTAAATCTGAACACATCGGTTTTACAAGTGTCTGTGTGATACGAGTCAAAACTTTTTCTCTTATAACTGCGCGAAAAGCATGTATTCGTGCTTAATACAACGAAACAAGCTGTTTTAGACCGAAACGAGCTAAATCTGAAGACATCGGTTTTACAAGTGTCCATGTGATACGCGTCAAAACTTTTTCTCTTATAACTGCGCGAAAAGCATGTATTCGTGCTTAATACAACGAAACAAGCTGTTTTAGACCGAAACGAGTTAAATCTGAACACATCGGTTTTACAAGTGTCTGTGTGATACGTCAAAACTTTTTCTCTTATAACTGCGCGGAAAGCATGTATTCTTGCTTAATACAACGAGACAAGCTGTTTTAGACCGAAACGAGTTAAATCTGACCACATCGGTTTTACAAGTGTCTGTGTGATACGAGTCAAAACTTTTTCTCCTGTAACTGCGCGAAAAGCATGTATTCTTGCTTAAAACAACTTAACAACCTGTTTTAGACCGAAACGAGTTAAATCTGAACACATCGGTTTTACAAGTGTCTGTGTGATACGAGTCAAAACTTTTTCTCTTATAACTGCGCGGAAAGCATGTATTCGTGCTTAATACAACGAGACAAGCTGTTTTAGACCGAAACGAGTTAAATCTGACCACATCGGTTTTACAAGTGTCTGTGTGATACGAGTCAAAACTTTTTCTCCTGTAACTGCGCGAAAAGCATGTATTCTTGCTTAAAACAACTAAACAACCTGTTTTAGACCGAAACGAGTTCAATCTGAACACATCGGCTTTACAAGTGTCTGTGTGATACGAGTCAAAACTTTTTTTCTTATAACTGCGCGGAAAGCATGTATTCGTGCTTAATACAACGAGACAAGCTGTTTTAGACCGAAACGAGTTAAATATGAACACATCGATTTTACAAGTGTCTGTGTGATACGTCAAAACTTTTTCTCTTATAACAGCGCGAAAAGCATGTATTCGTGCTTAATACAACGAAACAAGCTGTTTTAGACCGAAACGAGTTAAATCTGAACACATCGGTTTTACAAGTGTCTGTGTGATACGAGTCAAAACTTTTTCTCTTATAACTGCGCGAAAAGCATGTATTCGTGCTTAATACAACGAAACAAGCTGTTTTAGACCGAAACGAGCTAAATCTGAAGACATCGGCTTTACAAGTGTCCATGTGATACGCGTCAAAACTTTTTCTCTTATAACAGCGCGAAAAGAATGTATTCGGGCTCAATACAACGAAACAAGCTGTTTTAGACCGAAACGAGTTAAATCTGAACACATCGGTTTTACAAGTGTCTGTGTGATACGAGTCAAACTTTTTCTCTTATAACTGCGCGAAAAGCATGTATTCGTGCCTAATACAACGAAACAAGCTGTTTTAGACCGAAACGAGTTAAATCTGAACACATCGGTTTTACAAGTGTCTGTGTGATACGAGTCAAAACTTTTTCTCTTATAACTGCGCGAAAAGCATGTATTCGTGCTTAATACAACGAAACAAGCTGTTTTAGACCGAAACGAGTTAAATCTGAACACATCGGTTTTACAAGTGTCTGTGTGATACGTCAAAACTTTTTCTCTTATAACTGCGCGGAAAGCATGTATTCTTGCTTAATACAACGAGACAAGCTGTTTTAGACCGAAACGAGTAAATCTGAACACATCGGTTTTACAAGTGTCTGTGTGATACGAGTCAAACTTTTTCTCCTGTAACTGCGCGAAAAGCATGTATTCTTGCGTTAAAAAAAACAACTAAACAACCTGTTTTAGACCGAAACGAGTTAAATCTGAACACATCGGTTTTACAAGTGTCTGTGTGATACGAGTCAAAACTTTTTCTCCTGTAACTGCGCGAAAAGCATGTATTCCTTGCTTAAAACAACGAAACAACCAGTTTTAGACCGAAACGAGTTAAATCTGAACACATCGGTTTTACAAGTGTCTGTGTGATACGTCAAAACTTTTTTCTCCTATAACTGCGCGAAAAGCATGTATTCTTGCTTAACACAACGAACAAGCTGTTTTAGACCGAAACGAGTAAATCTGAACACATCGGTTTTACAAGTGCCTGTGTGATACGAGTCAAAACTTTTTCTCTTATAACTGCGCGAAAAGCATGTATTCGTGGTTAATACAACGAAACAAGTTGTTTTAGACCGAAACGAGTTAAATCTGAACACATCGGTTTTACAAGTGTCTGTGTGATACGAGTCAAAACTTTTTCTCTTATAACTGCGCGGAAAGCATGTATTCGTGCTTAATACAACGAGACAAGCTGTTTTAGACCGAAACGAGTTAAATCTGAACACATCGGTTTTACAAGTGTCTGTGTGATACGTCAAAACTTTTTCTCTATAACAGCGCGAAAAGAATGTATTCGTGCTCAATACAACGAAACAAGCTGTTTTAGACCGAAACGAGTTA